>NC_140999.1:14617835-15283991 GCF_052327205.1 Somniosus microcephalus
TCAGCCAGCGGCTGGAACTGTTCGCCGTCAACGGGTTGTCCCCAGCGCCGGTTGCCCTGCCGAGAAAAGGGAACAAAGAACGCACTGAAGCCGGCGCGCAGGCTGTGAACCCCGAAAGCCAGCGGTCGTCGCCCGAGGGAAAAGCTTACCCCTCCCGCCAGTAGGCGGAGAAGAAGACAGGAGCGGGAAACCGCCATTTTGAAAGTGGGCGGGGAAGAAGACAAGCGCGGGAAACCGCCATTTTTGGAAAAAAAAAAGTTAAAGAAAAATTTCGTTGTTGTTTCTCAGGAAGATTGTGAAGATGCCTAAGCGTGGCAACATCAACGAATTCGATTCTGATGTGGAAGATTGGACCATGTATGTAGAACGCATCGAGATATATTGTAAGGTCAATAAGATAGCAAATTATGATAAAGCTCTAACCTTACTAAACTCAATGGGTGCGAAGACATACAGGTTATTGAAGCATCTTCTATCACCAGCTAAACCAGCGGATCAGTCTTTCGCTAATATTGTTGCTGTCCTGAAGGATCATGTGAACCCCACACCGCTGATGTTAGCGGAACGAGCTAAATTTTACGGGAGAACGCAACTAAAGGAGGAAAGCAACGCGGAGTACCTGGTTGAACTGCGTAGGCTAGCAAAATACTGTCAGTTTGGGGTAAATCTGACAGAGGCACTGAGAAACAAGTTCGTGTGCGGGATGGCGAAGGAAGGAACACAAAAGCGACTGCTCGAAGAGAACGATCTTACACTTGATAAGGCTGTCCTTATTGCAGCATCACACGAAGCTGCAGCGAGAGGCACGGCGGAAATGCAGCTGAAGACAGCGGTACTCAGTGTGGATCAAATGACTTTGGGTCCAACGAAATGTTACCGTTGTGGGAAGACAACACACGACCAGAACCAATGCTGGTTTAAAAACCAGGAATGTAGAAAATGTGGCAAACTTGGTCACATAGCTAAAGTATGCCGGTCAGGAAAGAAGACCAGCAACAATAAGTCACCGCAGAAGAAGTACAGAAAGGTACATAAGGTGACTGTGAAGAGTCCAGATGAACTGAATTCGGATTCAGACCCCAACAGCAAGGAACTGGGTAGTCTGAGGATTCACAATGTGAGTAAAGAAGCTGACCGACAAACTAGCTGGGTCACACTGCAGATTGCAAAAGTCCAAGTGAAGATGGAAGTGGACACCGGATCGGCATTGACGGTCATGAATAAACAAGATTACAAAAAGTTATTCAAACATATTCCCCTACGGGATACGGAGATAGTATTGCAGACATACACGGGGCATAAAGTATACCCCATCGGAAAGATAAAAGTCAAGGTGAGACACAAGGGCAAAGATCACCAAGGAATGGACTTATATGTACTACCCGAGGGAGGTCCATCACTTCTGGGACGGGAGTGGATCAGGAAAATAAAGATAGACTGGCACTCACTAAACACAATGACGGTAGATTTCGGAAAGAAAGATGTCAAACCTGAACGGTTGTCCAGAATATTGGACGAGGCTAAAGAGGTATTCCAGCAGGGACTGGGAACACTGAGAGGAATTAAGGCAAAAATCAAGATTGCAGAACATGCAAGCCCAAAATTTTTCAAAGCCAGATCGGTACCTTACGCGATACGACCTGCTGTGGAGGCAGAACTGGAGGAGCTTGAACGTGCAGGGGTACTGTCGAAGGTGGACTGGAGTGAATGGGCCACGCCCATTGTTCCCGTCATGAAGTCTTCATCAAGTAACAAGCCAGGGGGACCGGGGAAGGTCCGCATCTGCGGAGACTTCAAGATCACAGTTAACCCGGTGCTTCACACGGTACAATACCCGCTTCCGCGGATTGAGGATATCTTTGCTTCATTGTCTGGCGGGAAACACTTCACCAAGATAGACCTGGCACAAGCATATTTACAGATGGAGGTCGAGGAAGAGTCACGCCAATATCTCACAATCAACACGCACAGAGGCTTGTATCGATATAATAGACTGGTTTTTGGAGTAGCTTCGGCTCCAGCAATTTGGCAGAGGGCCATGGAGCAGGTCTTACAGGGTATTCCAAGCACTCAGTGTTACTTGGACGATATCCTGATTACAGGAGAAGACGAGGAGGAACACCTCACAAATTTGAAACTGGTGCTCACCAGGTTGAAGGAATATGGCCTTCGAGTTAATCGCCAGAAATGTGAGTTCTTCCAGAAACGGATCATTGACCAAGAGGGGCTGCACAAGTCACCTGACAAGATCGAAGCGGTCGTGAAGGCCCCCGCTCCGGAAAATGTATCACAGTTGAGGTCGTTTCTGGGGTTGATTAATTATTACCATAAGTTTCTGCCAAATCTATCCACGGTGCTGCATCCGCTGAATGCTCTGTTGCGGAAAGAAGTACCATGGAAGTGGAGCGAGGACTGTAAGAAGGCCTTTCGCAGAAGCAAGGCGTTGATTACCTCTGAGGAAGTGTTGGCTCACTTCAACCCAACGCTACCTCTTCGTCTAGCTTGTGATGCTTCCCCTTATGGTATTGGAGCTGTACTCTCACACAAGTTACCAAATGGCTTGGAAAGGCCAGTCGCATTTGCGTCCCGATCATTGACCTCCGCTGAGCGAAATTACGCTCAGATAGATAGGGAGGCTCTCAGCCTTGTGTGGGGAGTAAAGAAATTCAATCATTACCTGCAGGGCAAGAAGTTTACATTGCTGACAGACCACCAGCCGTTGGTGTCCATATTCAACCCTAACAAGGCCGTTTCCACTATGACAGCACAAAGGCTACAGAGGTGGTCCGTTCTACTAGGGGCACACCAATATGACATCGAATACAAAAGGTCCAAACAGCATGGAAATGCTGATGGGTTATCGCGCCTACCGTTGCCAGTGGAAGAAGAGGCGACTACAGTGGACCCAGTGGAGATGTTCCACTCAACCATAATGGAATGTCTACCAGTAACAAATTCCATGATCGAAAAGGAAACAAGAAATGACCCGACTCTCTCACGAGTCTACGATTTAACGGTGGAGGGATGGCCAGTACATGGCGAACCAATGCTGCCAGCATTTTCGCACAGAAGAGAACAGCTGTCAGTGTGCCGAGGAACCTTGATGTGTGGATCTAGAGTGGTGATTCCACCCAAACTCCAGCAGAAAGTACTAAAGGAGCTTCACGAGGGGCATCTGGGTGGAGTGAAAATGAAGAACCTAGCCAGAGCGTTTGTGTGGTAGCCAGGTATTGATGGAGACATCGAAGAAATAACCCAAGAGCTGTCTAGGATGCCAGAAGGTCCAAAACGCGCCACCACAAGCTCCTCTGCATCCATGGGAGTGGCCCTCATCTCCATGGCAAAGGGTACATATCGACTTTGCTGGTCCATTTATGGACTCAATGTTTTTAATCGCGGTGGATGCACACTCCAAGTGGCCGGAGGTAATAAAAATGTCCTCCACCACCACGGGAAAAACCATCACAGTATTAAGGACCGTATTTGCCAGGAATGGGCTGCCGGAACAGATCTGTTCTGATAATGGACTGCAATTTGTGTCCGAAGAATTCAGGAAGTTCTTAAAAAGCAATGGGGTTAAGCACTATACGTCCGCCCCATACCATCCCGCCACCAATGGATTAGCTGAAAGGTTTGTCCAGACCTTCAAGAAGGCCATAAAGGCCATGGGTAATGAAGACATAAATCTACAACATAAGGTAGATAACTTCTTGTTGGCGTACAGGAATGCAACACATGCGGTCACAAACCAAACTCCCGCCATGATGTTTTTCAATAGAAGAATAAGATGCCGGCTGGATTTGATTAAGCCAAACGTCAGAAGGGACGTAGAGAACCGGCAAGTTCAAGGCATGAATGAAAGGCCAACTAGATCCTTTCAGATAGGTCAACAAGTTTTGGCCCGGGACTACCGTACCGAGAAATGGCAGCCTGGAACTATTGGAAAAAGGCTAGGACCGTTGATGTATACCGTGGACATTGGTGAAAGCATAATAAGGTGCCATGTTGACCAGATCATAGAATCATCCACAAAGGCCCAACCTACTCCACAACTCTATACGTCTAATGTTGAAGCAGAGATACCCAGAGCATCTACCTCCGATCCGGTAATACTGGAATCCGATGAACCTGAAACGGTCCTTCAAGCCGAATCGACCTTGCCAGAAGAACCTACTACACCACCGAAAATGACTACACCACCGAGGCGTTATCCGGACAGAGTCCGGAAGCCTCCAAAGAGACTGAATCTGTGAACTGTTTCACATAAAGTTGTATATATGTTAAGATGTTATATTAATGGGAATATGTATATATTGTTAACCTAAAAAGGGAGGATTGTAGTGTATGTAACGTTCCACCTTTAAGAGAACTATTTTAAGGGTTGCACTACTTTGTCTTGGCTACTGTATACTGTAATACCGGTGGTGACCACACCGGTATATAAGTGCTGTGTAAGGATTGATTGGGCAGATTCGCCCTGACCTTTGAATAGTAAAGTCCTGTTAAAGTTACTCTGGTAGTCTGTGTATTAATTCACCATATAACCCACAGACTTTACAATTTTATTGAATGGCGGAGCGGGCTCGAGGGGCCAAGTGGCCCATTCGCGCTCCTATTTCTTATGATCTTATGTTCTTATGTAAGAGAAAAAGGACTTTTATATAGTAGCTTATTACATCCGTCCCAAATGTGTCAAAGTACTTCAAATCCAATTAATCACTGTGACTATTGTTATGTAGGCAATCGCATGGCAATTTTGTGCACTGCAAGATCCCGTAAACTGCACTGAGATGAAAGACTGTTTAATCTGTTATTGATGGTATTGATTGAGAGGGGACACTGGAAGGACTCCTGGCTCCTTTGTGTGCATCACGGGGTCTTTAATGTCCACTAGAACCAGCTAAGCAGGCAGAGGGGACCTTTATTTAATGCGTCACCTGAAAGATGAAACCTCCAACAAAGCAGCGCTCCCTTGGTACTGCACTGAACGTGACAGCCTGGGTTATATGCTCAAATCATGGAGTGGGGTTTGAATACACAACCAGTCTTTTTTTTACTAATCTGGTTGATTTGTTCTCATATAGGGTGTGGTTGGAGACTATGGGACATGAGACTGCCACACTGATGCAGTAGGGACCACACTTTTGACTTGGATATTTGGCATACTGTTAGGGCAGTGCAGAGAGAATTTGTAACGTGGCAGATTTCTCTCCACAGATGTTGCCTGACCTGCTGAGTTTTTCCAGCATTTTCTGTTGTTATTTCGGATTTCCAACATCTGCAATATTTTGCTATCGTACTAGTGTTTGGTTCACTGCCACACCTCTTCTAGGAATGCCTACCTTGAAGAAGTTCTGCTCTTCACTTTGACGGGATCTCCGTTTGGCTCTTCAACCTTGTTACACTTTACACCTAATCTCAGCCTATTACCATCTCGTCTAGCTCTTTTACTTCTTTTGTTTCTTTCACTTCTTTTGTCCGATCGCAGCCCTGCCTTCGATCTATTTTCTTTTCTTTCCAGTTTTGAAGAAGGGTTCGGCCCGAAACGTCAACTCAAATTTCTCTCCACGGATGTTGCCTGACCTGCTGAGTTTTTCCAGCATTTTCTGTTGTTGTTTTAGACATGGTTTATGCTGCCCGAGGAAAAATGTTCATTTTCCCAGCACCTCACCTTGATGATCCGACACATGCGTTTAAAAAAAAACCCTGTTGAGAATAAACAAAACATATAGGCGAGACTCAGATCAATTCTGATCTAATTGTCTGTAACACACTTAACACAACAGCAAACCACCTGAGAGAAGCAATAATCATCATATCAATTACCAGCATAGTGAGGGATTAAATTACACTGCCGTCTAGACTGGATGTAAACTGCTTGGTGCGGCTACCATCAGAACCCCTCCTGGTTCAGTTCCAATCACCTGACTGGAATGATTCCACTCACTAAAGTAGATTATTTTAAATATTAGTTTATGGGATGTGGGCGTCGTTGGCAAGGCCAGCATTTATCGCCCATCCCTAACTGCCCTTGAGAAGGTGGTGGTGAGCCGCCTTCTTGAACCGGTGCAGTCCGTGTGGTGAAGGTTCTCCCACATATTGTACCCAATGGCCCAGAAATTAGGTTCGGGGGCTTGCCGCACGTGCAAGCCCCCGATGTGCACTTACCCGGCGCGCCGACAGCTGAAGCTTGGGCCTGTTTGGAATTCCAGTCACTGGCCCAGTTCAGCTGTCGGCGCGCTGTGCTTGCCTGATCCAGTGGCGTAGTTAGTGCGATGTGCCGGCTGGGATCAGGTGAGCACTGGGCAGCCAATCAGGGGAGGGAAAACTTCATTCATGAGTTTGATAGTAAGAACTGTCAAACTCATGAAAACTACGGGCGCCCAAAACACTACTTAATCTTTAAATAACATTTTAAAAAGCATCCCACTAATTAAATGAACTATAAATAACTTAAAAAAACTATTTTAAACAATTAATCAAATTTTTGAAAAAAATAATTTTTTAAGAAATCGGGTCTAAAAATAAACTTACCTTACTGTAAAGTCCTTAAAAACAAAAAAGCTGTGGAAAAAATGTTATAATTTTAAATAATAGACCACTTACCTTAAAGAATCAAGTCCTTACGTCTCCTTTTTACATTTCTAAAAAGTTGAGGCCCTTACACACGGGCAAACCTGTCAAAAAGAAGGAAGTTCAACGCGTGCGCGCAGAGTCCTGCACGCACGCGTTGGACCTCTGAACCCCTTGGAGGAAATGCCAGTTTCCCGCGCATGCGCTGTGCATGCTGAAATCCGGCACTTCCAACGGGCCCACGCGTGAGTGCCCCGTCCGTACTCACGCGTTGGGACCGGAATTACTGGGCCAATATGTTTTTGTTTATTGCCAACCCAGTGTCCAATTTCCACTTCTCCTCTCCTGAAGGCTCTTAGTCTGGCTGTGTTACCTTTCCACAGGTAATGGCCTACTCCTGCTCCAATTTCTTATGTTCTTATATAGATTTTTGGATACTAAGGCAATCAAGGGATATGGGAATAGTGCGGGAAGGTGGAATTGAGGTAGAAGATCAGCCATGATCTTACTGAATGGTGGAGCAGGTTCAAAGGCCGAATGGCTGACTCCTGCTCTTATTTCTTATGTATCTAGAGACTCCTTTGGCCCAATTGGGTATATTCACTCCTGTCAAGGGAGTGAGTGTTAGGAAGCTATTGAACCACAGAGGGCATCACTGTCTTGTCCTCCCGCAACAACAACAATTTGCATTTATATAGCACCTTTAACGTAGTAAAACGTCCCAAGGCGCTTCACGGGAGTGTTCGCAAACAAAATCTGCCACCGAGCCACATAAGGAGATAATAGGACACACATGCAAGCTAGGCAGCGATTGTGATTGGAAACCCTGGCAGCGAGCACAATGGTAATATCCCAACGGATGCCTGGGCTGAGATCAGCAAACTCGGAGTAGATCAGGAATCAAACCTTGGACCTTTGTGTCAATACCATGGAGGGTGGTGCATTTATCTACTAAACATAGCTTTCTTTCTTTTAGGTTCTGAAATGGGGGTAACACATTAAAGTTGCAGTTGGTGATTTCTTAAACCCGCAGTACAATAATTCAGTCCTAATCAATGTACCCATTAAGCCGCGTGGCCATGCAGTGGTCTGGAGGTCCCGCGCAAGCTGCTCATGGGCTTTTCAATGTAAATAACCGGGCATGCATGAAAATTGAATGAGCCAGTTAAAGGGCCTGCGTGCCCTAAAAATAATTACAGGGAGCATTGGTCCTAATCATGTTTCTTTTTATTTATTGCTATAATTTAGATTCTGCTTCACTCTTAGGAGACAGAGTTGATTGATTGTTTTGTTTGATTGATTATTTGATTGTTTGTGAATTGATCCAATTGCCAAATTGGAATAAAGCGAACTGTATTTGGGGGAAAGAGAAAATGTAGACAGCATAACGAAAACTGGATGAAGGCAAGTGATACCAAATCTGGTTAATGCTCAGCATATTTCAGATTAGAAATATGTTCCACATAAAACGGATTTTTGTTAAAATATTCAAATATATTCATGGAATATCAAGTGGAGGGCATTAAACTCTCATTCATCCAAATAACCTCAATCACAGTTTGCATCAAGTTGTGTATCAACCAAATTTGTCAAAGATGTATATACCAGTCTATGTAAGAGACTAGAATCCCAGTGAATAGGAAAGCTCAATAGACAGCTATCTTCTTTCCTTCAGAATGAACAGAAACATAGCTGGAAAAGGTTCAGAAGATAATATAGTGGGGCAACACAGGTCAAGAAGACATAATCTTAAACTTAGAGCTCGGCCATTTAGGAGTGAAATCAGGAAGCACTTTTTAACCCACATGGGTAGTGGGGCTGAATGGCCTACACCTGTTCCTATGTAAGAGTGTGCTGATGCCCAGGGTGGCTGAGGAAGGAAAGGGTGAATGTATGGTGTGTTACCTTGCCTGCTGTGGTGAGGTCATTGAACTTATTGTGGCAATGATCTGCAGTACTGGGGGTGGAGTGGTGAATGAGTTGTCACTCGGTGCCAGTGCCGCCTCCAGCTAGGTGGCACGAGCGAGATTCCTGGCAAGTTAGGCAGGCCCGGCAGCTGTGTCTCCTTGGCTCTATTTCCTCAGTAAGGGTTCGGAGGTCCAAGTACGTAACGTTCTGGGCTCTTCTTCTACGCCTGGGCCACGTGGCTGAAAGCTGGGCTGGGCAAAGACCTCTGGGGTGAAAGTCGAGATAGGCGTAGACGCAAAGCGGGTGGTATCACATCTGCCGCCAGTTATATTGAAATCAAGGGAACTGAATATTGGACGGGGCGTGCAACTGGCGGTGGATGCGAATCCGCCCGTTTTGCATCCCCGCCCAAGTTGAATTTCGTATCCTTCACCCATTATAATGCACTGACCAGTTAGTCAATTGATACTCCCCAGCCGTGGTTCAGTGGGTAGCACTCACTTGCCTCCTGAGTTCAACGAAGGTTGTGGGTTCAAGTTCCACTCCAGAGACCTGAGCACAAAAATCTAGGCTGACACTCCCAGTGCAGTAACTGAGGATGTGCTGCACTGTCGGAGGTGTAGTGTCCGAGTAGCAATAATACACGGACTGCAGGAGAACAATAATAACAGGTATTTACTGAACAGAGGGTAAGTTAAAAACTGAAATACAGAAGCCTGCTATGGCTTTATATACAGGGGTGGTCACTGCCGGTACTGCAGTATAGAATCAGTTCTTCTCTTAAAGGTACATACACAACAATTCCTCCCCTTTTAGATAAACAGTACATAACATTCATTTAACAACTAAATAATAACTAATTACAATTACAATTTTCTCTGTACTATATACATCAACTGAAATAATCATTTATAAGTTCAGTCTTTGAGGAGGCTTCCTGATCCTGACTGGATAGCGCCTTTCTCGAGTATCCTGTTCTTGTGGCGGAGTTGATTCTGGCTCATTGTCATTGGTTGGTTCGTCAGCTTCCAATACCACTGCTTCTGAGGTAGACGCAATCTGTACTTCGGGTTGATTACCAGGTGCACCTGCTCGTGGTATGGGTTTGGCTTGTTCCTGTGACTCTAGAATCTGGTCAGCATGGCATCTCACGATGCTCTCTCCAACGTCCACTGTGTACATTAGTGGTCCCTGCTGTGTGCATATCGTTCCTGGCTGCCATTTTTCTGTTCGGTAGTCGCGGGCCAAGACTGGTTGCCCTATCTTGAAGTTCCTGGTTGGCTTCTCATTTATGTGCTGGAATTGCTTATACGCAACATCTCGTCTTATGTTTGGTTTGAGCAAATCCAGGCGACATCTTAGCCTTCGGTTGAAGAACATTATGGCTGGAGCTTGGTTGGTGACTGCATGTGTCGCATTCCGGTAAGCAAACAAGAAATTATCCACCTTGTGTTGTAGTGGTATGTCGTCATTATGCATTGCCTTTATTGCCTTTTTAAAGGTCTGAACAAACCTCTCAGCCAATCCATTTGTGGCTGGATGATATGGGGCAGGATGATATGGCGAAGATGTTCCGTAGGACTGCAATAGTTTTCTCCATGGTGGTGGAGGACATTTTGATGACCTCTGGCCATTTCGAATGGGCGTCCACAGCGATTAGGAACATTGAGTCCATAAATAGACCAGCAAAATCAATGTGTACCCGTTGCCATGGAGATGAGGGCCACTCCCATGGATGTAGCGGGGCCTGTGGTGGAGCATTTTGGACCTTCTGGCATCCTGTGCATCTCTTGGTCATATCCTCGATTTCTTTATCGATTCCCGGCCACCACACAAATGCCCTGGCTAGGCTCTTCATTTTTACCCCTCCCAGATGACCCTCATGAAGCTCATTGAGCACTCTATCTCTCAACTTGGGTGGAATTACCACTCGGGATCCACACATCAAGGTCCCCGGTACACTGACAGCTGTTCTCTCCTTGGCGAGAATGCTGGCAACAGTGAGTCGCCATGTGCTGGCCATCCCTTCACCGTCAAATCATAGACCCGAGAGTGTGTCGGGTCATTTCGGGTTTCCTTCTCTATACTTGAGTTTGTAACAGGTAGACGTTCGACTATGGTTGCATGGAATATCTCAACAGGGTCCACTGCAGGTGCTTCCTCTACCGTAGGCAACGGTAGACGCGACAGCCCATCAGCGTTTCCATGCTGTTTCGTACCCTTGTACTCTATGTCGTACTGATGTGCCCCGAGAAAAAGTGACCATCTTTGCAGCCGTTGCGCCGTCATCACCGGAACGCCCTTCTTTGGGTTAAAAATGGAGACCAGGGGCTGATGATCAGTCAGTAGGGTGAATTTCTGCCCGTGCAGATAGTGATTGAACTTCTTCACCCCCCACACCAGGCTGAGGGCCTCCCTGTCAATCTGGGCGTAGTTACGCTCGGCTGAGGTTAACGAGCACGACGCAAAGGCTATTGGCCTCTCTGAACCGTCAAGGAATTTGTGTGACAGCACTGCTCCGATGCCATAGGGAGACGCATCACATGCTAACCGAATCGGTAGTGTTGGATTGTAGTGGGCCAATACTTCTTTTGAAGTGATTAGGCATTTACATTTCTGAAAGGCACGCTTACACTCATCACTCCATTTCCATGTTACTCCAGTTTGCAGCAGGGCGTTCAGTGGGTGCAGAATTATAGATAAATTCGGCAAGAACTTATGGTAGTAGTTCACCAACCTGAGGAACGACCTCAGTTGCGACACATTTTCCGGTGCTGGAGCCTTGACTACAGCCTCAATCTTGTCCGGCGACTTATGCAACCCTGCCTCATCAATCATGTGGCCACAATATGAGATTTGTCTCCTGAAGAACTCGCATTTGGGGCGGTTGGCTCGTAGCCCATATTCCTGTAATCTCGTGAGCACCTGCTCCAGGTTGGCAAGGTGTTCACTGTCATTTTTGCCCGTAACCAGGATGTCGTCCAAATAACACTGGGTCCCCGGGATCCCTTGCAGGACTTGTTCCATCACCCTCTGCCAAATAGCTGGGGCTGATGCTACCCCGAATACCAGTCGATTGTACTGGTAAAGGCCTTTGTGAGTGTTTATCGTGAGGTATTTCCTAGATGCTTCTTCCACCTCCATTTGCAGATACGCTTGGGCCAGATCAATCTTTGTAAAGCGTTTCCCTCCAGATAGTGAGGCGAAAATATCTTCTATCCGTGGAAGTGGATATTGTACTGTGTGCAGGACTGGGTTCACAGTTACCTTGAAGTCCCCACAGATGCGAGCCTTCTTCGGTTCCCCAGGCGTGCTGCTCAATGATTTCTTCATTACAGGAACGATGGGTGTAGCCCATTCGCTCCAGTCCACCTTGGACAGCACACCCGAACGCTCCAGACTCTCCAGCTCTGCTTCAACGGCTGGGTGGATCGCGTAAGGTACTGGTGTGGCCTTAAAAAATTTTGGGTTTGCGTTATCTTCGATTTTTATCGTTGCCGTTACTCCTTTTAGAGTCCCAAGTCCTTGCTGGAACACCTCTTTCGCGTCAGTTAGAATCTTTGACAGTCGTCCAGGTGTGACGTCATCATCCTTTTTATCAGTCACAGTTAGCGCCTGAATGGAATGCCAATCCAATTGTATTTTTCGGATCCATTCACGTCCCAATAATGGTGGTCCTCCATCTGGTAGTATATATAGATACAGTTTCTGTGTTTCCTTGCTGTTGTATCCAACTGGCACCCTTATTTTTCCTCTGGGGTAGACTTTTTGCCCTGTGTATGTCTTCAATACAATGGACGTGTCCTTCAAGGGTATGTGTGGGAATAGCCGCTCATAGTCTCGTCGATTCATGACAGTTAGGGCTGATCCTGTGTCCAATTCCATCTTTACTGGGGACCCTGCTATCATGAGGGTGACCCAAATGGTTTGGTGATCCTCCTTTGCGATCACGTACTGTGTAACTTTAGACAATTTAGTCTCCTGCTCCCGGAGTCCTTATCACTCTCCTGATCTTCCGAACTACTGTCTGTTAATTTCTTTACTTTCTTGTACTTTTCCTTAGTAGTTCTTGTAGTGTTGGTTTTCTTTCCTGACCTGCAGACTCTTGCTATGTGTCCCATTTTCCCACATTGCCTGCATACTTTGTCCTTAAACCAGCAGTCCTTCTGATCATGGGTTGTTCTGCTGCAGTGATCGCACTTTTCTGCTCCATACGCCATTTCGTTAGCACTGTATTCTTGTGGTTTCTGTTGTATTTCCGCAGCTCCCCGTGCTGCTGCTTCGTAGGATACTGCCACGCTGAAAGCCTGTTCTAGCGTCAGGTCCTTTTCCGAAAGTAGTCGTTTCTGGGTTCCTTCACTCTGGAGCCCGCAGACAAACTTATCCCGTAAGGTGTCTGCCAGTCCTGCTCCGAACTGGCAGTGCTTCGATAACTTGCGTAGTTCCGTAAGATAGTCAGCATTGCTCTCATCTTTGTGCTGGTTTCTTTTATGGAACTTGAATCTTTCTGCTATCAGCAGCGGTGTAGGGTTTAGGTGTTCCTGTAAGGTATTAACAATCTCTTCAAAACTTTTCTCCATTGGTTTAGCTGGGGTAATTAAATTCCGCAATAGGCCGTACGTTCTCGCGCCCATCAAATTTAATAATACCGACGCCTTCTTTCCATTGGCCACCTCATTTGCCTCGCAGTACACTTCAATTCTTTCCACATACGTGGTCCAGTCTTCTACCCCGTTGTTGAAAGCAGTGATACTGCCACTCTTCGGCATCTTGGGTGGTTTAAAATGGCGCCTCCCGCGCTTTTCCTTCTTCCCCAATGGAATAAAATGGCGCCTCCCGCGCTTTTCCTTCTTCCCCTTGCTGCCATGCTGCTCCTAGCGTTCTACAGGGTAATGGCGGCGACCCGCGGCTTCGGCGCGTCTCACTTTTCCTTCCCCTCGTTTTATTTTCTCTACGCTGCCCGGTTCTTGAGCACCGACCGCGCCCTGTGCGCTCCACCCTCTCTTTTCCTCCCGACGACGCTGCACGGCTCCTTTTTCAGAGCCGCTCGATCGAGCCTGAGCCCGCCGCAGTCCGGAAGGGTCAGCGCGCTACCTGCTACCAGCACCATTTGCTGGAACACCTCGACTGGGGAGCCAAGCCCAGCTCTCCACTGCCTTCCCTGCAATTCTCCGAACTCCGATGGATTCCTGGGCGGTTGCCCGCGGTCGACGCCCGTTGCTCTGACTTCGACCTCCCAGAAGCTTTTCTTCAGGGAAAGATCCCCGTGAGGTGATGCAGTACTGCAGGTGAGTTCGAACCTGCCCATCGCCAGTGTAGTGTCCGAGTAGCAATAATACATGGACTGCAGGAGAACAATAATAACAGGTATTTACTGAACAGAGGGTAAGTTAAAAACTGAAATACAGAAGCCTGCTATGGCTTTATATACAGGGGTGGCCACTGCCGGTACTGCAGTATAGAACCAGTTCTTCTCTTAAAGGTACATACACAACAGGAGGTGCTGTCTTTCGGATGAGAAGTTAAAACGAGGCCCCGTCTGCTGTCTCACAGGTGGACGTAAAAGATCCCCTGGCCACTATTTTCAAGAAGAGCAGGGGAGTCATCCCCGGTATCCTTGGCCAATATTTATTCCTCAATCAACATCACTAAAACAGATGATCTGGTCATTATCACGTTGCTGTTTGTGGGAGCTTGCTGTGTGCAAATTGGCTGCCGTGTTTCCCACATTACAACAGTGACTACACTTTAAAAAGTACTTCATTGGCTGTGAGGTGCTTTGGGACGTCCCTCGGCCCTGAAAGGCGCTATATAAATGCAAGCCTTTCTTTCTTTCAAACTCATTTAACCTAAGGCCATTGTGGCAGTCGGAGAGTGCTGTTAAGAGTGTTTGAACGCAGGTCCAGTAAATAACAAAGCAATATTCTAATCTACTAAACCATCTAGAGCAGGTTTTGGGTAAATGCAATATTTGCAATTTCTGTGAAGATGCTGGATGACCTTTTTCCGTTTGTTTCTGTCAGGTTTTCTCCTGCTTAAAAACTCAATAAAACCCCACATTATACAGAAGCTAAATTCGAGCTTCTGTGTAAATCAGGGGTTCATGGGCTCCCTGTGGCTCGATCTGTCACAGATCCACAGTTTCTCTTTCCCTCTCGCACTTTATAGGTCGCTCGGTTTAATGAAGATCTCTCTGCAGATTATTAGTTGCCTTCTTTCAAATGCCAGCAAAATCAGAATGAGTAATTTCACAGAGCTAATTGCTACTTATTCTGATCTTGATGCTGATTGCGTACATTGTGTTAACAGGGCAGAGAGCAGCTTGTATACGTGTAATTTGATTATTATGCAGTGTGACATTCAAAAAACAGCTGTAAATTTTGAGGTGGCAGGAGTAATAGCATTGGGAATAACAACAGAAAATGCTGGAAAAACTCAGCAGGCCAGGCAACATCCGTGGAGAGAGAAATAGAGTCAACGGGGTCGATTTTCAGTGTGCCGTGAGGCGAGCTTTTAGGCATGCGGGGGGCTAAAATCCCGAATTCGGGGGTCCCGACACCATACCGCCCAAAACCCGCCTCCACGTAAGTTTCACAGGAGGCGGGTACCCGCCCCGCACTGGGACCCGCCGACCCGAGGCAGGAAGGGATTAGTGCCAATTAACTGCCTGTTAATAGGTAGTTAACAGGCAGTTTTTAGCCTAATCCCTATTTTGAAGGTTGTCGTGTGGGATTCCCGATGGCTCCAAACCACGCCAGGTTAGAGGAGTCGGGCCGTCGGGTTGAAGGATTTGGAGGGGTCGCGATGTCAGTGTTCAGGTGAGTGATGGGTGCATGAGTGCAAAGGTAAGTGTAGCCCTGTTCCTGGGACTAGGGACAGGGTCACTGGCAAGGCTTGGAAGACTAAGCAGAGCCAGGCCTGGTTAGTACCTGGAGGGGTGACCATCAGGGAAGACCAGGTGCAGAAGGTCACGGAAGGAGCCCTGAGGAGGGGCGGTTGATGAGAAGGTCACAGAAGGAGCCCCGGGAGGGGCGGCTGGTGAGCAGGCCCGGGCGTTGGGCTGAAAATTGTCAGACAGGAGGAATGGTGGAAATGGAATGGCGGCACGCACAGACGCAGCGGCTTTGCTTCTCTCAGGACGGTGCTATTTACATTTAATGTTATTTGTACTGGACTCATGGGAGCTTGCAAGATCACATTTTGTTGTTCATGTACTTGTGCATTGTACAATGACAATAAAGTTGAATTATTATTATTATATGTTTGGTGTGTCTAAAGTGTGTAAAGAAGTTTAAATTACCTGTACTTACCTTTACAGCCTTCCTTCCTCTAGGCTTCGGGAGTCCATCATTCAGCCGGCACAGAAAGCAGAATGGCCGCGAGCTGTCAAAAGTGACAGCCTTCAGCTTTCAGTGCTGGCGAGGTTTCTAACTGAGTCTGCGTAGAAGGACTCAGGTTAGAAGTAAGACTGTCAGTGTTTGACAGCTTCAAGCAGCTGTGAAACACTGATATTTCATCTGTCAACATGTCTTGACAGATGAAATTTCAGTCTGTGATGCCACCTGTTGCCGGGTGGCCCTTAATTGGCCTGCTGAGCCCGCTGGGCGGGCTCAACAAGGTCAATCAAGTGAAAATCGCGTGGATTGGCCGCATCTCGATGGAGGCGGGACTACAACCTGAAAGTTGTAGTCCCGCCTCCTTTCCGACTTCTAAATGAAAATCCAGCCCATAGAGCAACGTTTCAGGTCGAGACCCTTCGTCAGGACTGAAAAAAACACAGGAAATGAAACAGATTAAAAGGCCAGTCTGGGGGCTGGGAAATGGGGATGAAAGAACAAAAGAGAAGTGAAGAGACATTAAGAGGTATTCAAAACCAGACGAGATGGTGATAGGACTAGTGGAGACAAAAGACGGCTCTAGATTCGGTGTGAAATGTGCTGGCAGAATGGGAGACAGCTGCCATGTGGGAGAGAAAAAAAGGGGGAAGGGCACAAAACAAAGGAGTGGATTAAAAATATATATAAAAACGTAATAGGGGCCGAGGTTATGATCTGAAATTGTTGAACTCGATATTGAGTCCGGAAGGCTGTAAAGTGCCTAAGCTGTATCTCATTCTGCCACCTAATCTAGAGCTGTCTTTTGTCTCCACTAGTCCTATCACCATCTCGTCTGGTTTTGAATACCTCTTAATGTCTCTTCACTTCTCTTTTGTTCTCTCATCCCCATTTCCCAGCCCCCAAACTGGCCTTTTAATCTGTTTCATTTCCTGTGTTTTTTCAGTCCTGACGAAGGGTTTCGACTTGAAACGTTGACTCTATTTCTCTCTCCACGGATGTTGCCTGGCCTGCTGAGTTTTTCCAGCATTTTCTGTTGTTATTTCGGATTTCCAGCATCCGCAGTATTTTGCTATCGTAATAGTATTGGGACCCTTTTTTTTAAAAAGGTTTTGAATGAATGAGGCGGTGCATTCTAATCTAATGTAAACCAAGTTTACACTGCAGTGTGATGAGTTGCATCTACTAAACGACTCAATTTATCGCGTACTTCAATCTGCAAAATGGTGCGGCTACCGTGGAAATGTGTCGGGTTAGTCACTGGCCTTTGATCTCTGGGATTTGGGGTTCACTTCCAGCCTAGGCTGATGTGACAAACATAGTCTGCCTGCTGGTTATAACTGGCTTTTGTAAAATGGCCCTCAAACCCCCCAAGAGGGTCAAGAGCACTCATTTGTCAGTCTCATTCAGAAAGGCCAGAGTATTATGGGACACGGGGTGGAGGGGGGTGGGGGCGGGGAAATGGCACCCTGATGCAATCGGAGGCACTCTATTGAAATTGCAGATGAGGCAGATTGTTAGAGCAGTATAGACAGAGTCTCTCATCTAACTGTGCTGTTCCCGCTCTAGAATTGCATGCAGCTGGTACTAAAAAGAAAAGAAAGACTTGCATTTATATAGCACCTTTCACATCCACCGGACGTCCCAAAGCGCTTTACAGCCAATGAAGTGCTATTTTGAAGTGTAGTCACTGTTGTAATGTGGGAAACGCGACAGCCAATTTGTGCACAGCAAGCTCCCACAAACAGCAATGTGACAATGACCAGATAATCTGTTTTTGTTATGTTGATTGAGGGATAAATATTAGCCAGGACACCGGGGATAACTCCCCTGCTCTTCTTCGAAATAGTGCCATAGGATATTTTAACGTCTACCCGAGAGAGCAGACGGGCCTGGGTTTAACATCTCATCCAAAAGACGGCACCTCCAACAGTGCAGCACTCCCTCAGCACTGCATTGAATTGTTAGCCTGCTGTGCTTAAGTGTCTGGAGCAGGACTTGAACCCACAACCTTCTGATTGAGAGGTGAGGGTGCTGCCCACTGAGCCACAATATAGAAACATAGAAGATAGGAGCAGGAGTAGGCCATTCGGCCCCTCGAGCCTGCTCCGCCATTTAATGAGGTCATGGCTGATCGTCCAAATTCAGTACCCTGTCCCTGCTTTCTCCCCATACCCCTTGATCCCTTTAGCCTTAAGAAATGTATCTAACTCCTTCTTGAATATATTTAATGAATTGGCCTCTACTGCCTTCTGTGGTGGAGAATTCCACAGGTTCACCACTCTCTGGGTGAAGAAATTCCTCCTCATCTCAGTCCTAGAGATGCTTGAAATGTTTCTGTTTGCTGGCATAAAATTCATAACAAAAATTTACGATTCATGCACTATACAAGCATTTAGAAATAAGAATAAGCAGTTTGGTTTCTCCCAGCGCGTCATCGATCAGCATCAGATCCGTGGAGGACTACGTTTTTTAAATTCCTCAACGTTTAAATGCGATGCGTTCAGCCAAATATTTGCCAAGAGCTGCCTCTCAGAACGGATCTCCAGCTGTAACAAAAGCATGAAGATAGTGGCAATTAACGTTCATCGATGGTTTGCGCCGCAGGATGACGAGACATAGGTTGACACCTCCTGATGTTACAGAAAACAGCTTTCCAATTTGTAGTGGGCTGCGGGTGGAGGCTAGGGGCTCGATTTTGTCAATGTAGAGCTTTTGGAGGCGGGACTCACACTTTTTGGGTTGTAGTCCCGCCTCCATTGACTTGTGGCCAACCCACGCTATTTTCCCTTGATTGACCTTGTTAAGCCCGCCCAGCGGGCTCAGCAGGCCAATTAAGGGACACCTGGTTACTGGTGACGTCAGTGATTGACATTTCATCTGTCAAGAGCTTTTGACAGATGAAAAATCAGCGTTTGACAGCTCTGTGAAGCTGTCAAACACGGACAATCTGTCTTCTAACTTGAGTCCTTCTACTCAGACTCAGTTAGAGATCTCTCCAGACCAGAAAGCAGAGGCTGCAGCTTTTGACAGTTCAGCGGCCATTCTGCTTTCTGTGCCGGTGAGCTGAGGGACTCCCGAGAACTGAAGGAAGGAAGCCTGCAGGAGAAAGTAAAGGTAAGTAAAACTTATTTAAACACTTTACACTTACCTCACACACTTACCTCTGCACACATGCACCTCACACACTTACCTCTGCACACATGCACCCATCACTCACCTGCACAACGGACATCTCGACCCCTCCAACCCCTACAGACCGACGGTCCGCCTCGCTAACTTGGCGTGGTTCGGAGCCGTCGGACAGCCCACACTTCAGGGCTAAAAATAGGGATTAGGCAAAAAACTGCCTGTTAACTACCTGTTAACAGGCAATTAATTGGCACTAATCCCCTTCCCGCCTCGGGGAGGCGGCTCCCAGCATAGGTTGGGTACCTGCCTCCTGGGACATTGGCACAGAGGTGGGTTGGGGGCGGGATGGGTTCCTGCCCCCCGATTCTGCAATTTTCCCACCACTCCCGCCTCCAAATCCGCCTACACGGGGCTTGGAAAATCGAGCCCTAGGTGTCACAGTAGAGGGTGGGAGAACTAGTGACGGAGGGCCTAAACTTTGGGTTTTTAATAGAATGGTTTCTCGCTCAATTGTCTCCCAACATGTTGCTGCAAGTAAAACTTGCTCCCCCCCGCCGAATCCAAGGGCTTTATCGTCTCAGTAATCTGCCCTTGCAGTCTTGATTGGCTGTAGGATTTTAAAAAAATGAGCAATTTGCAATAATCTTAGTACTGGATTAACCACAGCTTCACACTACGATAGCACTCTCTTTTTGAATTGGCAGTACATTAAACTCAGATCAGATCTTTGCAGAAACCGAAGCAGCTCAAATATTTACTTACAAAAAAATAGGATGAGCAGAAAAAAAACCTAAATGGTACAACATGCACACATCAAAATGGGAAAGAGTCCATGATGGGCTAATGATCCGTTCGGATAAATTCTCCTGAAGCACTTCAAAAAATCTTTTCCACCATGAGAGCCGGCTCTTTAAAAATCCATTGTAACAATCTTCTTTGTTCTTTTGCTTTCGTTGAATGCATTCTCAATGACAAGCAATTTTCGGAAGTTGCCCCCCACTCCAAATGTTTTTCCAGTCTCCTGTTCTTTAACCACTGGACACTTTTGAAGTTGGGGGTATCAGATGAAGCTTAACAAGGCTATGTCCTAAAATATAATTAACGACTCTCGCACCACAATATCTGAATAAATCCCGACGCAAGTGCAGCTTGACAATATGAACAGGATCCAATTAGTACGTTAGACAAACCTGCCTGCGGAGGGGCCAAGCACCCTTAAAAATCTCCCATCAATCATTGATGGAAATGAGTCACTTTGAACTTAGGATCAAACATCCTTTTCATTTCTCAAATGGAAATCTCCATCTGAACTCTTAATTGAAAACGACCCAAAGCCAATCTACACATTTGTGACGGGGTCGGCTACAGAGCAGCATTGACAGTGCCTGCCAGTAAACTGCTTGCTCGCTGGAATGCAGAATGGTGTGTTGCGCTGTTCCTCAGGTACAAATGAATTAAAAGATCTTTCTTAAGAGTGGAATGACCACTGCAATACCCAGCTAGCTGTGCACCATTCTGTTATATATACAATAACAGGACCACCTGAAACATAGAGATACATTTTTAAGATTTTTAATTATATAACGTCGCTGAACCTTTTTTTGCACAAAGGCTGGTGGCTCACATGGCGAGGAGGATTTAGCATCTGCATTGTCCTTTATTTTAATCACAATGCCCAGAGGGATTGTCAGCTTTAAGAAAGACTTGCACTTATGCAGCGCCTTTCATGACCTCAGGATGTCCGAAAGCACTTTACAGCCAATGAAGTACTTTTTGAAGTGTAGTCGCTGTTGTAATGTAGGAAACGCGGCGGCCAATTTGTGCATAGCAAAGTTCAACAAACAGCTTTGTGATAATGGCCAGCTAATCTGCTTTTAGTGATGTTGGTTGAGTGATAAATATTGGCCAGGACACCAGGGAAAACCGCCTTGCTCTTCTTCAAATAGTGCCATGGGATCTATTACATCCACCTGAGAGAGCTAACAGGGCCTCATCTGAAAGACAGCACCTCCTCAGTACGGCTCTGGAGTGTTAGTCTAGATTTTTGTGCTCAAGTCCCTGGAGTGTGTGACTTGAACCCACAACCTTCTGACCTAGAGGCAGGAGGAATACCACTGAGCCCCAGTTAAATCGCGATGGGAGGTGAATTGTTCACAGGAAGCCTTCACTGGTTGCCGTGCGGGGAGTGGGACTGAGTGTTATTCAGGCGTCGTATTATCATTTCCGCTGGTGGGAAATGACAGTGTCAGGGATTGTAAAAATAGCATCCGTAGATGCTCATTGCAGTGAGTGCCAGTCCCGTCACAAGAGGTCAGTCTTGCTTCATGTCACTCTAAGAGAGCGAGAATCCTGCATTGTCCCCATAACAAATAGCAAGGACCAAAATAGAAATGGTCCCATCAGCAATTTTAATTTTCACCTTAAATGTCTTAGGAAAGATGCCAATCTATTTCAACCACAGTGTGTTAATTTGAAAATAAAAGGTGGAGTGCTGCTTGTCCAATCTCTTTTCCGAGACCCACTTCTGCGCTCTGAGGGCTGACGACCAATACACGCCATGTTCTCCGAACGTGGCAACGGCGGAATTGATCAGTCCGCCATGTTACGTCTGTCCATTCCATATGAAGATCCGAAAAGAAGCACGAGAAAGGATGGTTAAGGCCACCACTAGATGGTGCAATCTTGCACCTCAATCATCAGCAATGCTGACAGAGAGAGAAAAAAAATGAGGCCAATTTTAGAACCAAAAAAAAACACTCCGGCAATTTCCTCCCTTACTTGCACAGGCTCGATTTTAACTCTTTGGGCGGGAAGGTGGCAAAGCGAGCCGCGAGCCTCAGGCCCGTCCGGGTGCGCCAACAGGATGGCACAGCCGATCTCAACGGCCAGGCCTTGGCCAGAATTTTGCTGGAGTGGGGTATCTTGCTGCCCACCCCGTTAGTTAGACTTTTACCCTCACACTTCAGCTCCAAAATGTTTGGCCCTGCAAGTTACTGGAAGTGCAAACCTTGGACCTCGGAAAGAAACAGAGGAATGACGGAGAAGGAGGGTGAATTAGAGTCAAATCAGGTACAGGAAGAGAAATAGAGGGAAAGAAAGATTGGATTAAAAGAGAGAAAAAAGAGATGGAAAGGAAAAGTAAGATTTTGTTTTACATTTAAAATTTCAAAAATCTCTAACAACAATTTACTACCTGTAGGAATGAGACTCCACCATGTATATTGTTTCCTTTCTGTGTTGGAGCGGTTGAGTGGCATTGCAGGAACATAAATCTCATTAAAAAGGAATGGGAAGTTGTTGGATAGTGGCTGCCCAGCTGGTAAAATCGGGAACACATGAGAACGTTCCCTGGCACAGGGTAAGTGTTCCAGGAGGTGAATCTCGGTCAGGGGAGCAGGGGAGGCCCAAGGTTCTCTAAGGTGGACTTAAAAGATCCCATGGCACTAATTCAAAGAAGAGCTCTCCTGCTCCTCCTGGCCCACGAGGAAACTGAAAAAAAAATGTCAAAAATGTACCTCCTCTGGGCCTGGCTCCTGTTCCCAGCGGGTTTTGCCTGGCGGGGACAGGAGCCTTTGCTCCCCTTGCTCAGGCCTCAGGATTAAATGGCAGATCGGGCCCCACGGACGTCATCTACATATTTAAAGAGGGCCACGCCGACTTGGGGCGGGTGCCCTTGCCCGCCTGAAATTTAAAATTGCTGTCGGCCAGATTGGGCCATGAAAGGAGTGGGTATGTCATCAGCTCCATTCTAACTGCCTGGTTTCTGCCAATCTACCCCAATGAAACAATCAAAACTATTTTGCTTTACTCTTTGTGCAGTGCCATTTAACACTCATAAAGAAAGGTATTAGATCCGTGATTCTGAGAGTATGCTGTTTTTCAATAACCACACGGATGCTGTAACTTAACGATAAACAGGTATTTACTGGAGGAGGGTAGTCTCAAGACTGGGGGTACAGAGGCATGCGCAAGGCTCATATACAGGTGTGGTCACTGCCGGTACTACAGTATACAGGAGCTGTAAAAGTAGTTCTGTCTTAAAGGCACATACACTACAATTCCTCCCCTTTTAGATTAGTAGTACCCCTAATATTCAAATAACAATTAACACTTTAACATGTACATTAAACAACAATAGTCCATTTATAGATTCAATCTTTGGGGCGGCTTCCTGACCCTTTCGGGATAGCGTCTTTCCTGAGGTTCTTGTTCTTGGTGCAGAGGCGATTCTGACCCCTTTTCATCGGGTAGTTCATCGGGTTCCACTGCTACTGGTTCTGAGGTAGATGCTACCGGTATGTCGGGTTCATCCCCAGGTACTCGAGACATGGGGTTGACGCGTTCCTGTGACGCTAAGATCTGATCGACGTGGCGTCTCACAATGTTCTCCCCGACATCCACTGTGTACATTAATGGCCCCTGCCTTGTGCATATCGTTCCGGGTTGCCATTTCTCTGTTCGATAGTCACAGGCCAAGACTGGTTGTCCTACATTGAAGCTCCTTGTCGGCTTCTCATTGATGTGCTGGAATTGTTTGTCCTCAACATTTCTTCGCACATTTGGTCTGAGCAAGTCCAGACGAGATCTCAACCTTCAGTTAAAGAACATCATGGCCGGGGTCTGGTTGGTAACTGCATGTGTCGCGTTTCGGTAGGCTAATAAGAAATTGTCCATCTTATGCTGTAGTGGAATTTCATCGTCGCACATGGCCTTTATCGCCTTCTTAAAGGTTTGTACGAACCTCTCAGCCAATCCATTTGTGGCTGGATGATATGGGGCGGATGTGTAATGCCTTACCCCATTCCTTCTCATAAATTTTTGAAACTCTTCGGACACAAACTGTGGTCCATTATCAGAGCAAACCTGCTCTGGCAAACCGTTTCTGGCAAATATGGTCTGTAGGACTGCAATCGTTTTCTCTGTAGTGGTTGAGGACATTTTTATCACCTCAGGCCACTTCGAATGAGCATCCACTGCTATTAAGAACATTGAGTCCATGAATGGACCAGCGAAATCAATATGCACCCGTTGCCATGGAGAGGAGGGCCACTCCCATGGGTGTAGAGGGGCATGTGGTGGTGCATTTTGGACCTTCTGGCATCCTAAGCAGCTCTTAGTTAGGTCTTCGATTTGTTGATCGATTCCCGGCCACCACACATAAGCCCTAGCAAGGCTTTTCATTTTCACTCCCCCCAGATGACCTTCATGTAGCTCCTTTAGCACTCTCTCTCTTAACTTGGGTGGAATCACCACTCTGGATCCACACATCACTGTCCCCTGGCATACTGACAGCTGTTCTCTCCTGGATGAGAATGCTGGCAACAGTGAGTCGCCATGTGTTCATAATCATAATCAACTTTATTGTCATTGTTAGTGCACAAGTGCAGTACAACGAAATGTAGGCTTGCGGCTCCCGAGAGTGTACATTTAGATTAAGACATTTAAATATTCAACATTCATTTGGCTTGTAATACATTAACATAAACATAATAAAGTGCATTGGCAGATGTGCAGGCTTTAGAGTTTATTTGTGGAGTTCAGTAGGATGACAGCCCTGGAAAAAAAGCTGTTCCTAAATCTGGTCGTTCGGGTGCGAATGCATCTGTAGCGTCTCCCAGATGGCAGGGGGGCAAACAGACTGTGGCTGGGGTGGGTAGGGTCTTTGATGATGGTCAGTGACCTCCGTAAACAGCGTTTCTGGTATATGTGCTCTATGGTCGGTAGCCGGGTGCCGGTAATGCGTTGGGCAGTTTTGACTACCCGCTGCAGGGCTTTCCGGTCATAGGAGCTACAGCTGCCATACCATACTGTGATACAGTTTGTCAGGATGCTCTCTATTGTGCAGCGGTAAAAGTTAGAGAGGATCAGGGGTGACAGGTTACATCTCTTCAGCCTCCTTAGGAAATATAGGCGCTGCTGGGCCTTCTTCACCATCCCCTCACCGTCAAATCATATACCCGAGACAGCGTCGGATCATTGCGGGTCTTCTTCTCTATATCCGCGTTCGTTACTGGCAATCGTTCAATTATTGACGAATAAAATATCTCGATAGGGTCCACTGCTGGTGCTTCCTCCACAGTAGGCAGTGGCAGGCGCGATAGCCCATTAGTGTTCCCATGCTGTTTCGTGCCTTTATATTCTATTTCATATTGATTCGCCCCTAGAAACAGGAACCATCTTTGTAACCGTTGTGCAGTCATCACTGGAACGCCCTTCTTAGGATTAAAGATGGAGACAAGTGGTTGGTGGTCAGTCAGCAAGGTGAACTTCTGCCCATGCAGATAGTGGTTGAGTTTTTTTACTCCCCATACTAGGCTGAGGGCCTCCCTGTCAATCTGGGCGTAGTTGCGCTCGGCTGAGGTTAGTGACCGAGACGCAAAGGCTACTGGCCTCTCCAACCCGTCTGGGAATTTGTGCGACAGCACCGCTCCAATACCATAAGGTGATGCATCACATGCCAAACGAATTGGTAGCGCTGGGTTGAAATGGGCCAACACCTCTTTTGATGTGATCAATTCTTTACACTTCTGGAAAGCTCGCCTACGTTCATCATCCCACTTCCATGGTACCCCTGTTTGCAGTAGGGTGTTCAGTGAGTGTAATACCGTGGACAAATTTGGTAAGAACTTGTGGTAGTAGTTTACCAGCCCGAGGAACGACCTCAGTTGTGACACATTTTCCGGTGCTGGAGCCTTGACTACTGCCTCAATCTTTTCAGGGGACTTATGTAACCCCTCTTCATCGATGACGTGGCCACAATACGAGATCTGTTTCTGGAAAAACTCGCACTTGTGGCGATTAGCTCGTAGCCCATACTACTTTAATCTGGTGAGCACCTTCTCCAAGTTGGCGAGGTGATCACTGTCATTTTCGCCCGTGACCAAGATGTCGTCCAAATAACACTGGGTCCCTGGAATCCCTTGCAGGACTTGATCCATTGCCCTTTGCCAGATAGCCGGAGCCGAGGCTACCCCGAACACCAGCCGGTTGTATTGATCGAGACCTTTATGAGTGTTAATCGTAAGGTATTGTTTCGAAGCTTCTTCTACCTCCATTTGCAAGTACGCCTGGGCTAGATCAATTTTGGTGAAGCATTTACCTCCAGATAGCGAGGCGAAAATATCCTCAATTCGTGGCAGTGGATATTGTACCATGTGAAGGACTGGGTTCACTGTCACCTTAAAATTCCCACAGATGTGGACCTTCTTTGGTTCCCCAGGCGTATTACTCAACGACCTCTTCATTACAGGAATGATGGTTGTAGCCCACTCGCTCCAGTCCACTTTGTACAGTACTCCTGAACGTTCCAACCCTTCCAGCTCTGCTTTGACAGCTGGCCTGATCGCATAAGGCACTGGTCTGGCCTTAAGAAACTTTGGGCTTGCATTTTCCTCTATTTTAATCGTTGCTGTTATGCCTTTTAGTGTTCCTAGTCCCTCCTGGAACACTTCTTTTGCGTCAGTTAGCATTTTTGACAGTCGTCCAGGTGTGACGTCGTCATCCTTTTTGGCCTCAACCTTCAGTGCCTGTATGGAATGCCAATCTAATTGTATCTTCCGGATCCATTCACATCCTAGCAGTGGTGGTCCTCCATCTGGCAATACATATATATCCATTTTAGGTATTTCCTGACCTTTATATATCACTTTCACTCTTATTTTTCCTTTGGGGTAGACTTTTTGCCCCGTATACGTCTTCAAGACAATCTCTGTAGCTTTCAAGGGTATATGTGAAAATAGCCGCTTGTAGTTCCTTTGGTTTATGACTGTTAGGGCTGATCCTGTGTCCAATTCCATTTTCACTTGGACTTCGTCTATTTTGAGTGTAACCCAGATAGTCTGGTGAGCCTCCATTTCGGTTACCTTATGTAGTTTCAGACAACCCAGCTCCTTGCTTCCGGAGTCTGTATCACTTTTCTGTTCATCTGAACCACTGTCCATCACCTGGTGTACCTTTTTGTACTTCTCCTATGGAGATTTCTTACTGTTGGTTTTCTTCCCAGACCTGCAGACTTTTGCTATGTGTCCTGCTTTTCCACACTGTCTGTACACTTGGTCCTTGAACCAACAATCCTTCTGGTCATGTGTTGTTCTGCCGCAGCGATAGCACTTCCCTGTTCCATAGGACATTTCATTGGTGCCATATTCTTGCGGTCTCCGTTGTATCTCTGCAGCACCCCTTGCAGCTGCTTCGTGTGATACTGCCATACTGAAAGCCTTGTCCAGCGTAAGATCCTTTTCTGATAGAAGCCGTTTCTGGGTTCCTTCACTTTGTAGCCCACACACAAACTTGTCCCTTAATGTATCTGCTAGTCCCACTCCAAACTGGCAGTGTTTCGATAGCTTGCGCAGTTCCGTTAGGTACTCAGCATTGCTTTCGTCTTTGTGTTGGTTCCTTTTATGGAACTTAAATCGTTTTGCTATCAGCAGCGGTGTGGGGTTTAAGTGGTCCTGTAGGATTTCTACTATGCTTTCGAAATTCTTGTTCACCGGCTTCTCTGGGGTTATTAGATTCCGCAGTAACCCATAAGTTTTTGCACCCATGGAATTTAACAAAACCAGTGCTTTCCTAGCATCTGGCACTTCATTTGCCCTGCAGTACACCTCAATACGTTCCACATATGTCGCCCAATCTTCGACTTCATTGTCGAACGTAGAGATACTGCCACTCTTTGGCATCCCTGGGTGTGATTTACTGTCAAAAATGGCGTCTCCCGTGCTTCCCCTTCTTCTCCGCTGGCACAAAATGGCGTCTTCCGCGCTTTCCTTCCTTCCCGCGCTCGCCCTTCTTCTCCGCTGCGGCTTCTTAAAATGGCGTCTCCCGCGCGCTTCCTTCTTCTCCGGGGCTCAATGGCGTCTCCCGCGCTCTCCCTTCTTCTCCCCGTGGACACTGTTCAGCCTGTGAGCCCTGGCTGTGCTCTGCGCGTTCTTTTTTTTTTTCTCAACGCCGCTCGGTCCTGAACCCGGCTGTTGCTTTACCCTCTCTCTCAACCCCCGGCTGCGCCCTGTGCGCTTCACCCTCTGTCTTACCCCATCGACGCTGCTCGGCTTTCTCTCCGCCGTCGGTCGGCTCCAGCCGCCGCTGTCCGGGAAGGGTCTGTGCTGGGCCTGTCGTCAGTCTCTTGCTGATCGTCGTGGCTGGGGAACCAAGCCCGGCTCTCCACAGCCTCCCCTGCGATGTTCACTCTCTGCCGGACGACTGGGCGGTTGCTCGTGGTCGGCGCCCGTGTTCCTGGCCTCGACTTTCTTACACCGCCCTCCCGGAGCGAATCCTCGAAGGGAAATGCAGAGTTGCAGGTAGATTCGAATCGACACTCGTCGCCACTGTTAGATCCGTGATTCTGAGAGTATGCTGTTTTTCAATAACCACACGGATGCTGTAACTTAACGATAAACAGGTATTTACTGGAGGAGGGTAGTCTCAAGACTGGGGGTACAGAGGCATGCGCAAGGCTTATATACAGGTGTGGTCACTGCCGGTACTACAGTATACAGGAGCTGTAAAAGTAGTTCTGTCTTAAAGGCATATACACTACAAAAGACTTGCATTTATATAGCGCCTTTCACTACATCAGGACGCGCCAGAGCGCTTTACAGCCAATGAGGTACTTTTGAAGTGTAGTCACAGTTGTAATGCAGGAAATGCCGAAATCAATTTGCGCACAGCAAGCTCCCACAAACAGTATTGTGATAATGACCAGGGCATCTGTTTTTTTGTTATGTTGATTGAGGGATAAATATTGGCCAGGACACCGGGGAGAACTCCCCTGCTCTTCTTCGAAATAGTGCCGTGGGATCTTTTAAGTCCACCTGAGAGAACAGACAGCTGCCTCGGTTTTACATCTCATCCGAAAGACGGCACCTCCAACAGTGCAGCACTCCCTCGGTATAACAGTGAGGATTTGCTAGGTGGCTGCTTTCAGAGTATAGGGGTTAACACCACATAGCTACATCAAGGAGAAATGTGTCGCGGCAATTGATTGGTACAAATGATCAATTTCAGTGCTGTTTACACCGTTTTTCCGGGGATTTTCCGTGCCTCTCCCACTGAGGTTACAGTGGATAATCAGGAGAACTCTCGCGGAAAAGTAAACCCCTAAGTATCTTAAACATCTCCACAAGGTCCCTCTCAGACATCTCTCTTTTTTGAGGTTGAAGAACCTAAAAGTCTTATCTAGACTTTGCTGTAAGAAAATAATAACAAAATGTTGTTACTTCTGATCGGAGACAATAAATCTTTTGAAATGAAAGATCCAGCTTGTTTTCAAAGAGGAAATTATGGGATGGTGCTGAAGGAGATGGACCAAGGTGTGACCTTTCCTTGACATCACTAGCATGATTCACAGAGACCTCTCACTCTCCAGCCTTATGTGCTTTTTGTTAAGTTTTATATTTTTGAAGGCCATTCTGAAGCAGTTGCTTATTATGAAAGCGACTGTAGATTGTGGTGGTTTTTTTGTTGTTGCACTTTTGCACTCATCAAGGTCAGCGTTGGGTAATAGCACACTTTTCCATTTTGGATGTGCAGTGTCAGCATTTAGTGTAGAATTCCCACATCAGGTATAGCGTAACCACACAGGCAGTAAACCTTCCGGCACACTGCCCCCGCTGCAAACACAGAGAGTGTATCCCCATTGTACCATTCTTTACACCTGCGATCGGTCTGCTCTCTCTCTCTCTTTCTCTGACTTCAGTTCATTAGTGCTGCAAAAATCTGTACAAGGACAAAGAAAACAAGAGCGCTTATTGATTGCTGTCTTTCGACTTAAAAGATAAGTTTGTGCTATTCAGTGACTAGCCACAGATGTTACTATTCTACTGAACAAGGTTAATCCTCTTGGACAGCTGAAGTTACATTAAAGAGAGCTCTGGGCTAAGGCCGAGATTGCTTAGCTGTTTCTTTATTCCAGTGTACTCATCATCTCTGTTATTTGACTGGGATGAACAATGGGATTAACTCCCTTGCAGCTAATTTATAGAAAGAAAGACTTGCATTAATATAGCGCTTTTAATGACTTCAGGATGTCCCTAAGCACTTTAAGGCCAATGAAGTGCTTTTTGAAGTGGAGTCACTGTCGTAATGTGGGAAACGTGGCAGCCAACTTGCGCACAGCAAGCTCCCACAGACAGCAATGAGACGATGACTTAACCCCGCCACCCCCCCATCCTCCCCCCCCCCCCCCCATCCCCTCGCATTCTCTGTGCCAGCAGCAGGAAACCTGGCTGCAGTCTCTGCTGGAGCGTTCCCTGCCCATCAGAGAGCCAAGCCTGCCAATCAGGCTGGCTTCCAGGCAGGGATTGTTTGAAAATAAAATCCCGCCCCAGTAAAAATCGGAGCCTTTCTCTCTGTGTTTTTGTAGGTTACAAGGGGGGAGAAATTGAGTCGCGCCCCCGTTTGGGGCGCTAACTTCGGTACTTTTAGTGCCCTGAAAAAATTAGCGCCCCCGCGGCCGAAATTCATCAGTAGCGCCCCAAGAGGGAAGCGGGGCTCTACTGGAAGCGCCCCGCCTCCCCCTTGGGGCGCTGCGAGGGAATATCGCGGCGCTATATGCCTTCTTAAAGGGGAGGGGCCTTATGCAGCCCGACCCGGGGCCCAGCTGGGCCACCAGGGATTGGAGTGCCGGCAAAAGTGCCCGGCACTCAAGAGAAGTGCCGGGCTCACGGAGCGCAGCCGGCACTCTGCGGGGGAGTGCTCAGGAGGCCGGGGACAGCAACGGGGGCAGATGCTGGCAGCCGGTCAGCAACAAAAATGGCCGCCTGGCACTTCGCCTTTAATTAGCGCCGTAGGTATGCCCCCCCTGATCCTGTCAGACATAACATCCGGCGGTAAGTCAGGGGGCGCTACCGAAGATCGCGGCCAGGGTGCTAACGGTTACCGCCGCCGCTAACCTGCTGAATTTCGCGGGAGGCGTTGGCGGCGTCGCACCCGGGCGCCAGTTGCTTTGCGCCCCGTTAGCACCCTCTTAGGGCACTAACGGGAGGCGCAAAGCAACTGAATTTTCCCCCCCAAGAGGCCTGGGTTGCTGAGAGTTGGCTCTGCCTATCTTATAATCATTTACTGCGCACATGCAGCCAAAGAGGATAATAAAACACACAGTGAGTGATTGGGGTGGAATATTTCCACCTCAGGTCGCTGTATTGACATTAAATGTGCAGTAATTTCCTCAGCTGCACTGCAGTATCCAGCAGCTAATTTCCGCCTCATTCATTCTACATGAATCGCACAGGGCAGCTTTCTATGCTATCCTTGAAGTTTCTATTGCCAATCTGAGAATATAAACATCAAGGAACTATAGCAGTCATGCTATCACAGGCAATTATCTCTGCACACACTACTTTTTTCATCATTTTCTTTTTTATTGCCGATATTATAAATCTGGTAATAAGCTCTGGAGCTAATAGTCTTTTTAGAAAGGACTATTTTCTCGGCTGCATATAGCGACACCACAAGTCCCAGCCAGAATGGAGATGATTGGGTAATTCCCCCGTCAATCACGCATGGAGACCGCACTGCTGTCATTGACTGGGATTGATTTTATGCACATAATTTGTATGTAACTATCCTCCACTCACTGCATGTTGCTGAAGAAATCACCCTGTATTTAGTGGGAGAAGATGCTGTAGTTTCAGTCATGAGCTCTGTTTGCTGTAGTTTAGAGACTCTGTTTAAATAGACTCTGTAGACTGTTTGCTGTAGTGCACTGCTTAAGCAGACTCTGATTACTGAGTAAATAGACTGTTTGCTGTAAAATAGACTGCAGTGAGCCCTGCCATAACCATCCCATCAGTCTACTCTCAATCATCAGCAAAGTGATGGAAGGTGTTGCCGACAGTGCTATCAAACGCCACTTACTCACCAATAACCTGCTACCGATGCTCAGTTTGGGTTCTGCCAGGATCACTCGGCTCCAGACCTCATTACAGCCTTACAGAGTGTGGCACCAAGGAGCCCTAGTAAAATTGAACTCAATGGGAATCAGGGGGAAAACTCTCCACTGGCTGGAGTCATACCTAGCACAAAGGAAGATGGTTGTGGTTGTTGGAGGTCAATCATCTCAGCCCCAGGACATTGCTGCAGGAGTTCCTCAGGGCAGTATCCTGGGCCCAACCATCTTCAGCTGCTTCATCAATGACCTTCCCTCCATCATAAGGTCAGAAGTGAAAATATCACCTGTTGATTGCACAGTGTTAATTACCGCCCCTTGACATTCAACGGCATTACCATCGCCGAATCCCCCACCATCAATATCCTGGGGGTTACCATTGACCAGAAACATAACTGGACCAGCCAATAAATACTGTGGCTACAAGAGCGGGTCAGAGGCTGGGTATTCTGCGGCGAGTGTCTCACCTCCTGACTCCCCAAAGCCTTTCCACCATCTACAAGGCACAAGTAAGGAGTGTGATGGAATACTCTGCACTTGCCTGGATGAGTGCAGCTCCAACTGCACTCAAGAAGCTCGACATCATCCAGGACAAAGCTTGATTGGCACCCCATCCACCACCTTAAGCATTCACTCCCTCCACCACCGGCGCACTGTGTCTGCAGTGTGTATCATCTATAAGATGCACTGCAGCAACTCGCCATGGCTTCTTCGACAGCACCTCCCAAACCTGCGACCTCTACCACCTAGAAGGACAAGGGCAGCAGGCGCATGGGAACACCACCACCCCCAAGTTCCCCATCAAGTCACACATCATCCTGACTTGGAAATATATTGGCTGTTCCTTCATCGTCACTGGGTCAAAATCCTGGAACTCCCTACCTAACAGCACTGTGGGAGCACCTTCACCACACGGACTGCAGTATTTCAAGAAGGCAGCTCACCACCACCTTCTCAAGGGCAATTAGAGATGGGCAATAAATCCTGGCCTTGCCAGCGACGCCCAAATCCCATGAATGAATAAAAAAAGTCGCGCTCCACCTCAGACACTCTGCATTTTCTCCACTCTCAGTTCCACCAGTCCGACAACGCCTCAATTTTAAAATCCTCATCCTTGTTTTCAAATCCCTCAATGGCCTCAGCCCTCCCTATCTCTGTAACCTCCTGCAGCCCCACAAGCCTTCGAGATCTCTGCGCTCTTCCAAATCCGACCTCTTGAGCATCCCCAATTTTAATCGCTCCCACCATTGGTGGCCGTGCCTTCAGCTGCCTTGGCCCTAAGCTCTGGAATTCCCTCCCTAAACCTCTCTGCCTCTCTACATCTCTCTCTTTTAAGATGCTCATTAAAACCTACCTCTTTGATCAAGCTTTTGGACATCTGCCTTGATATCTCTTTCTGTGGCTCGGTGTCACAAATGTATTTTATTGATATCGCTCTTGTTAAGCGCCTTGGGAGCGCTATATAAATGTAAGTTGCTGTTGTTAGTTCAAAGCTGTTGCAGGTGACAAAACTTGTCAGAACAAAGGGAAACTACTGGATCTTTACATTTGAAAGTGACGGTGAATGCAATGTATAACATTATGGTGTGGCTGAGTACCGTTAATGTTCATCTATGACGGAAAAGTGAGGACTCTGATCAAAGGGAATTGCATATGTTACCACAGAAGGCTTTCATAGTTTTATATATCACTATAGAATATTAATGATCTTTGTGAATGCATGTTTCAAATGCTTAAAGCTTACATTATCCATTTCCTCTGGTTTATCTTGTCAGTCCCATATATTTTAAATGAGTCCAGCAGCTATCTCACTATACTTAGATTGATTAAAGAGCTGCATTCCTGGGATGAGAGGGTTGTCACACACAGAAACACAGAAACCCCACAGTGCAGATAGAGGCCATTTCGGCCCATCGAGCCTGCACCGACACATGTCCCACCCGATCCCCGTAACCCCACGTATTTAATCCCCCTAACACTAAGGGTCAATTTATCATAGCCAATCAACCTAACCCGCACATCTTTGGACTGTGGGAGGAAACCGGAGCACCCGGAGGAAACCCACGCAAACACGGGGAGAATGTGCAAACTCCACACAGACAGTTACCCGAGGCCGGATTCGAACCCGGGTCCCTGGCGCTGTGAGGCAACAGTGCTAACCACTATGCCACCGTGCTGCTGTCCTATGATGAGAGATTGTGTAGAATGGGCCGATACTCTCTGGAGTTTAGAAGAATGAGAGGTGATCTCATTGAAACTTATAAGATTCTGAAGGGGATTGACAGGGTAGATGCTGAGAGGTTGTTTCCCCCTGGCTGGAGTGTCTAGAACTAGGGGTCACAGTCTCAGGATAAGGGGTCGGCCATTTAAGACTGAGATGAGGAGGAATTTCTTCACTCAGAGGGTTGTGAATCTTTGGAATTCTCTACCCCAGAGGGCTGTGGATGCTCAGTCTTTGAGTATATTCAAGGCTGAGATCGATAGATTTTTGGTCTCGAAGGGAATCAAGGGATATAGGAATCGGGCGGGAAAGTGGAGTTGAGGTAGAAGATCAGCTATGATCTTATTGAATGGCGGAGCAGGCTCAAGGGGCCGTGTAGCCTCCTCCTCCTGATTCTTATGTTCTTATCCAAATGGAGCACTAAGTTAATATTTTAAAAAATTTAACCCAGAAAACACCGATAACCATTGAGAATTCTGACTTGTTCAGTATGGTGAGGTTTGATAGGGGAAAAAAAAGGAAAGATGGAATGAAATTAGTTCACATAGAATGATGGATAAGTGGCAATGTTCCCTTTAAGCTGTGCGGCCGCGCGGCTGCACAGCACTCCAGGGATCCCGCGCAGTCAGCTTGCCAGCTTTTCAATGTAAAAACTGTGCACGCGCGGTGATGTAAGAAAACTACTAGGCACTTGGTCTAAGCATTAAACAAGGCTTTAATCAACTGTTTTACAACATGGAGATCTAGTTGTGTCCTTCACTAGTTCCTGTTAAAGAATGTCCTGCACAAGCTGGGCCCATGCCCGAGTATTTATACTCTCCCTGGACAGCGCCACCAGCAGGCCGCCCAGTATTATTACATAAGTCATTTTCACATGAATGACGAGATTCATCTCATGCGGTATTTTGAATAGCCCGCGCAGCCCCTTAAAGGGGCAGCGCAGCGCCAACAAAAATTAGAGGGAACATTGACAAGTGAGAATAATTAGATGGGAGTTTTTCCTCTCAATTTTCTCTCCTCGTGCCCTGAAGGTGCTGACTCTGGGATATGGTTCTGTGGGCAGAGGCAGTCTTCCTGTACCTCAGCCAAGTGGCAATTCTTTGTGTGTGAGCCGAGGCGGTGACCGGTCACAGCCTATCAACTGTGGAAGGCTTCACGACTGAACCCGATCCTGTTCTTGTTCGATTTCTACAGACAGGCACTTGGGGCTGCTAGAGCAGGAGCCTTTCGTCTCCTCCTAGCCAGGGTTAATTGTACTGCGACAACAGTTGACGTGGTGGACACACAAGGGAGTAGCCTAATCAGGGGTTTGGGTGCGTTGATAAACTAGGGAAAAATAAAGTAATAATCCACAGCAGTACATTGACTTCAATGGAAATGAAGATTGTGAGAGATGTAAAACGGCCAGCCGAGTCGATAATGCTCATTTTACGCTATCGCCCAAAGTCAAAATGGCCTCCTCTGTTCCTACTAAAACTTTATTATTTTCCTCTTACTTGTGCCCTGAGTCAGTACTTTCTTCCTAACTCTGTTCTGTTTGTGCCTCCCTGGCTGTATTCCCTCACCTCTTGGTTTGGTTTCTCCTCTGTTCTTCTCTGAATAACACCTGTGCTAATAGCCTCTCTCTCTACAATATCCACTTGTCAGCAATGCTTCTTTACACAAAGGAAAACTACAAAAAATGATCCGTTTCACATGAGATAAATTAGAGTCAGTGATGCAAAACTGCACATGACAGTAATTCTCTAAACTCCATTACAGAGACTGTGTCGTAACCGAAGCCTTAACCGGATACTTGTTTCTTCACTACTTCCTACCTCATGCTCTCTCCAAAAAACCCTTCTCCTGCCCCCTGGATTGCCACCCCACTCAACTTCCCAGCCTACTCCCACATTAGTTCCCTTTCCTCAGGCATCAACTCCCCTCTTCAAAAACTCATCCGCCACCCATCCCTTCTTTTCACTCACTGCCCCATCTCTACCCCCCGTTTTCTCTCTCAGCTTCTCGAACATGTTGCTGTCCCCAAACTCTGTGCTCATCATCTCTTTCAAGATTTCCTTTGATTCCCTCAATGCCCTGCTCTCTCTTTGCTCACGACACTGAGACAGCCCTGCCAAAATCACAAACAACATCCTCTGGGACTACGACCATTGTGGGTTATCCATCCATGTCCTCCTCAACCTCTCTGCAGAATTTGATACAGTATACCACATCCTCCTCCTCCGTGACCACTCCTTCATTGTCCACTCCATGGGACGGCCTTTGCATATTTCCACTCCAATCTATCTCCAGCCATAGCACCTCTTCCTGTCCCTGCACAGTCCCCTCCAAAGTGCACCATGGTTCTATTGTTGGTCCCCCCCTCTTCCTCGTGTACTTGACAACAATATCTGCAGACACTGGTGCATCTTTCATGAATATGAGAATGACATCCAACTCTACCTCTTCACTATAACAACAGAAAATGCTGGAAAAACTCAGCAGGCCAGGCAACATCCGTGGAGATAAAATAGAGTCAACGTTTTGGGTCAAACCCTTTGTCAAGACTGGAAATGCACAGGAAATGAAATAGATTAAAAGGCCAGGCTGGGAGAGAACAAAAGAGAAGTGAAGAGACATTAAGAGGTATTCAAAACGCGACGAGATGGTGATAGGACTAGTGGAGACAAAAGACGGCTCTAGATTAGGATTTTTCCAGCATTTTCTGTTGTTATTTCGGATTTCCAGCATCTTCTGTTGTTATTTCGGATTTCCAGCGCCTGCAGTATTTTGCTATCTACCTCTTCACTAGCTGTCTCACTCCCGTGACCATCTCCGCGCTGTCAGACTGCCTGTCCGACATCAAGCGATGGATGAACCACAGCTTTTTCCAACTGAATGGCAGGAAAAGTAAAGCCATTATTTTTGGTCCCTGTCAAAATCTCTGCTCCCTCAGCAATCATTCCATTCGCTTCCTTGGTTGCTTTTAGGCTGAATCAATCAGCGTGAAAACTTAGCTTTCTGTTCAACCCTCAGCCGAGCTCCGATTCATCACTGCGACTGCCTATTTCCATCTGTGCAACATTGCCCATCTCCATCCCTACCTCAGTCTCTCTGCTGCTGAAACCCTTATCAAGCTTTTCTCGCCTCTGGTTTTAAATATCCCAATGCCCGCCTTTCTGGCCTCCTATTGTCCACCCTCTGCAAACTCCAATTAGCCCAAAAATGCAACCACCCATATCCTGTCCAGCACCAAGTCCCGCTCGCCCATCACCTCCTGTCCTTGCTGACCTACACTGGCTCATAGAATCATAGAATCACAGACATTTACAGCACGGAAGGAGGCCATTTCGGCCCAACGTGTCTGCGCCGGCTAACAAAGAGCTATCCAGCCTAATCCCACTTTGCAGCACTTGGGTCAGTAGTGTTATGTTCATTAATAACTAGACATTCTTATTATGAACAACTAGCTTCTAGCTAGACATTTATTCAGTACACGCTCTCTAGGTACAACATCTGTAGAGATCCAGCATGTGTGCTTCTGTGTGCAGGCAGCCATCTTGACCACTGCCTCCTGGGTAGCCTAGTGCATCGTGGGTAGTGTAGTCTTAAACACATACAACTAAATATACAGCTCTACGGCTCCATCTAGTGTACCACTCCAGAATGACATGTTATTGATCATTACAAGTAGCCCTGTAGGTTACAGCACTTCAAATGCACATCCAAGCACTTTTTAAATGTGGTGAGGGATTCTGCCTCTACCACCCTTTCAGGCAGTGAGTTCCAAACCCCAACCACCCTCTAGGTGAAGAAATTTCCCCTCAAATCCCCTCTAAACCTCCTACTAATTACTTTAAATCTATTGACCCCTAACATATTAAATTTAAAATTCTTATCGCTCTGACCGGCCTTGCCCCACCCTAAACCAAGCCTTCGGTGGCCTAGTACCCACTTTCTGGAACTCCTTCCCTAAACCCCTTTGCTTCTCCACTTCTCGCTCCTCCTTTAAAGGCCTTCTCAAAACCCATCTTTTCGATCAGCCTTTCGGTCACCCCCACCTAATCTCGAGGTCCATTCCCTTTGCCTAGTTCTATTTTTAATGAGCCTTGGGGTTTTTTTTTATTACGTTGAAGGTGCTATATAAATGGAAGTAGTTGTCGTTAAGAAAAGTTTTGAAGCCTGGAGTAGTTGTAGCAGAACAGATGGGTTTAGGAAGAGAATTTTGGAGCGCGAGTAGCTTGCTGTGGCCGACGGCACCACTATCAGTGGTGCAGCAGAGGGATGGAGGATGCACGGCAGACAGAGGGTGCGAAGTAGAACTTTGGCTGGAGGAGGTTGCAGAGACCATGGAACAATTCTTCAGTAAAAGAGAAGGATTTTGAAATCAATGTAGTGGGGTGGGGGGTCACAGAGAACTAGTAGAAGTCAACGAGGGCAGGAGTGAAGGTTGCAGGTAACAGGGTTTTAGACAATTTGGAGTTAATATAATGTAGAGCTTGTGGAGCCGAAGAGGAAAGTGACGTAAGAAAACTACTAGGCACTTGGTCCAAGTGTTAAACAAAGCTTTAATCAACTATTTTACAACATGGAGGTCTAGTTGTGTCCTTCACTAGTTCCTGTTAAGAATGTCCTGCGCAAGCTGGGCCCGTGCCCGAGTATTTATACTCTCCCTGGACAGCGCCACCCGCAGGCTGCTCAGTATTATTTCATAAGTCTTTCTTTCATGAATGACTGATTCATATCAGGAAGCATTGGCAAAGTCTAGTAGAGCGATCAAGACAGACAAATAAGATGCCTTTAATCAGACTTTGATCCATTATGGCTGACTGAATCACTACTTACTATGTGACAAGGAAATCAATTTGCATAAAACAAGACTGGATTTAACTATAGTTTATTCAGCAACATTATACTTCTTTCGAGTGCTACTCTTTACTGGGGGGGAAAAAAAACACCTCACATTTACAATATTGCAGGTTTTTACCCAGGAGGATTTTATTTTTCACTCCTCGTTCAGTATTTCTTGGACACTGCAATCAACAAGTGTAATGGTTGGGAAAATAATGACAGATGTAAAGTAGGGTGACTGTATTTTCTCAATCAAATCCGGGGACACACAGGTTGGGAGCACGGCAAAGTAGCCAGGACGGAAAATGTAGGTTGAGCAGCGCAGCGCAGCACAGCAAGGCAACATTTTTTTTTAGCAGCCTATGTTTTAACAGTTGCACATATACGCTACCAATGCAAAACACATGTGCATATAAATACCGCGGATGTGACGGCGCATTATTGAAGCGCATTCAGACACCGCTTATAAATAATACAATAACACTGTTCACTCCATTGACCTGAAACCGTGATTATGCCTAACGGTATGATATGCACATATTCCAATGACGGGCTCTAGTCTATTCGGGGACGAGTTTCATGAACGAGGGACTCTTCTGGGGACATTGTTTACCTGGGGACGCAGTACCTCAGTCCAGGGCCCGTCACCAGAAAACAGGGACATATGGTCACCCTAAAGTAAAGCAATATTTGAATTGCCTAGTCGGCGTCTATTTTGCCTTTTATTTGACAATGGAAGTGTTTGAGTCCCACAGGTGGCCAGTGGTCAAATCATCCAGCAATATGTATGATGAGATCTTCTCCCATTCCCAATCATAGGAATATAGCAACAAGAGGAGACCATTCAGCCCCTCGGGCCTGTTCCGCCATTCAATTAGATCATGGTAGTCTGTACCTCAACTCCATTTACCCACCTTAGCTCCATATCCCTGATACCCCGGTGAGGACTGTTTTTACTGGGAAATGGAACACTTTCCACTTTTTGCACCCAATCAACCAGGCCCAAGTCAGATATAACATGATAGCAAAATACTGCGGATATAACATGGTTTGATTCAGAGTAAAGTGCCCTGTACTTTGATCCAACAGTGAGCAGAGAATTCCTCTAATTGCTATGTGTAGCGATGTTATAATTGTGCCCCTGAAGATCTCCAATGGTCGGTATTCTTACCAAATTTGTAAAAGCTTTATAGGAACAAGAGTAGCCCCTTCGAGCCTGCTCCGCCATTCAATTAGATCATGGATGATCTGTACCTCAACTCTGTTTACCCGCCTTAGCGCCATATGACTTACCTAACAAATATCCATCAATCTCAGTCTTGAAAACTCCAATTGTCCCAGCATCCACGGCCTTTTGGGGGGAGAGAATTCCAGATTTCTACTAGTCGGGTGTGAGTGGGAATACCTTGTGGAGGGAGAGCTTCCTGCTCAAGAGGAAAGGGGACACTTTTTGTGCATCTCTACCAGTAGTAATTGGACTACCTGCTGACTTCTTGTGTTGGCATCAGAAGTTACGGAGGAACGGGAAGATTGTCCTCCTGGCTACCAGGGCTTATATATAACAGGATCAACAACAACTTGTATTTATATAGCGTCTTTAACATAGTAAAACGTCCCAAGGTGCTTCACAGGAGTGTTATAAGAAAAAAGAATTTGACACCGAGCCACATAAGGAGAAATTAGGGCAGGTGACCAAAAGCTTGGTCAAAGAGGTCGGTTTTAAGAAGCGTCTTAAAGGAGAAAAGAGAGGTAGAGAGGCGGAGAGGTTTAGGCAGGGAATTCCAGAGCTTAGGACCTAGGCAACAGAAGGCACAGCCGCCAACGGTTGAGCGATTATAATCAGTGATGCTCAAGAGGGCAGAATTAGAGGAGTGCAGATATCTCGGAGGGTTGTGGGGCTGGAGGAGATTACAGAGATAGGGAGGGGCGAGGCCTTGGAGGGATTTGAAATCAAGGATGAGAATTTTGAAATCGAAGTTGGCAAGGGAGGAAAATGGACAAAAGAACAGTGGCTACCTCCCTCGGGGATATGACTGTACAAATGTTCTCCGATCCTTACTACCCATACATGCGAGGAAAGGTAGAAAAAGGTTTGTCTTGTTCTACTTCACCTGGTTGTCATTCTTGCTCGTTGTTACACACTTGCTGTAACATTTGCCTGTCTTAATTTGAAACACACTTGTGCCGAGCCAGGTGAAATTTAAAGCTCTTCCTGTATAAATCATTTGTGCTGACCACTCCTCATACAAACGCAACAGGAAACAAAGCAGAATACTCTCCCCTCTCCGTGTTGTTATCTGTGGTTTAGTGGTAGCACTCTAAGTCAGAAGGTTGTGGGTTTGAGTTCCACTCCAGGGACCTGAGCACAAAAATCAAGGCTTGCACTACAGTGCAGTACTGAGGGAATGCTGCACGGTTGGAGGTGCTGTGTTTCAGATGACACATGAAACCAAGGCCCTGTCTACCCTATCAGGTGGATGTAAAAACTCCCTTGGTACTTGACATGAATCTTGTCATTCATGTGGAAATGACTTATGAAATGATACTGGGCAGCCTGGTGGTGGCGCTGTCCAGGGAGAGTATAAATACTCGGGCACGGTCCCAGCTTGCTCAGGACATTCTTTAACAGGAACTAGTGAAGGACACAACTAGATCTCCATGTTGAAAAACAGTTGATTAAATTGACGTAAGAAAACTACTGGGCACTTAGCCTTGTTTAATACTCAGACCAAGTGGCTAGTAGTTTTCTTACGTCAGTACTATTTCAAAGAAGAGCAGGGGAGTTCTCCCCGGTGTCCTGTGGCCAAATATTTATCCCTCGACCAACATCACTTAAACAGATTATCTGGTCATTATCACATTGCTGTTTGCTGTGCGCAAATTGGCTGCTGCTTTTCCTACATTACAACAGTGACTCCACTTCAAAAGTACTTCATTGGCTGTAAAGTGCCTTGGGACGTCCTGAGGTCGTGAAAGGCACTATAGAAATACAAGTCTTTCTTTCCAGTCCCACGGTGAGCTCTTGTAGCCAGGCTAACAATGAGTGTCACATCATATCAGCAATATACACATTCAGGGAGCAAAGATCAATGGAACCATCAGGGCCATTTGAGTTTCCTAACTCATTTCCTGACAATGAACTACCCCCACTAAGAAAGTTTACATCTCCTATTTATATGCAAACAATATTACTCTAGGAAAATATCTAATTTATATACAAGTGCTCCTGGTAAATACAAACACAATATATGATCACTGTAATTTCATTTATGGTTTTTTTCTTGGCTGGTGAATTATGTTCTAATTCCTATTAGCGGTTGCTATGGAAATCAGTGCACACCAGAGGTGCCTGGTCCACTGTGGGCCACATTTTCACCTTGACCATCGTGATTCATTAGGCCTGAGGGAAATCTGTGCTGATTACCTTGAGTGAAGGATTTGTTCTCCTTCACATAAGTCGTTGCCATATTTTACGTGTTGGCTTTGAAATGAAACCTGTTTCGCTCATGTTTGGAAAACATGGCAATAAAAAAGGCAAGGTTTCCATTCTGCTTGTCATGTTGGAAGATAATAACAGGCCCTATTATTCTCAAGGAAAATTAATCTATAGTTCTTTATATGTCCGTGACTTAACACTTTCCAGTCCATAGGATTTTGGGAGTGTAGCAGGGACCCTGATCTTTCAGCATTCAGTATCAAAATAACAACAGCAGGTTATTTTATTTGGGAATAAAATTTTGAAAGGGAAATTGCAGGAAATACAAAAGCAAAAGGTCCAAAGTTCAATCGCCAGCCTATGATCCCAGGTGGGCAGCAGGTGGGACACTTCAGTTCTCCTTCGTGCTGAGCTAGAGAGGGAGAGAATCATTCCTGCTCCTACCCATTGACCCGTGCTGTCATCCAAAGTGCGTGAATGTCCGGTGAGGACAGTCTTGGTCTCAGCTTTGACTCCCCCAACACCACCGTGGCAAAATATCCCATGGACGCTAAATGACAAGGCTCAAAAATGATAAATGGCTAAACGGATGAGGCAGAGATCCTGCTTTCATCGGCACCCCCCCACTCTGGAGCAAAAGCTGGGCCATTACGTTTATAGGATCTTGGGGCACGCAAAATGGTTGCTGCATTTACCCACGTAACAACAGTCACTGCACTTCAATGTCCTTCATGGCATGTGATGCATAAGAACATAAGAATTAGGAGCAGGAGTCGGCCACTCGGCCACTCGAGCCTGCTCCGCCATTCAATAAGATCATGGCTGATCTTCGACCTCAAATCCACTTTCCCGCCCGATCCCCATGTCTCTTAATTCCCTTAGGGGGAGAAATTCAGTTGGCTGCGCCACCCGTTAGCGCCTTAAGTGGGTTACAAGCCAACTGGCGCCCGGGCGCGGTACTGTCTACGCCTCCCGCTAAATTCCGCGGGACGCTAGTGGTGACGCTAGCCGTTAGCGCTGCGCCGCTACTGATGATGCCATCGGTGTGCGCAGTGCCCCGCTGATGCCCCGGCCGCGATATTTGGAAGCGCCCTCTGATTTACCGCCGGACGCTATGTCCAACTGGTTCAGGGGGGCCTACCTGCGGCCGGGGAGGCGCAAATTAAAGGAGCGGTGCGGGGCGGCCATTTTTGTTGTTGGCCGCCTGCCAGCACCTGCCTGCGCCTTCGTCCCCGGCCTCCTGACCACCCCCCCGCCCCCCCGCGGAGTGCCGGCTGCGTTCCAAGAGCCCGGCACTTCTCCTCGGTGCCGGGCTCTTTTGCCTGCACTCGCAATCCTCGGGGGCCCAGCTGGGCCCCAGATCGCGCTGCACAAGGCCCCTCCCCTTTAAGAAGGGGAGGAAGGCCTGCAATACCGCAGCACGATGTGCCACAGCGTGTGGCACTGCGGCACGTTGCGCCACGATATTCAGTCGCAGCGCCCCAAGAGGGATGCGGGGCGCCTCCAGTAGCACCGCGCTTCCCTTTGGGGCGCTAACACTCAATTTCCAGCGGCCGGCCGCGAATGTTTCCGGGGCGCTACTTTTAGCGCCCTGGTGAGGCTGGTGCCCCAAACGGGGCTATACTCAATTTCTCCCCCTTAGAGCCCAAAAATCCATCGCACTCAGCCTTGAATATACTCAACGACTCAGCGTCCACAGCTCTCTGGGGCAGAGAATTCCAAAGGTTCACAACCCTCTGAGTGAAGAAATTTCTCCTCATCTCAGTCCTAAATGGCCGACCCCTTATCCTGAGACTATGCCCCCTAGTTCTAGACTCTCCAGCCAGGGGAAATAGCCTCTCAGCATCGATCCTGTCAAGCCCTCTCAGAATCTTATATGATTCAATTAGATCACCTATCATTCTTCTAAACTCCAGAGAGTAGAGGCCCAATCTACACAATCTCTCCTCATAGGACAACCCGCTCATCCCAGGAATCAATCTAGTGATGCATTTCGAGATGCTTCTGTGAGACGCGATAAGATACTATGTAAAAGCAAGTCTTTCTGTCAATAATAATTTCTAAAACCATGCATCTTTTTGATCAATTGTAGCCAGCACCCTGGCTTATTCCAGGCGATTGGGTATGGTAGTGGTCATGTTACTGGACTAGTAATCCAAATGAACGTGAGTTCATAATTCCACCATGTCAGTTTGAGAATTTGAATTCAGTTAAAAAATCTGCTAATTAATAGAAATCAGTGAAGGTGATTATAAATCGGATTGTTGGATAAACCCTACTGGTTCACTAATGTCCTTTAGGGAAGGAAATCTGCCGTCCTTACCCGGTCTGGCCTATATGTGACTCCAGTCCCACACCCATGTGGTTGGCTCTTAAATGCTAGTGAAGTGATCTAGAAAGCCATTGGGGGAGAAATTCCGTGGCATCCCCTTTGGGGCACTAACTTCGTCAGGGCGCTTCTTTTAGCGGCCCAAAAAAGTTAGCACCCCTGCGCCGTTATTTCAGTGGCAGCGCTCCAAGCAGGAGGCGGGGTGCTACTGGAAGCGCTCCCCTTCCTTCCTGGGGCGCTACCAGTGAATATCGCGGCACTACATGCAACAGCGCCACGCGTGTCGGCACGTAGCGCCACGGTATTACAGGCCCTCCCTCCCCTGATTAAAGGCCCTGCTGGACCACTGGGGAGCGAGGTGCCGGGAAAGCAGCCCGGCACTCAAGAGGAGGTACTCGCCGGGCTGAGCCAGGTACTGGCAGGCGGCCAGAAAAAAGAATTGGCCCCCCGACACCTGCCCCTTTAAATACCGCTGCCGCGGCTGCAAAAACATACCGTCCGCCGATCGGTCAGGGGACGCAACCCAAGCTTGTGGCCGGGGGGACGAGCAGGGTGCTACGCACGGCGATGATGATATCGCTGGCGGCGCAGCGCCGCGGGCCACTACCGGCGACTGCCACCGCTAACCTCCCGCTGAAATTCGCAGAAGGAATAAGCGGCGCTGCGCCCAGGCGCTAGGATTTTTTCGCCCCATTAGCGCCCCCCCGGGGAGGGGGGCGAAGCAACCGAATTTCGCCCCCGTTGAGTTGTATCAAACCAGCGATGGGCAATAAATGCTAGCCTCGTCAGCGATGCCAAAACATGAGAATGAAAAAGAAAAAAAATTAAAAATCCCTGGTGTGGGTATCACCTGCCAGTATATTCCAGGTGTCCCTGACATTACTGAGAATAGCACATGATGCACACCTGCATCATTCCCCTCTCGTGCAACGGTGGTCTATTTACTGAGTGATAGCATTTCTAGGATAACTGCAAAATGTGCTGATGATACAAGTTTGCAGCTTTCTATAAGCACGAGTGGTGCATCCGCCGCGAAGATCTGGCTGGAACATTGTAAAAATAGCTTGCTCACATAAACCAGAACTTTCAAGTTATTTTTTCCGGTTTTCTTTTCAGGCGTATTCCCCCCACTGCGCCACCCCCTCCCCTCTGCACCCCCCACCCCCAATCCCTCCTTTTTTTATAGTAAGGTTTGTTTTAAGAAAATGCTGGAAGTCTGAAATAAATAGGAGAAAATTCTGGAAATGGACAGCATGGGGGAAAAATTCAGTATCGCCCCGTTTGGGGCGCCATTATCGGCCGTGTGCAAAGTTTAGCGCCTGGCGCTAATTATCGCCTCCGACGGCAAACTTGGCTTTTATCGCCCCTGGAGGTGATTGGAGCGCTAGATCAGGCGCTTCACACCTGTCTTAAGGCGCAAAGGCCGAGGAGCGAGGCGCTACCTCAGAGCGCTGGCGAAGCAAGGAAGGGCAAATCAAAATAAACCTGCAAAGTGCTGCTCAGTACCCAAAACTCCTTCACACAGCGTTGAATCTCTCCAGAAGTCTCTCTCTCTCTCTCTCTCTCTCAGAATGCGTGGTGCAAAAATGTCACCAACAAAAAAAGGCAGGAAGCGGTCGCCTTTAAATAGCGCTCCCCCAGTCCCTTTCTGACTGCAAAACGCTCCCCTCAACCTGTTGTTGCTAGCGGCAGGCGGTAAGGCACTTAATATCCGGTCCGGGGTGCTACCGGGGCGTTGCTCACTCGACTGACGTCACGATCTGTCAGCGCAGGAGATCGTGGCGGTAGTGTTTAACGCCGCCGCAAAATGTCTAGTTAATTTCGCGAGTGGCGCAAACATCACCGCGCCCGGGTGCTAGTTGCTTTGTGCCCCATTAGCGCCCTCTTAAGGTGCTAACGGGAGGCGCAAACAACTGAATTTTTCCGACTTTCATCATCTGTAAAGTCTGGCGAAGGTTTTCTCTACAGACCAAAGTTCAGAGTTGCGAAGATCTACAGATGAAATGTTAACCTGTTCTTTTTATTTATAGGTGTTGACAGACCTGCTATGTATTCCCAGCAAGGCCTACGCTTTTTCCTGACTGAGCTTTAGAATACAAATAGGAATACAAAAAGAGCAACAACTCGTATTTATATAGCGCCTTTAACGTAGTAAAACGTCCTGAGGAGCATGAGAGAAAAAGGAAACAGAAAGATATGCTGAAAGGCTGAGATGAGGTAGATGGAATGGGAGGAGACCCGTGTGGAGTATAAACACCAGCACAGACTAGTTGAGTCGAATGGCTTATTTCTGTGCTGTATAATTCTAAATAATCAGACAAAAAAAGGAGACTTTAGGATAGGTGACCAAATGCTTGGTCAAAGAGGTAGGTTTTAAGGAGCATCTTAAAGGAAGAGGGAGAGGAGGAGAGGCGAAAAGGTTTGGGATGGGAATTCCAATGCTTAGGGCCTAGATGGCTGAAGGCAGGGCCACCAGTGGTGAGGTGAAGGAAGTAGGGGGTGCACAAGAGGCCAGGGTTGGAGGAAACCAGAGATCTCAGAGGGTTGTAGGGCTGGAGAAGGTTACAGAGATAGGGAGGTTACTTGTTTAGAACAAATCTATCCTTAAAGGTGTTTTATATAAGAGATTGGAATTCATGGCACATAAGTTGAAAGCTCAGATACTTTGTGCAAGGTTTAAAGAAGCAACATCTGGTAAAAGAAAGAAAGACTTGCACTTATATCTCGCCTTTCACAACCACCGGAAGTCTCAAAGCGCTTTACAGCCAATGAAGTACTATTTGAAGTGTAGTCACTGTTGTAACGTGGGAAACGCGGCAGCCAATTTGCGCACAGCAAGCTCCCACAAACAGCAATGTGATAATGGCCAGATCATCTGTTTTTGTTATGTTGATTGAGGGATAAATATTGACCAGGTGCTGAGAGGCAGGAGTTGACATGTGTACAGATGTTATGCTGTGTGTGTTCACCCCAGTACTAGGAGTATTAAAGAGGCCGCTCTGTCTTCCAGCTGATTTGGTGTATGTTGCCTTTGGAGAAGGGTTCTTTTGTCTGGCAGTCATTGCCAGGGAAGGCCATCGAGACCAAGCTATCTCTTTAAACCTGCAATGTTGCCCAATCATAAGTTTTCAGACTAACTTGTTTTTTTAACAAAAAGTTATGGGATGATACTGTCACGCTTAAAATCCCATGTCTAAGTACTACTGTTTCCTCCAATTGTAAAATATATTTGTCTCGGTGGCTCGGTGGGTAAATGCACTGCCTGGGTGGTACTGTAATCTGTACTGAGGTCCCTGATCTTCAACTGGGTAGAGCGAGGAGCTGCTACCATTGGTTTCAATGTCCTCAGACTAGATGGGTTAAAAAAAAAATCATCCAGGCTTTCCATTCCTGATAATCCAATGGCTCATGTTGGAAACCTGGATTTGTGGATGTTGCCTGAGAATGGGATTAGGCTTGTTTGTGATGGTCGCCATGGTGAATAGTTGATTGACACCCAGTGAATAATCTCACCCATAGAGAATGCCACTCGGGTCAGGTAGTGGAAGGCTTGTTGAATTGTATTCTTACATGAGTCACTACTTTCAGGAGAGAAAATGCAAGGGAGACAATGCTTGTTAGACTCAAAACCAACTAACTGCAGCCAAGTCTCCAATTTATAAACTTAAACTATAGGGTGAACTATATGAGTTGAATGGCCAGTCTTTGTTCTTCCTAACATTTTATGTTCTTGTGCTCACCCCAAATGACTTGTGTAATGATTGACTTTCCTTTCCCCACCAAACCTCTTTTTTTGAAATTAGTATTAAAAGAACTTTCTTGCTTAGGTGTTGGAAGAACTCAGGATGTCTGGGTCTACATCTTCCTACGACCATCTGGTGAAGCAGGTTAAGGCGCTTAGGAAAGAGAACTCTCACCTGCGACGAGAGTTGGAGGACAACTCCTGTCATCTGTCCAAACTGGAGACAGAGACCTTGGATATGAAGGTGAGGATCTTGTTACTTGGTCCTGTGATGATCTGAATGTTTTTTTTTCTTTATTCGTTCATGTGATGTGAGCGTCGCTGGCAATGCCAGCATTTATTGTCCATCCCTAATTGCCCTTGAGAAGGTGGTGGTGAGCTGCCTTCTTGAACCGCTGCAGTCCGTGTGGTGAAGGTGCTCCCACAGTGCTGTTAGGGAGGGAGTTCCAGGATTTTGGCCCAACGACGATGAAGGAACGGCTGATATACTTCCAAATCAGGATGGTGTGTGACTCGGAGGGGAACTTGGAGGTTGGTGGTGTTCCCATGCACCTGCTGCCCTTGTCCTTCTAGGTGGAAGAGGTTTTGGGAGGTGCTGCCGAAGTTTAACACAGCAGCATGTTGAAAGTCACACCCGAGTCTGAAATTTATTGAGATTGAAGGAGTGAGGGAACAAATCACGCAGGTAGTCGAAAACTGCCCAGGTAGTGATTCTATTGAAATGTCATACAGAAGAAGCCAGCCAGTCAATGTAGTCACTCTCAGGAGTGGTCTTATCACACTAACCGAAGTTGGGTAGCTGTTTTGTATCCAAGAAGTTTCACGTTGTTGTTTGCTTGATCACTGTCCTGGGAATTTAAGGAGGTATTTGCATTAAGTTATGGTGTTGGTGCAAAGTGTTTTTTATATGGGGGGGGTGGGCAGGGGCACAGGGGTATCCACATTACTGGTAGCAACAGATAAACAGCTGTACATGCACGAGATTTGTAACTTTTGATTTGATTTGACTATTTTATTCTCTCCAGTTTTCTCCATTCCCTTCCTGAAAGTATTAACTGGGGTAAGGCTTCACAAGCACCGGTCACCTTCTCATACCTTGCCATTATTCACGTGCGAGACTTGACAGTGATGCGTGGTTGGTTGTCTGTCCATGGAGGATATTACAGCCAAGCCTCATTCTCTCCCCACCTGGCCTCCATACGCACGCACCCCCAGTAGGGACTGCTCTATAGCCATCAGGGTATTTTTACCCTCTTTAACTCAGAGACACTAGAGCCGACTGTAGTATCCCATTCACTGAGATCCTATACCCCTGGTTTGTATGGCTCAGAGACAGAGGGGCCCAATGTGGGAAGATCTGGATGGAGCAGAAGGTTGTACCCCCTGACTCTGCTCCACATTCCAGGGTCAGGGACATTTGCATGGATTGGGTGGGTACCCACAGCATTAATGGCATAATTGGGATGCCTGCCCCACAACTCCTAGCGGGGCCCAATAACAGCATAACGATACCAGATCGAAGAAACTTTAAAAACAAAAACTGGCCCTTTTCTCTTTGAAAAGCCAACTTCTGTGCTGCAATCAACAATCGATCCACTTATGACCGATGTCATTAGGGAAACCGTGACCTTTTAAAAGCTAATTGCCTCCACTGTCCTTAGCAATGATGGAGCCCAGAGACACACAGATATCTCTTGCGACTAGTGTCGCTATGGGGAAAAAATACGGGAATGACATCACATGATGTAATTTCCTCTTTCACATGCACCCCTACCAAATGGGCTGGAGATTTCGACAAAAAACAGCGGGGACTCGGCACAATTGGGTCCTGCCCCAATTTCCGTGCCTCTCCCCAACGCAAGCCATAAAAGCCAAGGATATCTGGCCACAGACTTTACATCTGAGCCATCAGGATACTTCTAGCTTGTGACTTTCTCTTTTGGTGACTACATTGTCCCCGAGGGGCAGGGAGGCTCCAGGCGAGCCAGCAATGGGAGAGAGGAGGGCCGAATAGCTAGAAAAAAAGAGAAGGCTGATAGTAACAATATTTAGATCTTCTGGCAGTATTACTGCTACCTCCAGAGAGCTGAGGAAGGACATCTTGTGATGTGGGTCTCTGCAATAGCCCCGTCCGATTTATATTACTGCGCAGTTACCGAAGTGGAAGCTGCTGCTAACAGGAGTGCTACATAATTGAGCCATTACTTTCACATTTTCTGTCTATTGAGAGTGACCACACTGGCTGAACAATTCCATTAACTTGCGATGACACAAAGTGGCTTCTGATGTTAAAACATAAATTGTCTTTTGCCAGGCCTACAGTGAGTGTGTGTTGAGAGGGGGATGGGAGACAATCTATCATCATGATGTATTAAAGGAGTTCTATTCCTGCCGCCTACCTCCAAATGCTACCAGTTAAAAAAGACTTGCCTTTCACAACTTCAGGACGCCCCAAAACGCTTTACAACCAATTAAGTACTTTTGAAGTGTAGTCACTGTTTTAATGTAGGAAAGGCAGCAGCCAATTTACACACAGCAAGCTCCCACACACAGCAATGTGATAATGACCAGATAATCTGTTTTAGTGATAAATATTTTGCCAGGGCACCGGGGATAACTCTCCTGCTCTTCTTTGATATAGTGCCAGGGGATCTTTTACATCCACCTGAGAGAGCAGACGTCTTGGTTTAATGTCTCATCCGAAAGATGGCACCTCCGACAGTGCAGCACTCCCTCAGCACTGCACTGGAGCGTCACCTTAGATTTTTGTGCTCAAGTCTCTGGAGTGGGACTTGAACCCACAACCTTCTGACTCAGAGGCAAGAGAGCTACCCACTGTGTCATGACTGACACCCGAGGAAATGACTAGCTTTAGTAGAACATTTGACACCCCCACCCGACTCAAGATAACCTTGGATCACAGTTGTTCCTCCAACATTTAATGCATTTGATTTCAAACTTTTCTGTAGACCTGCCCTCCAAATCCTGGCACTCCCCCTCTAACAGCACTGTGGGAGTACCTTCACCACAGGGACTGCAGCGGTTCAAGAAGGCGGCTTCTCCAGGGCAATTAGGGATGGCCAACAAATTCCGGCCTTGCCAGCGACGTTCACATCCCATGAACGAATTTTAAAAAATCACTACACTCTCAGGGACATCCCTCCAGGGAACCTTTGCCTTAATTTCCAAAAGTCACCATCAGCTAGCCAAAGCAAAACAGAGCTATCACCAACAACAACAACTTGCATTTATAGAGTGTCTTTAGCATAGTAAAACGCCCCGAGACGCTTCATAGGAGCATAATCAGACAAAAATTGACACCGAGCCAAGGAAGAAGACGTTAGGACAAGATGTAGGTTTTAAGCAACATCTTAAAGGTAGAGAGAGAGGCGAAGAGGTTTAGGGAGGGAATCCAGAGCTTAGGGTCTAGATGATTGAAGACACGGCCGCCAATGGTGGGGGCGAAGGGATGCAGAAGAGATCAGAGTTGGAAGAATGCAGAGTTCTCAGAGGGTTGTTGGGCTGGAGGAGGTTACAGAGAAAGGGAGGTGCGAGGCCATTGGAGGGATTTGAACACGAGGGTGGGAATTTTTAAATCATGACGTTGGTGGACCCTGTGAGCACTGGGCTAACGGGCGATTGGGACTTGGTGCGAGTTAGGAATGTTACAGCAAACATTTCTTCTCAACATACAGCAGCATGCTGGTAAGACAACAAATACAGAAGTGTACAGAAGCCTGATGACAGATGGACAGACATCTGGTGACCTCGCGAACCCTCTGGGAGCACATCACGGATCACCTGGGGCCCAAGGATCCCGTTGAAAAGACGGTGCAGTAATGTTAGCAGAATTGAGTGGACGCTGTCTAAGTAATAATCAGTTGATGAAAAGAGCGAATACCTTCTGAATACTTTAGTGGTTCAATGGTATTATTTATGAGGAAACGCGATCCTGAATTCACTCTTTACAAAGAGACCGCAGGCTCCAAGCATCTTCTATTTAACTTATAGAGCAGACCTCCATTATCTGGATTCTAGTAAAGTATTCTAATTTATCATTTAACTTATACGGGACGCCTCAGTTTTTCTGCCTTTAAAAAAAAATTCACTTATGGGATCAGGGCGTCGCTGGCAAGGCCAGCATTTATTGCCCATTCCTAGTTGCCCTCGAGAAGGTGGTGGTGAGCCGCCTTCTTGAACCGCTGCAGTCCGTGTGGTGAAGGTACTCCCACAGTGCTGTTAGGGAGGGAGTTTCAGGATTTTGACCCAGCAACGATGAAGGAACGGCGATATATTTCCAAGTCAGGATGGTGTGTGACTTGGAGGGGAACTTGGAGGTGGTGGTGTTCCCATGCGCCTGCTGCCCTTGTCCTTCTAGGTGGAAGAGGTTGCGGGTTTGGGAGGTGCTGCCGAAGAAGCCTTGGCGAGTTACTGCAGTGCATCTTGTAGATGGTACACACTGCAGCCACGGTATGCCGGTGATGGAGGGAGTGAATGTTTATGGTGGTGGATGGGGTGGTTTGACCTGGATGATGTCGAGCTTCTTGAGTGTTGTTGCAGCTGCACTCATCCAGGCAAGTGGAGAGTATTCCATCACACTCCTTACTTGTGCCTTGTAGATGGTGGAAAGGCTTTGAGGAGTCAGGAGGTGAGACACTCGCCGCAGAATACCGAGCCCCTGACCTGCTCGTGTTGCCACAGTGTTTATGTGGCTGGTCCAGTTATGTTTCTGGTCAATGGTGACCCCCAGGATGTTGATGGTGGGGGATTCGGCGATGGTATTGTTGTTGAATGTCAAGGGGAGGTGGTTAGACTCTCGCTTCACAGAAATCACAGAAACCCCACAGTGCAGATAGAGGCCATTTCGGCCCATCGAGCCTGCACCGACACATATCCCACCCGATCCCTGTAACCCCTACACCAACACATATCCCACCCTATCCCCGTAACCCCACGTATTTAATCCCCCTAACACTAAGGGTCAATTTATCATAGCCAATCAACCTAACCCGCACATCTTTGGACTGTGGGAGGAAACCGGAGCACCCGGAGGAAACCCACGCAAACACGGGGAGAATGTGCAAACTCCACACAGTCACCCGAGGCCAGATTCGAACCCGGGTCCCTGGCGCTGTGAGGCAACAGTGCTAACCACTATGCCACCGTGCTGCTTGTTGGAGATAGTCATTGCCTGGCACTTCTGTGGCGCAAATGTTACCTGCCACTTAGCAGCCCAAGCCTGAATGTTGTCCAGGTGTTGTTGCATGCGGGCATGGACTGCTTCATTATCTGAGGAGTTGTGAATGGCGCTGAACACTGTGCAGTCATCAGCGAACATCCCTATTTCTGACCTTATGTTGGAAGGAAGATCATTGATGAAGCAGCGGAAGATGGTTGGGCCTAGGACACTGCCCTGAGGAACTCCTGCAGCGATGTCCTGGGGCTGTGCTGCTTTCAGAACCATTAGCTGCTTTTGAAAGATTCCAGTAGCGCTTGGCACCATAGAGCACATATACCAGAAACGCTGTTTACGGAGGTCACGGACCATCATCAAAGACCCTACCCACCCCAGCCACAGTCTGTTCACCCCCCTGCCATCTGGGAGACGCTACAGATGCAGTCGCAACTGAACGACCAGATTTAGGAACAGCTTCTTTCCCAGGGCTGTCATCCAACTGAACTCCACAAATAAACTCTAAAGCCTGCACATCTGCCAATGCACTTTATTATGTTTATGTTAATGTATTACAAGCCAAATGAATGTTGAATGTTTAAATGTCTTAATCTAAATGTACACTCTCGGGAGCCGCAAGCCTACATTTCGTTGTACTGCACTTGTGCACTAACAATGACAATAAAGTTGATTATGATTATTATTATGATTATGATAATTTCCCGACTGTTGGCTAATAATTTTTATATTGCAGAACTTTTTTAAAATCAAAAACCCAAGTTGAAGGACCAAGGCCCACAGGGCGGGACGGCCCCCAAATATTACACTACAGGATATGAGGTCACCCGCCTATTAAGTTTTTCATTTGATTTCATAATGTCAAATATGTATTAGGGGTTGATATAAAAAAGAAAATTCTGGAAGTACTCAGCCGGTCAGGCAACAGCTGTGGAGAGAGAAACAGAGTTAACGTTTCAGGTCTGTGACCCTTCGTCAGAACTGGAAAAAGTTAGAGATGTAACAGGTTTTTAAGAAAGTGTAGGAACCAAGAAAGGGAAACATAGGAGCAGGAGTAGGCCATTCGACCCTTCGAGCCTGCTCCGCCATTCAACGAGATCATGGCTGATCATCCAAACCCTAGCACCCGGTCCCTACACCGACAGCCATCCCACCCAAGCCCTATCCCCGTAACCCCACGTATTTAATCCCCCCTAACACTAAGGGTCAATTTATCATAGCCAATCAACCTAACCCGCACATCTTTGGACTGTGGGAGGAAACCGGAGCACCCGGGAGGAAACCCACGCAAACACAGGGAGAATGTGCAAACTCCACACACACAGTCACCCGAGGCCGGATTTGAACCCGGGTCCCTGGCGCTGTGAGGCAACAGTGCTAACCACTATGCCACCGTGCTGCCCTGGTAGGAAAGAACAAAAGGGAAGGTCTGTGATAGGGTGGCAGGCAAGAGAGACTACGGGCTGGATTTTCCAAGCCCCGTGGAGGCGGGTTTGGAGGCAGGAATGGGGGGAAAATTGCAGAATCGGGGGACATGAACCCTTCCCGCCCCCAACCCGTATCCATGCCCGTTTCCCAGGAGGCGGGCACCCGACCTGTGCTGGGAGCCGCCTCCCCGAGGCGGGAAGGGGATTAGTGCCAATTAACTGCCTGTTAACAGGTAGTTAACAGGCAGTTTTTGGCCTAATCTCTATTTTTAACCCTGAAGTGTGGGCTTCCTGACAGCTCCAAACCACGCCAAGTTAGCGAGGTGGACCGTCGGGCTGAAGGACTTAAAGGGTTCGCGATGTCTGGTGTTCAGGTGAGTGATGGGTGCATGTGTGCAGAGGTAAGTGTGTTTGGTGTGTGTAAAGTGTTTAAATAAGTTTTTACTTACCTTTACTTACTAATGCAGGCTTCCTTCCTTCAGGTCTCGGGAGTCCCTCATCTCACCAGCACAGAAAGCAGAATGGCCGTGAGCTGTCAAAAGTTGCAGTATTCTGCTTTCTCTTCTGGAGAGATTTTTAACTGAGTTTGTGGAGAAGGACTCAAGTTAGAAATCAAATTGTCAGTGTTTGACAGCTTCACAGAGCTGTCAAACGTTGATATTTCATCTGTCAAAAGCTCTTGACAGATGAAAGTTCAATCTGTGAGTCACCTGTTGCTGGGTGGCCCTTAATTGGCCTGCTGAGCCCGCTGGGCGGGCTCATCAAGGTCAATCAAGGGAAAATCACGTGGGTTGGCCACAAATCGATGGAGGCGGGACTACAACCCAAAAAGTGGGAGTCCCGCCTCCATCATGTCCCCATTGACAAAATCCAGCCCAAAGGGATGATGGTGCAAGGCAAAAGGAGATGGTAATAAGACAAGTAAAGAAACAAAAGATGGGTCTAGAGGAGGTGTAAATGGCAACAGCAGAACCATTACCAGCACCCGCTGTCCAACAAAAATTATTATGGGCTTCTGGCAGCCATCTGACTAAAACTTTTGGGAGCGATTTTAACCCGACTCGCTCAGCAGAAACCTGGTGGGTGGCCAGTTAAAATCGCCCCGGCTGTTACCTGTCCGAAAGCCGCCATGATCGCAGCATCTGCAATTTTAACCTGCTCTCCTGAGCAGGCGGCAAAGGGCATGTGCGCCCGGAGCCAACAGGGTCCTTCTTCACATATGCAAGTTGCGACCCAATGACATCATTGAGACCCGACTGTAATTTTAACTCGGGCCTGAAGGGGAATCCACCTGGAGTTAAAATTGGGGCCTTTTTAAAGTGTGGGGCCACGATCTTACTTTCGGTGCGAATCGGGAGCGGGTCAGCTGCCTTCCGGGTTCCGATCCCACCCCCAACAACGCCCGACACACAGACGTAATTTTACGTCAATTGGCCTTGTTAAGCCCACCCTGCGGGCTTGCTGGCCAATTAAGAGAAAGCCGGGGTCAGAATGATGTCAGTTGATGACGCGTCATCTACCGGTTTTCTTAAAGGAGACACGCACATTTTTTTTTGACAGATGATTTTTCAGTGTTTGACAGTATTGAGGTGCTGCAAACACTGCCAATCACTGTACAAAGGTGAGCCCTTGCACCCAGGCTCTCCAGTGACTCTCTCCTTAGGATAAAACAGATGGCAGCTGCAGGTGAGGCTACAGAAGTGATCTGTCACTGGTGAGAGAGGTTCTCCCAATAAGGTGGGACTAGACAAACACTTCAAACCTTGTTACCTACAGAAAAGTCTAAATACATTAAAAATGATTTCCCCAACATTTTCTTACCTCTGAAACTCGCCAGTGTACCATTGGATCCTTCACACCACTTCTGCAGCTGTCATCAATGCACATACCTTACAGTAGACCCACAGCACGCCACACTTACCCTGGCGTGGTGTCCAGACGTCGGGAAGCCCACTGTCCACTCATTATCCAAGGTGACCTTGCTGTGTGACCTCCATTTATAAACAAATTGATTGTGGGTTTTCATCTGCACAAACAGTTCCAGCACAAGGACAAAGCTGAGTGCTAAAACGATTGAAAGTTTCAAATCTAAACCAATGGCCACATCCTTCTTAATTACTACTTATTACTATACTTAAAAAAAAATCTATTTAGTACTTTATTTATTTAATTACTGTTTGTGGGATCTTGCTGTGCTCGAATTGGCTGCCATGTTCCCTACATTGTAACGATGACTACACTTCACAAGTACTTATTAGCTGTAAGGCACTTTGGGACGTCCTTAGCTTGCAAAAGACGCCATATAAATATGAGTTATTTCTTTATTAAATGGTTGGGACAAACTGGCCATTTATAGCTAGTGATTTTAAATGGTTTAATGTCTCCAGTAAAGTAGAGGACGGAGGAATGGAGTATGAAGATGTCAAGCATTCCTCCACAATATCAGTTTAAAAAAAAGATTCTGATGGGGAGAGGAGGGGACTGGATGGTGTAGTGTATTATATGAGGCATTCTGTGCTCTAATGCTCCCAGTGGGAGCTATTCCTTTGTAGTGAGTGTAGAGAATCAAGGTGACAGGATTGTAACATCATCTCCAACCTACACTCTCTGCGAGAATGGTTCCCTGTCGGGAGTGCGTGATTGTGGAATCCTTTATTCTGCCTTTAACCTTATTATACCTGACCTGGGGATTGCTTCGGGGTTGACACAGGGTGCCTGAGGTTGAACAATGTTCCATCCCCTTCCCTCACCAGCAACATCCCTTACCTCAAAATGCAAAAAAAATAATTTGAAAAAAGTAATTAAAAAATTACATGGAATATAGAGCAGACGGTGCACATCCAGCATGTAATGAGCGTATGCTTCCTGCCCGCCATATTGGAGGCTAAGGTGCCCGTTTAGCGCCCGATAGACAGGCACGGCGCCATCAAATTTCTAGACCGTGATCTTTAACATCACCAGAACAGGCAGAGTGGATCTAAATTTATTGTTTCATCTGAACAACTGTGCCTCTGAAAATGCAACACACCCTCCGTATTGGCACATTACTTCAAAGCCCAAGGGGGAGAAATTGGGTTGCTTAGCGTCTCCCGTTATCGCCTCCGGGGGGCGCTAACAACTTACCGACCGGGCGCGGCGAGATGAACAACTCCCGCTAACTTGGCCTAGAGATTTGCGGCGGCGGTAACACTTTGCGCCACGATCTCCTGCGCCTGGAGATCGTGATGTTATCGCCGTGCGCATCGCCCCGGACCCGAACTTCGGTTCCGCCCTCTGCAGCCTCGCGGGGCGACAACACCGGCAGCTGCAGGAGGCGTTGTTCAGGAGACCGGGATCTTCAGAGGTGCAAATAAAAGAGCGATGTTGGCGCGGGTTGGAGAAAAATTTTAACAACGCTTCAAGTGATTTTTTTTCGATTGCTCCCGGGCCGCGATCGGTCAGCCCGGCACTCTGCCGGAATGCATGGGGCTGATCGGGCCGGATTGTGGCCGCCGTCGACGACACTGGTCCCAATGCAGAGCCTGCAGCAATGGCCCTTCCCTTTAAGGGCGGAGCGGAGCCTCGGATCTCGGCAGCACTGCATGGGACACTGTGCAGTGCTGCACCACTACCGCCCCGCCTGCGTCCTTTAGCGCTCCAGGAAGGAAGTGGAGCGCTTGATTCCTGGAGCGCAAACACCGAATTTTGAAAAAGCTGGGAATCATTAGCCCCTGCCGCTAAATTTCCCAGCTTCCAAAAGTTAGCGCCCCAAACGGGAAGGTTCATACTGCCCAATACAAGGTTTACTGTCATTCCTTACAGCATTTCAGGCATTGCTGAGCTCATTTGTGTGGGAAGTTCTGTTTTTGGTTTCAGGACGCTGCAGATCAGTTTATCAACTCAGGCTTTGGGATGTCTAGTTGTTGCCATGGTTCTCTGTATTCTTTCCAGTTCACAAAACAAAAAGATTCACTGCTCCGTTCACAAGACTCTTTATTGCTGAGAGATTAATTCGCTGTGGGCCATGGGAACCAAACCATAAATGCTGGTCTGTGTGGACTGGTTTTCTGTAATACTCCTCTTTAGATTGTGCCGTTGGGTCATCGTGACGGTAAATGTGGGGAGGAAAGACAGCTTCTTGTTCTCTGCCATTTCATATATCTTGAGGTTTTGGAACGGAAGACAGGAATTGTGTGTACGCGATGAAGCAGTTCTATTTTTGCAAACTAGAGTTCAGAAAGGCGAGAAGATGGTCCTGGGTTCTTCTGATACCATCCCCCTTGTTCATCTCAGGCCAAAGCAACCGGGCAGAGACTCGGAGACTCGAGGAACCAGTGACGAAGTGCTCCCACTCTGCAACATTCAGATCTGAAATCAATTCCATTATCAACTACAGGAAACTCTTTGGTATCCGGCACCGACGGGACCGGCGTGGTGCCGGTTTATCAAAAAGTCCGGATTACAGAGAGGTATAGTTAAAAGGTACGAGAGCTCCGTACACAGCAACAAATCCAGGCTTCCCTGTTGCTTAGCAACTTGTGCAGGAACTCCAGCCACATCCACGTGTCCCTGTTGCTTAGCAACAAGTGTAGGAGCCCCGATTGCACAGCCACAGATCCAGGAACTGCCACTAATATGAAGTAAAACTTACCTGAACCTACTCCTGAATTTTGCCGGTTAACAGAGATTTCCAGTTATTTAGGTGCTGGTAAATCGAGAGTTTCCTGTAATTCTCAAATTGAGAATGATACCCCTACAGTAAGGTGCTAGACTAAGCTTATCACAACTAGTCTTCCAAAACTGTCTGCCATCCAAGCATGAGACTTGCAAAAAGAAAGTATTCAGGCATTTTTCAGAGAAGCAGTGTTCTGATTTTAACAGCCCAGAAATTCGGGTCGAGGGCTTCCCGCGGGTGCAAGCCCCCGACCTGCACTTACCTAGCGCGCCGGCCGTTGAGCTGTGGGCCCCCGTGGAATTCTGATCCTGGACCTCCTCCAACTGCCGGCGCGCAGTGCTTGCGTATCCCAGGGGTGCAGTTAGTTCGAAGCATCCCCTGGGATCACGTGGGCCATGGGGAGCCAATCGGAGCAGGGAATGCCCATTCATAAGTTTGACAGGAAGAGCTGTCAAAACTATAAATACTACGGTCCCAAAATAGCACTAAATCTTCAAATAAATTTTTTTTTAAATCACATTTTTTAAATAAACTATAAATTACATGAAATAACTATTTTAAACAATAATTTAAATTTTGAAAAAAATATTTTTTTATTCTAACGGGGCTAAAAATAAACTTAGCTTGCTTTAAAGTATTTAAAAATAATAAACCTGTGGAAAAAATGTTTTAATTTTAATTAATTCACCACTTACCTTGTAAAAAGCAGGCCTTACCCCTGGCCAACGATTGCTCCAACCCCGAGCCAACAATCGCTCCCCACCCCCGACCAACGATCACCCCCTGTGGCCAATGATTCGCTCCCCGTGGCCATCAGTTGACACCCCCGGGCCCGAAGCCTGATAGACCACCCTTCCTCATTTACCTGAGGGCCACTGTGATGCCAGCAGCGGCCTGATCTTCACTGACAATTCCCCGGCTCACCCGCTCCATTGGAATGAGGCCCAATATGGGGAGAGATTGGGTCGACTAGGCCTGTATTCACTAGAGTTTAGAAGAATGAGAGGGGATCTCATTGAAACGTATAAAACTCTGACAGGGCTAGACAGACTGGATGCAGGGAGGATGTTTCCCCTGGCTGGGGGGGTCTAGAACGAGGGGTCACAGTCTCAGGATACGGGGTAGGACATTTAGGACTGAGATGAGGAGAAATTTATTCACTCGGAGGGTGGTGAACCTGTAGAGTTCTCTACCACAGAAGGCTGTGGAGGCCAAGTCACTGAATATATTTAAGAAGGAGATAGATAGATTTCTAGACACAAAAGGCACCAAGGGGTATGGGGAGAGAGCGGGAATATAGTATTGAGATAGAGGATCAGCCATGATCATATTGGATGGCAGAGCAGGCTCAAAGGGCCGAATGGCCTACTCCTGCTCCTATTTTTCAATATTTCTGTTTCTAATATTGGGGGCATCTTGGACCTCACCACTCAAAAACAGAGATCACACCCTGCGCCCCTTGCACACCCAAAAATGGGCGCACCTGAATTTCTAACCCAGTACTTTCAGGAAGACAGGAAAAAAGAAAGAAAGACGCATTTATATAGCGCCTTTCATGACCACAGGACGTCTCAAAGCGCTTCACAGCCAATGAAGTACTTTTGAAGAGGAGTCGCTGTTGTAGTGTGGGAAAGAAAACTACCAATTAAACAAAAAGGATGTCAAGGGCTCGGTGACCTGCTCCCAAGGCTTTTCTTGCAACATTCACTACATTTAACCGAAAGATGTAAAGAAAGATTCCATCATCCCCTGCTACCAGCCACGTTTGAATGGAGTATGGGACGGAGGTCGGGCTACGACTCTGTAGCTCTGATTTACTGACCGGCGCTTCCATCGAGTCCGTCATGTAATGATCAATAACATGTCATTCTATAGTGGACACTAGGTGGAGCCGTAGAGCTGTATATAGCTGTATGTATAAGACTACACTACCCAGCTATATATATATTAAGACTACATTACCCATGAGGCTAGGCTACCCACAAGGCAACAGTCAAGATGGAAGCCTCTACAGATACTGTACCTAGTCCACATGTGCTCAATAAAAGTGTCTAGCAAAAGCTAGCTGTGTTCATAATAAGAATGTCTATTTATTAATGAACATAACACGTCAGCCTGGGATGGAGGGATCAGCCCTACACTTTATTTGTAAAGTTAGAGGTCAGGTCACCATCAGTCATTACAGGAAGCGTTAAGTAATAGAAATGGATACTGGTGGCTTTATTCTCATGAAAGATGACCTTGCGCTGACTCTGGGGAATCTGATATAAACAAGATTTGCAGAACAGCGCCAGGGAAATTTATTCATCATTTTCAGAACCATAAGCAGAGCCATTGCTATCTATACATGATTTGGTGAGATTTTTTCTGACATTGAATTTGCATTTACAAAACGTAACACAAACATTTAACATTAATGCAATACCATTAAGAGATGATTTTAATGACACACAGCAGCTAATGTCAATGACTATCTTTTATTAGTATTGGACTATATGCCTTCAGGGTGTCATTATGCTTGAGTTTGCCCCCTCTCTTACTGTGCGTGCAATGACCTTTTTCCAACCTTGCAGCACTCCTGTGAATGAAACAGATATGCAGCTAGTGCAGTTCAGCAAGCACCTGCTGAAAAAATAATTGAAAATATCACTCATGTAGCCAAGCAAAATTGCACTCAAAACTTAGGTTCACACCAGCCTCCCTCAGCACTGAGATCTTGTGCTTTAATCAGCACAATATTTTCTTCCATTCAAAAAGAGAGAAATAAAACTGGTCACTGCCCTCTTTCCAATGTATAAATGTCACGGTCCCGGAGTCCATCACACCTCGAAGTGTCACACTTGAAAGTGTCACACATTGCGTTCAAAACGATGGAGCTTTTTGATAGAGTAAACTGGAGGGCCGGTAACCAGAGGACACAGATTTAAAATAATTGAAAGAAAAAAGAAAGACTTGCATTTATATAGCGCCTTTCATGACCACCGGATATCTCAAAGCGCTTTACAGCCAATGAAGTACTTTTGAAGTGGAGTCACTGTTGTGATGTGGGAAACGCGGCAGCCAATTTGCGCACAGCAAACTCCCACAAACAGCAATGTGATAATGACCAGATAATCTGTTTTTGTTATATTGGTTGAGGGATAAATATTGGCCAGGACACCGGGGATAACTCCCCTGCTCTTCTTTGCAATAGTGCCATGGGATCTTTTACATCCACCTGAGAGGGTAAACGGGGCCTCGGTTTAACGTCTCCACCAAAAAAACAGCACACTCCGACAGTGCAGCACTCCCTCAGTACTGCACTGGCATGTCAGCCTAGCTTTATGTGCTCAAGTCCCTGGAGTGGGACTTGGAACCCACAACCTTCTGACTCTAGAGGTGAGTGTGTTACCCACTGAGCCATGGCTGACACATAGGCCCTTAATCTTGTTAAAGTAAATAATCTTAGTTCCATCACAGAGTCCTCATTAAACAATGGTACAAGTTCAGTCAATGCCCTTTCCAATGGCCTTTGTGTGTTTCTCTTCCCATCTTACATTTAATAGGCGAGCTGTGTAACCGTGGGAGGCGGGGGGCAACTTCGCTCTATATTACAAAAAGAAAATACTGCAGATGCTGGAAATCTGAAATAAAAACAGAAAATGCTGGAGATACTCAGCAGGTCAGGCAGCATCTGTGAAGAGAGAGAAACAGAGTTAACGTTTCAGGTCAGATGAAAGGTCATCAGCCTGAAACGTTAACTCTGTTTCTCTCTTCACAGATGCTGCCCTGACCTGCTGAGCATCTCTAGCATTTTCTGTTTTTATTTCTCTCTGTATTTACCTTCCTGCAACAGGAAGCAAGACTTGCAGACCCACCTTTTCATGGGTCTATTGGTCTCCTGTAGGTCTGCCAGTTTAAATGTAGAGCTGTCACTTCATTGATAGAGTGCTATGCTTTTGAAGAGGTAGAAGTTAGACCTCAGTGTGCCCATAAACAGGTGCAAAAAGGCCCAATGTTGGGGACTAACATCCTGCACTTAAAGGATGCCTGAAAAACATCCAACCCAAAATCGGGAATGATGGGGATGTTGCTATATACAACTGATGATGGGTGTAATCTGTTTCAGACTTTCTCCATTACTTCTACTCTCAATAATTCCTGGATTATCTTGTCCAAAAACTACAGTTAAGAATTTGAATGGGTACCATGCTGGCACTCTTAGAATGGTTTACTTTGGTTGTCAGTGAACCATATCCATTATCTGTACATTCAAACTAATTGTATTGTTCCTAATAGGCAGCACTGTGTATTTTATTGTAGTTCAGCAGTAGGGAGTTGAAAGTTGCCTAATGCATTATGTATGAGCTACAAAGACTAAATATTCTTAGTTCATAGTGAATTATTGCAAATTGATGTTAGCAAATAAAGACGGAGTCTTTCAGAGTTCAACTTCTGTAAAAGGGGCTTGTGTGGCAAGAATTCATCTGGGAGAGGGGGTCAGGTGGTAAGACTGTCTCTGGGAGAGGGGGCACTGATGGTGAGACTGTCTCTGGGAGAGGGGGCACTGATGGTGAGACTGTCTCTGGGAGAGGGGCCCTGATGGTGGGACTGTCTCTGGGAGAGGGGGCACTGATGGTGGGACTGTCTCTGGGAGAGGGGGCACTGATGGTGGGACTGTCTCTGGGAGAGGGGGCACTGATGGTGAGACTGTCTCTGGGAGAGGGGGCACTGATGGTGGGACTGTCTCTGGGAGAGGGGGCACTGATGGTGAGACTGTCTCTGGGAGAGGGGGCACTGATGGTGGGACTGTCTCTGGGAGAGGGGGCACTGATGGTGGGACTGTCTCTGGGAGAGGGGCCCTGATGGTGAGATTGTCTCTGGGAGAGGGGGGGCTGATGGTGGGACTGTCTCTGGGAGAGGGGGCCCTGATGGTGGGACACCCTCTGGGAGAGGGGCCCTGATGGTGGGACTGTCTCTGGGAGAGGGGGCCCTGATGGTGGGACTGTCTCTGGGAGAGGGGGCACCGATGGTGAGATTGTCTCTGGGAGAGGGGGCCCTGATGGTGGGACTGTCTCTGGGAGAGGGGGCACTGATGGTGAGACTGTCTCTGGGAGAGGGGGCCTGATGGTGAGACTGTCTCTGGGAGAGGGGGCACTGATGGTGGGACTGTCTCTGGGAGAGGGGCCGTGATGGTGAGACTGTCTCTGGGAGAGGGGCACTGATGGTGGGACTGTCTCTGGGAGAGGGGGCCCTGATGGTGGGACTGTCTCTGGGAGAGGGGGGGCTGATGGTGGGACTGTCTCTGGGAGAGGGGGGGCTGATGGTGAGACTGTCTCTGGGAGAGGGGCACTGATGGTGGGACTGTCTCTGGGAGAGGGGGCCCTGATGGTGGGACTGTCTCTGGGAGAGGGGGGGCTGATGGTGGGACTGTCTCTGGGAGAGGGGGGGCTGATGGTGAGACTGTCTCTGGGAGAGGGGGCACTGATGGTGGGACTGTCTCTGGGAGAGGGGGCACTGATGGTGGGACACCCTCTGGGAGAGGGGCCCTGATGGTGGGACTGTCTCTGGGAGAGGGGGCACCGATGGTGAGATTGTCTCTGGGAGAGGGGGCACTGATGGTGGGACTGTCTCTGGGAGGGGGGGCTGATGGTGAGACTGTCTCTGGGAGAGGGGGCCTGATGGTGGGACTGTCTCTGGGAGAGGGGCCGTGATGGTGGGACTGTCTCTGGGAGGGGGGCCCTGATGGTGAGACTGTCTCTGGGAGAGGGGGCACTGATGGTGGGACTGTCTCTGGGAGAGGGGGGGCTGATGGTGGGACTGTCTCTGGGAGAGGGGGCCCTGATGGTGGGACTGTCTCTGGGAGAGGGGGGGCTGATGGTGGGACTGTCTCTGGGAGAGGGGGGGCTGATGGTGGGACTGTCTCTGGGAGAGGGGGCACTGATGGTGGGACTGTCTCTGGGAGAGGGGGGGCTGATGGTGGGACTGTCTCTGGGAGAGGGGGCACTGATGGTGGGACTGTCTCTGGGAGAGGGGGGGCTGATGGTGGGACTGTCGCTGGGAGAGGGGGGGCTGATGGTGAGACTATCTCTGGGAGAGGGGGGGCTGATGGTGGGACTGTCTCTGGGAGAGGGGGCTGATGGTGGGACTGTCTCTGGGAGAGGGGCCCTGATGGTGAGACTGTCTCTGGGAGAGTGGGCCCTGTTGGTGGGACTGTCTCTGGGAGAGGGGGCACTGATGGTGGGACTGTCTCTGGGAGAGGGGGCACTGATGGTGGGACTGTCTCTGGGAGAGGGGCCCTGATGGTGGGACTGTCTCTGGGAGAGGGGGCCCTGATGGTGGGACTGTCTCTGGGAGAGGGGGCACTGATGGTGGGACTGTCTCTGAGAGAGGGGCCCTGATGGTGAGACTGTCTCTGGGAGAGGGGGTGCTGATGGTGAGACTGTCTCTGGGAGAGGGGCCCTGATGGTGGGACTGTCTCTGGGAGAGGGGCCCTGATGGTGGGACTGTCTCTGGGAGAGGGGGCTGATGGTGAGACTGTCTCTGGGAGAGGGGCCCTGATGGTGGGACTGTCTCTGGGAGAGGGGCCCTGATGGTGGGACTGTCTCTGGGAGAGGGGCCGTGATGGTGAGACTGTCTCTGGGAGAGGGGGGGCTGATGCTGAGACTGTCTCTGGGAGAGGGGGGGCTGATGGTGGGACACCCTCTGGGAGAGGGGGCTGATGGTGAGACTGTCTCTGAGAGAGGGGGCCCTGATGGTGGGACACCCTCTGGGAGAGGGGGCTGATGGTGAGACTGTCTCTGGGAGAGGGGGCACTGATGGTGGGACTGTCTCTGGGAGAGGGGGGGCTGATGGTGGGACTGTCTCTGGGAGAGGGGGCACTGATGGTGGGACTGTCTCTGGGAGAGGGGCCCTGATGGTGAGACACCCTCTGGGAGAGGGGGCTGATGGTGAGACTGTCTCTGGGAGAGGGGGGGCTGATGGTGATACTGTCTCTGGGAGAGGGGGCCCTGATGGTGGGACTGTCTCTGGGAGAGGGGCCCTGATGGTGGGACTGTCTCTGGGAGAGGGGCCCTGATGGTGGGACTGTCTCTGGGAGAGGGGCCCTGATGGTGAGACTGTCTCTGGGAGAGGGGGCCCTGATGGTGGGACTGTCTCTGGGAGAGGGGGTGCTGATGGTGGGACTGTCTCTGGGAGAGGGGGCACTGATGGTGAGACTGTCTCTGGGAGAGGGGGCCCTGATGGTGAGACTGTCTCTGGGAGAGGGGGCACTGATGGTGGGACTGTCTCTGGGAGAGGGGCCCTGATGGTGGGACTGTCTCTGGGAGAGGGGCCCTGATGGTGAGACTGTCTCTGGGAGAGGGGGCTGATGGTGAGACTGTCTCTGGGAGAGGGGCCCTGATGGTGAGACTGTCTCTGGGAGAGGGGGCACTGATGGTGAGACTGTCTCTGGGAGAGGGGGCACTGATGGTGAGACTGTCTCTGGGAGAGGGGGCACTGATGGTGGGACTGTCTCTGGGAGAGGGGGCCCTGATGGTGAGACTGTCTCTGGGAGAGGGGGCCCTGATGGTGGGACTGTCTCTGGGAGAGGGGGCACTGATGGTGAGACTGTCTCTGGGAGAGGGGGCACTGATGGTGGGACTGTCTCTGGGAGAGGGGGCCCTGATGGTGAGACTGTCTCTGGGAGAGGGGGCCCTGATGGTGAGACTGTCTCTGGGAGAGGGGGCACTGATGGTGAGACTGTCTCTGGGAGAGGGGGCACTGATGGTGAGACTGTCTCTGGGAGAGGGGGCACTGATGGTGAGACTGTCTCTGGGAGAGGGGGCCCTGATGGTGAGACTGTCTCTGGGAGAGGGGGCACTGATGGTGGGACTGTCTCTGGGAGAGGGGGCACTGATGGTGAGACTGTCTCTGGGAGAGGGGGCCCTGATGGTGGGACTGTCTCTGGGAGAGGGGGCACTGATGGTGAGACTGTCTCTGGGAGAGGGGGCACTGATGGTGAGACTGTCTCTGGGAGAGGGGGCCCTGATGGTGGGACTGTCTCTGGGAGAGGGGGCACTGATGGTGGGACTGTCTCTGGGAGAGGGGGCCCTGATGGTGGGACTGTCTCTGGGAGAGGGGGCACTGATGGTGAGACTGTCTCTGGGAGAGGGGGCCCTGATGGTGGGACTGTCTCTGGGAGAGGGGGCCCTGATGGTGAGACTGTCTCTGGGAGAGGGGGCACTGATGGTGAGACTGTCTCTGGGAGAGGGGGCCCTGATGGTGGGACTGTCTCTGGGAGAGGGGGCACTGATGGTGGGACTGTCTCTGGGAGAGGGGGCACTGATGGTGGGACTGTCTCTGGGAGAGGGGGCACTGATGGTGGGACTGTCTCTGGGAGAGGGGGCACTGATGGTGGGACTGTCTCTGGGAGAGGGGGCACTGATGGTGAGACTGTCTCTGGGAGAGGGGGCACTGATGGTGGGACTGTCTCTGGGAGAGGGGGCACTGATGGTGGGACTGTCTCTGGGAGAGGGGCCCTGATGGTGGGACTGTCTCTGGGAGAGGGGGCACTGATGGTGAGACTGTCTCTGGGAGAGGGGGCTGATGGTGAGACTGTCTCTGGGAGAGGGGGCACTGATGGTGAGACTGTCTCTGGGAGAGGGGGCACTGATGGTGGGACTGTCTCTGGGAGAGGGGGCACTGATGGTGAGACTGTCTCTGGGAGAGGGGCCCTGATGGTGGGACTGTCTCTGGGAGAGGGGGCCCTGATGGTGGGACTGTCTCTGGGAGAGGGGGCACTGATGGTGAGACTGTCTCTGGGAGAGGGGGCTGATGGTGAGACTGTCTCTGGGAGAGGGGGCACTGATGGTGGGACTGTCTCTGGGAGAGGGGCCCTGATGGTGGGACTGTCTCTGGGAGAGGGGCTGATGGTGGGACTGTCTCTGGGAGAGGGGGCACTGATGGTGAGACTGTCTCTGGGAGAGGGGGCACTGATGGTGGGACTGTCTCTGGGAGAGGGGGCACTGATGGTGGGACTGTCTCTGGGAGAGGGGGCACTGATGGTGAGACTGTCTCTGGGAGAGGGAGGCTGATGGTGAAACCTCTTCTGTGCATTGACAAAAGATTCACAGTACATTAGAAATAAATATTCTGCAAAGTAAATAAAAGACTAAAACAGCATTGAGATCGTGTTATACATTGCATAATTCACAATTCTTAATACATCATTGCCCGAGGTAATCCGTTAATAATCCATTACCTGTGCCAATTCATTAATAAACAATTAACTGTAATTATACATTAATACACAATTAGATACGATATCCATTAATAAACCACTACCTGCAGTAATCCATGAAACACCACTTCCTGTGATAATCCAATTTAAATTATAATAATTTATTTGTTTTTAATGTTGTGTTGTGACTGAATGAATGTTTCTTTATATATACAGAAATAACTAAAATTGTTACTTTGATTTTGTGTTGTGTTATTAATTATTGCTAATAAACTTGTACCATTTAATTTTAATAGGCATTGCTCTGCAGTTTAGTAAATCTATTGTAATGTTGTTAAACCTCCCTCCATTGCTTTAATAAATCTTGATTGATTGTCAACAAGTCTCATAAAAAATCCTGATTGATGTGGTGGGTAAAACCTTTTTATAAATTGAGAAACCAAATTTAAAGGCAAGGCCTAAAATGCAGGTCATCACCGAGGCTGATAAGGGTAACAGAGACTGGAAAAGCACGAGTTAGAGCGATAGGCCTTGATTTTCACACAATGAGGATTTAGGAGGGAAGAATAATGGCCTAGAAATTCATTAAGGCGCTGCCAGCTTTGCGGCCAGTTACCGCCTAAAGGGGGCTTCTGCGCCAAAAAGGAGTTTGCGCTGATATTCAGCGCAGCGGTATTGGCGGCGGTAGCCGTTAGCGCTGCGCCGGCACCGATGACGTCATCGGTGTGCGCAGTGCCCCGGTTCCGCCCCGAAACCGGCCAGATCCCCATATTTAGTTGCGGCCGCCTCCTCCGCAGCGGCCGCAAACAGCGACCAGAAAACGGGGCCGTACTGTAGCCTTAGTGGGGCGCTTTAAGGTGGAGGTGCGGCCGGCCGCTTTTTCGGCGGCCGCCTGCCCGCACCTCCTTCCCCGGCCTCCTCCACCGCCCCCCCCCCCCCCCGCGGCATTGCCGGCTGCTTTCCGCGAACCCGGCACTTCTCCGTGGTGCCGGGCTCATTTGCCGGCACTATCCAGCGGCGATCTCCCCGTTGCAGGCAGCTCCCCCTTAAGAGAAGGAGGAGGCCTGCAGTACCGCAGCCTGCCGCTCCGCAGCGGCTGGCGCAGCGGCGCCAAGAGCGCTGAAATTCAGTTTCAGCGCCCCAAGCGGAGGCGGGCACACCCTGGAATAGCGCCCGGTTCTGAATTGGGGCGCAAAAACTGAATATCTGACGATCGCAAATGGCTCCCCGCCCAGCGCTAACTTTTGGGCGCTAGCCAGCTGGCGGGGCCATAGTGAACTTCTAGGCCAATGTGTCTTATGATGTCGTTCGAGCTTTGAAGCAAGGAGAGTTCAGAAGGGTTACTGACCAGAGTAGTAGTAATAAAATAGAGACAAGCCAGGGAGACAACGGTTAGAGGCTCGCGATGAGAGAGGGATTGTCTATCAGATCACAAGTGTTACAGCTCAGGCTTTTCAAACACTGTTTTCTTGTTCAAGTGACAACAATTTCCATAAGAGGATTGCATCACTTATGATCTGAGACCTGTGCCTTTTACATTTTGTTCTAGAGATGGCATAGGTTGGGTCTCATGAATGATCCTGACTGGGGAACTTTCTTTTTATTTATTTGTTCATGGGATGTGGGCGTCGCTGGCAAGGCCAGCATTTATTGCCCTTGAGAAGGACCGCTGTTCTTTTTGTAGGGGTTTGTTATAACTGAGTGGCTCACTAGGTCATCTCAAGAGGGCAGTTAAGAGTCAACCACATTGCTGTGGGTCTGGAGTCACATATAGGCCAGATCGGGTAAGGACGGCAGATTTCCTTCCCCAAAGGACATTAGTGAACCAGGTGGGTTTTTACAACAATTACTGATACTAGCTTTTTTTAAATTCCAGATTTATTTAATTAACTGAATTTAAATTCCCCAGCTGTCATGGTGGGATTTAAACTCATCTACTCCAGATTACTAGTCCAGTAACATAACCAGTATGCTACCATTCGCTATGACTATGAAGTGGGATGAGGTCCTAAAAGCGGAATATAGGGAGTTATAAGGAGAAAAACAAAAGTGGCAGTCAGAGAAATCAACGGTTTAAATCAAACATGGCCACAGTAAATAATAATTCTAATAGGTGTAAGAGCGTTAAAAAAAACAAGCCTGAAGGCTTTGTGTCTTAATGTGAGGAGCATTCGTAATAAGGTGGATGAATTAGCTGCACAAATAGAGGTAAACGAATATGATATGATTGGGATTACGGAAACATGGCTCCAGGGTGGCCAAGGCTGGGAATTCAACATCCAGGGGTATTCACTATTCAGGAAAGATAGGCAAAAAGGAAAGGGAGGTGGAGTAGCATTGCTGGTTAAAGAAGGGATTAACACAATTGTAAGGAAGGATATTAGCTCTGATGATGTGGAATCTGTATGGGTAGAACTGAGAAATACCAAGGGGCAGAAAATGTTAGTGGGAGTGGTATATAGACCTCCAAACAGTAATGCAGATGTTGGGGATGGCATTAAAAGGGAAATTAGAGAAGCGTGCAATAAGGGCACAGCAGTCATCATGGGTGACTTTAATCTACATATAGATTGGGCTAACCAAATTAGTAATAATACTGTGGAGGAGGAATTCCTGGAGTGTTTAAGGGATGGTTTCCTGGACCAATACGTCGAGGAACCAACCAGAGATCAGGCCATCTTAGACTGGGTATTATGTAATGAGAAAGGATTAATTAGCAATCTTGTTGTACGAGGCCCCTTGGGTCGGAGCGATCATAATATGATCGAAATCTTCATTAAGATGGAGAATGAAGTAGTCGACTCAGAGACTAGGGTCCTGAATTTAAATAAAGGAAACTACGATGGTCTGAGGCATTAGTTGAGTAGGATTGATTGGGGAATGTCACTCAAAGGGTTGACGGTGGATAGGCAATGGCAAACATTCAAAGACCGCATGGATGAACTACAGAATTTGTTCATCCCAGTTTGGCATAAAAGTAAAACAAAAAAGGTGACTCAACCGTGGCTAACAAGGGAAATTATGGATAGCATAAGATCCAAGGAGAGGACATATAAATTGGCCAGAAAAAGCAGTAAACCTGAGGATTGGGAGCAGTTTAGGATTCAACAAAGGAGGACAAAGGGATTAATTAAGAAAGGGAAAATAGAATATGAGAGTAAGCTTGCAGGGAACATAAAAACTGACTGTAAAAGCGTTTATAGATATTGTGAAGAGAAAAAGATTGGTGAAGTCAAGCGTAGGCCCCTTGCAGTCAGAATCAGGGGAATTTATAATGGGGAACAAAGAAATGGCAGACCAATTAAATACATATTTTGGTTCTGTCTTCACAAAGGAGGACACAAATAACTTCCCAGAGATGTCGGGGAACATAGGGTCTGATGAAAGGGAGGAACTGAAAGAAATCAGTATTTGTAGGGAAATGGTGTTAGGGAAATTGATGGGATTGAAGGCCGATAAATCCCTAGGGCCTGATAATCTACATCCTAGGGTACTTAAGGAAGTGGCCCTGGAAATAGTTGATGCTTTGCTGATCATCTTCCAGCATTCAATGGAATCTGGAACAGTACCCATGGATTGGAGGGTAGCTAATGTTACCCCACTATTCAAAAAAGGTGGTAGAGAGAAAACGGGGAATTACAGACTGGTAAGCCTGACATCAGTAGTGGGGAAAATGCTAGAGTCCATTATAAAAGATGTAATAGCAGAGCACTTGGAAAACAGTGACAGGATCGGACAATGTCAACATGGATTTACAAAAGGTAAATCATGCTTGACTAATCTACTGGAATTTTTTGAGGATGTAACTGGTAAAATAGATAAGGGAGAACCAGTGGATGTGGTGTATTTGGACTTTCAGAAGGCTTTTGATAAGAGATTAGCGTGTAAAGTTAAGGCACATGGGATTGGGGGCAAGGTATTGACTTGGATAGAGAACTGGTTGGCAGACAGAAAGCAAAGAGTTGGGATAAATGGGTCGTTTTTCGAGTGGAAGGCAGTGACTAGTGGGGTACCGCAGGGATAGTTCCTTGGGCCCCAGCTATTCACAATATATATTAATGATCTAGACAAGGGAACTAGATGTAATATCTCCAAATTTGCAGACGACATAAAGCTGGGTGGGCGTGTGTGCTGTGAGGAAGATGCCGAGAAACTCCAGGATGATTTGGACAGGTTGGGTGATTGGGCAAAAGCATGGCAGATGCAATATAACGTGGATAAATGTGAGGTTATCCACTTTGGTGGCAAAAACAGGAAGGCAGATTATTATCTGAATGGCAATAGATTGGGAGAAGGGGAAGTGCAACGAGACCTGGGCGTCCTTGTGCACCAGTCGCTGAAGGTAAGCATGCAGGTGCAGCAGGCGGTTAAGAAGGCAAATGGCATGTTGGCCTTCGTAGTGAGAGGGTTTGAGTACAGGAACAAGGATGTCTTGCTGCAGTTGTACAGGGCCTTGGTGAGACCACATCTTGAGTACTGTGTGCAGTTTTGGTCGCCTTATCTGAGGAAGGATGTTCTTGCCATGGAAGGAGTTCAGCGAAGATTCACCAGGCTGATACCTGGGATGGCAGGAATGACGTATGAGGAGAGATTGGGTCGATTGGGCTTGTACTCACTGGAGTTTAGAAGAATGAGAGGGGATCTCATTGAAACTTATAAAATTCTGACAGGTCTGGACAGACTAGATGCAGGAAGGATGTTCCCGATGGTCGGGGAGTCCAGAACCAGGGGTCACAGTCTAAGGATAAGGGGTAGGCCATTTAGGACAGAAATGAGGAGGAATTTCTTCACCCAGAGAGTGGTGCAGCTGTGGAATTCTCTACCACAGAAGGCAGTAGAGGCCAATACATTAAATATATTCAAGAAGGAGTTAGATATATTTCTTAAGGCTAAGGGGATCAAGGGGTATGGGGAGAAAGCAGGGACCGGGTACTGAGTTTGGATGATCAGCCATGATCGCATTGAATGGCAGAGCAGGCTCAAGGGGCCAAGGGGCCAAATGGCCTACTCCTGCTCCTATCTTCTATGTTTCTATGTTTCTATGACTAGAGTTTACGCAGGATTCCCACATTATCTTACAATAGAAATGACTGCTGCTGTACTTGCATTAACGCTTAACACCCTCATACTAAATTCCTCTCTGTGCTATTTTAATACAGACATTAACCAATTTGATGGGCTAATGCCTGTGTTAAATTAGTGCAGAGATGAATGCAGTATGAGGGGGTTCAGGATCGACCAACGTGAGTTATAATTTCCACCCCTTTCAGTCTAAATGAATATTTAAATATAGTACATAGTGACAGTTTTTTTTTTAACCTGCTACTAACAACTAATGAGATTGATTTACACTTAATTACACTTATTTAGTGTCAGCTGTGGCTCAGTGGATAGCCCACTCACCTCTGAGTCAGAAGGTTGTGGGTTCAAATCCCACTTCAGGGACTTGAGTACATAAATCTGGGCTGACACTCTAGTGCAGTGCTGAGGGAGTGCTACGCTGTTGGAGGTGCCGTCTTTCAAATGAGATGTTAAACCGAGGCTCAGTCTGCTTTCTCAAGTGGATGTAAAAGATCCCATGGCACTATTTCGAAGAAGAGCAGGGGAGTTATCCCTGGTGTCTTGGCCAATATTTATCCCTCAATCAACATAACAAAAAACAGATTATCTGGTCATTATCACATTGCTGTTTGTGGGAGCTTGCTGTGTGCAAATTGGCTGCCGCGTTTCCCACATTACAACAGTGACTACACTCCAAAAGTACTTCATTGGCTGTAAAGCGGTTTGTGATGTCCAGTGGTCGTGAAAGGCGCTATATAAATGCAAGCCTTTCTTTTTTTTAATCATTTATGGCTGCAGAGATATTAGACATATAAAGGCAAATTCAGCGAGGCTGTGCTGCTGGTGCAGATGGGAGTCTGAGTTGGAGATAGAGCTACAGTTCAATAGTACGGACTCTCTGACACATGTTCCTGTCTAACAGGGTTCTGCTTCACAAGTGCAGCCTCGTTGAAATCGCCCCGTACTATACAGGGTAGTGACTTCCAATACATGCATCTTAGGATGCATACCTGTTGTTCCTCTTGGAGGCGACAATCCTTTCAAACAACACAGTTTCTTGCAGTCACCCTAAATAAAAGGCCTTTAACATTGAAATGTGTGAATAGAATGTTTACAGAGTTATTGGCACCAAAAACCTGCAATGTTTGCAGAACATCTGTGCCACAAATCTGGTGGGCAGGGGCAGATTCTACGGCACTGATTGAGCAGTGCTGGGCTTTCCTTAGGAGCAGGCAATTCCTCTATCTGGCCCCTTTTAATCTGATGTCACAATAGTAGGTGGGACTGGCAAGATGGCGTAAGAACATAAGAAATAAGGAGCAGGTGTCGGCCACTCGGCCCCTCGAGCCTGCTCCGCCATTCAATAAGATCATGGCTGATCTTCTACCTCATCTCCTCTTTCCTGCACTACCCCCATATCCCTTGATTCCCTTAATATTCAAAAATCTATTGATCTCTGTCTTGAATATACTCAATGACTGAACCTCCACAGCCCTCTGGGGTAGAGAATTCCAAAGATTCACCACCCTCTGAGTGAAGAAATTTCTCCTCATCTCAGTCCTAAATGACCGACCCCTTATCCTGAGACTGTGAACCCTGGTTCTAGACTCCTCAGCCACAATGACGTAACCCAATTAGAATTCCCATCAATCTGGCGGCTCCAATATTCTGTACTCCTGCAAGAAGCAGCACGGTGGAGGTGGAACTCACAAGAGCACTAAAGTCACAAAGCGATCAGCTGCTGTGAGAACAGTCCCCATAGTGGAATAGGTCCAATATCTGCTTCTCTCTACTTTCTCCTATCAGTAGGTCTGGTACATCCATAGCAGCTCATCAATGACGCAATTTCTAGGCGCCCCACTCCAGTGACACCCCAACCTCACCAATACCGACAAGAGTGCCCGCCCACTATATGTAAATAGCCTGACCCTCATACTGGGGGTTTTCATGGCCTTGAGTGTAGGCAAAATCCAGAAACCCAGAAAGAACTTTAGAACATAGAAAGACCCTCTAGTGTTAAACCCTTTGAAAATGGTGCTGTCCAATAATCCTGATCAATTCTGACAGGTGACAATACTGTGAATTCTCTTCATATTTCGTTAGGTTTAGGCCATAATATCATGACCCAGTGGAATGCTAACTGGCTGGAATCCTAATGGAAATGTCTGTAAACAACACAGTGGTTGCATTCACGACTGATTGTGTAAACTGGTGACACTCTTTGGCAGCACCTTCCAAAACCCGCGACCTCCACCACCTAGAAGGACAAGGGCAGCAGGTGCATGGGAATGCCACCACCTCCAATTTCCCCTCCAAGTCACACACCATCTCGACTTGGACATAGATCGCCGTTCCTTCATGGACGCCGAGTCCCCCCTGGATTTCCTTACCTTACAGCACTGCGGGAGCACTTTCACCACACGGACTGCAACGGCACAAGAAGAAAACAGCTCACTGCCACCTTCTCAAGGGCAACTGGGAATGGCCAATAAACGCTGGACTTGCCAGTGCCGCCCATATCCCCAGAATGAATTTTTTAAAAACTCACACGAATCCAACTGTGAATTTATATAAAATACAATGGTATGATAGACTGAACGGTATGAACATTTTAAACACGTATGAAGGTCTACCCTTGACACTGGTGCCACTCTAGGCTGTTTCGGTAAGTAGGACCTACGGCTTTCATACATCCCGACTGAATATTATTGACGTGAAACATCAATAAAAATACATTTATGTCCATGGCAAACTTCTCACACACAGAATTCCACGGCACACAAATCTGATCGCAGTTACAGGGCACGAGATTCCACACTGCTGAGAGTAATTCATTATTGATGTAAGAAAACTACTAGGCACTTGGTCTAAGCGTTAAACAAAGCTTTAATCAACTGTTTTACAACAGGGAGGTCTAGTTGTGTGCTTCACTAGTTCCTGTTAAGAATGCTCTGCGCAAGCTGGGCCCGTGCCCGAGTATTTATACTCTCCCTGGACAGCGCCACCCGCAGGCCGCTCAGTTGATTCATGTCAATTATCTTCAAAGAAAATGAATTAATTATGTTAATTAGGATGAGGCTGCTGAGCCCCTTTGACGTGTAGCCCGTAGGCCGAAGATCAGTTAACTGATTAACCCATGACTGGCCGCAGCCGTTAAAAACAAAAACCACGCTTAGAAAAATTAAACAGCACAAATTCACATTTTGTGATCATAGAACGATACAGCACAGAAGGAGGCCACTCGGCCCATCGTGCCTGCACTGGCTCTTTCAAATGTATACATTTTCCTTGCTGCCATTTAGAGAGTGGGCACTGACAACACAATATGGGGCATGGAAATTACCTGACTGCATCGACCTAAGTCAAAGGGCTGGATTTTCATTGAGGAGGAGGGTAGGAGGCGGGACTACAACTTTTGGGGTTGTAGTCCCGCCTCCATCGAGTTCTAGCCAACCCACGCAATTTAGACTTGATTGACCTTGTTGAACCCGCCCAGCGGGCTCAGCAGGCCAATTAAGGGCCACCCGGCAACAGGTGACGTCACAGATTGAAATTTCATCTGTCAAGACCTTTTGACAGATGAAATATCAGCATTTGACAGCTGTTTGAAGCTGTCAAACACTGACAATCTGTACTCCAGTTTAATTCCTTCCTCTCAGGATGATTTAGAGATCTTCCCGGAACAGAAAGCAGAGGCTGCAGATTTTGACAGCTCGCGGCCATTCTGCTTTCTGTGCCGGTGAGATGAGGGACTCCCGAGACCTGAAGGAAGGAAGGCTGTAAAGGTAAGTAAAGGTTAGTAGAACTTCTTTAAACACTTTACACACACCAAACACACTTACCTCTGCACTCATGCACCCATCACTCACCTGAACACCGGACATCTCGACCCCTCCAAGCCCTTCATCCCGACGGCCCGCCTCGCTAACATGGCGTGGTTTGGAGCTGTCAGGAATCCCACATTTCAACAATGAAAATAGGGATTAGGCTAAAAACTGCCTGTTAACTACCTGTTAACAGGCAGTTAATTGGCACTAATCCCTTCCTGCCTCGGGTAGGCGGGTCCCCAGTGCAGGGCGGGTACCCGCCTCCTTTGAAACTGGCATGGAGGCGGGTTGGGTGCGGGATGGGGTCGGGACCCCCGATTTCGGGATTTTAAACCCCCACATGCCTCCAATCCTGCCTCCACGGCCCAATGAAAATCCAGCCCAATGTGCGCGTTGGTGGAGGAAGCACGGTAAAAGGGAAAACAAAAAAGAAACAAAATTGTATTGCTTTCATTGACACCCAGTGAGATGGACAATTTATATTATATTTATATGGCTGTTTATATTAAACAGCCGTTACTGGTGGCTGCCCTGCCTTTGGTTGCAGCAGTGCAGCATGAATCACAAGAAAATAGTGCTTCCGTTAGCACAGAGCCTCGCCTCGAGAAACGTTGTACCACCCGTGCCACAGATGGGAAGTAGAAACGGTCCTCTCCATTGTCTCAAGCTGGGGCATGTTGGCCATTTACTCCCTCCACCACCGGCGCACCATGGCTGCAGTGTTTACCATCTACAAGGTGCAGTGCAGCAACTCGCCAAGACTTCTTCGGCAGCACCTCCCAAACCCGCGACTTCTACCACCTAAAAGGACAAGGGCAGCAGGCGCATGGGAACACCACCACCTCCAAGTTCACCTCCAAGTTCCCCTCCAAGTCACACACCATCCAGACTTGGAAATATATCGTCGCTGGGTCAAAATCCTGGAATGCCCTCCCTAACAGCACTGTGGGAGCACCTTAACCACACGGACTGCAGCGGTTCAAGAATGTAGCTCACCACCACCTTCTCGAGGGCAATTAGGGATGGGCAATAAATGCTGGCCTTGCCAGCGACACCCACAACCCAGGAACGAATCAAAAAATATTTACCGGCAGCTTTTGCTGTAGTGGTCTTCCCCCAGAGCACTAAGAGCAGCCACATAGCACAGCACTTCCATTTGAAGGTGTGTGCAGAATGTAAACTGACCGCAAGGCACTATGAAAGGCTGGTGGGACACAGCAACCCATTACCCAGGGCCACTGGGATTCCCGCAGTCACGTAAACCTGCTGTACATGTTGACGTCAGCTGTGGAAATTACCTGCCATTGCAGATCAGCCAATAATAAAAGAAAATTAAGTCAGTAAGATGGAAACAAAAATCTGCACCTTTTTCCCTTCAAGAATTGCAGCAGGGAACTTCGGAGATTCACTTCGCCCTCTTGACCCCTGGGATCTATGTTCAGACCCAGCACCAAATTAAAAAATAGGTCCCTGCTGCTTGCAAAGATCCTATGTGAAGTGAACTTTGAGAACCTCAAGGCAGTTCTTAAGGGGACACAGTATGAAAGTGCCAATATAACACCAACAGTCCACAAGGATGGCTGGTCAGGGAAACATATATAAAAAATGGACCCGCTGGCTAATATTAGGACCATAGTCCCGTAAGAATAGATGTTGGCAATTGTGATTTATGAAATTGCTCAAAATATGGATTCTACTGTTGGGAAATATATTTCAGTGATTTCTTCAGTTATGAGGCCTCATTTACAGCAAATTCGGTGAGCCTGTGCTCCTGGATTGGAACCTTGCTCGAAAGGTGGGTGGGTTGGAGGATGAGGCGTTTCAGCTCTATCTTTGGCTCGTGTTCCCATTCGGGGAAGCTCTGCTCTGGGAGCACAGGCTTGCTGGGACTTCTCTGTAGCTCATTTAAATGCAAAATCGCCAGACGATTTGCGCCGTTCCGCCGTTAGCCTCGCGAAAATGGCAGCTCGGCGTCAATCTCCTCACGAGTTTCAAGAAATTGCTGCACTTGCACATTAATTGCCAATTAAGCTCACCGCAGAAAGTTAGGGCTGGTACTTAGCAACGTAAGGACCGTTTAATGATGAGATTTATGTTCCTGCAATGCTACTCAACCTCTTTGGCCCAGAAAGGGAACAATTGAAACTGTGGAGTTTCATTCCTGCAGATAGTAAAATATCTCTTAATGTCTCTTAACCTCTCCTGCCTTCTATCCTATCACAGACCTTCCCTTTTGTTCTTTCATCCCCTCCCCCCTTTCCCAGCTCCTACACTTGCTTAAAAATCTGTTCCATTTCCTGCTTTTTTCCAGTTCTGACCAAAGGTCATCGACCTGAAATGTTAACTCTGTTTCTCTCTCCATAGATGCTGCCTGACCTGCTGAGTATCTCCACCATTTTCTGTTTTTATTTCAGATTTCCAGTATCTGCGGTATTTTCTTTTTGTAAATTATTCTTAGCGAGTTTCAAAATATGAATTTAAATGTTTTTTTAAAAAATGTCTTTTTCCTTTTGTCTTTTTTTTCTCTCTCTTAATCCAATCTTTCTTTCCCTCCCTTTATTTCTTTCCGTACCTGATCGGACTCTAATTGACCCTCCGTCTCCGTCGTTCCTCTGTTTCTTTCTCAATCCTTAACTCCCACTGGTTAAGGAGACAGACTGTTGGTCCCGTCGTTCACCATGGTCCCAGACGCCTCGTTGCCCCGTTTTCATTTCACAATTCCAACAACCTCATGCGCAAAACAATTTTGAGCGGAAGGGTGAGGGAAAAAGACTCATTAACGAGATATGCTGCGAGATGCCCCGCGCCAGCAAATTCTGGTCCGTTATATACTTCTGAATTGACCATAAAGAGCATTTGAAAGACCATGAACTGGAAACACTATTGTACACCAACAAAGAACTGCCAGTTTTAAACATTAGTCCTGAGATTGCAAGATGTTGTTTCCGGCACAGAGCCCCACTTGAAGAAAGCGTAGATCAGAGAATTTAGCAGGGAGGTCAGGGTGCACGATATGAAAAACACCCTGATTTTTCATACATTCAATCAGTGGCCAGAAAATCAGGAGTGCAGCGATTTTGGCATGCTAACCTTCACGTCCGATTCCACACTGGGAGCAGGGCTATTGTGTCCTAGTATGTTGACTGTAATTACAAGTGCACCGTGCACAAGAATTCTTTTAAACTAGCCCATTACAGGAAAGATGTGATTGCACTAGAGAGGGTACAGAGGAGATTGATGAGCATGTGAGCAGATTAGAAAACATTTCTCTTTTTAAAAGGTTGCAGTAATAAAAGTTGTATTGAAAAAAAATTATGCAGCTGTTTAAAGCTGTAATTCAGTTACAGGACACCCGGTTATATTTTGTGTGTGTGCCACACAATTCAGTGTTTATGCCTTTTGTGTCAGCTGTGGCTCAGTGGGTAGCACTCCTGCCTTTGATGTCAGAAGGTTGTGGGTTCAAGCCCCACTCCAGAGACTTGAGCACAAAAATCTAGGCTGACACTCCAGTGCAATACTGAGGGAGCGCTGCACTGTCGGGAGTGCTGCACTGTCAGAGGTGCCGTCTTTCGGATGAGAAGTTAAACCGAGGCCTTGTATGCTCTCAGGTGGGTGTAAAAGATCCCATAACACTGTTTTGAATTTGAACAGGGGAGTTATCCAAGGTGTCCTGGGCAATATTTATCCCTCAATCAACATCACTAAAACAGCTTGCTGTGTGCAAATTGGCTGCCGTATTTCCTACATTGCAACAGTGCCTACACTTCAAACTTACTTCAGTGGCTGTAAAGCGCTTTGGGATGTCCAGTGGTTGTGAAAGGCGCTATATAAATGCAAGTCTCTTTCTTCTTCTCATGTTGCCAGGACTGGAGAATTTTAGCTATGAGGAAAGACTGGATAGGCTGGGGTTGTTTTCCTTGAAACAGAGAAGGCTGAGGGGACACTTAATTGAGGTGTATAAAATTATGCGGGGCCCAGATAGAGTGGCGAGGAAGGACCTATTTCCCTTAGCAGAGAGGTCAATAACCAGGGGGCATAGATTTAAAGTAATTGATTCTATGGTCAATGTTACCATTGACATGATTTGTTTCAAACTATTTGCTTGAAATCTGGATTTTACTTGCTCTCTCTTGTTTCCGCACACACCAGACATTATACAGCAGGCATCAGATACTAGACGTCACTTTTTGTTATGGATCCAAAATAATATTAAAAAAAGGAAAGAAATCCAGCCATTGACCTGGAGTCTGAAATTTACAATCAGTTACAATTGTTCTATGAATGAGGCCAGCAAATCACCGCCAACTACAACTGCCTAGTTTTGTCTATTTTCAGCAGTACAACAACAACAACCTGCATTGATATAGCAGCTTTAACATAGGAATATGTCCCAAGGCGTTTCACAGGCGCGTAATCAGACAAAAAGTTAACACCGAGCTAAAGATGGAGATACTAGGACAGGTAACCAAAAGCTTGGTCAAAAAGGTAAGTTTTAAGGAGAGTCTTAAAGAAGGAGAGAGCGGTGGAGAGATGGAAGGCAGGGAAATGTCAGAGCTTAGGGTCTAGACAGCTTAAGACACGGCCGCCAATGGTGGTTCGAAGGGAGTGGGGGTGCAGAGGAGCCCAGGATTGTAGCCTTAACAGGACCGGTCAGATAGCAACTAAACATCACAATCAGACTCCAAACCCTAAGCTACCCAAAGCCACAAGAGGTTGTTGGAATTATTTGATTTCTTTCAGGGGTTTTCTTGTCTGCTCTCTGGAATTCCCTCCCTAAACCCCACCGGCCTCTCCAATTCTCGCTCCATTTGTAACGAACGTACACAAAACCCAACTTTTTGACCAAGCTTTTCACAACATTTGGCATCGGATGCAACACCCGCAAGACCACTTTTATTGTTCACCACAGGACTAACTTCACTTGTAGGCACACTGAAGAAATTAGTCACCAAGAAATCCAATGGGGAATTCAGAAGAAACTTCTTTACCCAGAGAGTGGTGAGAATGTGGAACTCACTACCGCAGGGAGTGATTGAGGCGAACAGTATAGATGCATTTAAGGGGAGGCTAGACAAGCATCTGAGGGAGAAGGGAATAGAGGGTTACGCTGATAGTGTTAGATGAGGAAAGACGGGAGGAGGCTCGAGTGGAGCATAAACGCCGGCATGGACTGGTTGGGCCGAATGGCCTGTTTCTGTGCCGTATATCCTATCCTATGTAATCCTTTCGATCTCCCTTCATAATCTCTCTCTCACTCCATGGCTCGCCATCTGGTCCTCTATGTATTTCTGGTGGGAAACATCTTGGGACATTTTTTATGCGCAAATTATTGCTGTTGTTTGACTTGTTGACGTACAGATCTTAATTTGCTCTGATTAGCAAACCACATTTCAGAAAGGGCTTGACAGGGTAGATACAGAGAGGATGTTTTCCCTTCGTGGGGGAATCTAGAACTAGGGGGCATAATTTCAGGAATAAGGGGGCACCCATTTAAAACGGAAATGAGGAGGAATTTCTTCTCTAAGGGTCGTGAATCTGTGGAATTCTCTTCCCCAGAGAGCTGTGGAGGCTGGGTCATTGAATATATTTAAGGTGGAGATAGACAGATTTTTGAATGGTAAGGGAGTCAAGGGTTATGGGGAGCCGGCAGGGAAGTGGAGTTGAGGCCAAGATCAGATCAACCATTGATCTTATTGAATGGCGGAGCAGGCTCGAGGGGCCAAATGACCGACTCCTGCTCCTATTTCTTATGTTCCTATGTTCTTAAAGTTGGCAACTGCAGTTTGCATATTTTGGAAATCCCCAACACCCCATTCTTCTTGCATTAGCATTTCATGCCGCAGTCTGTATTTGATGACTGAAGTCTCCTTATCTGTCATCATGCAAGCTTTAAGTAATTACTGCTTGATTTTGTGACCGGGAAGGACAAAGGATTAACCAAGCTGACATAATTAGGGGTAATTTTAACCTAACCTGGCCGTCGGGAAACTGGCGGTGGCGGGGGGAGGGGGGGCAACAGTGGCTTTACACCCGCCTGATTTTACTCTCCTATTGAAGTCAAAGGAGAGTGATATTGGGTGGGATGTAAATCCAGCATTTCACCCGCTCCTGTGGGTTTCCCGCCCGACGCGATAGGGTAAAATGACCCCCGAAGGACACACAAGACAAGTGCTGGAACGTTTAATGGGATGACGCCTATCTGCTGGTGTTGCAGTTTGAGTGTTTTTTTTTCACTTGTCAAGTGATGCCAGCATGATGCAGCACTTCTGGTGTTTTATCGATGGACTGCATCAGACTTCTGAAATTGCATTTAAAATCTTTCCTGTGCGTGTGCTTCTGGGAGGCGCTGAGCCCCAGCCTCAGAAGATCTGTTGGCTGCTGCTGCTTTTGATGTAGTGTTTGGAGCGGAGCAGGATACGGGGCTGAGTGCAGCTGCATCTTGTTCCGACATGGCAAGCCTAAAGCGACCTGAATCTCTGATTTAATCACGTAGAACAGGGGGGAAACCATCTGCAGAGCAGCAAATGGAAGCCAAATGCGGAAAGGCCGGGAGACTACGCATTGAGCTGTGCTTTGAAGTGACTTCCCCCCCCACCCCCCCTTTTAAGTTAAAATATAAAGGTGCAGGATGCAGCCGGTGCACACACTTGTGGAAGTTGATGTCACGAGCCCATCCTTTCCAGAGTGGCTGTTTCTGGGTGTGGATATCAGACATACAGTGGCGGTGCTGTGGAATTAGGCCCCTCAATGTGTCCGTCCTTGGTGTCTCCAATACAGGCAGCACAGTGCTTTTGAAGTGATCGATGGGATTCATGGGCACAGGAGCTAGGTGCAGTAGCGGCTTTTTTAACCATGCTCTAGAGCAGCATCATCTTCTGGGCACTTTGCAACTTAGAGCGGCTCGCTGGAGAAGGGCTGCAGCGTCGAAATGCCTTGGACACGTTAATATTGTTTTTGACCTTTCCGCTAGCAACGCGGGATTGATTCACTGCTTTAAATAGCGCACGGCTTAATCTTTGGAGTTAAGAGTGCCGGGAATTTGAAGAGAAAAGGTCATGTAATGCTGATACCTACATGTGTTATGCAGCAGCACTATTACAGCAGGAACTAGGCACTTCCACTTCCTTTCATACGACGCTTAAGAGAAAGGGGCCTGTTTCATTATTTCAGCTTAGCAGAGAACCGCAGAGCCCACAGCTCCGTGCAATGCCTCTGTGGCAAAGAATGGATTCAGTATTGTTTTGTTGCAGTAATAATGGTGTATGGCATATTTAGAAGGGAATGAAATAAAAAAGCAAAGGATTCCAGGATCAATAAGAGGACATTTTACATTTGCAAGGGCAGATCTCTGTATTACAACATTGATTCTGTACTGGGCCACTGGGCCATGACATTAAGTGAACCTAAAACCGACGTTCACTAGCAGGAGCTTTCATCAGTGAGTACAGTGGAGCTGAGGAGATCACCAGAACGAGCCGTATCTCACAGCCGACTATATCATTTACACGTGCTCCAATTAATGCCCCTGTTCAGTGCTGGGTGCGATAAAGCAACACGTCACGGGGTTTGGAGAACACAACGAAAGGAGCCTTTTGACGTTGTGGAAATTTGGCAGGGACCGTAAGGAAGAAGAAAATAAAAGTCACTCTCGGGAGCAGTCTCAATACCACAGGCCCTCTTAAAGCTTCTTCTGACTGTCCAGTTTTCCTCTGTGTGTGTGTGTGTGTGTGTCACACCTGTTGTAGCAGGATGATAGGTGCACTGATTACCCTTAATTACCTACTGCAGGAAATGCTAAAGCAGCTTCAGAGCAAGCTGGAGCAAGAGGCTTGTAACTTGGCTTCCACTGGGAGGAACGAGATTCTGGACCAGCTGAAAGGTAGGACATATACTAATGTCTTAATACGCAACGTAAAGATCGGGAGTCCCTGTGAGAAAGTATTTACCGGTTTATCTATTTTAAAAAACAAAAATCTCTCCATCCATCACAGCATATTTCTTCTCTCAGAGGGTCGTAAATCTGTGGAATTCTCTGCCCCAGGGAGCCGTGGAGGCTGAGTCATTAAATACATTTAAGGTGGAGATAGACAGATTTTTGCAAGATAAGGGAGTGAAGGGTTATGGGGAGCGGGCAGGGAAGTGGCTTTGAGCCCAAGATCAGCCATGATCTTATTGAATGGCGGAGCAGGCTCGAGGGGCCAAGTGGCCTATTCCTGCTCCTATTTCTTATGTTCAGATCCTCCAAATAGAACGGGTGGGACAATCCAAGGAAATTAGCTTCAGATTTGCTGAAAACCTGCCCCCCAAAGGGTCATTTGGTGTCAGCCGTGGCTCAGTGGGTGGCACTCTCTCACCTCTGAGTCAGAAGGTCGTGGGTTCAAGTCCCCACTCCAGGGACTTGAGCACAAAAATCTAGGCCGACACTCCCAGTGCAGTGCTGAGGGAGTGCTGCACTGTCGGAGGTGCCGTCGTTCACATGAGACATTTAACCGAGGCCCCGTCTGCTCTCTCAGGTGGAGATGCAAGACCCCACGGCACTATTTTGAAGAAGAGCAGGGGGCGATCTCCCCGGTGTCCTGGCCAATGTTTATAGCGCAGCCAACACCTAAAAAAACAGGTTACCTGGTCATTTTCACATCGCTGTTTGTGGGAGCTTGCTGTGCGCAAATCGGCGGCCGCGTTTACTACGTTACAACAGTGACTGCACTTCAAAAAGAACTTCATTGGCTGCAAAGCGCTTTGGGACGTCCTGAGGTCATGAAAGGTGCTGTAGAAATCCGAGTTCTTTCTTTCTTATTTGAGGCGTAGAAGTGTAGAAATTGGCTGAATGTGTCAAAAAATGTGACCGAGCTAATGTCTGGTGCAACTTTTTTCAGCTTTAAGTACAGGCCCGTGACCACTGGCTGAGTCACAATCTCTTGCCCTTGATATGGAGGCAGAATTGCGCCTGGGCGGGACACCCATCAATGGTGCATTGGAGTTTAAAATGCCTGCTCCTCGGCTTAATTTACATCACAGTAATTCCACAAAGTGGGCTGGGGTTACAGCCCTGCTGGAACGGGCAATGACCCTGCCAACAGTATTATAATCATTGTCATAAATATAACTGGCCTGTGAACCTTGGCCTGATTTTGAAGGTAATCCTTTTATCTCATCGCGTCTGTTGTGTGCCGTTACCCAAACCCTGTTTTCTCAGTTCTCGATTTTACCACCTCACAACAGATCTATCTTTTCTCATATTGATTCCCCCTCTTCTGTTTTATTATTGCTGTCCTACCCCTCCCTCCCCCCCCCCCCACCCCTGGGGATGTTATTGTGATCAATGCAGCGCTTGCTCTCGCTATACAAGCTTCGAGCAATTGTTTTCCATTTGAAAAGTGTGACTGCAATTGATTCCTGTGTGAGAGAGGATTCTGACTAAATTTTTACTGCAAGCAACTCTATAAATACATCAATGAATTAGTTTAGGCTGATAGTCCAATCATTTCAGTTGGGAAAAAAAGTTCGCTCACCGAATGCCGGGGGGTTGTAGTTTGGAGCTGATTTTTTTTTCAGTACATTGTGGAGTTTTACTTGGAGCTGGTGTAAATGAAGGCTTGCATTTACACAGCGCCTTTCACAGCCTCAGGATGTCCCAGAGCGCTTCACAGCCAATGAAGTACGTTGGAAGTCGGCCTAGAGAGTGAATGTTGACACGTCCGACTGTCGGAGGATGGGTTGGGTGGGGTCGGACGGACGGATGTGACAATCACAGTCCAGCCCGCTCCAGTCCTTACACGACACCAGCCCCAAAGAGCCTTTCCAGCAGAGGTCATTGAATAGCGATCAGGAGTGGAAACTCCTCCTTAAGGCAGGGGTGCGAAGGCCAATTCTAACACCCTCGCAGCAGCCCTGCCTGAGATCAGCTGGCTGGGCTGGGACTTGTGCTTCCCTGGTCTCGATAGCTAAGTTCCATACTGTTACGCCGGGAGATCAGGCCCACACGGAAATTCTACCCTTGTGTTACAGCTGTTCATACCAACACCAGTTGCAAGAGGTACACATATGGTCATGTAGGCTTATCGGCAGAAAAGATTAGATTATGTGGGTACGTAATGCACAGCAGTGTCGCGTCAATACTGATATGTTGATGTATTTTTCTAGTTGACCTGTAGTTAAGCTAATCCCATGAACTCTACTAGTGAGTTTTCACTGCACTTATTTGACACAGTGTAAATGTTCTTCTGCAACATCTGTGGTGGATGTAAACACTATTAATGTGCCTTCAATACAGTGCAACCTCAATGGTCAGAGCTTTAGGTGTGGGGCCAATGGGAGTCGGGAGGGTGTATATATGTATATATAGGTAGGTCGATACTGGCACCCCTCTGATCCCTGACCCGAAGCCCCAACTACCGCTAAATTTCAGTCCAGATGTCACCCTTTAATGTCGCCAGGCATTTACAAGCAGCTGTCAAGTTGCTAACTTCCCTCACAAGTAGCATTACGCCTTTACTTGACTTCAGGATGTGCCTATTTACAGTGCTTAGACTTTGTGACCATAAAGGGGAAAAGCCAGTTACATACAACTTAACCTTGGCAGCAGAATAATACACTGCATCTTCACAAGCTTGGTGTCATATTTGACCCCGAGATGAGCTTCCGACCACATATCTACGTCATCAGCAAGATCGCCCATTTCCACCTCCGTAACATCGCCCATCTCCGCCCTTGCCTCAGCCCATCAGCTGCTGAAACCCTCATCCATGCCTTTGTTACCTCTAGACTTGACTATTCCAACGCACTCCTGGCTGGCCTCCCACATTCCACCCTACGTAAACTTGAGGTCATCCAAAACTTGGCTGCCCATGTCCTAACTCGCACCAAGTCCCGTTCACCCATCACCCCTGTGCTCGCTGACCTACATTGGCTCCTGGTTAAGCAGCGTCTCAATTTCAAAATTCTCATCCTTGTTTTCAAATCCCTCCATGGCCTCACCCCTCCCTATCTCTGTAATCTCCTCCAGCCCCACAGCCGCCCGAGATATCTGCGCTCCTCTAATTCTGGCCTCTTGAGCATCCCTGATTATAATCGCTCAACCATTGGTGGCCGTGCCTTCTGTTGCCTAGGCCCTAAGCTCTGGAATTCCCTGCCTAAATTTCTCCGCCTCGCTACCTCTCTTTCCTCTTTTAAGACGCTCCTTAAAACCTACCTCTTTGACCAAGCTCTGCCCTAATATCTCCTCATGTGGCTCGGTGTCAAATTTTGTTTGATAATCGCTCCTGGGAAGCGATTTGGGACGTTTTACTATGTTAAAGGTGCTATGTAAATACAAGTTGTTATCGTTGTATATTACACGGTATAACACTCCTGTCCTTATTAAAAAAAAAAGCACGATCACCTGATTTACTAAGAGCTACTCCATGTGAGATTTGCTAGTTTATTTAACATGTAACAGAAGTTAATTTCAAACTTCCTTGGGCACTCGATCATCCACAGAATTCTATTATACACCAGGGAGTGCCCTTTATTCAGTGGACCATCAGGCTTTCAGTTGCATATATTTTATGCACGATTAGAGGTTTCCTCCTGATCATTTTAATGGTGACCTGAAGCAGTGAAGGTTACAGTGACTCCTTGGAAATGCCCGCTCCATTCTGTGGCACAAAACATTACACAGTTTTTCCTCTTCCCACAGTTTCAGCTGTGGCTCAGTGGGTAGCACTCTCTCTTGCTTTCTGAGCCAGGAGGTTGTGGGTTCAAGTCCCTCCTCCAGAGGCTTGAGCACAAAAATCTAGGCTGACGCAGTGCTCCAGGTGTGGTCTCACCAATACCCTGTATGGCCTATTCCTGCTTCTATCTCTTATGCTCTTATTGTTAGATCCGTGATTCTGAGAATATGATGTTTTCAATAACCACACGGATGCTGTAACTTAACAATCAACAGGTATTTACTGGAGTAGGGTAGTCTCAAGACTGGGGGTACAGAGGCATGCGCAAGGCTTATATACAGGTGTGGTCACTGCCGGTACTATAGTATACAGGAGCTGTAAAAGTAGTTCTCTCTTAAAGGTACATACACTACACTTATCAGTTTTGCCAATTCCCTTCATAGCTGCCAATTTATGTACAGCTGCCAATTTATGTATCCTCCTCTATTACTTTTTCTTAACAAAATATTTTTCAACCTCAATTTGGATCTTATAGAACTCCCTTTGTCACACACAGTTCCCCAGCTAAGAGAGTTGTCTGGGCCACCCTGCTCACTGCTTGTTTTTCCTTTGTTGTACTTGTAACTCCCCTGCACTTCTTCGAAATAGTGCCATGGGATCTTTTACGCCCACCTGTGAGAGAGCAGACGGGGGCCTAGGTTTAACGTCTCCTCCAAAAGACGGCCCCTCTGACAGTGCAGCACTTCCTCAGCACTGCACCGGGAAAGTCAGCCTAGATTTTTTCAACTCAAGTTGAAAATTCGAAGAGTATGAAAGGAACTCAGGTGGAACTTTTTAACCAAAGAGTAATCGAGTTGTGAAATAGGTTACAAGGGAAGGTTATTAAAGTGGAGAGTTGGAGAGAGGAAAGATTCAGCGATGCAGGGTTGATTATGGAGCTAAAGAACATAAGAAATAGGAGCAGGAATAGGCCACTTGGCCCCTCGAGCCTGCTCCGCCATTCAATAAGATCATGGCTGATCTTGGGCTCAAAGCCACTTCCCCGCCCGCTCCCCATAACCCTTCACTCCCTTATCATGTAAAAATCTGTCTATCTCCACCTTAAATGTATTTAATGACCCAGCCTGCACGGCTCTCTGGGGCAGAGAATTCCACAGATTTACAACCCTCTGAGAGAAGAAATTCTTCCTCATCTCAGTTCTAAAAGGGCGACCCTTTATTCTGAAACTGCCCCCGAGTTCTAGATTTCCCCACGAGGGGAAACATCCTCTCTGCATCGACCCTGTCGAGCCCCCTCAGTATCTTATATGTTTCAATAAGATCACCTCTCATTCTTCTAAATTCCAAAGAGTATAGGCCCAACCTACTCAACCTTTCTTCATAAGTCAACCCCCTCATTCTCAGGAATCAACCGTGTGAATCGTCTCTGAACTGCCTCCAATGCAAGTATATCCTTCCTTAAATAAGGAGACCAAAACTGTACGCAGTACTCCAGGTCTCACCAATACCCTGTACAGTTGTAGCAGGACTTCCCTGCTTTTATACTCCAACCTCCTTGCAATAAAGGCCAACATTCCATTTGCCTTTTTGATTACTTGCTGCATCTGCATGCTAACTTTTTGTGTTTCATGCACAAGGACCCCCAAGTCCCTCTGAACCACAGCATTTTGTAACCTCTCCCCATTTAACAAGCTGGCTTGTCGGGTTGAATGGCACGTCCGTCAATAAGCTGACGTTTCTCAAGACAACAGGATACACGGTCAAATATTCTTCTGTTTTCTTCCGTAGAGTTGAACACGGATGTGGCCAATCTATGTGACGTGAAGTGGCAATCAAACATGGTGTGCTCGGGACAGGCCAACTTTGCGCTGGACCAGAGAGCTGAGAGAATCCAAGTGCACCCTGGAACACTGCAGACACAAGATTATTTGCCGGTGGCGAGTGGAACTGTGGAGCGCCTGGAGGAACTTAATGAAGAAAAGTAATTCAGTTTGAATTTCCTCAGCTGATCTCACCCCGTATAACCAAAATTCTTGAAAAAGTCCCCCTGCTCAAAAATAATATTTAGTCTGCTATCTAATGTCAGTTGTGTAGTCAGCATTGAAGTGAAAGTGTGATTAACTTTCAGGACGGGGCTGATCGATATTTAATGCAGTGTTATGTTAGCACGATCGATTGTCTCTTATGCCTGAAAATGCTGCAAGGACATTTATTTAATTAGGGGAGGGGTGTGTCCATCAGCAGTCACTGCGATTATCGAGTTTCAAAGGTTGTGTAAGTATGAGCGAGTTAAGATGGTCTTTCTCCTGTTGAAAAGAATGTCCGAGAGATTAAAGTGAAATACAACGAGAAAAAACTGGGAACGCTGGAAATTTGGGATAAAAATCAGAAATTCCGGAAATAAGGAAAGATTAGAGAAACTCACATTGGGCAGGGAATTGGATGCATACTTGAAAAGGCAACATTTGCAGAGCTATGGGGAAAAAGAGCAGAGGAGTGGAACTAATTGAATAGCTATTTCAAAGAGCACGATGGGCCTTTTGTGCTGTGTGATTCTATGATCCTGTGAATACTAGAATCATAAAGTAGGAGATTAGCAAGAATGGTTTTATGCAAACGGTTTTTAAACTACGGAATGCAACACCACAAGTGCCAATTGAAGTCGAGTCAATCGCAACATTCAAGAGGGAATTAATTAAACACGAAGAAAATATTAAAGGGTCCAAGGAACGAATAGGGATGATCATAGAATCTAAGGGGGCGATTTTGCCAGCCCTGGGGAAGCGGGTTTGGAGGCAGGACTGCTGGGAAAATGGCAGAATTTGGGGGTGGGTGGAAAACCTGCCCCCAACCCGCCTCCATGCCATCTCCCCAGGAGGCGGTTGCCGTCCCGCGCCGGGTCCCGTCTCCTTGGAGGCGGGAAGGGATTAAAGCCTATTAACTGCCTGTTAACAGGTAGTTAACAGGCAGAAAATACGATTATCCCCTTTTAGCCCTCACAAGTGCGGGCTTCCCGAAGGCTCCAAAACCCGCCAGATCAGCGAGGCGAGTAGTGGGTCTGCGGGGGTCAGGAGGGGGTTGCAAAAGTGTGGTGTGAAGGTAAGCGAGGGGTGCAAGAGTGTAGAGGTGAGTATCTGAGGTAAGTGCAAAGTGTTTTTAAAAGTGTACTTACCTTTGTTTCTTCCTGCAAGCTTCAGTCGGTTTCTATACGGAGAGTCTCGCACCTCCGTGTTGCAGATGAGAGATGGCCGTTGCATTCTTAGATGCAACAAACATCTCATTTCTGTAAAAGAAAGAAGGTTCATCAAACTGCAGAGATTGTCACTGTTTGACTGCTTCATAGAGCTGTCAAATGATGACAATTCATCTGTCAAATATTTTTGACAGCTGACACGTCATACGTTGATGTGCTCTGCAACCTGCTTTCCCTTAATTGGCTTGCTAAGCCCGCTGGGCGGGCTTAACAAGGTTAATCAAGGGAAAATAGCGTATGTTGGCCACAAATCGATGGAGGCGGGACTGAAACCCGACAAGCAGCAGGTCCCGCCTCCAACGCGCCCCCATTCACAAAATCATCCCCTTAGAATCATAGAAATTTACAACACAGAAGGAGGCCATTCGGCCCATCGTGTCCGTGCCGGCCGACAAAGAGCTCTCCAGCCTAATCCCACTTTCCAACTCTTGGTCTGTAGCCCTGTAGGTTACGACACTTCAAGTGCATATCGAAGAACTTTTTAAATGCAATGAGGGTTTCTGCCTCTACCACCATTTCAGGCAGTGAGTCCCAGACCCCCACCACCCTTTGAGTGAAAAATTTCTCCTCAACTCCCCTCTAAATCTCCGCCCAATTACTTTAAATCTGTGCCCCCTGGTTATTGACCCCTCTGCTAAGGGAAATCGTCCCTTTCTATCCACTCTATCTAGGCCCCTCATAATTTTATACACCTCAATTAGGTCTCCCCTCAGCCTCCTCTGTTCCAAAGAAAACAACCCCAGCCTATCCAATCTTTCCTCATAGCTAAAATTCCATAGCCCAGGCAACATCCTCGTAAATCTCCTCTGCATCCCCTCTAGTGTAATGACATCTTTCCTGTAATGTGGTGACCAGAACTGCATGCAGTATTCCAGCTGCAGCCTAACTAGTGTTTTATACAGTTCCAGCATAACCTCCCTGCTCTTATATTCTATGCCTCGGCTAATAAAGGCAAGTATCCCGTATGCCTTCTTAACCACCTTATCTATCTGTCCTGCTACCTTCAGGGATCTGTGGACATGCACTCCAAGGCCCCTCTGATCTTCTGCACTTCTCAGTGTCCTACCATGTATAGTGTATTCCCTTGCCTTTTTAGCCCTTCCCAAATGCATTACCTCACACTTCTCCAGATTGAATTCCACTTGCTACTGTTCTGCCTACCTGACCAGTCCATTGATATCTTCCTGCAGTCTGCAGCTTTCTTCTTCATTATCAACCACACGGACAATTTTGTATCATCTGCAAACTTCTTAATCATACTTCCCACATTCAAGTCCAAATCATGGATCTATAAGCCAAATAGCCTCTTTCTGCACTAAAAGCTTGATAAAATATTAAATGGATTAGATAGGCTGAGTCTGAATACTTTATCAAAGTAGGACAGGCTAATTGGACCAAAGAATGTCACAGGGGGGCTTCACAGACAACATCACTAGGGGGCTTTCAGAATGAAATTGGGTGCTATAATGGGAGAGTTAGGAGGGGTAAATTTCCGGTGTCATGTTGCTAACAGGGAGTGCCACCCACTGAGAGCACACAACAAAAATTTGGGACAAGTGCAGTGCACACTAGAATTTCCTCAGCAGCAGTGCCAAGTCGGAAAACGACCCTTTGGGCGCCAGGGGGAGGAGGCTTGGTCGGCTAAATGACCTTTTCTCGCCCCAGAGCTCTTGTAAAATGCACAACAGGCCAATCAGCACTGAAAGTGGATAAGTATCTCAATATTTGTGAGCGTTAACCTCCATCAGGAAATATAATGGGCTGGATTTTCATTGAGGAGGCGGGCAGGAGGCGGGACTACAACTTTCGGGGTTGTAGTCCCGCCTCCATCGAGTTGTGGCCAACCCACGCGATTTTCACTTGATTGACCTTGTTGAGCCCGCCCAGCAGGCTCAGCAGGCCAATTAAGGGCCACCCGGCAGGTGACGTCACAGATTGACATTTCATCTGTCAAGAGATTTTGACAGATGAAATATCAGCGTTTCACAGCTGTTTGAAGCTGTCAAACACTGACAATCTGTACTCCAGGTTAATTCCTTCCTCTCGGGATGATTTAGAGATCTCTCCGGAATAGAAAGCTGAATGCTGCAGATTTTGACAGCTCGCGGCCATTCTGCTTTCTGTGCCGGTGAGATGAGGGACTCCCGAGACCTGAAGGAAGGAAGGCTGTAAAGGTAAGTACATGTAAGTAAAACTTCTTTAAACACTTTACACACACCGAACACACTTACCTCTGCACTCATGCACCCATCACTCACCTGAACACCGGACATCTCGAACCCTCCAAGCCCTTCAGCCTGACGGCCCGCCTCGCTAACTTGGTGTGGTTTGGAGCCATCGGGAATCCCACACTTCATGGATGAAAATAGGGATTAGGCTAAAAACTGCCTGTTAACTACCTGTTAACAGGCAGTTAATTGGCACTAATCCCCTTCCCGCCTCGGGGAGGTGGGTCCCAGCGCGGGTCGGGTATCCGCCTCCTTTGAAACTGGCATGGAGGCGGGTTGGGGGCGGGGTGGGTTCGTGCCTCCCGATTTCATGAATTTAACCCCCCACACGCCTCCAATCCCACCTTCACGGCTCAATGAAAATCCTGCCCAATTTGTTCCGATGAAAGGTCTCGCCTGAAATGCTAAGATATTCATCTCTTGCAGGCACTGATCGAGGTGCCTTTCCAGCACCTCTTGTGAAGTGAATTCTTCTGCTTATTTTATGGGAGTAAGCAGTTCCAGAATTTTGGATTAATGCTGGGTTGTTACGCCATCGAACCATAATTCACAATTGCATGTTATTGATTTGATTTTTTAGTGGTCGAGATGAAAACACTCGCAGAAGAATCAAAATCGTGTTTCAACTGGGGTGACATTGCAATGACAAAGCAATATCTGTATACAGTTCCCCCATCTCATTTTGTGAAGGCATTAATTATATAAATATATACACACACATAGAGTACGAGGTACCCCTGCGGAGAAATAATTCCTGATAACACTGGACTTTAAGGCTGCAGTTACACTGCAGACTGACCTCTGCCTGCCTGGGTCCAAGGTGCAGTGAGAATGGAGACTTGCTCAGCGGTCTCCTAAGTTGTTCCGCTTAAGAGAGTGGATGGGAGTGCCCACTTTGTACTCATGTTAATAAGAACCCACCTGAGTCTTAAAAGTGTTCCCAGGCAGTCCAAAGGATGCTTGAGCTACTTTGAAAATGCGACTTTGGAACGTGCTGGAATTATAAGGGTAAATTTGGAGCCTTGCTCGTTGGGGAATGTGAATTGAAGAAATGAGCGTGGGGGGGGAGGGGAGGTCAGCGTGGCTGATTTCCAGCGCTCCTGATTTCATGGTTGATGTAATAAAACTCACTACACACTTGGTTTGAGCATAAAGCAAGGCTTTAATCAACTTTGTTTCAGAACATGGAGGTCTAGTTGTATTTCACTAGTTCCTTGTCTTTACAAAATGTCCCTGGCAAGCTGGGGCCCACGCCCGAGTATTTATACTCCTTGGACGGCGCCACCAGCTGGCCGTCCAGTGTTATTTCATAGGTAGTTTCTCAATGATGTGATTTATGACAATGGTCATCGCAACCAATCACAGAAAATCGGGACCACCGCAGATCAGGTGTGCTGACCTCCGCACCTCATCCTCCAATCCGTGTTTCCAACCAGCGAGGCCCCTTGGAACGAGCCGAGACTCACAAAAATTCACCTTAATACGGCAACCCATGCAAACTGGGCATGTAGTGAAACAGGTCCTGGGGGTGGGATCAGGGTGGGTGGGTGGGTGGAGTGGGGGAGGGCTGGTGGTTGGTCTCTGTCTCTCTTGGCTTGGGTCAGATCGGATCTGACACTTGGGTTTACCGCCACTTGTGTACCTGGAACCACTTTGCATTGACACCAAAGGGCAGTATAACCACACCCCTAAATCGCATGGTACAACAACACTACAGTTTGCATCACCTGATTTGGTTATGGAAATAGTGCTGTCAGTTAACATCCACCGTTGCACCTGTTACTGGGCAAAAGAAGGAATAAAATCGCACCCAAGTCCTGCCTGTATGTAGTTCATAAAGTAACACAAGGGTGTCACACATCTTGGCTTGAGACGATGTTGATTTGTGACATTGTAACTTTCCGATGACTTGTAACACAGCCCAAGCTGTGCATTATACTCCGTATTTCACTGTTGCCACGTGTACTGTCCCTTAATCCCCACACTAACTGTACCACCAATTACACTACTAAACCTCCACGCCACCGATTACACTACAGGACCACTTGTTTTATAGAAACATAGAAACATAGAAGATAGGAGTAGGCCATTTGGCCCCTCGAGCCTGCTCCGCCATTCAATGCGATCATGGCTGATCATCCAAATTCAGTACCCGGTCCCTGCTTTCTCCCCATACCCCTTGATCCCTTTAGCCTTAAGAAATATATCCAACTCCTTCTTGAATATATTTAATGTATTGGCCTCTACTGCCTTCTGTGGTAGAGAATTCCACAGGTTCACCACTCTCTGGGTGAAGAAATTCCTCCTCATTTCTGTCCTAAATGGCTTACCCCTTATCCTTAGACTGTGACCCCTGGTTCTGGACTCCCCTGCCATCAGGAACATCCTTCCTGCATCTAGTCTGTCCAGTCCTGTCAGAATTTTATAAGTTTCAATGAGATCCCCTCTCAGTCTTCTAAACTCCAGCGAGTACAAGCCCAATTGAGCCAATCTCTCCTCATATGTCATTCCTGCCATCCCAGGTATCAGCCTGGTGAATCTTCGCTGAACTCCTTCCATGGCAAGAACATCCTTCCTCAGATAAGGTTTTATTGAAATGAAGAGAATTTCACATTTATAACGATTATATAACTCCATAGGAAGTTTCTGCAAAAAAATAGAAGAGGAGTATCCCAGGTTAGGGAATTGCAAAAACCTGCCCTTCATTGCTATTCATCGAACATAAAAATGTAAGAATTATGAGCAGCAGTAGGCCACACGGCCCCTCGAGCCTGCTCCTCCATTCAATAAGATCATGGCTGATCTTTGACCTCAACTTCACTTTCCCGCCTGATCTCCATATCCCTTGATTCCCCTAGAGTCGAAAAATCTATCTATCGCAGCCTTGAATATACTCAACGATTCAGCATCCTCAGCCCTCTGGGGTAGAGAATTCCAAAGATTCACAACCCTCTGAGTGAAGAAATTCGTCCTCATCTCAGTCCTAAATGGTCGACTCCTTAACTGAGACTGTGCCCCCTAGTTCTAGACGCTCCAGCCAGGGCAAACAGCCTCTCAGTATATACCCTGTCAAGCCCTCTAAGAATTTTATACGTTTCAATCGATCACTGCTGGGTGAGGGCAGAGCCGGGCTCAGCTGCGATTCCACCCGCAGTCGAATAGCCTGCCAACACTCGCCGTCTGGGCTCATATCTGAAGAATGGTCACTTGCACCAGGGTGGCTGGTGCCAGTGGAGCCAGACTCTAGCGCGAGGCCACCACCTTCATGAGAAGAGAGAAGGAAATACATGGTGGGGCGTGGGGTGGCGGTGGGAATGGGGGGGGCGGTGGCGGTTGGAGGGGGTGGAAACACAAGCAAAATAACTGGGCGAAACAGGATGCAACGGCCAGCTGAAAATAGCTTGTTGATGCACAGGGAACTTCCACACTGTGCTAAAAACTAGCAGCAGAAATGTTCTGATCTTTTGTGGGAAATGGCTGATTTGTTGCTGATGCTAAGATGTCTCATCTCTTCTTGCACAGGGTGCTGCTGCTTTCTGAGATTGAAAAGGAAGAGAAAGAGAAAGCCTTTTATTTAACTCAGATCCAGAATCTTGGCAGGCGGGCAGATGAACTCTCACAAATCAGAAGTGTGAGTATCACTGGAACCGAAGCATGGGACGAGAGTCTAAGGTCAACCCCATTTCTAAGCCTGCATATCATAAGAATCTTGGAAAGGCGGTCAGGCCCAAACAAGGCGTTACTGCATTCAAATATCATATAATTATGCCTGCTGAAATGATAACTATATTTTAGTTTAATTTACTGATCCTGTCCTCCCAGGAGGGAGCCGTGTTTGAAAGGGGTTGGTGAAGCAGCGCTGCAGTGGTGTACTCCCCATCTTAGAACTGTACACACTTTGAACGTGGGATCAATGAATTTAACCATTTATACCGAGTTTACAACCCAACACAAAGAAGCTATCATGAAGTTGCCTAGGCTGACACTCCCAGTGCAGTACCGAGGGAGTGCTGCACTGTCGGAGGTGCCGTCTTTCGGATGAGACGTTGAGCCGAGGCCCCATCTGCTCTCTCAGGAGGATGTAAAAGATCCCATGGCACTATTTCGAAGAAGAGCAGGGGAGTCCTCCCCGGTGTCCTGGGCCAAATACTTATCCCTCAACCAAAATCATTAAGAACATAAGAACATAAGAAATAGGAGCAGGAGTAGGCCATTCGGCCCCTCGAGCCTGCTCTGCCATTCAATGAGATCATGGCTGATCATCCAAATTCAGTACCCTGTCCCTGCTTTCTCCCCATATCACTTGATCCCTTTAGCCTTAAGAAATATATCTAACTCCAGCCTCCACAGCCCTCTGGGGTAGAGAATTCCAAAGATTCACCACTCTCTGAGAGAAGAAATTCCTCCTCATCTCCGTTTCACTAAAAACAGGTTATCTGGTCCTTATCACATTGCTGTTTGTGGGAGCTTGCTGTGCGCAAATTGGCTGCCGCGTTTCCCACATTACAACAGTGACTACACTTCAAAAAGTACTTCATTGGTTGTAAAGCGCTTTGAGACGCTATAAAAATGTACGTTTTTCCTTTTCGTTTGTAACTGCAGGTTTAATTTCTAGATTTCCCGCTCATTTATAGTCAATGTCAGAGGGATAGATTTTCCAAATTAGCATCCTTGCATATAGCTTCACGTGAAGAGAGCGCATATCGGAATGTAGGCAAGGAGTTCAGTGTGTCCCACATTATTATCCTCCCGCATTTTATTTTGCAGTGAGCACTACAAAAACCTAAATCCGTCAAAGACTTTAATGCTGTGTTGTTTTACATTTTTCCCCATTGACTTCAACGGAAATAAAAATCAGGAGAGATGCCGACTCGCTATCCCCCCCCCCCCACCCCCGCTTTACACTATGGCACAAAGTTAAGATCTACGCCCCCCTGTGCCTGACTTACACCCAGGTGGAGGGTGGGGACCGGAAAAATCAGCTCTAAGGAGCTTCATCGTTTTTGCGATCTTATAGCATCGAGTAGGAGTCCTCCCAATGAATCTTGATTTCAACTCGGTGAGAATGCAGAAATCAGGAAAAAGTGCGCTGAGCGACTAATCTTGAAGACGGAAGGAACAGGGCAGGAGCATTCAGACCAACAGTAACCATAGTAACACTGATTAAATAGAGAGAGAGGGAGACAAGAAGGGTCATAAAGTAGAAAGAGAGGTTGACGAGCAGAGGTGAGAGATGGTTTGCTTCTTGTATCATGTTTAGTAAAAGCTTTTGCTAAGAAAGCCCCTTTTATAGTGAAAATATTCACATGCTCTTACACGTATAGGTGCTTTATTATTTTGGGGTGGGGTGAAGTAAAGGAGACCTGCAACCTTGAGCCATCTACTCTAACCCTCTGACCTCACTGTATTCAAATGAAAGTCTCCTGTTTTCACATCGTTTCTTTTGGCCCTTTTACAATGCAGTCTTTGTGCGATGTTTATTTGGCGACAGTAGTTTCTAGCTTGCAAGCTACAAGGTTCTTATGAGTTACCATACAAGAAAGAGTAATGGCTATATCAATCAGGAACAACCCCCCCCCCCCAAAAAAAGCGTTTCTCTGAAAATTATAGAATCAAAGAATCTTACAGCACAGAAAGAGGCCATTCGGCCCATCGTGCCTGTGCGGGCTCGATGAAAGAAAGATCCAATTAGTTCCGCTCCCCCATAGCCCTGCAGATTGTTCCTTTTCCAAGTTTCTATCCAATTCCCTTTTGAAAGTTACTATTGAATCTGCTTCCACCGCCCTTTCAGGCAGCAGACTCCAGATCACAACTCGCTGCGTAAAAAGAATTCCCCCCTCACCGCCCCTCGTGTTCTTTTGCCAATTATTTTAAATCTGTGTCCTCTGGTTACCGACCCTCCTGCCGCTGGAAACAGTTTCTCCCGATCTACTCTATCAAAAACCCTTCATCATTTTGAACACCTCTATTAAATCTCCCCTTAGCCTTCATTGCTCTTTAAAAATGTTATGGAATTACACTTGTTCTGAGCTATGCTTTTGGACCTTTAATGTCGCCCTTGGTTTCATTGTTAAATTTATCTCTGTTGTTTTTCTCTCGCAGGTTTCAAAGCATATGGATTTGATTCGGCAGCAGCTACAGTATGAAGCCCATCAGATCAAAGCCATTATTGAGGAGAGATATGGAACAAGTGACAACACAACAGAACGAGTCCAGGTAATATCTGCAATACACATTTTTTAGATTGGAGGTGTTATCCTACAGTGGTAATTGAGAAAGGCCCAGAACAGATATTGTTCTTTCTAAACTATTAGTAAAGAATCATCAAAAATAACAACAGAAAATGCTGGAAAAACTCAGCAGGCCAGGCAACATCCGTGGAGAGAGAAATAGAGTCAACGTTTCAGGTCAAAACCCTTCGTCAGGACTGAAAAAGCACAGGAAATGAAACAGATTAAAAGGCCAGTTTGGGGGCTGGGAAATGGGGATGAAAGAACAAGAGAGAAGTGAAGAGACATTAAGAGGTATTCAAAACCAGACGAGATGGTGATGGGACTAGTGGAGACAAAAGACGGCTCTAGATGAGGTGTGAAATGCGCTGGCAGAATGAGAGACAGCTGCCATGTGGGAGAGAAAAAAAGGGGGGTGGGGGGAAGGGCCAAAACAAAGGTGTGGATAAAAAATATATGTAAAAATGTAATAGGGGCCGAGGTTATGATCTGAAATTGTTGAACTCGATATTAAGTCCAGAAGGCTATAAAGAATCATCCTTGCCCTTCTTCTTAGATCTTAGTATTCCAGCCAAGAGGGCAACAACGACAACTTGCATTTATATAGCACCTTTAACGTCGTAAAATGTCCCAAGGCACTTCACAGGACCCCACCTGAAATGATATGTTAGTGGTGTGGCGAATAGAGAACGAGAAACCACGAGAAGGTTATTAAAGGCTTATAAGGGTGCTATTTTCCTTTGATGTAGTAGCACAATTTCTGAGGGTGAGTTTGCCGACCAGCCTTTGACTGAACTAAAGGAACTGTAGTCTAATCTCATGACAGCAACTAATTTTATAATGGTTCCTCTCGTGTCTCAGCAATCAGAGAAAAGCAGAGCTGTCCTTGCCCGGCAACCACTTGACAATTTCTTGAGCACCTCAGAAGGCGCATCTCCATCTGACAAGCTGTATAAATAAAACTTCTTTGAACTTGTTCCTCGCACAGGAATCCTTTCAGCAGCAGTCAGCTTTCCAGCAGACTGTGTCTATCTTCCATTTTGTAACTTGGAGGAAAGAGAGCAGCCTCCATCATACGAAATAAAGGCGGAAAATGTCCAATGTCAAAACCCCGCTGAAATCAGTTGAGGTGAAACCTGATGTAAGGTTGGGAATTGGCTTTAAGTGAACGCCCTATACTTGCGTTTCCATTTTCAGTGTTTTAAACTCAGTGCACTCACTGTATGTTCACTTGTACAATCTGATAGCATTTGACAGTGCATTTGCTGCAGGCACTGTATGACCTAACAACGATTGGCAAGTCCCAACTGATGAGGTGCCTAGGCTAGAGGGAAAAGTCAATCAAGTGTATCATTTTTATTTCAATTTAGGCTGTTAACTTAGCACACACCATTTATTCACCAGTCGGGTCCATTCTAAGTTTTCGGATTGACCTCTATTCATGACTCATGTACACAGTAGGTAGGGGCCGGGGAGAGATCAAGCTGGTATCAGATTCCCTAACTGTGCGTTTGCTAGAAAATCTTCCAATTGGTTAGCCATGATCTCCATGGTTAGCCAATTAAAAATTCTGCCCTCTTGAGCATCCCTGATTTTAATCGCTCAACCATTGGTGGCCGTGCCATCAGCTGCCGAGGCCCTAAGCTCTGGAATTCCCTTCCTAAATCTCTCCGCCCTCTCTTTCCTTCTTTAAGACGCTCCTTAAAACCTACCTCTCTGACCAAGCTTTTGATCACCTGCCCTTATATCTCCCGATGTGGCTTGGTGTCAAATTTTGTTTGATAACGCTCTTGTGAGGCACCTTGGGACATTTTACTACGTTAAAGGCGCTATATAAATGCAAGTTGTTGTTCTTGTTACGCTCAATTATTCCTGGACCACAATGCCAGCATTGACCTACCATAACAGACCTGAAGGGAAGAAAAATGAATCTGAGACAGGATGCCGAGGGATATCTGGCATTGTGTTTGCACTTATGCTAATTTAAGACATTCGTATGGGTGACTATACACAGTGAGCTTCAGTTTCTCCAGGGTATGTGCTTACATGCATTATACAAAGTTATTGTTACTGCAATCAGAATGGCAGCTTAGGTATCAGGTCACGACTGACTAAGAAGGTCATTCTGTGGAGGACAATACGTCAGGATGCACAAATTCAGGGTAGCTCTGTGCCATTTTCCCCGCCAGTGTGGCCCATTTGGCCCGTGAGGCAAGCTCCTTCCCAAAGACTTCATCGAATCGGCCAAGATGTTTAATCAATGGGCAGGTTCCAGTATTTCAGTCAGAATGGGGAAAAGCTAATGTCAGTAAACTCCCTGTCCAATACTTGCATTTATATCGAAAAAAAGAAAGACTTGCATTTCTATAGCGCCTTTCACGACCACCAGATGTCCCAAAGCGCTTTACAGCCAATCAAGTACTTTTCAAAGTGTAGTCACTGTTGTAATGTAGGAAACGCGGCAGCCAATTTGCGCACAGCAAGCTCCCACAAACAGCAATGTGATAATGACCAGATAATCTGTTTTAGTGATGTTGATTGAGGGATAAATATTGACTCCAGGACACCGGGGAGAACTCCCCTGCTCTTCTTAGAAATAGTGCCATGGGATATTTTACATCCACCTGAGCACTCCCTCAGTACTGCACTGGAGTGTCAGCCCAGATTTTGGTGCTCAATTCTCTGGAAGCGGAACTTGAACTCACGACCTTCTGACTCAGAGGCGAGGGCGCCACCCACTGAGCCACTGGCCCGATATAGTGCCTGGTCATGGTGCAAGCGCTTAAAAAACTATGGTTACTTTGACTGTTACATAAGCAACTGCAGCAACCGTTGTACACCAGCAACATCCCACAAACAGCAGAGACAAAGGACTAGTTAATCTGTTAATTGGCAGTATTATAAAAGATGTCCATTATAAAAGATGTAACAGCAGAGCACTTGGAAAACAGTGACAGGATCAGACAAAGTCAACATGGATTTACAAAAGGTAAATCGTGCTTGACTAATCTACTGGAATTTTTTGAGGATGTAACTGGTAAAATAGATAAGGGAGAACCAGTGGATGTGGTGTATTTGGACTTTCAAAAGGCTTTCGATAAGGCCCCATATAAGAAATTAGCGTGTAAAGTTAAGGCACATGGGATTGGGGGCAAGGTATTGACTTGGATAGAGAACTGGTTGGCAGACAGAAAGCAAAGAGTTGGAATAAACGGGTCTTTTTCCAAGTGGCAGGCAGTGACTAGTGGGGTACCGCAGGGATCGGTCCTTGTACCCCAGCTATTCACAATATATATTAATGATCTAGACAAGGGAACTAGATGTAATATCTCCAAGTTTGCGGATGACACAAAGCTGGGTGGGCATGTGTGCTGTGAGGAGGATGCCGAGAAACTCCAGGATGATTTGGACAGGTTGGGTGATTGGGCAGAAGCATGGCAGATGCAATATAACGTGGATAAATGCGAGGTTATCCACATTGGTAATGGCAATAGATTGGGAGAAGGGGAAGTGCAACGAGACCTGGGTGTCCTTGTGCACCAGTCGCTGAAGGTAAGCATGCAGGTGCAGCAGGCGGTTAAGAAGGCAAATGGTATGTTGGCCTTTGTAACGAGAGGGTTTGAGTACAGGAACAAGGATGTCTTGCTGCAGTTGTACAGGGCCTTGGTGAGACCACACCTTGAGTATTGTGTGCAGTTTTGGTCGCCTTATCTGAGGAAGGATGTTCTTGCCATGGAGGGAGTGCAGCTAAGATTCACCAGGCTGATACCTGGGATGGCAGGAATGACGTATGAGGAGAGATTGGGTCGATTGGGCTTATACTCGCTGGAGTTTAGAAGAATGAGAGGGGATCTCATTGAAACTTATAAAATTCTGACAGGACTGGACAGACTAGATGCAGGAAGGATGTTCCCGATGGTCGGGGAGTCCAGAACCAGGGGTCACAATCTAAGGATAAGGGGTAAGTCATTTAGGACAGAAATGAGGAGGAATTTCTTCACCCAGAGAGTGGCAGTAGAGGCCAATTCATTAAATATATTCAAGAAGGAGTTGGATATATTTCTTAAGGCTAAAGGGATCAAGGGATATGGGGAGAAAGCAGGGACAGGGTACTGAATTTGGATGATCAGCCATGATCGCATTGAATGGTGGAGCAGGCTCGAGTGGCCGAATGGCCTACTCCTGCTCCTATCTTTTATGTTTCTATTAATCTAGAGTCTAATGTTGGCCTGAGCCCCATGAGAATTCCTTACTCTTTGAAGAGTACCAGGGGAGCTTTAATGCCCTCTTGAACCACTGGAAGGTGCAATTAGGAACTTGGTTTAACAAGACGACCTTCTGGAGCTTTGACAATGCAACACTTCCCAGCACTGCTCTGGAATGTCAGCCCAGATTATCGGCTCATGTCCTGGAAAGGGCCTTGAATCCACAACCGCCTGACTAAAAGGTGAGAGTGTTACCAATTGAGTCAAACTGACCAGTCGGCAATTAATCATCCTCTAGTGCTACACTTTAAAAATGTAAAGATTCGTCATTTGAAGAAGCAGAGCTGATAATTTAGTCAACAGAAAATCTGCCTCTATACCAGCCTCACGTAAAATGGGTGAATGTCACAATGTTGGTGTCAGGAGTAGAATTGCAAAGGAAGAAAACAAATTCGGCATAGACTCGGGGAGTGGCTGTGACAGTGAGGTTTCCTTCAGGGAAAAGGGTAACAGTGAATAGCTTACATTGTTAGGTGGCATTATTAAATGTCTTTTGGAAGTCCGCATGGACAATATCCATCGACACTCCCCTATGCACCATGCTGGTGACCTCCTCCAAAAAAGTCAGACATGATTTACCCGTCACAAACCTTTGATCAGCTGATACTTGTCCAAGTGCTCAGTCACTCTGGGGGAAAAATTCAGTTGATTAGCGCCTCCCATTAGCGCCCTAAGAGGGCACTAGCGGGGCGCAAAGCAACTAGCGCCCGGGTGCGGCGATGTTTGCGCCGCTCGCGGAATTGACCAGACATTTTGCGGCGGCGCTAAGCACTACCGCCACGATCTCCTGCGCCCACAGTCGAGCGCGCAACGCCGCAGGAGCGCCCCGGACCGGATATTGAGTGGCGCCCCCTGCCTTACTGCCTGCCGCTAGCAACGACAGGTAGAGGGGAACGTTTTGCAGTCGGGAAGGGACTGGGGGAGCGCTATTTAAAGGCGGCCGCTTCCTGCCTTTTATTGCCGGCGACATTTTTGCACCACGCATTCTGAGAGAGCGAGAGAGACTTCTGGAGAGATTCAACGCTGTGTGAAGGTGTTTTGGGTACTGAGCAGCACTTTGCAGGTTCATTTTGATTTGATCTTCATTGCATCGATTTAGAAGAGACTGTGGGGGCTGCACTCTGAGCTCTTTCCCTGGGCCTCTCCATTGTTCTTTCCAGCAGAATTGATGTACAAGTCTCTCCAGGTCGAGATTCAAGGCTGCAATGAGCAGGGTGTGGCTGGAGAGCAAGATCGACCCTCCCCTTTAAGAACTGGCCGACGTGTTTCATTGCTGACTGACATCACATGAGCTTCACCAGCGCTCTGAGGTAGCACCTCGCTCCTCGGCGTTAGTGCCTTAAGAGAGGTGTGTAGTGCCTGATTTAGTGCTCAAATCATCTCCAGGGGCGATCGAAACCAAGTTTGCAGTCGGAGGCGATAATTAGTGCCAGGCGCTAAACTTGGCGCCCGGCCGATAATTGTGTCCCAAACGGGGCGATACCGAATTTCTCCCCCTCTGTCTCTGATGATAGATTCCAGTAACATCCCCGCAATTGATGATAAACTGACAGGTCTGTAGTCACCTGGTTTCGCACCTCCCTCCCTTCTTAGATAATGGAGTGACATTTGCAATTTTCCAATCCAAAGGCACAAATCCTGAATCTAGAGAGCTTTGAAAAATTATGGCTAATGCATCTTAGAAAGGACGTTGAAAGATTTGTGGCTGATAATGGAAGTTGAGGTACAGCACGGAGTACTGTAGCAAATTACATGGATTCTACTCGCCCAGCCAGTGGTTGGAGTGGAACTGAGGCACTGGAATAGTGGGCTCAGTTGTCCCGGAGATAATGTACATCCAGACTGACCACAAATGATGGCATGATACTTTCTTAGGGACTGTAAGGCCCCAATCCAGTTTCAATGGATTGGGGGACTAGACAAAAGCATCAGGTATCCTGCAGAGGCAATCGGTACCTTGGGGACCTGGGATTCTACATGGTTATGAGCCCTTTTTCATTGCCCTATAGAACTATTTTATATCCCAAAACTAAGTATAACTCTACAGTGCACAAGTGAAGAGCAGGACAAGACTTAAAGGGATCTTCCCTGAGCTAGATAAAGCCAATGTGCAGCTATCTCTGTAATCTCCTCCAGCCCTACAAAGCCTTCGAGATCTCTACGCTCCGTCAATTCAGCCTAAGTGCAGCCTTCGGTCGCCTGAGGAAGAGAGTGTTTGAGGACCAGGACCTCAAACCCAGCACCAAGCCCATGGTCTACAGAGCAGCAGTGATACTCGCCCTGCTGTATGCCTCAGAGACATGGACCATGTACAGCAGGCACCTCAAAGCACTGGAGAGGTACCACCAATGCTGCCTCCGCAAGATCCTGCAAATCCATTGGCAGGATAGGTGCACCAATGTCAACGTCTTGAGCATCCCCGATTTTAATCGCTCCACCATTCAAGACAGAGATCGATAGATTTTTGAATATTAAGGGAATTAAGGGACATGGGGATAGTGCAGTAAAGTGGAGATGAGGTAGAAGATCAGCCATGATCTTATTGAATGGTGGAGCAGGCTCGTAGGGCCAAATGGCTGACTCTTGCTCCTATTTCTCATGTTCTTATGCCTTCAGCTGCCAAGGCCCTAAGCTCTGGAATTCCCTCCCTAAACCTCTCCGCCTCTCTACCTCTCTTTCCTCCTTTAAGACGCTCCTTAAAACCTACCTCTTTGACCAAGCTTTTGGTCATCTGCCCTAATTTATCCTTATGTGGCTCGGTGTCAAATTTTGTTTGATAACGCTCCTGTGAAGCGCCTTGGGATGTTTTACTACATTAAAGGCACTGTATAACCACAAGCTGTTGTATAACTAACATATCTAATGGAACCACTGCAACTTATTAGAGACAATAGAGAGTGTGAGTGAAGCAGACAGCCGGGGATCCAGTCTATGTAAAAGTCCAGTGAGGTTAGCTTAGGGAGCATGCTGTGAAGGAGATTCAGTGGGATGCAAATATCACTGTGAATCTGAACTGGCAGTTATACAACTGAAACACTCTGATTCCTCTTTTGAGCCTACGGGCATAATTCTTCCACTTGAAATGGCTGCACAACATTACAGTAGATTTAAACATTAAAAATAAGAAAAATAAGGAGCTGAATAATAGTTTATTTAGTTGGAATTCTTTACCTCACAGTAGGAAAGTTCTACTGGAACATCCCTCGTCTAAAGTATTGATAACTAATGGCTGTGGCCCGATCTACGCCCTTGCCTGAGGGCTCCCGAGGTCCGGCCATTTCTGATCCTGGGCCTCTCCTGGTGCGCGCGCGCAGAGGCCCAGGTATCCCAGGGGTGCAAGCGGTTCGCAAGCGTCCCTGGGATCACGTGGGCCAGGCGAACCAATGGGAGAAGGGAATCCCTGAATCACTGAATAAAATACATCAAAACATTAAATAAATTTTAAAAAACCATCACGTTTTTAAAATGAGTTAAAATTACATTAAATTAAATATTTTAAACAAAAATTTAATTTTTTGAAAAAATAATTAAAGTTTTTTACAGGGCTAAAAATAAATTTACCTTTTTCAAAAGTATTTTAAAATTATAAATGAATGAAAAAAAAAAAAATTTTTTTTTGTTGCTTTTTACAAAAAAACTCTTATGCTGGTAAGATGCAGGCGTAAGATTTTTAAAGGTTTTCAGCGGGCGGAGGTTCTGCAGAAAGTGGAACTCTCCCCCCGCAGAGACCCTTCTCCAGGGCAGGCGTGCGATCTGTCAAGAGGATTCTTGACAGATCGGAAGTGCCGGTTTTCAGTGCATGCGCTGTGCATGCCTGAAATCGGTATTTCCGATGCCCCTACGGGTGTGTACACAGCTCGTACACACCCGTAGGCATCGGAAAATACGGGCCCTTGTTTTTGTTTCTCTCAATAATACATCGAAAACCCGAAGACGTAAATCTCTTATCAGGCATTCCTAGTACGAGCGGAGCTCACAAGAAGTGCTGGTTGGGAATTCATGGGCCAGCAATGCATAATATTCCATCCATTAATTTAAGTGGATGGAAAATCTGGGCCTTGGGCCTACAATTTCCTACAGGAGCCATTCCCCATAGGGAGAATCAGCCATCAGAAAAGTATAGTTTCTCCTACGCATGGCCCAGAATATAGTAATCTATTCTGCAGCCTTATTTAATTATTGAGACTTCAAACATTCCAAAAAAGCTTGTATCATTAATTTAGTTTGTTAAGAGCAACTTCAGTTATCCAATTACAAACCCAGGATAACATTTACATATAAATCAGTGTCAGTGAACGACTGAAGCTGGTCGGCAGCTGGTAGGAAGGACGAAGAGGCCCTCCAGGTAAGTCAAAAAATGTCCTTTCCACCGGGAACGTTGCGACCTTCCCTGCCCTGGACTCTCCCCCGCAGCACCCCCCCCCCACCAACTTCCCTCCCACCAGATCCTTCCGAAATCCCCTCCCCGCCAGTTACCTAGAAGCCAGCATTTAAGTGAAGTTTAAAAAACATTTAAATTCCAATCCATGGGGAAAATGGATCGGCGGCATTTAAATGAGGTCCAGATGTTAAAATTAAGGCCAGCGAGTGCTTTTTGTACTTGTCCTGCCTCTCGCCTGCCTGAAACCTGCTTCGGGCTAAAATCGACCGCTGTGTTTACTTGTATTTGCAATAGCTATGTCAGTGCCGACAGTTCCGTTACAGGATGGTGCAAAACCTACATTCCATTTGTTGGTGCTGAGGGGAGGGTTGCTGCTGGATTGCTGTTTATCAGTTGATCTCCATGCCTTTCTGCCATACTTTGATATCACTGCTTTGGAATTCTGCCTCTGCGCCCCACAGGAAATGGATTCCCATGGTATGGTTTCCTCACTCTAGTGACCATTCCTTGTTGTAGAGAGATACTTGAGCGATGATGGGACAAGTGTTTTGTTACCAGTAAGCTCCACTCTCCGCCACTCCCATTGCCTCTGGGACTTTATTTGCAAAATTGCGATACTCGATCAGCAAATTGCACTACATCCATGCCTTTGATACCTCTAGACTCGACTATCTCCTGGACAGCCTCCCACCTTGCACCCGTGGTAAATTTGAGATCATCCAAAACTCTGCTGCCCGTATCCCAGTCCTGTTCACCCATCAATCCTGCTCCCGGTCCGGCAACACCTCGATTTTAAAATTCTCATCCTTTTGTTTTCAAATCCCTCCATGGCCTCGCCCCATCCTACCTCTGAGACCTCCTATGGCCCTACAACCCTCCGAGATCTCTGTGCTCCTCCAATTCTGGCCTCTTGGGCATCCCTGATTTTCATCGCTCCACCATTGGCGGCCGTGCCTTCAGCTGCCGAGGACCTAAGCTCTGGAATTCCCTCCCTAAACCTCTCTATCTCTCTCTCCTCCTTTAAGATGCTCCATAAAATCCTCCTCCTCACCTGTCCTAATATCTCCTTATGTGGCTCGATGTCAGATTTTATTTGATAACGCTCCTGTGAAGTGCCTTGTGAGGTTTTACTATGTTAAAGGCGCTGAATAAATACAAGTTGTTGTTATAGAGTCATGGGCTCGAATTTCATCGGGCCATTGAGGCGGGATTGGAGGCGTGTGGCGGGTTAAAATCACGAAATCGGGGGGCACGAACCCATCCCGCCCCCAACCCGCCTCCATGCCCGTTTCCCAGGAAATATCAGCGTTTGACAACTCTTTGAAGCTGTCAAACACTGACAATCTGTACTCTAAGTTAATTCCTTCCTCTCAGGCTGATTAACAGGTAGTTAACAGACAGTTTTTAGTCTAATCCCTATTTTTATTGGTGAAGTGTGGGCTTCCCGACGGCTCCAAACCACGCCAAGTTAGCAAGGCGGACCGTCGGGCTGAAGGGCTTGGAGGGTTCGAGATGTCCGGTGTTCAGGTGAGTAATGGGTGCATGAGTGCAGAGGTAAGTGTGTTTGGTGTGTGTAAAGTGTTTAAATAAGTTTTACTTATCTTTACAGGCTTCCTTCCTTCAGGTCTCGGGAGTCCATCATCTCACCAGCACAGAAAGCAGAATGGCCGCGAGCTGTTAAAATCTGCAGCCTCTGCTTTCTGTTCTGGAGAGGTCTCTAAATCAGCCTGAGAGGAAGGAATTAACTTAGAGTACAGATTGTCAGTGTTTGACAGCTTCAAAGAGCTGTCAAACGTTGATATTTCATCTGTCAAAAGCTCTTGACAGATGAAATGTCAATCTGTGACATCACCTGTTGCCGGGTGGCCCTTAATTGGCCTGCTGAGGCCGCTGGGCGGGCTCAACAAGGTCAATCAAGTGAAAATCGCGTGGGTTGGCCACAACTCGATGGAGGCGGGACTACAACCCCAAAAGTGTGAGACTCGCCTCCTACACGCCTCCATTGATAAAATCCAGCCCTAGTGTCATAGAGTTATACAGCACAGAAAGAGGCCCTTCGGCCCATCGTGTCTGCGCCGGCCATCAAGCCCTATTCTAATCCCATTTCCAGCACTTGGTCCATAGCCTTGTATGCTATGGCGTTTCAAGTGCTCATCTAAATGCTTCTTGAATGTTGTGAGGGTTCCTGCCTCTACCACCCTTTCAGGCAGTGAGTTCCAGATTCCAACCACCTTCTGGGTGAAAAAGTTTTTCCTCAAATCCCCTCTAAACCTCCTGCCCCTTATCTTGAAACTATACCCGCTGGTTATTGACCCCTCTACTAAGGGGAAAAGTTCCTTTCTATCTACCCTATCTATGCCCCTCATAATTTTGTACACCTCAATCAGGTCCCCCCTCAGCCTTCTCTGCTCTAAGGAAAACAACCCCAGCCTGTCCAGTCTCTCTTCATAGCTGAAGCACTCCAGCCCAGGTAACATCCTGGTGAATCTCCTCTGTACCCTCTCCAATGCAATCACATCCTTCCTATAGTGTGGCGACCAGAACTGCACACAGTATTCCAGCTGTGGCCTAACTAGCGTTTTGTACAGCTCCATCATAACCTCCCTGCTCTTATATTCTATGCCTCGGCTAATGAAGGCAAGTATCCCATATGCCTTTTTAAGCACCTTATCTACCTGTCCTGCTGCCTTCAGGGATCTATGTACATGCACACCAAGGTCCCTCTGATTCTCTGTCCTTCCTAGGGTTCTACCATTCATTGTGTATTCCCTTGCCTTGTTAGTCCTCCCAAAATGCATCACCTCACACTTTTCAGGGTTAAATTCCATTTGCCACTGTTCTGCCCATCTAACCAACGCATCTATATCATCCTGTAGCCTGAGGCTTCCCTCCTCACTATTTACCACTCCACCAATTTTCATGTCATCTGCAAACTTACTGATCATACCTCCTACATTCATATCTAAATCATTAATGTACACTACAAACAGCAAAGGACCCAGCACTGATCCCTGCGGTACACCACTGGACACAGGCTTCCAGTCACAAAAACAACCTTCGACCATCACCCTCTGCCTCCTGTCACTAAGCCAATTTTGGATCCAATGTGCCAAATTGCCCTGGATCCCATGGGCTCTTACCTTCCTGATCAGTCTCCCATGCGGGACTTTGTCAAAAGCATTACTGAAGTCCATGTAGACTACATCAACTGCACTACCTTCATCCACACACCTAGTGACCCCCTCAAAAAATTCAATCAAATTGGTTAGACATGATCTCCTCCTGACAAAGCCATGCTGACTATCCTTGATTAATCCTTGCCTCTCCAAGTGGAGACTAATTCTGTCCCTCAGAATTTTTTCCAATAATTTCCCTACCACTGATGTTAGGCTCACTGGCCTGTAATTCCCTGGTTTATCCCTACTACCCTTCTTGAATAATGGTACTACGTTAGCTGTTCTCCAGTCCTCTGGCACCTCCCCTGTGGCCAGAGAAGTTCTGAAAATTTGTGTCAGAGCCCCTGCAATCCCCTTCCTTGCCTCACACAGCAGCCTGGGATACATCTCGTCTGGGCCTGGGGAGTTATCCACTTTTAAGCCCGCTAAAACCGCTAGTACCTCCTCCCTCTCAATACTAATTTGTTCAAGTATATCACAATCCCCCTGCCTGATTTCTATGCCTACATCATCCTTCTCCATAGTGAACACAAATGCAAAATATTTATTTAAAACCTCACCCACATCTTCCAGCTCTACACACAGATTGCCACTTTGGTCCCTAATGGGCCCTACTCTTTCCCTGGTTATCCTCTTGCCCTTAATATACTTATAAACACCTTGGGATTTTCCTTTATTTTGCCCGCCAGTGTTTTTTCATGTCCCCTCTTCGCTCTCCTAATTTCTTTTTTAAGTACCCCCCTGCACTTTCTATACTCCTCTAGGGCTTCCATTGTTTATAGTCCTTTGTATCTGCCAAAAGCCTCCCTTTTTTTCCTAATCCATTCTTGTATATCCCTTGACATCCAGGGTTCCCTGGGCTTGTTGGTCCCACCCTTGACCTTTACGGGAACATGTTGGCGTTGTACTCTCTCTATTTCCTTTCTGAATGACTCCCACTGCTCTGATGTGGATTTTCCTACAAGTAGCTGATCCCAGTCCACTTTGGCCAGACCCTGCCTTATCATATTAAAATCGGCCTTCCCCCAATTTAGAACCTTTATTTCCGGTCCATCTTTGTCCCTTTGCATGACTACCTTAAATCTCACCGAATTATGGTCACTGTCACCAAAATGCTCTCCTACTGACACTTCTACCACTTGCCCAGCTACATTCCCTAGAATTAGTTCCAGTACCGCCCCCTCTGTTGTAGGACTTTCTACATGCTGGCTCAAAAAGCTCTCCTGGATGCACTTGAAGAATTCCGCACCCTCTAAGCCTTTCACACTCTGACTATCCCAGTTAATATTGGGGAAGTTGTAATCCCCTACTATTATTACCCTATTATTTCTACACTTCTCTGAGATTTGCCTACATATCTGTTCCTCTATCTCCCCCTGACTGTTTGGGGGCCTATAGTACACTCCCAGCAAAGTGCTTGCCCCCTTTTTGTTTATAAGTTCTAACCATATGGCCTCATTAGAGGAACCTGCTAAGATATCATCCCTCCTTACAGCAGTAATTGACTCCTTGATTAATATTGTGACACCCCATCTTCTTTTACACCCCCCTCTATCTCGCCTGAAGATTCTATACCCCGGAATATTGAGCTGCCAGTCCTGCCCCTCCCTCAACCATGTCTCTGTGATAGCAACAATATCATACTCCCACGTGTTCATCAACACCTTCAATTAATCTGCCTTACTCGCAAGACTCCGTGCATTAAAATAAATGCCATCCAGCCTTGCCATACTCCCTTGTGCCATTACATATTTGCTCTGCCTTCCAGACTGACTTGTTTTTTCCTCTATATTTGGCTGTGCATCACCCCCTACTATAGCTCCACTCTGTATCCCATCCCCCTGCCAAGTTAGTTTAAACCCCGCCCCCCCCAACAGTACTAGCAAACCTCCCAGCAAGGATGTTGGTCCCGTTCCAGGCCCGTGTTGTTGTTGTTGTGAAGTGCACATGTTAAATGCAGAAATTCGAACGATTAGTCGTGGGATGTCATGTTACGCCACACCAATTCACTCACCCTATTATAGTGATGTGTTGCAGGCACTGACCACTGAAGCACCGGAAGTAAAGGATGGCCAGTGCTCTCTACCTGGAAAGATACTGGAATCCAAAGTCAGATCCAATCAGCTCAGTCACTACTGAAGATTGGTGTCATCCCCAGTCCAGAAAAGATGCCAGATGGTGTATTGTTTTTTATTGGAGATAAGCAGACTGGATTTGAACTGTAGCTAGGCTTTTGTGCTGGCAATATATGGAGAATTCGTATTATAATCCACTATAATTATTCGGTGGGAACTCATTTTAAAAGTCTATTGGAGTAGGGTAGAGTTTCCAAGTCCCCTCCGCTAGCACAAATCAGATAATCACTGATGTGTTTTTCCATCGAACTTCCGCTGTGCACTGGCAGCAGGTCAGAAATACTGCCCTTATATCTCGCAAATTGTGCACAAATCCCGTTAATGTTGCTTATCTGATTATTTAGCAGCACATTCTTTGGTCCCAAGAGTTTGCTTAACATCTATTGGCCAATTTTCTTTCCTCTCCTCCTGAAGGCCCTGGTTCTTCCTCGGAAAGGGGGGTGGAGTCGCGGGGAGGGGGGGGATGCATGGTGTGGGGGGGGGTGGGTGCACGGTGTGCGTGGGGGCGTGGGGAGGGGGTGCACAGTGTGGGTGGGGACATGTTGTGGGTGGGGTGGGGGGAGGGGGGCGGGTGCATGGTGTGGGGGGAGGGACAGGCGCACGGTGTGGGTGGGGTGGGGGGAGGGGGTGCACGATGTGGGGGGAGGGGGTGCACCGTGTGGGGGGAGGGGAGCTTGGGGAGGTGGGGTGCACGGTCTTGTCGAGGTGGGTGAGGGGCGGGTGCACAGTTTGGGGGGTTGGGGAGAGGAGGGTGGGTGCATGGTGTGGGGGGGTGCGGGGAGTGGGGTGGGTGCACGGTGTGGGGCGGGGCGCGGGGAGTGGGGCGGGTGCACGGTGTGGGGGGGCGCGGGGAGTGGGGCGGGTGCACGGTGTGGGGGGGCGCAGGGAGTGGGGCGGGTGCACGGTGTGGGGGGGCGCGGGGAGTGGGGCGGGTGCACGGTGTGGGGGGGGCGCGGGGAGTGGGGCGGGTGCACGGTGTGGGGGGGCGCAGGGAGTGGGGCGGGTGCACGGTGTGGGGGGGCGCGGGGAGTGGGGCGGGTGCACGGTGTGGGAGGCGTGGGGAGTGGGGCGGGTGCACGGTGTGGGGAGGGCGTGGGGAGGTGGGGTGCACGGTGTGGGGGGCGTGGGGAGTGGGGCGGGTGCACGGTGTGGGGAGGGCGTGGGGAGGTGGGGTGCACGGTGTGGGTGGGGATGCACGGTGTGAGGGGAGGGGGTTGCTCGGCAGAGTGTCGATTGGCACCACTGTGACAGTCCATGAGTTACAGGCAGGGCGGGATTTACGGCAGGACTCGCAGCGTACGGTGTATTTTACGGCAAAGCAAAGTCTATTTAAAAAGAATCTCTCATGACCGAAACTGCAGCATATTCTCCCGATAAAAGCAGGGTGATTTATCCAGCAAAATGCAGTGAATGGAGGACAGTTACATACAAATTATGTGCGTAAAATCAAGCCTAGTCACTTACAGCAGTGATTGACGGGGGAATTACCCAATCATCTCCATTCTGGCCGGGAGTAGGGGTGTCACTATAGGCAGCCCTGGTCAGCAATCTTCTGGTTTCTTACATAAGAACATAAGAAAAAGGAGCAGGACTCAGCCATTCGGCCCCTCGAGTCTGCTCCGCCATTCAATAAGATCATGGCTGATCTTCAACCTCAACTCCACTTTCCCGCCCGATCCCCAAAGCCCTTGATTCCCCTAGAGTCCAAAAATCTATCGATCTCTTCCTTCAATGTACTCAACGACTGAGCATCCATAGCCCTCTGAGGTAGAATATTCCAAAGATTCACAACCCTCTCTGAGTGAAGACATTTCTCCTCATCCCATGCTCATTCGTCACTATTTTATTGCGTGACCAACACTTCCCAGGGCAGTCCTACCCTGGTTGGATGTTCTCACACAGGGATCACTGGATCGCAATTGGGAATTGTGAACACTGGCAGATATTTCCCCTCCCGAGCTGAAGGCCAATTGTAACTGAGGCCAATGATTGCATTGTTCTCCTGGCTAAGACCGAATAATTCAGCACAGACCAGAAACTGGAGCTGGGACTCTCTGGTCTAACACCTTTGGCACATGAAAGAAAGGGGCTCATTGCACTGACGGGTTTGTGCTTTTTTCCTGATAGATGCGAATGAACCGGATCCGACAGATTGAAAAGGAGATTCTTCAGTTCCAGCAGAAGGCGCAACAGACAGAGGCAGAGGCAGAGGTCAGATTCAAAGACGTTGCCACAGTTTATAGAGCCTGTTCCAAAGTAATAACTAGAGGCTAAAAGATATCCATAAACAGCAAGGCAGTAATTCAATTGAAAAGCTATCTGACGTCAGATACAAAGCTTGAGTGGTTTATGCTCCAAATAAACCTAGATTACAGTCGATTCACTGAATGCATTGTTCATTGTTTGTATTATACATCGGAAGAGTTGTAAAAATGTTTTTCCTTCCATGTGGCGTCATATTTTTAGTTCCATTGTTATATTAAGATGTTGCGTGATGAAGAACTCCAAAAAGTTGATCAATTTCATGAGGTGGGATCTGAGGGTACGTTAAATTTGTGTCCTGTTACCTGGGGATATATACTACATACAGCTGAGTTGTTGTTGGAAAACCTCTAGTGCTGGCAAGTTTTTGTGTCCAGTTACAGTTGAGCTCACTGCCTTATATCTACCTCTAACATAAATGTTTTACAAGTGCACTTCCTGTCCTCCATACTTCAAATGGCGCACACTATCTCATGCAAGTTTCTGCAGCACATAGTTCATATTCATAAAACAATAACAAATCACAATTCAAGAAAGTTGCAAATCACCAATCAACCATCACAACCAAACTAACAATTTGGGAACGACCTAACCATTTTGCACAAAGACATATCAACTAACCAGAGGAAATAATCTCTCCCTATCCACTCTATTAAAACTCGTCATAATTTTAAAAATCTGTCAAATCTTCTTCTCTGCTCCAGTGGCAATAACAAATCTCTGTACTTAACATGTGCACTTAACAACAAAGACAACTTGCATTTATATAGCGCCTTTAACGTAGTAAAACAAGGTGCTTCACAGGAGTGTCATCAAATAAAATTTGACACCGAGCCACATGAGATATTAGGGCAGATGACCAAAAGCTTGAGCAAAGAGGTTAGTTTTAAGGAGCGTCTGAAAGGAGGAGAGAGAGGTGGCGAGGTGGCGAGGTGGAGAGGCTTAGGGAGGGACCAGAGTTTAGGGCCCAGGCAGCTGAAGGCACGGCCACCAATGGTGGAATGATGAACATCGGGAATGCGCAAGAGTCCAGAATTGGAGGAGCGCAGAGATCTCGGAGGATTGTAGGGCTGTAGGAGATTACAGAGATTGGGAGGGGCGAGGCCATGGAGCGATTTCAAAACAAGGATGAGAATTTTAAAATCGAGGCATGTGTGTCAAGTCTCTCCTGTCAAGGCCGCGATTTTGCCAGCACTCAGCGGGCCCGATTGGTGGTGGGTCAGCTGTGAAATTTAAAATGATTGACAGTGGGTTAGGAACCCGCTGTCAAAGCGTGCACGCCTGTATTTCCCAATGTCGGGTCTGCCAGCGCTGAGCAGACCCAACAGGCAGCGGCAGGGGACCCAATTCAAATCATTAGTGGCTTGTTACACTTAACATTGCTTTTTTTACCAGCTTTTTGATTTTGACAGGTCACCCACCGGTTTCCCGCTGTGCCTAGACCTCGTCTGTGAAGTGGAGGCAGGAGGTCAGTGGCCATTGAATCAGCTGATGAGTTGACAGCTTCAAATGTCAAATCAAAGCTCCCAGCTGATTGAGAAATGTTCCCATAAACATTAGCTTCGCTAAACTGCATTTCCACTACAGATTCGGAATGCTGCAAGTCTTTACACAAGTCTCCATGCAGTCTGACCTCATTACCTCTCCCACCATTGACAGATCGCTTCTGTCATCTTGACTTCACCTGCCATCTACTCCATCAGCATGGGTGCACTTTATACTCTCTCAACTTGGTCCTCAGAATCTAACTACGATCAGCCCCAACACCAGCATCACCAGGCACACCAGCATCACCAGGCACATCAGCAGCACCAACAACCACACCAACCTTCTCCGCAATCACCTGATGCTGCACAGGACAGAGGGCATCAGCACCTGACCACATTGCTGCCCGGGACATCAGGGATGGCCTCACCATGGCCAGATTTACTTCACTTGTTGCTGCACACCCTGGCTGCCACATGACATGCCAGGTTGGCACCACCCCACGCCAACAACATAAAGCATCCCTACAATGTCCAAGCCATTCCTTTCACACTCATCAGCATTGTGGGGGGTACTGTTATTTTCAACACTTCCAAAGGTGCACACAAATCTGTCCAAGAATGCAAAGTGTTGAAAATAAAGATTTCAATGTTTGACTGCACATTAACAGAAACTTCACATGAACATTGGCTAAAACACACAAGTGCCTACCCTTGTGTGTTGTTAGTTGGTATGATTGGACTAGGATGAGGGTGAGTGTGAGGGGTGGCTAGTGAGATGGGGATGTGATAATATAGATAGAGAGGGATGGGTGGAGGTGCAAGGTAAGTTGGTGTGAATAAGGATGTGCAGGAGTACGGTAGGGAAGGCAGAGTGATGGGGATGTGATGAGAGGCATAGCAGGATGAGGTTGAGTGTGGCTTGGCAGTAACGTTTCGTGATTTGCTGAGATCGTTGAATGGTTTGCGCCACTGCAGCCTGGTCATCCTGACGACATCCCTGCTTGTGGCCTCCTGTGAAATGTGCAACCAGGCTGCATTGGTCTCCTTGGGAGGTCTCTTCCATCCATTGGAAGGGAAGAGGACCTCCCTGTGTGCTGTGGCTCCCTCCATAAGCATATGGAGGGAGTCATGTCAGAGCCTGGGTGTGGCCGTGCACCTCTGTGCAGTGCTTGTCAGTGTTTGCAGCACCTCAATGCTGTAGAACACTGATGGCACAAATGTCAAAGTAAATTTGTGCGTGGTCCCTTTAAGGAAACCAGCCGCTGACGCGTCATCAAATGACATCATCAGACCCGCTTCCTTCAATTGGCCGGGGAAACCCGCTGGGCGGGGCTTAACACACCCAATCAGGGGAAAGTCATGTCGGAGGCTGGAAGAGAACCAGCGGTGAGGCCGCGACCCGCCGCCGACGTCGCCAACCACGGACCCGCCGAGGGAGGGAAAATCAGGGCCATCATTTCCCATCCCTGCCATGATCCTGGTGAATCTACTCCAAGCCCTCTACGGCTATAATGTGCTTTTTATAATGAGGTGTCCTAAATTCCACACAGTACTCTATAACTTTGGCCTAACCTGTGGATACATTTATCATTACTTTTTCTATTGCATACTCTATGCCCCTATTTATAAAGTTCAACATAGAAACATAGAAGATAGGAGCAGGAGTAGGCTATTCGGCCCTTCGAGCCTGCTCCGCCATTCAATGCGATCATGGCTGATCATCCAAATTCAGTGTGCTGTCCCTGCTTTCTCCCCATACCCCTGGGTCCCTTTAGCCTTAAGAAATATATCCAAGTCAATACCTTGCCCCCAATCCCATGTGCCTTAACTTTACACGCTAATCTCTTATGCGGGACCTTATCAAAAGCCTTCTGAAAGTCCAAATACACCACATCCACTGGTTCTCCCTTATCTATTTTACCAGTTACATCCTCAAAAAATTCCAGTAGATTAGTCAAGCACGATTTACCTTTTGTAAATGCATGTTGACTTTGTCCGATCCCATCACTGTTTTCCAAGTGCTCTGCTATTACATCTTTTATAATGAACTCTAGCATTTTCCCCACCACCGATGTCACCACCGTTTTCTCTCTACCACCTTTTTTGAATAGTGGGGTAACATTAGCTACCCTCCAATCCATGGGTACTGTTCCAGATTCCATTGAATGTTGGAAGATGATCAGCAATGCATCTACTATACATTTTATTGGCTTTTTATTTTGGCACTTGCACTTTCCTGGAACTATGTATTTGAACCCTTGGGTATCTCTGTTCATCTACACTCTTCACTGTCTTTCCATTGCGTAATCGTTCTTTTTTTTTCCTGAAATTAATTTTCCTGAGATTTCCAACTGCCTGTCACCTGTTCTTCAGATGAGGAACGGACGGCTGGCAATTGACAGTTCCCACCATTATTTTCAACCAACTTTCTGTCTATGTGACTACATTTCCTCTCATACCAGGTACCTGAGGTTTTCTAACGAGCCATCTGTGAGATACCTTATCAAAAATAGCCTCTATTTACTGCCAATGTGTAAAAACACTGATTTATTTATATTTCAAGATTCAATCAAAAAATAGTCACTTCACTGTCTCTAGGGAGATGTCCTTTGAAGTTCTTACCAAATTCTTCCCTCCCACCCTACAATTCATTGTGCATTACATGAAATAGCATCCCAAATTGTTATACACATAGGGGGAAAAATTTGGTATCGACCATTTTGGGGCGCTAACATTAGCGCCCGGCGGAATTGAGTTTTATCGCCCCAAGAGGGAAGTGGAGCGTTAAATCAAGCGCTCCACTTTCTTCTTAGGGCGCTAACGTCGGAGAGCGGGGCAGAGACTTCAGCCGCGCCGCACACTGGGCCGTGCAGCGGTGCCGCGTTCACTCAAGCAGAGTGCCGGGCTGATCGATCGCGGGCAGGAACCTGTGAAAAAAAACTAGGAACAGGAAAGGTACGTTTTTTTCTTACTGACCTCGGCCACCTCACCTTTAATCATCGGCCCCCCCCCCCCCCCCCCCCCGAAGCAGACGGCCACCCGATGCACGCCTCCTGCAGCTGTCGGTGTTTTCGACCGGCGCTGCTGCAGGGGGCGGAAGTCAATTTCGGGTTCCGGGGCGATGCACACGGCGATGACATCACGATCTCCGGGCGAAGGAGATCAGGGCGCAACGCCGTAGCGGGAGTCACAAAGGCACCCAATTTCACCCCCATAACCCGTTGACTCACTGTGTGATGTGCCATGGGAAATCTGAAATATAAAACAGAAAATGCTGGACATACTCAGCAGGTCAGGCAGCATCCATGGAGAGAGAAACAGAGTTAACATTTCAGGTCGTTGACTTTTTGTCAGAACCATGGGAGATCTGATAGTGATATATAAAAGTCTTACATCTAGTGCATATTCCTCACACTCCAGACGCCACACTTAGGGCTGGATTTTGCCAATGGGGAGCTTTTGGAGGCTGTCAAACACTGACATTTTCTGTAGTTTGATGAGTTCTTGAATTCAAGACCTCATCAAACCGCTTTCTTTTGTGGATATTAGATGGTTGCTGCATTGGAGAATGCAACGGCCATCTGTCATCTCTATCATGGAGGTGCGAGACTCTCCGCATACCCACCGATTGAAGCCTGCAGGAAGAAACAAAGGTAAGTACACATTTTCTAACACTTCCCATTTACCTCAGATACTCACCTCTCCACACTTGCAACCATCACTCACCTCCACAGCACACTTTTGGACCCCCGCAGACCCACTACTCGCCTCGGTGACCCTGGCGGGTTTCGGAGCCTTCGGGAAACCCGCACTTGTGTGGGCAAACAGGCAGTTAAGTGGCTGTAATCCCTTCCCGCCTCCAAGGAGACGGGACCCGGTGCGGGACGGCTACCCGCCTCCTGGCAAGATAGCACGGAGGCAGGTTGGGGGTGGGATGGGCACCCGCCCCCAAATTCTGCCATTTTCCCGGCAGTCCCGCCTCCAAACCCGCCTCCCCAGTGCTGGCAAAATCCAGCCCTTAGTTACAGATGCAAAACTATCGTAAAAAGGAGAAAGAAAGCCAATTATTGCATCCTTGGCTCTGAGCTGATATCTAAACCTACAAGCAATTGACCTTGCCAATGTAAAAGTAGCTTTATTGACATGGATAGTGCCTGAGCAATGGCCTTAAAGGGACAGGCTGCATTAATGGCTAAACATCATAACTGTGCTCCAGATCCCAGATTACTCTTAAGCAATGCCATGAGATCCTCTTATAGGACAACAGCTAATGGGACCCTGGAAATTTTATTGGTGTTAGCTGCAAAGCCGGAATACTTTAGTGGTTCCCAAGCAATAACATTGAGAGTGCGGAATAACGTACGTTTCCTGATCATTTAAGAACATAAGAATTAGGATCAGGAGTAGGCTATTCGGCCGCTCGAGCCTGCTCCGCCATTCAATAAGATCATGACTGATCTTCGACCTCAACTCCACTTTCCCGCCTGATCTCCATATCCCTTGATTCCCCATGTGTCTAAAAATCTATCGATCTCAGCCTTGAATATACTCAAAGACTCAGCACTCACAGCCCTCTGGGGCAGAGAATTCCAAAGATTCATCACCCTCTGAATGAAGAAATTCCTCCTCATCTCGGTCTTAAATGGCCGACCCCTTATCCTGAGACTATGCCCCTTAGTTCTAGACACTCCAGCCAGGGGAAACAGCCTCTCAGCATCTACTCTGTCAATCCCCTTCAGAATCTTGTATGTTTCAATGAGATCACCTCTCATTCTTCTAAACTCCAGAGAGTATCGGCCCATTCTACACAATCTTTAATCATAGGACAGTCCTCTCATCCCATGAATCAATCTAGTAAACCTTCGTTGCACCGCCTCCAAGGCAAGTATATCCTTCCTTAGATAAGGAGACCAAACATGTGCACAGTACTCCAGGTGTGGTCTCACCAAGGCCCTGTACAATTGTAGTAAGACTTCCTTACTCTTATACTCCAACCCCCTTGCAATAAAGGCCAGCATGCCATTTGCCTTCCTTATTGCTTGCTGTATCTGCATGCTAGCTTTCTGTGTTTCTTCCACGAGGACAACCAAATCTCTCTGAACAACAAGGGCTGAATTTTGCCAATTGGGAGCTTTTGGAGGCGGGACTCCCACTTGCCAGGTTTTAATCCCGCCTCCATCAACTTCTGGCCAACCCACGCTATTTTCCCTTGATTGACCTTGTTAAGTCCGCCCAGTGGGTTTAGCAGGCCAATTAAGGGAAAGCCGGTGACAGGGAACGCCAGAGTATGACATTTCATCTGTCAAAAATTTTTGACGGATGAATTGTCATCGTTTGACAGCTCTGTGACCATTCTAGAATCTAGGGAATTTTGGAAGATCAAAACCAATGCATCCACTAACTCTTCAGCCATCTCTTTTAGAACACTAGACAGATGTAGGTCATCAGGTCCAGGGGATTTGTCGGCTTTTAGTCCCATTAGTTTCTCTAGTACTTTTTCTCTACTGATATTAATTACATTAAGTTCCTCACCCTCATTAGACCGTTGGTTCCCCACCATTTCTGGTGTGCTTTTTGGTCTTCTACTGTGAAGAAAGCTAGTTTAGCTTGTTACTGCTGGCAAAATATGTACTAAGTGGAAAAGCACAACAGATTAGCAAGCTAGCTTATCCCTACCACCCACATCAATTGGACGTTGCAGCAGGAGCAACACGCTGCCTGTCGGTAGCACTCAGTAAACCGCTGCACAGTAGTCCTTCAGCACACTGACGAAGATGGATATTGTACTCAGTGCCCCCCCCCCCGCCTCAAGCACTGCATTTGGCTAAGGAAGAACTGCAAGAGCAGGGAAGGGCTGCCGGAGATGCAAGGCGCATAGTCCCATTCCGCCCATCAGGTCAGATGTTGCTTTAAGAGTTATCAGGGAACAGGTGGATGTGGCTTAGCAGGAAGGCGGTGGCAGAGCCATGCTGTGCCTTTCAGAAAGACCGCCAGGCTTCATCGCCATGCATGCTGGTGTTCGAATGCTGTATCCCATGTCAATGGGATTCGTTAAATACGATGTTACAAAGCGTGAATTAGTTGCTTCTTTGTTTTCGCGATGCTAGATTGGATTGCTTTGCTGATTTAAATTGCTAATGGCCGCAGCAACGTAAATTGCAAGGGTGAGCCAAAGGTTGGTCGGCCGTATTTTGCCTTGAAATCCTATATGTTGAATGAATCTGTGCTGACAAAAATGAATCTTCCTGAAGTAGCGGTTTGAATTTTATCTGGTGTGCCACTTGTTTATGTGCATGTTTGGATTGTGGCTTTTGTATTGATCAGTTTGAATTTCATTAAGTTCTCCCAGAACCTAATTTCAAAAGAATGAATTGCTTAAAAACAGGATATTGGAGTTTTTCCAAAATTCTGGTGACTAATTCAGACAAAAAAAAACTCATGTTGGCAATCACACTATAGGAATAAGGAGCAATAAGAATGTGAAATGAGAGGACAAGAAGCAACCTGAATTTTCCATTCACAGGTTCTGCTCATGAATTGCCTTGTATTCTGGGGAACAATGAGATGGGGGAAGGGGACTGTGGAGGATGGGGTGTGGGGACAAGGGATAGCAAGCACAAGAGGCCCAGCAAGCGTGGAAGGTCAAGTGTGTATTGGAAATACTGGATCTCCACTAAGAGTTTCCACTGGGGTCTGGGGAGGGCAGAATTTCCATCCACCCCATTGAACGCCCGTGGCATCTCAAGGAGGCTGGACCAGTGGGAGGGCTTCCCTTATCTAGACCTAGATCTGCAAGGCTTCGGAATTGGCTCTTAAATTTTCTTTTTAGATCGGCCCTTTATACAAAGGGGGCCAGTCACATTGAATTGGTGGGTGTCACCAGTGACATCCCCAAGGTTTGTATGCACCTCATCTTCCTCCCCCTCACCCAGCGGATGCTCCAGATACTGGCGTTGGCACCCACAGAAAATATTTACAATAGATGACCCCCCCACCATTCCTTGACCCCAGATACTCCGACAGAGACAGGTGCAAAGGTCAGCGGCAGAGTGAGTCTGAAAACTTTCAGGACATGTAATTATATCTGACGATGTTCCTTAGGAAGGGTAATTAACCCGTTACAGAGTTGTTGTAGTCCATCTGTCTGAGTTTAATATTCACCAATCCGAAGTGAATGTAATAATGTAGCATGAAACTCCATTTAAAAGAAAGACTTGCATTTATATAGCACCTTTCACAACCCCAGGACATCCCAAAGCACTTTACAGTAAATGAAGTCCATTTTTAAGTGTAGTCGCTGTTGTAATGTAGGAGACATGGCAGCCAATTTACACACAGCAAGCTCCCACAAACAGCATTGTGATAATGACCAGGTCATCTGTTTTTCGGTTATTTTGGTTGAGGGATAAATATTGTCCCGGACAACAGGGAGAACTCCTCCCCCTCGAAATAGTGCCATGGGATCTTTTACGTCCACCTGAGAGGGAAGATGGGACCTCGGTTTAACATCTCAACCGAAAGATGGCACCTCTGACAGTGCAGCACTCCCTCAGTACTGCACTGGAAATGTCAACCTAGAATTCGTGCTCAAGGCTTTGGAGTGGGACTCTGAACCCACAACCTTCTGACTCAGAGGCGAGAGTGTGCTACCCACTGAGCGATGGCTGATTCAGTAAAGGATTATTGTAAGCAGAGATAACTGTTGGTCCTGCGGGGTCACATAATGCAGCAAAGGGTAGATCAATGATAGAAATACAACTTCTGGATTGTAGGGGACATGGTGCACTTACAGGAATTGCTTTGAAGCTGTTGAGAGAAAAACAGATCTGTAAAACCAACAAAATTGTAATGAAGGGTCTCGGAAAGTTCTCATTCTGAGCTGAGGTGTTTTTCCAGAAGTTGGGAAAAGTTCCAGCGAATCCACATTGCTCTCAAGTGGCTCCCAGTGACTGGGTGCAGAACAGCACAAGCAACAACAACTTGCATTTATATAGCGCCTTTAACGCATTAAAACGTGCCAAGGCCCTTCACAGGAGCGTTATCAGACAAAATTTGACACCGAGCCAGATAGAGAGATATAAGGACAGGTGACCAAAAGTTTGTATGTCAAAGAGGGAGGTTTTAAGGAGAAACTTAAATGAGGACAGAGAGGTAGAGAGGTTTAGGGAGGAAATACCAGGGGTTAGGGCCTCGGCAGCTGAAGTGAAGGAAATCGGGGATGCGCAAGCAGAGTCCCAGGAATAGGTCTCCTGTCCACCATTTTGATCTGGGAATGGTGCGAGAAGGCGGGATGTGGGGAGTTAAAGAACAGAAAAGGTGATGGATTAAAAAGAACTATTTCTGAGACATTTGCATGTTGAAAATATGAATGATAGTGAGTTGTTTATCCTTTTAAAGAAGTGTTATCACAACTTGAGGAGTCGTTATTGCCGGCACGTCTCCTGAAGCAGCTGTAGACAGCCCACTCCATCACTGCATAAATAACTTTTCCTTATTTAAGTATGAGCAATAAAGACATTTTTTTTTAAAACAGCACAAAGTGACAGGTCAGAGACAACCAGAGAAATTCAGGTTTCAATGAGATGATTTTATTGGCTTTGGATATTTACAGACATAATTACTGCATCTGTATTATTCAGCTAATTACAAGCAGCTACTGAGAGATATCTATCACTGTCCATTAAATATCAGTACTGCTAAGAACACAAGATCATAACAAATAGGAGCAGGGGCAGGCCACACTCGGTCCCTTGCGCCTGCTCTGCCATTCAATAAGATCATGGCTGATCTTCTACCTCATCTCCACCTTCCTGCACTATCCCCATATCCCTTGGTTCCCTTAATATCCAAAAATCTATCGATTTCTGTCCTGAATATACTCAACGACTGAGCCTCCACAGTCCTCTGGGGGTAGAGAATTCCAAAGATTTACCACCCTCTGAGTGAAGAAATTCCTCCTCATCTCGGTCCTAACTGGCCGACCCCTTATTCTGAGACTAAGAGATGTCTTAATTACTATTTTAACTATACAACACAGAGTTAATTCGCATGACGCTGCTACACACTGTCTCTGTATCTCAATCTGATCCCTGATCCAAGTTTTCAAGATATTAAGGGGAACTGATAGGGTAGATACAGAGAAAGTACTTCCGCTGGTTGGGGAGTCTAGGACTAGGGGAAATAGCCTAAAAGTTAGAGCCAGGCCTTTCAGGAGTGAAGTTAGGAAACACTTCTACACGCAAAGGGTGGTGGAAGTTTGTAACTCTCTTCCACAACCGGCAGTTGATGATAGGTCAATTATTAATTTTAAATCTGAGATCGATGGATTTTTGTTAACCAAAGGTATTAATGGATATGGGGCAAAGGTGGGTAGTTGGTGTTAGGTCGCAGATCAGCCGTGGTCTCTGGTTAGAATGTGGAACACGTTACCACAGGAAGTGGTTGAGGCAAATAGCTTAGATGCTTTCAAAAGAGAACTAGACGACTACATGAGAGAAAAGGGAACGGAAAGATATGCTGAAAGGCTGAGATGAGGTGGATGGAATGGGAGGAGACCCGTGTGGAGCACAAGCCCCAGCACAGGCTCGATGGGCAAAATGGCCTACTCCTGTTCCTATGTTCTCTCCTTCTCACAACCTTCTGCACCTCAGTTTGATCCCCTGCTTCTCACACCATTTATCTACTTCTCTTCTGATCTGGAGGGGAACGTGAATCACAGGGTGTGGAGGAGTGTTTGAGTTGGGCTGTTGGAGAATGTTACAGCTCCAGTGGCCGGGTGGAGTGGAGGCGTGAGTTGGGGGCAGGCGCATCACGATAGAGTTTGTGCAGAGTAGCAGGAATCTGAAGGAAGCGTTTCATTTGGAGTTTGCAATATTGGTTGTTCTGAGGGAAGGGTTCAATCTGCCCCCACCCTGGATGAGATGGTCAGCTCAGTGGCACTTCTCTCACACTGGGCTCAGAATCCACCTGTGGTGAATGTATCTGGGAGTTACTGTCAAACTAGAGCTGCTATATTAATAGCCAATTTTGTTTTGCAGGTAATTGCAGTGGCCCTGTTAAATTTCTATGGCATAATGAAATAGTAGGAACATAAGAATTAGGAGCAGGAGTCGGCCACACGGCCCCTCGAGCCTGCTCCGCCATTCAATAAGATCATGGCTGATCTTCGACCTCAACTCCACTTTCCCGTCCGATCTCCATATCCCTTGATTCCCCTAGAGTCCAAAAATCGATCTATCTCAGCCTTGAATATACTCAACGATTCAGCATTCACAGCCCTCTGGGGCAGAGAATTCCAAGGATTCTCAACCCTCTGAGTGAAGAAATTCCTCCTCATCTCAGTCTTATTTGGCCTACCCCTTATCCTGAGACTCTGCCCCCTAGTTCTAGACACTCCAGCCAGTGGGGAAACAACCTCTTAGCATCCACCCTGTCGATCCCCTTCAGAATCTTAGGATGAAATATTCGGCACCTTTATTGTTCTATCACCATTTTAGCCTCATGAAAACAACCTAGGGTGATCGCTGGATGCATCCCATTAAAATAGACAGGTTGATCAGCAGTAGTTATGCAAGCAAAAAATGTTTGTTCAACATTATTCTTTGTTGTCAATTAAACAACATTTAAGTCTGCAGCTGGATCAAAAGACTGAAATGTCGTTTTATAAGATAATAGAATAAAGGGACACATTTTTTGTAAATCTTAATAGGACGGAACATCCTTTGTATGTTCGCTCCCACAAAATGCAGTAGATGCTAGCTCAACTAATAATTTTAAATCTGAGATCGAAAGATTTTTGATAGCCAAGGGTATTAAGGGATATGGAGCCAAGCTGGGTGGATGGAGTTAGGATACAGATCAGCCAAGATCTCATTTGAATGGCGGAGCAGGCTCGAAAGGCTGAATGGCCTGCTGCTGTTCCTATGTTTTATAATACATACTTACTGTATTAATATAATTAAGAAGAAAAGCTTGCATTTTTATAGCACTACATCAGGACGTCTCAAAGCGCCTTACAGCCAGTGCAGTACTTTTGACATGTGGTTATTGTTGTAATCTAGGAGCCAATTTGTACACAGCAAGCTCCCGTAAACAGCAATGTGACAATGACCAAACAATCTGTGTTTTCGTGATGTTGGCTGAGGGATAAGTATTGGCCAGGGCACCGGGGATAACTTCCCTGTCAAGAAGGTCCTACTTGAGGACCATGCCTACTGTGGGCAAAGTCCCAGCTCTGCTCCACCCCACCCCTATCCCCCTCGCCAAACAACCCTGAAATCCTGGGGCAACATACGAGGGGCAGAGACCCAGTAAAACTGGTGTCCGTCCCTTTCTCCTGATGCTTGCGCCCAAGAAATGGACGTGTCCCGGGGCAAAGGTCAGGAAAAGTTGCCCTGATATTTCATGAGCCATTGGGACTTGGCCAGATGGACCACAATGGTCATTTCTAGCATTGCGCAATCCTATGTTCCATTGGCCTCTTTCCCCTTGAATTTGGGAGAAGAAAAATCATCCAGGCTTCTTGCTCCAGACTGGCCATCTCATTACTCTTGCTGGCGTGTCGGTCGGTGAGAACACGATCGGCCATGGCTGTGACGCCTTCCGTGCTGGAATAGTCTGCTGCCACTTACTGGCAAGACTGAGGGGCAAAGAATGGCCACTCGATCCTGGTAACAGCGGGTGACTGTCCCCTCTGGACCATTAGCCCAGCATGAGTCCGCTTTTCAAAAACAGTTGGGGAGAAACGCAGAGAAAGCAATAATTTAAAATATTTATTCCTCATGATGGACCATTCTGCATGTTTTCTCTGGACCCCCTTCATTAGGGACCTGCGTACAAATCAGCAACAAAAATAATTTTCCACAGGCATGACACAATAGAAAGATGTTCAGTCTTTCAGCCTTGCAAAGAAATTCTCATCTCCCAAAGAGAACAGAAACACAGTGAAGTGTTCAACATCTGAAAGACTTCAGTGCTGATTCTAAATCTAATGTTTTTTTAATAACATTTTGCATTCCCTTGCTCCTCACGGGAGAATAAATAGCTCTGGTTCCCCTCAATGCAAATTTCAAACACTGAATATTTTACAAAGCAGAATTAAAGCTGGTGTTAGTTGTAATTCTAAGATGGAAAATGCACATATCATTAAAAGCAGCAAAGGATCGTTAGTACTCAAGGGAACACTATATTCATACCGCAGATGTGCAAAAAAAACCAAATAATAATTGAAATATTAAAGAAAAATACCTTTTAAGTCACTACATTTTACAGACCCTTGCCTTTTTACCCAGTGTTGCTAGGGTGAAAAGAAAAGGTAGTTGTGAAAAGATTAACTGCTTGCTTTGTGATTGGGTGTTGGAGATGACATCAGGGATGTAGCAGTCAGGCAGTGGCCGGTCTCTCTCTCTCTCTCTCTTTCTCTCTCTCTTCTTTAGCTGTCATCTTGAGCGTTGTGCCAGAATTGTGTGGAAAGCTCAGGGACTGTGCAAGTGAAAAAGGGGGTCTCAGTGAAAATTCCTGCCCAGCCTCTCGGTCTTGTGTTTAGTCGGTGCGTGGGTTCTTGACTAGGCTGGAGAGGGCACAGCCATTTCCATTTGTTGTTTTTTTTTGTTGTTGTTGGAAGGCTGGCGTGGTGTCTGGATGAATGTGCTTTCGATCCGGTAGACGGGGCTTTCAAGCCTGGTGGTGGGGAGATGTCCGAATAGAAGGCTCAAAGGAACGGGAACAGGGTCACATGGTGCTGAAAACTAGGACAGGGGATGTCGGAATCCATCCCGTGCTCCCATGAGGGGAGTCAGGTAGGAATTTCAAATTGTACAGTCCTCTAGGGTGTACCAAACATGCAGCTGAAGCCGCATACTAATAAGCAGAGGCTGACTGGGGTTGTTAGCTGCTCTGCTGGTCGGCATCTGCCTTTGATTTTTTTTACCTTTTCTTTGTTAAACATCAACATTTAAAACAATTCTGTTTCGCCCAGATCCTTTTCCGTTAATGCCTGGCCAATTTTCCACCTAAATGTTACAGATGTCAACAATTATTATCATTATTTATATTAGTATTATTTGTCGAAGGAAATATTGGGATCCCCCCCCCTACAATATTAGCATAACCCTCAGGAAATGTCTGCACAATGTTAATTTTCATTAGTGAGAAAGATTACATGCAAAGGGTTCACAAGATGATGGATGGAGAGGGCGCATGTGCCACTCTGCTGTTCATATTTAAGAATTTTGCAGCAATCACATCTTTTTTTTCGCCTCCCCCGCTCTTCCATTTTGCTTCCTTTTAAAAAAAAAAAAATTGCTGTGACACTCAACAGCAGAGACACACACACGCACACGCTTGGCCTGTATGTGGAATTCAGTCAGTGTGCAGGATCATTATCCGTTTGTTCCCGTTAAATGGAAGTCACGATGCAGCCGTTGGCGGCATTAAAATGCTTGGTACAGAGACGGTGCTGCATCGTTCTGCCCATTTTCCCATTCTGTTCCTGTTTTGCTTTCAGTGCTTCCAATTCTCAGTCTATTGTCTGATAAACCTAGAGACTGCAGCACGCTCTCATCCCCTGCACATTAACACCATCTTGAAGAATAGTGCAATGTATTTTACAATGTCGCTGCACTGTGCTTGACACTTTCTCATACATAATGAAAACCAACTCATTTTTAACCTGCAGACTGCAAAAAATGTGATTCAGATCTGATCCAGATTTTTAAATGTCCTTTTTTAAATAACCCCCTTTAAAAATACCCTCTTAAATGCTTTATTTTAAAAATGCGTTTTCTAAATGTCATTTTTAAATGCCCTATTTTAAAATGCCACTTTTTAAATGTCATATTTTTTAAATGCCCCTTTTTAAAAAATGCCCTTTTAAAAAAAATGTCCTTTGTTCTTTCTCCCTCCCCCATTATTAAAGCTACTTTTCTTACTGGTCCTGGCAGTGCTGCTGAACACTGTTCTGGAGGGTGGGCAGGTAAACCACAGGCCTCTGCCCACACAGAGCTTGAAGCTGCCACTGACAGGTGTGCCTCGGTGAGAAGGATATGCCTACCATCCTGATATTGCTCCTTTGTTAAGGGGAAGCGCCTTAGAGGCAATCAGCAACTCCCCAGAACAGACAGCAGAGATTGGGAGCTCACTGTATGGAGAACTGTTCTCCTGTTTTCCACCCAATTCTTCTTCGCTCTTTTCTTCCCTTCTATGCTGAGATACGGTTCCAAGGCTACTACCAGTGTATTGGTTATCAGATACTTAGCATGAATGGCTAATCTTCATGTGTGAGACCAAGTACTGGGTGCCAATGGGCTATTTAACCAAGGGGGCATCACAGACAAACATAATCTCTTCCTCGCCCAACCTGCACGACACCACTTTTCCTGTGATCAGGAGCAGGAACTTAAGGCTCAATTTCTTTCCCTTTCCGAGGCCAGGGGTGCTGAGACATAGAAACATAGAGAAACATAGAAACATAGAAGCAGGAGTAGGCCATTTGGCCCTTCGAGCCTGCTCCGCCATTCAATATGATCATGGCTGATCCTCTATCTCAACACCATATTCCCGCTCTCTCCCCATATCCCTTGATGCCTTTTGTGTCTAGAAATCTATCTATCTCCTTCTTAAATATATTCAGTGACTTGGCCTCCACAGCCTTCTGTGGTAGAGAATTCCACAGGTTCACCACCCTCCGAGTGTAGAAATTTCTCCTCATCTCAGTCCTAAATGTCCTACCCCGTATCCTGAGACTGTGACCCCTCGTTCCAGAACAAATTGTAAGACCCTTACCAGAGCCCTGGCTGAGATCAGGTAGCCCAGCACAGACTGGAAAGTGGACCTGGAACCTTTCCGATCGGTATGACTTGGTGCCGCACCAACAGCGCACTGTTCTACCATTCTCCGGCCTGTCAGTGAGCAGGTGTGTGACACCACCTGCCATTGTGGGCTGGCACCGGCAAAAAAAAAAAGTGTCCATGAGAACGGCCAGCTTGTCATAAAGACCCAACGGGTTCACTATTGTCCTTCAAGGAAGGGATTTTCTTGCTGCTGTCCCACCTACTTCAGTTGAGGGAGCAACACGATGTGCTCACCTCCTTTTTCCATCAATAACACACCGTGCAAGGCAACAAGATCTATGGAACAGGTCCTGCTGTCACCTTCCCCTGCCATGAGGTGAGCCAACCACTGCTGTGATGAGATCTGTTTAACTGTCGGAACTAGTGCATAGGGAGTTGGGGAATTCAAGTGCCCTTTGAAAGTACATGAGAACATAAGAATTAGGAGCAGGAGTAGGTCATATGGCTGATCTTCGACCTCAACTCCACTTTCGTGCCCGATCTCCATATCCCTTGAACCCCTAGAGTCAAAAATCTGTCAATCGCAGCTTTGAGTATACTCAATGATTCAGCATCCACAGCCCTTTGGGGTAGAGAATGCCAACGATTTACAACTCTGAGTGAAGAAATTCCTCTTCATCTCAGCCGACCCCTTATCCTCAGACTATGCCCCCTAGTTCTGGACTCTCCAGCCACGGGAAGCAACCTCTCAGCATCTACAGTCAACCCCCCTCAGAATCTTATATGTAGTTTCACACTACTGTTCCTGCTTAAACAGAATGACATTATACACTGAACACCTCATTTACATTTGCCATTGAATGTCCTTCCCCATAGACATTTTTTCCCCATTTATTCTCGGAACATGGGTGACGTTGGCAAGGCCACATTTATTGCTTATCCCTAGTTACCCTGTGAAGTTGGTAGTGGGCCGCCTTCTTCATAGCAATTATTTATTTAAATGACTGAATGGCTCCCTAGGCCATGTCGGATGGCATTAAAAGTCAACCAGATAGTGTGAAATTGGAGTCACATGTTGGCCAGATTGGGTAGGGGGTGGACAGATTACCTTAAACATCATCTGGCAAAATCATGATCCATTCTTTGACATCAACTGTATTTGGAGGGATTGACTGCAGATACATTTGCCTAGGTTTTGGCCTAGAGGTGAGTTCCATGCGAGGCGGAGATGGGGGGGGGGGGGGGGGCGGCAGTGGGGGAGAACCTGTTTTGTGGTCAGGAAACCCAGAAGAACGGGTTTCCCGAATGTCCTGCAGTTTTTAACTCCAGGGCTTCTTAAAAAAAAATTCTGTCGCTTTCCCACCCACAGGCAGCCTGATTGACAGGCTGGATAGGTCTAGTGTGGGGGTGTCCCAATCGCGGGGGGTGGTGGGAGTCCGATGGTGGTCGAGGGGAGCAGATGGCGGTCGGGTGGGTCCGATGGTGATCGGCGGTGGGAGCAGACAGATCGCTGGGGGGGGGGGGATGGGGGCGGTGGGGGGTTTACTGGATAACTTATTGGCCTGGAGGAAACACTTCCGCTCCTCCTGGCCCACAAGCAGTGCTGTAATGGCACTTACCTCATGGATTCAGCCCTTCTCGCTTCCATTCACCTGCCGAGTTTCCCGAGGTCTGGGAAACCCGACTGACCTGAGTTAAAAATAGAACGACTGTTAAAATGAAGGCAGGCAGCCTCACTATAATATTTAAATGACCAATCCGCCTCCCACGAGCGGATTGGTCGTCCTGCCTCCATTAAAACCAGAAATAGGCGGGTTCGAGGCGGGTTGGGTTCCTGTTTCAGATTTTTTTTTGCAGTTTAATCTCTGACGTGACCCCAACCCACCCGTTTCTGGGATGTAAGGTCCAGCCCTTCTAAACTGGCAGCCTTTCTAATATGGCTACGGACAGGCAAAATCTCATTGCAGCAATGTCGAGAGAAACGCTATTTTCCTTTCCAATTTTCTCCAGTCCTCTCGTGAAGGGGCTCATGTGGGAATGAGTCCTGGGTCCTTCTGGCCTCTATAACTTGTTGCTACACTGGATGGTGCCTTTTACTCATCAGCCCATTGAAGGAACAAGAGAAACAGTCATACGTTCGCTATCATTTCCTAACTTGTTCCAAGTATGAATATTTGGTTAATTCAACTTGCATTAAAATTAGAATGGTTCAAAATCAAATTAAAATTCAACTTCAAGTTCAAGGTTCCCCCCTCCCACAAAACATAATATTAATATTGCACAAGGTCAGCAGATAAACAGTTCCCAAGATTCAAGCAAAGTGGTTAACTTGGGTGTACAGCAGCCAACATATCTCTCTCTCTCTTAGGCAGTCCCTCGGAACCGAGGATGACTTGCTTCCACATTAAAAATGAGTTCGCAGGTGACTGATGAGTCCAATGCGGGACCTACAGTCTCTGTCACAGGTGGGGCAGACGGTGGTTGAAGGGGCGGGTGGGTGGGGTGCTTGGGTTGACGTGCGCTCCTTGCTCTGCTTGCGCTTGGCTTCCGCTTGCTCCCGGCGAAGAGACTTGAGGTGTTCGGCGTCTTCCCGGATACTTCTCCTCCACTTTGTGCGGTCTTGGGCCAGGGATTCCCAAGTGTCGGTGGGGATGTTGCACTTTTTCAAGGAGGTTTTGAAGGTGTCCTTGAAGCGTTTCCACTGCCCACCTGGGGCTCTCGCCGTGTCAGAGCTCTGAGTAGAGCGCTTGTTTTGGGAGTCTCATATCGGGCATGCAGACAATGTGACCCGTCCATCGGAGCTGATCGAGTGTGGTCAAAGCTTCGATCCTGGGGATGTTGGCCTGAGCGAGAACACTGACGTTGGTGCGTCTATCCTGCCAATGGATAGGTGTATGGTGGTGTAGTGTTTATGTTACTGGACTAGAAAACCAGAGATATGTGAGTTCACTTCCCATCCATGGCAGTAAAAGTGAACCATGAAGCTGATGGATTGTTGTTAAAACCCCCAATCCAATTCAATATTGTCCTTTAACAGAGGAAATCTGCTGCCTTTGTTCGGTCTGGCCTATATCCAGTCCCACACCAACATGGTTGGCTCTGAAGTGGCCTAGCAAAGTCAGTGGTATTAAATTAGGGATGGACAATAAATACTGGCCTTGTCAGCCACGCCCACGTCCCAAGAATTAATTAAAAAATGTGGAAAGCAAATGGATTAAAGGCTTTTTAAAAATATAAGTAACTTTACCACCTGTGTATGTTACCCCAACCAACATCAGCTGCCTGGAAACACGGAGACCTTTCTTAAAGGGACAAATCCCGATCACTTGAATTGGGCCAAGATTTGGATTTATCCAAATACATCTAAGTAGATTGAGTCTGATTTCAAACTAAGTTTGCAGAGCTTACTCTGTGCGTCAAGCAGTAAACGTATGAATTGTTCGGGCCTTCAGGTGCTATCTTATTTGCCTCTCAGTTTTTTAAAGGTCCAGAAGTGGACCCCAAAGTGTAACTTGTGACAATATGTATTTTTTGCAAGGCAAAATGTCCAGGTTGATTGTGGAGTTAAGTACAGCTGGAATAAAGCTTTCTGAAAACATCGGGCTGGATTTTGCCAGCCCTGGGGAGGCGGGTTTGGAGGCGGGACTGCCGGGAAAATGGCAGAATTTGGGGGCGGGTGCCCAACCCCCCTCCATGCCATCTTCCCAGGAGGCAGGTAGCCGACCCGCACCGGGTCCCGCCTCCTCGAGGCGGGAAAGGGATTAATGCCAATTAACTGCCTGTTAACAGGTAGTTAACAGGCAGTTTTTTGGCTAATCCCTATTTTGAGCCCTGAAGTGTGGGCTTCCCGACGGCTCCGAACCTCGCCAGGGTCAGCGAGGTGGGCCGTTGGCCTGCGGGGGTCGGAGGGGCCGAGATGTCCGGTGTCCAGGTGAGTAATGGGTGCATGTGTGCAGAGGTAAGTGTGTGAGGTGTGTGTAAAGTGTTTTAATAAGTTTTACTTACCTTTACTTCTTCCTGCAGGCTTCCTCCCTTCAGGTCTCGGGAGTCCCCCAGCTCACCGGCACAGAAAGCAGAATGGCCGCTGAACTGTCAAAAGCTGCAGCCTTCTGCTTTCTGGTCAGGAAGGCTTTCTAATTGAGTCTTGAGTAAAGACACAACTTAGAAGACAGATTGTCAGTGTTTGACAGCTTCACAGAGCCGTCAAACGCTGACATTTCATCTGTCAAAAGCTCTTGACAGATCAAACGGCACTCGCTGACGTCACCTGTAACTGGCTTTCCCTTAATTGGCCTGCTAAACCCGCTGGGCGGGCTTAACAAGGGAAAATAGCGTGGGTTGGCCACAAGTCGATGGAGGCGGGACTAAAACCCAACAAGTGGGAGTCCCGCCTCCAAAAGCTCCCCATTGACAAAATCCAGCCCATTGTATTTTGATATGGTGATTACAAACATGTAGAAATCTAAAGTCAAAAGGAAAGAAAACCTTCTGGCTGAGAGCTATGTACACAGACCCGCTTTGATGTCTTTAAGGACCATTCTAGCCCTCACTGATGTTGACTTTGTTCGCAGGACGAAGCTCCAGCCCCTGGCTGGCAATGACAGGTTCCCTCAAAAAGTGACCACAGGTGCTTTGATGGTTTAAAAACTGCGGTCGAATGCAAACACGCAGTTCCCTCCCTGCCGTCTGAAGTCAGAAATGTGTGAACTTCCCAGTGCTATCAGAGACCTGCCCTTCTGCGGGTTTTATAAACTGCAGGCAAATTCAGCGGCCCCTTTTTGGAGAATGATGCTGGATTGAAATGTGGGCTGGGGTCCATTGTACAAGTGGCGCTTTCTCGAAACCGGCGCTGCAGAGTAAATACTTCAGACTGATGCCGACTACCTTCTGGGTCAGAAGAAGTCTAGGACCCAGTTGGTCCTAAAGGCTTAGCTCACCAGACACGTCTTTACCCATAGAGTGGTTAGAATGTAGAACTCGCTACCACAGGGAGTGGTTGAGGCAAATAACACAGATACATTTAAGGGGAAGCTCGATAAACACATGAGGGAGAAAGGAATTTGGCCCAACAGGAACATGCCAGTGTTTATGCTCCACATGAGCCTCCTCCCATCCCTCTTCATCTCACCCCATCAACATATCCTTCAATTCCTTTCTCCCCCATGTACTTATCTAGCTTCCCCTTAAATGCAACTATGCTAGTCACCTCTACTACTCCCTGTGGTAGCGAGTTCCACATTCTCACCACTCTCTGGGTAAAGATGTTTCTCCTGAATTCCTGATTGGATTTATTAGTGACTATTTTATATTTATAGCCCCTAGTTCTGGTCTCACCCACAAGTGGAAACATCTTCTCTACATCCATCAAACTCTTTCATAATCTTGAAGACCTCTATCAGGTCACCCCTCAATCTTCTCTTTTCTAGGGAATAGTGCCCCAACCTGTTCAACCATTCCAGATAGGCATAGCCTCTCAGTTCTGGTATCATTCTAGTAAATCTTTTTTGCACCTTCTCCAGTGCCTCTATATCCTTTTTATAATATGGAGACCAGAACTGTTCACAGTAACTCCAAGTGTGGTCTAACCAAGGTTCTATACAAGTTTATTAACCTGCGTCGCTACTTTTAGGGATCTGTGTATCTACCCCCAGATCCCTCTGTTCCTCTATACCATTTAGACACTTGTTTTCCAAGGAGCATGTAGCCTCCTTATTCTTCCTACCAAAATGTATTACCTCGTACTTATCAGTATGTCAACATGTTAGTCATGTTCTCTCGTGTAATGCCTCATTTAAGCTTAAGGAAATATGGCAAGAAAGAGCGTAACTGTTTATTACTGAAGACCTTTTGTAAAGGAATGTGAAACATGTATCTCACACCACCTTGTAATTCATACTATTAGGGACATTTCCAATGTACACTGTCTGCCAGTGTGACAGAAAGTGACAGCCACCTCACTGATGATCACAAAAAGACTCACATTAACAAGGTAACAGCAATTAAACCCCCCATAATTAACACTGGACTGTTCCGTGCCACTGGATAAGTAGTAATTAGGCAATTTGTATCCATTTCTGCCCTGCGCTGGGGGGGGTGACAAGAAAGAAATGACCTCACATCGCAGACTTTAAAGAAACCTGAGGCCGTTTTCGCACTGAGATGCAAACCCAAGGGACAATATTTATTAAGAAAAATGTTTCTAAAAAAAATTAAAACAATATAGTCCTTTGAATATAATGGGTCCATTGGGGTTGATTGATTTAAAAAAATATAAATATAAGTAAAGATGTAAACATCCCTCGAAGGTTCTGCGTCTCATTGTTCTGGCACATAAAATTAATGGGATTCTACGGGTGAAGCAGCTGTGGTAGAATCAGTGCATTTTTTTGTGTTGCATTTTCGTCGGATAATGCAATGTGAATTCAATTTTTGCTTTGATGCACACTGAATAAAATTTTGCCCGTGTTGTATTATTGGAAGGCGATACACTTTACTTTTGGTGTTGTGATGTGTCTCTGTTCCTTGTTGATTTCAGACTAGCCCTCGGCATCTAAAAAAGCCATATTCATTTAACGTTTTATTTTATTGATTGAAAAACAAAGCCTGGAATTAAATAGAACCGTAGTTCATGCCTGGTTGCATCTTCTCACAGCTTTGGCCTAGATTTGCATTCATTTCCACCGGTGATGGTGATTTAGTCTGAATAATATTCCGAATTAGAGATTTAATTTAAATGTAAGAGCTGAGGGCGCCTGTTGTAAAATGAGGCCCATTTTGGTGGTTGGGTACACAAAAAAAGGCTCTCTTAAGAAGAAAGCAGTAAGAGTCAAGGCTTTGCGATCGAAGTCATTGCTGTCAGAACAAGGGTTGATTCTCCATTTACTCAGGTGCCTCCAATAGAGGTCGTTTTTATGCTGTGGTCTCTAATGCTACATTAGAGTTTGAGAATTTAGAGATGTTCTCTTAACACCAGTAAGTGAGGTGCCAATATCACGATTTAAGCAACTGGCTAGATCTGGAGCACACAAGTCAGGCAGTCTGCAAGATATCATAGGATTACATCGAATATACGGCACAGAAACAGGCCATTCGGCCCAACCAGTCCATGCCGGCGTTTATGCTTCACTCGAGCCTCCTCCCGTCTTTCCTCATCTAAATCTATCAGCATAATCCTCTATTCCCTTCTCCCTCAAATGCTTGTCTAGCCTCCCCTTAAATGCATCTATACTATTCGCCTCAACCACTCCCTGTGGTAGCGAGTTCCACATTCTCCCCGCTCTCTGGGTAAAGAAGTGCCTTCTGAATTCCCGATTGGATTTCTTGGATTCCCCATTTGATTTCCCTATTGGAATTCATGAGACAGCAGGAACTGCTCAATTGCTGCTGTAGCAACAGAGAAGAAAGAAAGACTTGCATTTCTATAGCGCCTTTCACGAGCACTGGACGTTCCAAAGTACTTTACAGCCAATTAAGTACTTTTTGAAGTGTAGTCACTATTGTATTATAGGAAACACGGCAGCCAATTTGCGCACAGCAAGCTCCCACAAACAGCAATGTGATAATGACCAGATAATCTGTTTTTGTGATGTTGATTGAGGGATAAATATTGGCCCCAGGACACCGGGGAGAACTCCCCCTGCTCTTCTTCGAAATAGTGCCGTGGGATCTTTTACATCCACCTGGGAGAGCAGACGGGGCCTCGGTTTAACGTCTCATCCGAAAGTAGGTGAAGTTGTTTTAAATGTTAATAAATCTATTCCTTAATTATTTATTCTTGGATATTCATGATCCAAAGGAAAGTTGAACATTAGAAGAATTCAGTTTTGAACTATCAGACATGTTGAAGGAATGGGATGGTGGAAGGAGAATGAGATGTAAAACCCATATATCCATATAGACACATCCCTTTTTACAATATAACTCAGTTACAATCCATTTGAAATAAAGGCAGAATTTGTCTGAGATTACATAATATTTAATATACTGTTCAATAGAGAGAAGGAATGTAGTAGGTAAATTTAGTAAGAGGGGGAAAAATTTGTTATCGACCATTTCGGGGCGCTAACATCGCCTGGGCGCTAACTAGCGGCGGCGACCCCGAAATTCAGTTTTAGCACCCCAAGAGGGAGGTGGGGCGTTAATTCAAGTGCTCCACTTCCTTCTTAGAGCGCTAACCCCGAATATCAGGTGGTGCGTTCTGCAGCGCTACGCACTGGGCCACGTAGCGCTGCCGCATGGAAGGGCTCATTAAAGGGGAGGACCCAAGCCCCACAACTCTGCGGGGCTCTACCTGGACCAGCAGGGAGTGGGGGTGCCGTGCCAGCAGCCCGGCACTCAAGAGGTGTGCCAGGCTGCCAGATCGCGGTCACGGACCCCGCGCTCGAAGACCCAACGGGCCGCGACAAGTAAGTCGGACGATTTTTTTCCTCCCGTCCGTCACCTCCCCTTTAGCTAACGCCCCGCGAGCCTCCTGTCGCTCCGTTCCCGCCCCCTGAATCGGTCGCTGTCATCGCCCGGCGGGGGACGCGGGCCAATTTTGCAGGCAGGGCGAAAACGGGGCGCTGCGCACGGTGATGACTGTCATCACCTGTGCAGCGGGGCGGAGCGCTACCGGTTACTGCCACCTCTAAACTCCTGCTGAATTTAGCGGGCGTCGTTGGCGGCGCCGCGCCCGGGCGAAAAGTCGTTTGCACCCTGTTAGCGCCCCCCGGAGGCACTAACAGGAGGCGCTAAGGTACCCAATAGAGTATTTACCAAAGATCTCTTCTTCAAATCTTGGTCTTCAACACTCTCTTCACCTGAACTTCAGCAAAACAATAGGAGCTAGATTTTCCATCCATATGAGGCTGGAATTGCTGAGAGTATTGTTTTAGTAATGTTTAGCTAAGTGGGTTTGTTGAGATCTTAATACCCAGGAATTAATAGGCAGCTCTAATATGGCAGCGAATCTGACTCCAAATTATTGAAAATTGACTAAGATAGCGAATCTAATGTTGGCAGATTTAGGAGGGACCTGGATAGATAGTCGGTGGAAAAAGTAACTGAGGGGCAGCATAGTGCACAATATTTATCAAACTTTGGAACTTCCATCACAGCCTGTAATGGTTTCTCTGGTCTTGCACATTCCTATGTTTCGAATTAGATATTGATGCCTTGGAAATCATAAATTGCAGTGAATAATAACGATTTTATGCATCGTGCATAGTGGTTAGCACTGTTGCCTCACAGCGCCAGGGACCCGGGTTCGAATCTGGCCTCGGGTGACTGTCTGTGTGGAGTTTGCACATTCTCCCCGTGTTTGCGTGGGTTTCCTCCGGGTGCTCCGGTTTCCTCCCACAGTCCAAAAATGTGCGGGTTAGGTTGATTGGCTATGAAAAATTGACCCTTAGTGTTAGGGGGGATTAAATACGTGGGGTTACGGGGATAGAGTGGGATATGTGTCGGTGCAGGCTCGATGGGCCGAAATGGCCTCTATCTGCACTGTGGGGTTTCTGTGATTCTGTGACCATCACCGTAGGAGAAAATTTGACAATACAGAATTGATCTAAATTGGGCGCATATAAATGCTGATGGTTTAAGTGGCACTTTCCACAGCCCCAATAACTACCTGTTTACTTTTGTCTTTCAAAGTATTACAGTGAGCCACCAAATAACAATTAACTTTTATGTGGAAATGAATGATGAGCAAGTGAAACAGTCACATGCGCTATTCCTCTTCACCTCTATCTGTCCGTTGAATTCTATTGCCTGGATTGCCTGCTCCAGGTTTTATGTTGATCCTTTTCAAGGCGAGGGGCTGTCTGTGACTGGTATCGCTGCTGGGAGTGAATGTCTCAGAAGATTAAGCTCAAGTACCCCAGGAATGGGCTGTATTTCATCAAACTGTCAGAGATATACCCTGGAGCCTAAGTAGCAGTTTTCCCATCATTAAATTGGTCCATGGAAAGGATATATCTGACGCGAGGACATGTTTTAAAAGCATAGATGGGAAAAGTAGGTCTATGTGAGTGTTGTTAAGCACAGCAATTCAAGAGGCACTGTAGGGTTGTAGCAGGGTTTATTGTCCATGGGTTAAGACAAACATTAGTTCATACAACCCTCTGGTGCTCTAGACTGAATCGAAGAACTCAATCAGCAGACTAAACATTTTGTCCACCTATAGCCAGGCAGGATGACCTGCCCCGTGGCTCCTGCACTGTTCCTTTATAACTGATTGCCCATAGATGTGTAAGAGAGGCCTGAAATGACTCAATATTCTTACCCTTGTAAAAAAAACACCTTGCCTCCACTTGACACTTCTCTCTAAAATGCCCTGCTGAGATCGGTAAACTGCAGGCTTGAGCCAGCATCCTGGATGGATCCGATAGCCAACGCTTCACAATTTATGCAATCAGGTGGGGTGTAGAGCGGCTTGTCTTCCGCCAATGCCGCAAGTGCCCCTTTATCTTCAGTGGCTGAACCCTCAAAGTGTGTGGGCGAGAAGAAGTCAGGCAGCGAGTGAGTTTCTGTGCGGGGTGGAGGTTCTCCTGCTCGCCAGTAACTTCGGCAGGAGAGCCACAGAAGCTCCGGAAAAACAGACGCTGTTTTTTTCCGCAGCTCTTATGCCGAAGTTAAGCCGGATGATCAGGAGAACTCCAGTGGAAATCCGCCCGATACATCTCCCAATCGTTAACGTCTGCTTGTTATCTTGATTGTCAATGTCTCCTACCGTTGTGTCTTTGAACGTGGCTGACAAGACAGGTCTTTATTCAAAGGCTTTTGGTCTGGGATGTATGCTGAGGACTTCTTTCAATCTTCAGTTCAGTTTGTTTGTGATGGTGAATTCTATGAGGTCGACATTGTGTCGCTCATGTATGACGTTGTAAGAACATAAGAAATAAGAGCAGGAGTCGGCCATTTGGCCCTTCAAGCCTGTTCCGTCATTCAATGAGATCATGGCTGATCTTCTGCCTCAACTCCATTCACCGGCCCTATCGCCATATCCCTTGATGCCCTTACTAGTCAGAAATCTATCGACCTGTTTTGAATATACCCAATGACTGAGCCTCCACAGCCCTCTCGGGTAGAGAATCCCAAAGATTCACCACCCTCTGTGTGAAGAAATTTCTTTTCATCTCAGTCCTGAATGGCCTACCCTTTATCCTGAGGCTGTGGCCCCTGGTTCTAGACTCCCCAGCTAAGGGAAACATTCTCCCAGCATCCATCCTATCAAGCCCTGTAATAATTTTGTATGCTTCAATGAGATCCCCTCTCATTCTTTTGAATTCAAGAGAATACAGGCCTAGTTTACTCAATCTCTTCTCATACGCCAGTCCAGCCATCCCAGGAATCAATCTCGTGAACCTTCGCTGCACTCCCTCTATGGCAAGTATATCCTTCCTTAGGTAAGGAGACCAAAATTGTACACAGTACTCCAGGTGTGGTCTCACCAAGGCCCTATATAATTGAAGTAAGACTTCTTTACTCCTGTACTCAAATCCTCTTGTAATGAAGGCCAGCATACCATTTGCCTTCCTAATGGCTTGCTGCACCTGCACATTCACTTTCTGGAACAACGTAAGAAATATTGTCTAAAAAAAATATTTTAACTCCTTATGGACTAATTCAAAAAGAACATAAGAAATAGGAGCAGGAGTAGGCCATTCAGCCCTATGAGCCTGCTCCGCCATTCAATGAGATCATGGCTGATCTTCCGCCTCAACTCCACCTTCCCGCACTATCCCCATATCCCTTGATTCTCTTAATATCTGAAATCTATCGATCTTTGTCTTGAATATATTCAATGACTCAGCCTCCACAGCCCTCTGGGGCAGAGAATTTAAAAGATTCACCACCCTCTGAGTGAAGACATTTCTCCTCATCTCAGTCCTAAATGGCCAACCCCTTATTCTGAGACTGTGACCCCTGGTTCTAGACTCCCCAGCCAGGGGAAACATCCTCCCTGCATCTACCCTGTCAAGCCCTGTAAGAATTTTATATGTTTCGATGAGATCACCTGTCATTCTTGTAAATTCTAGGGGATATAGGCCGAGTCTCCTCAATCTCTCCTCATAGGACAATCCCCCCATCCCAGGAATCAGTCTGGTGAACCTTGTTTGCATTCCCTCTAAGGCAAGTATACCCTTCCTTAACTAAGGAGACCAAAACTGTACACAATACTCTAGGTGTGGTCTCACCAGGGCCCTATATAATTGCAGTAAGACTTCTTTACTCTTATACTCAAATCCTCTTGTAATAAAGGCCAACATACAATTTGCTTTCTGTACCTGCATGTTAACTCTCAGTGATTCATGTACAAGGACACCCAGGTTCCTCTGAATACCAATATTTCCCAATCTCTCACCAATTAAAAGATATTCTGCTTTCAATTCCATTTTTATTGTTTTAATAGTGTGTTATTGTCTCACTGAATAAATCTATTGATGCATTAATGACAAAATGGTATTTACCACCTTGTGGACAGGACAGGAGAACATGGTGGGCATTCTATGTAATCTCTGGTGCATTGGACTGTAATTAAGGGGTAACTGGTATTCTCATGGCACTCTATCCTGCTCACAGCATATATATAAAGATTCAGGTTTCCGTAGGATATTTATTTGTTTAAGGAAACTAGCTGTCTGTCATGAGCACAAATGAAAATGTTGGGAGAAAGCCTAAACTTGGTCATCTGGATACGTCCCCCTTTGATGAGCACAGGATTCATCAAAGAGTCAGCGAGTCGAATTAAATCAATTACACTTTGTGCATCGAAATAACAAATGTTTCTGTCACATTTATTCTTAAAAACACAATCATTTGTTCTACGTGCAGGGACGTGGAAAATCAAATGATCAAGACGCAGAGAGTACAATGAATAATTTACCTCAAGGACTGAACAACTTGGGCAGTAAGGTAAGTGTTTGTGATAACTTAAGAAAAGAAGAATAAGACGTAGAGCAAATAGACTTCCAACCACACACAAAGCACCCTATATACATACATCCACCAATACACCCATTGTTATGTATCCCTATATGCATACAGTAAACCCATAATACTCTTGAATACACATACATACACTAATACTCTTGTGTACAAATTCATACACAGTAGGAATTATTTATGACTTTTATACCTCCCACATTAGGGGCTAAAAATTGAGTGGGGGCGCTACTTTTAGCGCCCCGGAAAAATTAGCGCCCCCACGACGGAAATTGAGTGGTAGTGCCCCAAGAGGGAAGCGGGATGCTACTGGAAGCACCCTGTCTCCCTCTTGGGGCGCTGCGAGGGAATATCGCGGCGCTACGTGCCGCAGTATTGCAGGCCTTCCTCGCCTTCTTAAAGGGGAGGGGCCTTGCGCAGCGCGACCAGGGGCCCAGCTGGGCCCCCAAGGATCGGAATGCCGGCAAAAGAGCCCGGCACTCAAGAGAAGTGCCGGGCTCTTGGAGTGCAGCCGGCACTCTGCGGGGGAGGTGCCGTTCAGGAGGCCGGGGACGGAAGCGCAGGCAGGTGCTGGCAGGTGGCCAGCAACAAAAATGGCCGCCCTGCACCTCGCCTTTAAATAGCGCCTCCCCGGCTACAGGTAGGCCCCCCTGACCCCGTCGGATATAGCGTCCGGCGGTAAGACAGGGGGCGCTCCTGAAGATAGCGGCCGGGGTGCGAGCGGGGCGCTGTGCACGATGAGGACGTCATTGCCGGCGGCGCAGCATCGCTGGGTGCTACCAGTTACCGCCGCCGCTAACCTCCCATGGAATTTCGCGGGAGACGTTGGCGGCGCCGTGCCCGGGCGCTAGTTGCTTTGCGCCCCGTAGCACCCTCTTAGGGCGCTAACGGGAGGCGCAATGCAACCGAATTTTTCCCTCTAGGTGTTAGAGTAGAGTTCATAGACCTGAATCCACTTTAACAGAAACAGACAGACACACTATCTCCCAGTTATCTTTTATTTAACCACTAACACACGGATTAAATAAGAACCCAACTTTACCTGTCCTGGAGTCTTCAAGTGCCCACTGGCCAAACTGACGATCACTTGAAGTCTGCTGATATCTTTAGATGACTCCTCTTCATTAGACCAGGATACGTTAATCCTGGCCGACTGCAGTGAAGAAACTAGATATTGCGTCAGTTCTTATATTTTTTGTGTTCAGATTCTTCTCCTCTGCACCTCAGTGACTGGCTCATTCAAGCATGGCTTTTCCCCTTGTTGTTTGTGTTTGGTTCACAGTTTACTGGGGTTACTTCATCATGTGTTGCAGATTAATGAGGGCCTTAGCTAAGGACAGGTCTAGGTCGGTTCCACTGGTTCCATAGCAACCCCAGATTTGTCCTTGGCTACAACTGCTTCTTTTGTCTGAGTAATGTCGGATTTAGGTGTATAACAAAATCTGTGACAGTGCTGAGTCCAATCAGAATAAAATGGCACTCTATAAAATATCATTAAGCTCCTTCCGCCTCGCGGAGAAGTTGTTAAAAATGTCCCTTCATATTCCTGTTCTCAACTTGCATTTTAAAGTGGTATAGCCATAATTAAAAGTTCTCTTTTGTACTAAAGTTCTTCTTGCTGTCAGGGATGTTTAAAATAGATTTTCCTTCAACACTAAAACATTTGTGTACACCTACACACACTAATGTGCCTTTGTACAGACATTCCTATATGCATAAATATGTATTATGCTTGTATGCACTCAAATACATAGTACACTAGTATACATGTGTGTACACAATACAACCCTAGTGTACATTTATATACACATATATGTAGCCTGTAGTCATACACACATTCCTGGACTAATGCATAAGTACCTATAAATCCTATATCTGGTGTGCCATTTGCTAAAGTAAATGGGCCTACCAAACCAGTAACATTTTGCAAATCCTGTAAGTGTGTTGTGACACTGGAGTGACTACCAATGTCAAATAATCACAGGGCTGTATCTAATTGTTTTTCCAAGTGATCCCTGTCCATATTTTGACTCGGGCCTAGCTATTTCGCCTCTCTCCCATTGTGCTAGCAGTGTTGATCTTTGAAGCGTTAAAACTCTGAATATTGCTTTCACACATTAAAATAATGAGATAAAGGCCTTACCATCAGCTAGAAAACAGTTGGCCCGGAGACTCCATCTTATCTCTGAGGTCATTAATCCCTTAGCCCTGCCCGTCCAAAAATTCCATCCTCACTTTCTCTAATGAGAACAGATACTCCCTTCAGTGTTCTTCATGGCGTCTTGATTCAACACCCTGTGCCGTTTTTGTTGCCTTTCTCCATGTCTTTCTATTAGACTGGTGGCCAAAAATTGACAAAATAATCCAAATGAGGACCCCCTCTCCTCTCAACCATGTCAATATTTCTCTTTCCTTTCTCAGCCAGGTCTCTGTCTCTGTCTCTTTCTCTCCCCAATAGGATCTCTTCCTCTCCTTCTCCACGAGGCGGAAGGCTCTTAATGATATTTTATAGAGTGTCATTTTAATCTGATTGGACTCAGCATTGTTACAGATTTCGTTATACACCTAAACATTTTATTTGCCTTGGAAATCGGTACTCTTTTAACGTATCAATATTTAAACATCTGGTCAGCTAGAAGAGACAAAACGACTTCATTTTATTTGATTATAAGGCCCTTTGTTGTGTAATCATATTTTCTGTTTTTAGCGTTTCTCCCCGACCCCCCTCAGGCTAATGGCAACCAGTGCAGGAGGTCACATTGACCATACTTATTGACATGAATCTTGTCATTCATGTGGAAATGACTTATGAAATAATACTGAGCGGCCTGCTCGTGGCGCTGTCCAGGGAGAGTATAAATACTCGGGCACGGGCCCAGCTTGCTCAGGACATTCTTTAACAGGAACTAGTGAAGGACACAACTAGATCTCCATGTTGAAAAACAGTTGATTAAAGCCTTGTTTAATACTTAGACCGAGTGCCTAGTAGTTTTCTTACGTCACTTACGTTAACTGGTAAATCGCTTACCTTTTACAAGATGCGATCTCGGCCCCAGCCAAGAACTGGTCCAGTTTTTGTTTTCCCCCAAGGCCTGCAGAGAGTCAGCACACGCTACACGAGCCGGTGACTTATTCCAAACTTATGGTGCTGGACCAGCAACGCTCAGCTTATGGGCGCAAACTGAATTCAATAAGTCTGGTAATCTGTGGCCTAGCGCCAGTGCTGCCTATGGGGAAATCACGGGTGCGTCCCTCTTGACTTTAATGTCCCTTTGTTTAAATAGATGCGAAGTTGTGGGGTACGCACTCGCGGTTTCCCGATATGTGCTCCCGGTGGGTGAGGCTCCCCACCGGAAACACACATTCAGGAGATTCGTCCTCAAATGCCATGGGCTAGAATTTCGTCTCGGGCGGTGGGGCAGAACGGGCGGTGTCGGATTGGCCGCCCGTTACACGCTGCTCCGTATATATCAGTTGCATTGACTGCCACGGAACTGAATCTCAGGCGCTGCGTATAACGGGCGGCCAATCCGACACCGCCCGCTTTGGGGCCCCCGCCCAAGACGTGTTTCTAGGATTATTTTTTAAATTCACATCCCAACTTTCACATCCACAGCAAAATGCACAATTTGAAACTATTGCAGCCACAGCGGTTTTTAAAAAATTCCTTTATGGGATGTGGGTGTCGCTGGCAAGGCCAGCATTTATTGCCCATCCCTAATTGACCTTGAGAAGGTGGTGGTGAGCCGCCGCCTTGAACTGCTGCAGTCCGTGTGGCGAAGGTACTCCCAGTGCTGTTAGGGAGGGAGTTCCAGGATTTTGACCCAGCGACGATGTTGAGTTTTGCACGCGAATCTGAGTGGGCCGTGCAGCCCCTTAAAGGGGCCGCGCACCCCTCAAAAAATTAAGGGGGAGCATTGGTAGAGAGGCGGAGAGGTTTAGGGAGGGAATTCCAGAGCTTAAGGTCTAGGCAGCTGAAGGCACGGCCGCCAATGGTGGAGCGATGAAAATCAGGGATGCGCAAGAGGCCAGAGTTGGGAGAGTGCAGAGATCTCGGAGGCTTATAGATCTGGAGGAGGTTACAGAGATAGGGAGGGGTGAGGCCATGGAGGGATTTGAAAACAAGGATAGGCTGGGTCTGTTTCCCTTGGAACAGAGGAGGCTGAGGGGAGACCTTATTGAGGTGTATAAAATTATGAGGGGCATAGATAAAGTAGATAGAAAGGACCTATTTCCCTTAGCAGAGGGGTCAAAAACCGGGGGCACAGATTTAAAGTATTTGGTGGAAGGTTTAGAGGGGATTTGAGGGGAAATTTCTTCAGAGGGTTGTGGGGGTCTGGAACTCACTGCCTGAAAGGGTGGTAGAGGCAGGAACCCTAACCACATTTAAAAAGTACTTGGATGTGCACTTGGGATGCTCTAACCTGCAGGGCTATGGACCAAGAGCTGGGAAGTGGGATTAGGCTGGCTAGCTCTTTGTTGGCCGGCGCGGACACGGTGGGCCGAAATGGCCTCCTTCCGTGCTGTAACTTTCTACGATTCTATGATGAGGATGTCCTGTAAAATTGTTGCTGGATGGGAAGAAGAAGTAAAAAAAAAAACATGAAGAAACTGAAGCCTTTCTGCATTTCAATCCGCAGGTCGAGATGGTTTTCTGGCTGCTTTCCATGCTGGCCACCCGTGACAAGGATGACATGTCGAGGACGTTGCTTGCCATGTCCAGCTCCCAGGACAGCTGCGTCGCCATGCGCAAGTCCGGGTGCCTTCCTCTGCTCATTCAGCTCCTGCACGACAGCGAGAGGGACTCGGGGCCCACCAGGAATTCCAGCGGCAGCAAGGAGGCCCGAGCCCGGGCCAGCGCCGCGCTCCACAACATTATTTACTCCCAGCCCGACGAAGGGCAGGCCAAAAGAGAAATGCGTGTCCTGCATGTGCTGGAACAGGTGCGCTTGTACTGCGAGACGTGCTGGGAATGGCTGGACACCAACAGACAAGGCGATGGTCCAGAATCGAACAACTGTAAGTAAATAACCTGTTATTCTTCTATCTGTTCAAATAGATATCGTGGGGCCACTAACTTAAAGGATTTGATAGGGTAGATAGAGGGAAACTATTTCCTCTGGTGGGGGGGAGTCCAGAACAAGAGGGCACAACCTTAAAATTAGAGCTAGGCCGGTCAGGGGTGATGGCAGGAAGCCCTTCTTCACACAAAGGGTAGTCGAAATCTGGAACTCTCTCCCCCAAAAAGCAGTTGAGGCTGGGGGGTCAATTGAAAATGTCAAAACTGAGATTGATAGATTTTTCTTAGGTAATGATATTAAGGGATACGGAGTTAAGGCAGGTAAATGGAGTTGAGATACAGGTCGGCCATGGTCTTTAATGAATGGCGGAGCAGACTCGAGGGGCTGAATGGCCGACTTCTCTTCCTACGATCTTAACTTCCATTGCGCTCGCTCGATTTATCCATGTTCCTGTTTTAACTACTAGGACTTTTGAATGCAAAGCCTTGCTTCGAGTATCGCTTCACTGCACAGCCTATTAACGCCAATCTCTTATTTGACAGATTTTGAGCTTCCAGTGTATGTCAGCGCCAAGCACTTTATCACAATTTAAGTGGGTGTGCAGCTCCCCTTTGAAAAAGGGAAAGTCATGTTCGGCAGTGGTGCAATGTAATGACCATTTAAACTCCTGAGCGAGGCCAAAAAAAAATAGAAACGAAACCCAGCGCCAAAAAGGGAAAAAGAAAAAATAGGAAAATTCCTCTCCAACCCCCTTCAGGGGATCACATTAACCATGCTTATGTTAACTGGCAAATCTCTTACCTTTTATAAGATGCGATCCCTGCCCCAGCCAAGAACTGGTCCAGTTCTATTTTTCCAAGGCCCGCGCGAGACTTATTCTAAAGTTTTGGTGCTAGACTAGAAACCCTCAGTTTATGTGTTCAAACTAAATTCAATAGATCTGGTAATCTGTGGTCTAGCTCCAGAAAACTGACAGGGACGCTAATAGATTTTTGTAAAAAAAAAACAGCCATTTCACTAATGTCCAAATGGGAGCCGGAGCCTGGCCTAGATGCAACGCCAGTCCCGCACTAGGTGGCTGAGCAGTTGTCGGGGCAACTAGGAGTGGTCAATAAATGTGGTCTTGCCAGCGTCACCCACGTGCCAAGAACAAATACAAACACCCCTGTAAATTTCCAGCATTTTTTTTTAATGATCCTTTTCTTCCATTGAGAAGCCTAACAGGACTAGACAGACTAGATGCAGGAAGGATGTTCCCAATGGCGGGGGAGTCCAGAACCAGGAGTCACAGTCTAAGGATAAGGGGTAAGCCATTTAGGACAGAGATGAGGAGGAATTTCTTCACCCAGAGAGTGGTGAACCTGTGGAATTCTCTACCACACAAGGCAGTTGAGGCCAACTTATTAAATATATTCAACAAGGAGTTAGATATATTTCTTAAGGCTAAAGGGATCAAGGGATATGGGGAGAAGGCAGGGACAGGGTACTGAATTTGGATGATCAGCCATGATCGCATTAAATGGCGGAGCAGGCTCGAGGGGCCGAATGGCCTACTGCTGCTCCTATCTTCTATGTTTCTATGTTTCTAAGGGTAAATGCCGGGCACCACCAAGCTTAAAAAAAAACAGGGAGCTAAATGGGTCGTTGAAGCCAAATCAATCACGACATTTAAGAAAGGAATTCAATGAACACTTGAAGAAGCTGTGGTGCCGAGCCCCACAGACCAGGAAAGACCTTTCTTTCTGTGTTGACTTAGCCTGTCTGGGTTGGGATGCTAGAATCCCAGCCCCTGGGCTAGTTCGGGGAAAACGAGCCCCCCTGATTGCTAGCCAGCGATTTTCTGCTGCAAATTTTATGTGTGTTAATTTTCGGGTGAGGACAGGTTAAGTTCCAGCTCCTCCACAGTGAAATAAGCTGCTGACAAGTTACTGTTTGGGCTCACGTATGAAGTGGAGAGAAAAAAAAACCCTTACTATCTTTGCAAGCCTATAAATCCAGATTGGGCTTAAGGAAGGAGCTTTAAGCAGCAGTGTTAATGAGCTGGAGCTAAGTGCATGCGCTCTGGATGATGTTGCAAAGATGCTGTTGGGAGGAAGGTTGAGCTTATTGTTCCATGTTTCACCATAATGGCTAAACCACCAGTGGGCAACTCATGCACTTAAAGGCTATTATACTTGGATGTATAACGAACCTTTTATGTCCCACAGAGGGAATGGACCTGAAACCTGGTTGAAAGTTCTGTGTTAAAGTGAATCCCATTGCATGCATATGGCCACATTATGATTTTTATATTGCTGCCATTTTCAACTGAGAGGAAAAGATCTAAATGGAAATTGGCACCTTTGCTAGTGTCTGGAGCTGGTCAGTCTAGATGCACTGAGTTTTATTAATTGGTTTAATGCCTTGAGCGCAAATGTTAGTATTTTGCAGCTATTCAGATCTCAAATCCTCCTTTTTACCGGCTTTTAAAACTCAGCTTGTCACCACTTTACCGTTACTACTTGACTTATCTCACCTTTTTTAGAATCGCAGAAATGTTGGAACAGAAGGAGGCTATTCAGCCATAGTACCTGCATTGCTGTTAGCTCTGTATCAGAGTACTGTGCACAGTTTTGGTCTCCGTAACTAAGGAAGGATATACTTGCCTTAGAGGGGGTCCAACGAAGGTTCACTAGATTGATTTCCTGGGGTGAAAGGGTTGTCATAGAAGGAGAGATTGAGTAGAATGAGCCTATACTCTCTGGAGCTTAGAAGAAAAGAGGTGATTTCATTGAAACATATAAGATTCTGAAGGGGGATTGACAGGGTAGATGCCGAGAGGTTGTTTCCCCTGGCTGGAGAGTCTGGAACTAAGGGGCATAGACTCAGGATAAGGGGTTGGCCATTTAGGACTGAGATGAGGAGAAATTTCTTCACTCAGAGGGTTGCAAATCTTTGGAATACTCTACCCTAGAAGGCTCTGCATGCTCAGTCGATGAGTATATTCAAGGCTGAGATAGATAAATTTTTGGACTCTAGGGGAATCAAGGGATATGGAGATCAGGTGGGAAAGTGGAGTTGAGGTCGAAGATCAGCCATGATCTTATTAAATGGCGGAGCAGGCTCGAGGGGCCGTATGGCCTACTCCTGCTCTTATTTCTTATGTTCTTATGTAGAGCAATTAAATCCAGCCCCATTCCTTGATTCTTTTCTCGTACCCTTTAATATTTTTCTTCTTCAAGTGTTCATCTAATTCCTTTTTAAATGCTGTGATTGATTTGGCTTCAACAGCCCATTTAGCCCCTGTTTGGAACCATTGTGGTGTCCTGTATTTACCCTTCAGTTAGGTTTCTCAATATAAGAAAAGGATCATAAACAAATCTGTAAATTTATGATTCCACATGCCACAAAGTTATATCTATAGAGGCAAACAATAATTAATTTAAAGTACAGTAGTGTATTGATTATGGTACTGGACTAGCAACCACGAGTTTGTGAGTTAAATTTCACCATGGCCACTTGTGAAACTGAATTCAATAAATCTGGTTTCTTTGTGGGCTGGAACTAGGAAAAAAATGACTGAGAGCTGACGATCGTCGTAAAAATCCAACACTGAAGTCCTGCGGAGAAGGGAACCTGCCACTTCTATCCAATCCATACTACATGTGCCTTCAGTCCCACACTATGGCCGGAATTTTCCTTACCTTGGCTGCGCCGGTGTCCGTGGCAGGTACCGACCCCGCTGCTGGCTCCATCCCTCTGTACAAAATGAACTTGCCTTAATGGGGCCTATTAAGCCCGCCCAGCGCGTTACCCGGCCCAATTAGATGGAGCAGGTCTGGTGACGTCACTCATAGAAACATAGAAGATAGGAGCAGGAGTAGGCCATTCAGCCCCTTGAGCCTGCTCCGCCATTTAATGAGATCATGGCTGATCATCCAAATTCAGTACCCTGTCCCTGCTTTCTCCCCATATCGCTTGATCCCTTTAGCCTTAAGAAATATATCTAACTCCTTCTTGAATATATTTAATGAATTGGCCTCAACTGCCTTCTGTGGTAGAGAATTCCACAGGTTCACCACTCTCTGGGTGAAGAAATGCCTCCTCATCTCTGTCCTAAATGGCTTACCCTTTATCTTTAGACTGTGACCCCTGGTTCTGGACTCCCCCGCCATCAGGAACATCCTTCCTGCATCTAGTCTGTCTAGTCCTGTCAGAATTTTATAAGTTTCAGTGAGATCCCCTCTCATTTTTCTAAACTCCAGCGATTATAAGCCCAATCGACCCAATCTCTCCTCATACGTCATTCCTGCCATCCCAGGATTAAAGTCGTTATCCTTGAAAGGACCCTGGCCACATTAAATGTTAAGTTTAATCTAATATAGTTGGTGTTGAATCTTTAGTGGATATAATAATATAATAAAAGTTATATATGAGTGAAAAAGAAAGATTTAAATAAAATTATCATTAAGTAATATGACTCCATCTATAAATACGATCAAGAACATAATTTAAAAAGCATATTAATTGGGAAGTTATTGGTGCTTTACTCACGAATCTATAGACTTTTGTATCAGTAACTGGTACAAATAAAAGATGTGTGTGTATAGGTAATACAAAAAATTATGCAGATTTTAAATGTAATTGTAAAGGGGTGGATTTACAATCTTATGCAAGTTCAGCGGAAGAGCTGCGGAATCCCTGACAAACAGTGTAAGTGGTGCTTACAATTTGTTTCTGGGAATTCTGCTGCTCTTCCGTTGAAGTTAACAATGGACAAGTGAGAGAACCTCTGCAGAAATTCACCCTAAAGTCTCAGAATGAAAAATTAAATTAGTCATAGTCAGGGACTTAAAGCAAATTGAACCAGTGGAATGAGTAATGAGAATGAAATTGTTATGGTTGATTACTTGATTTAATGAGTAACTGGACAATCACAGTATAATGTGAGAAAAACCTGACCAGAAACAGCACAAACATTTATTCAAATGGTATATGTCATTTTTTATAGTGCAGATCAATTCACAGCAATTACTGTTGAGTTGGAAGGCAACTGCCAAGAATGGCCAGTGAAAAATTAACATTTACCAGCAGCTTTTCAAGTAGAACAGAATCTCGATCAATCTGTTAGCTGATGTAAGCAACATGTTTTTATTTTGGTTTGTTTTCTGTGCTGTCAAGTAATCAGCTGGAGCAATGGCCACGGAACTCATGCCTCAGGTTGACAGGCGTGGTTCCCGAGCTGCGTGAACCCCATGGCCATGCAGGGAAATTTTAAAAATAGTGGGGGGGGAGGGGGAAAAGGCTCTTAAGTGCCTGTAAAGTGCCCCATAATGATTTCAATTGGGTCGCCCGCCGCTGCAGGTCGGGTCGGCTCCACGATGACAGATGCGCCTGTGGGAAAGGCATGTGGGAGTGAGTTGACAGCGGGTTCCTGACCCGCTGTCAAAAAAAGCAACTTTTCCGCCCAACCCGCCACCGATCACGCCCGCTACCACCACGGAAAATTCAGCCCTGTGTGGTTGACTCTTAATGGCCTCTGATGTGGCCTAGGAAGCCACTCAGTTGTAAAACACAATCACCATGCAAGAAGGAAGCCTACCACCACCTTCTTAATGCAACTAAGGATGGACAGTAAATGCAACCATGCCAGTGTCGCCCACATCCCAGGAACAAATAAAAATAAATAACTTACACAATTCTCTGAGTAAACCAAAAACACTGGGCCTAAGCATTTCCTAAGGAATACTTTGTAAAAGTGATAAGCATGCCCCCAATGGCCTAGTAGCTAAAGGAACTGCTCAATGTAGCATTAAGCTATACTGACAAGAAAATTCCAAGTGACATAGAATTTTCAGCACAGAAACAGGCCATTCGGCCCAACAGGTCCATGCCGGTGTTTATGCTCCACACAAGCCTCCTCCCACCCTACTTCATCCATCCCTATCAGCATACCCTTCTATTCCTTTCCCCCTCATATACTTACAGGAAACTTTCTAATATCCGGCACTGACGGGACCGAGCTGGTGCCGTACCATCAAAAGTGCCGGACATACCAGCGTTAATGTTGAAACATACGGAACTGAAAAGCTCCGTGTGAATCAACAAACCCTGCACAGCTTCAAAACAGTCAGCTGCAGCTGCAAGCGTCTCTAGCTGAAGCTGTTGCTATAGCTACAGACCTTGCAGTGCCTGACTGGGGAAAAAAAGGGGGAGAAATTCATTATCGTCCCGTTTGGGGGGCGGTAACCTTTGAAAGCTGGGAAACTTTGGCGCTAATGATTCCCAGCTTTCACGAAATTGGGTTTAGCGCTCCAGAGCACTCCACTTCCTTCCTGGAGCACGCTAAAGGACGCAGGTGGGGTGTGTCCCATGAGCTCCTTCCTTTCCTTAAAGGGAAGGGCCATCGCTACAGGATCTGCATTGGGACCAGTCAGCTGGTCCCTGACGGCGGCCGCGATTCGGCCCGATCAGCCTCATGCAACGAGAACTAAAAAAACTTATAGAAAACGGCTCCTGATTTTTGCCGTTAGATCGAGTATTCCGGACATATAACCCCCGGATAAACCAAAGTTTCCTGTACTTAGCTTCCACCTTAAAGGCATCTGTGCTATTCGCCTCAACTCCATGGTCTGTTATAAGCTAGATGATCTCAACAGCTCACTTAGGTGAGCTTCTGGAAGGCTACCGCCACCCGAGGAACTATACCCCAGAAGGAGTTGACGTCATCAGAATAGGAGGTGCAGGGAGAAAATTGGGGGGCACAAGCTATAACTGGATGCTGCTGAATTTAGAATCTAAATACTCTGCTCTTCCTTTCCCTTGTAGTGCCACTGCCCATTGAGCCCCAGATCTGCCAGGCAATGTGTGCAATAATGAAGCTGTCCTTCGATGAAGAGTACCGGCGCGCCATGAATGAACTTGGCAAGTTGCACAAATTTTTCTTTTAACTGTACCTTGAGTGTTCTCTCTGTTCCCATTCATTTATCATTTTAGCCAATGGTAACTTCTGGAGGAGAGTTTGGTTTTGAGATTGGATTTTATGGAGCATTTCGAAGGAACGAGCCCCCTGAGAAGGAAAGGTGAGAAGTAAAGAACCTATGGGGATGAAATTCATTATCGCCCCGTTTGGGGGGCGGTAACCTTTGCAAGCTGGGAAACGTAGGCGCTAATGATTCCCAGCTTTCACGAAAATTGGGATTAGCGCTCCAGAGCGCTCCACTTCCTTCCTGGAGCGCGCTAAAGGACGCAGGCGGGGCGTGTCCCGTGCAGCGCTGCCGCGTTCCGAGGCTCCTTCCCTCCCTTAAAGGGAAGGGCCATCGCTGCAGGCTCTGCATTGGGACCAGTCAGCTGGTCCCTGACGGCGGCTGTGATTCGGCCCGATCAGCCGCATGCAACTCCAGCAGAGTGCCAGGCTGATCGATCGCGGCCCAAGGAGAAGGAAAAACAATTTGAGCAAAACCATTCAAAAAATGTAGGGACTTGCCTCGGCAACCTCCCCTTTAACTCCGCCCCCCCCACCCCTCGCCCCCCCGAAGCGCCCGGCCTCCTGATCATCGCCTCCTGCAGCTGCCGGTGTTTTCACCCGGCCATGCTGCAGGGGGTGAAACCGAAGTTCGGGTCCGGGGTGCTACCGGGGCATTGCGCACACCGATGACGTCACGAGAGACCGGGGCGCAACGCCATACCGCCGCCGCAAACCTCCCGCCGAATTTAGCAGGAGCCGATATTGTCGCCGCGCCCGGGTGGTAAGTAGTTTGCGCCCCGTGATCGCCCCCCCGGAGGCGCTAACGGGAGGCACAAAGGTACCCAAATTTCTCCCCCCTAAAGTTAAAGCCTAATATTGACATACAAATTAGAGCTCAATTATCCACGCTTCTATTTTTTAAAAAACCACACAGAAGCATGCTAAACGTTCATATGGTAACAGTACATGGTAAGAAAATTGTACCCTCTGGAGTCTTAACAATGGACCAGAGTTCCAGCCAGGGACGGCTGTTATTAGCCACAATAACAGTTTGCACTTATATTGTGCCTGTAATGGAGCAGAACATCCCTTAGTGCTTAACTCGGGGGGAGGGGGGGTGGGCGGTGATGGACACTGAGAAAGGAATTGAAGAGATTAGAGGCGTTGATCGATGGCGAGGACACAGAGGTAGGTTTTAAGAAGGTGATAAGAAATGTAGTGAGATGGGAGGGATTAGGAGGAGAATTTCAGATTGCAGAAGTATGGTGACCGAAGGCTATATCACCGCTGGTGGGGCAGAGTAGGAGGGGAACAAATAGCCAACAGTTTCTGCTTTAACAAAGTGGTAGACATGGGGCCTGAGCAGAGTCCCTCCCTGCTTCTCCGCAGATCCATTCAGCAGAAATGGACGCTAACATATTTGTTACTTCAGAGGGGAAAAGTACAAATCTACTCCTGCCTGCCATGGGGCAAATTGTGCATCTAATGACTGAAGTCTTGATTTCATATCTGGGTTTGACTTCAAATGAAGATTGTCACTCAAATCTGCCAGCCAATAAACATGGTGGGGAGAAATTCGGTATCACTCCGTTTGGGGTGCAATTATTGGCCTGGCGCTAATTATCACCTCCGACTGCAAACTTGGCTTCTATCGCCCCTGGAGGTGATTGGAGCGCTAAATCAGGCGCTACACACCTCTCTTAAGGCGCCAATGCCGAGGAGCGAGGCACTACCTCAGAGCGCTGGCGAAGCTCATGTGATGTCAGTCAGCAATGAAACACAGGCACACTGGCGCTGGCCAGTTCTTAAAGGGGAGGGTCGATCTTGCTCTCCATCCACACCCTGCTCATTGCAGCCTTGAATCTCGGCCTGGAGAGACTTGTACATCAAATCTGCTGGAAATAACAATGGAGAGGCCCAGGGAAAGAGCTCAGAGTGCAGCCCCCACAGTCTCTTCTAAATCAATGCAAGGAAGATCAAATCAAAATGAACCTGCAAAGTGCTGCTCAGTACCCAAAACTCCTTCACACAGCGTTGAATATCTCCAGAAGTCTCTCTCACTCTGAATGCGTGGTTCAAAAATGTATCCGAAAAAAAAGGCAGGAACTGGTCGTCTTTAAATAGCGCTCCCCCGGTCCCTTCCCGACTGCATAACGCTCCCCTCAACCTATCGTTGCTAGCGGCAGGCAGTAAGGCAGGGGGCGCCACTCAATATCCGGTCAGAGGCGCTACCGGGGCGTCACACGCTCGACTGACATCATGATCTGTGGGCGCAGGAGATCATGGCGGTAGTGTTTACCACCGCCGCCGCAAAATGTCTTCAATTTCGCGAGCGGCGCAAACATCGCCGCACCCGGGCGCTAGTTGCTTTGCGCCCCATTAGAGCCCTCTTAAGGCACTAACGGGAGGCGCAAACCAACCGAATTCACCCCCCCCCCCCCCCCCCCCCCCCGGCCCCGGTGTGTTTAGTGACTTTACAGTTCATCTACTAGGCCAGATGCTTCGTAGAATCATAGAAACGTACCGCACAGAAGGAGGCCATTTGGCCCATCGTGCCTGTGCTGCCTCTTAGAAAGGACAGTTGTGCTCAGTCCCCCCGCCCCCCGCTTTTTGTCCGTAATCCTGCGAGTTCCTCATCCTCATGTAACCGCTCAACTCCCTTTTAAAATTATTTATGGAATCAGCTTCCTCCACCTTTTTCATGTAGGTAAAGCGTCTCACCATAAGGGGAAACGCCAACATTATTGATTTTATTCTTCAAAAAGAGCTGTTATAGTTAGTAAAGCATAAAGTCCTACAAGTGTAAGTATGCCTTGGGATCAGAGCCCCATCGGCCTGCTCTCCCGGCTGAAGCAAAACATGACAGTGAGCAGTCAATCAGGATTGTTCAGCTGCTCTTTTTCCACTGGTCTTAAATGTAAACCCTGTGAAGTAATTGGCTCTGGAATGCAATTACGGGCACACTCGCTTCGAGTGCCGAATTCTAATTCCGATTCCAAACAGATTTGGTTCCACATGAGAAGTTTGATGAAAGAATTTCAATCTGTCGTTGAGATCTGGAGACCTGGATGCAATTTTAGATTTCTTTTCCAATTCATCTGACTGTGCGCATCGCTGTTGTGTCAGCCGTGGCTCAGTGGGTAGCGCTCTCGCCTGTGAGTCAGAAGGTTGTGGGTTCAAGTCCCACTCCAGAGACTTGAGCACAAAAATCTAAGCTGACACTGCAGTGGAGTGCTGAGGGAGTGCTGCACTGTCGGAGGTGCTGTCTTTCGGATGAGACGTTAAACCGAGGCCCCGTCTGCCCTCACAGGTGGACATAAAGGATCCCATGGCACTATTTCGAAGAAGAGCAGGGGAGTTATCCCCGGTGTCCTGGGCCAATATTTATCCCTCAACCAACATCACTAAAACAGATTATCTGGTCATTATCACATTGCTGTTTGTAGGCAAATTGGCTGCCGCATTTCCTACATTACAACAGTGACTACACTTCAAAAGTATGTCATTGACTGTAGAGTGCTTTTGGGACATCCTGAGGTTGTTAAAGGTGTTATATAAATGGAAGTCTTTTTTTAAATTGACTCAAAGATGTCCCAGGTTCTGGGATTGAATCATTTTGAATCATAACTAGTTGGGAAAAAAAACATGGTTTGGAGCAAACTCATCTGCTGAAAAATGACTATCTCCACGAGAGATAAGATCTAAAACTTGGGAGTCTTACAGCTGTTATTTCCTCCCCCCCCCCCTCCTCCTGTACAGGAGGTTTACAGGCGGTGGCTGAACTGCTTCAGGTTGACTGTGACATGTATGGGCCCACCAATGACCCTCTGAATTCAGCCCTACGTCGATATGCAGGAATGGCCCTGACCAACCTCACCTTTGGAGATGTGGTCAACAAGGTGAGTGACTGTACCATGTCCAGAAATACCTGCCCGCAAATTACTGGTCAAAAAAAAAGAGAAGGATTTGTAGGGCAAATGTTGCACTTGGCACAAGAGCACAGATCAGAGAATCATAGGTGGAGGGCAGCATGCCCAACTCGCAGCGCTCCTGATATTCCGGCTGTTAATATTACCTTCAATATATGTCAGCTGCGGCTCAGTGGGTAGCACCCGCACCCCTCTGAGTCAGAAGGTTGTGGGTTCAAGTCCCACTCCAGAGATTTGAGCACATAAAGCTAGGCTGACACTCACAGTGCAGTACTGAGGGAGCGCCGCACTTTCGGAGGTGCCGTCTTTCGGATGAGACGTTAAACCGAGACCCCGTCTGCCCTCTCACAGGTGGACGTAAAAGATCCCATGGCCACTGATGTAATAAAACTCACTACGCACTTGGTTTGAGCAGAAAGCAAGGCTTTAATCAACTTGTTTCAGAACATGGAAATCTAGTTGTATTTCACTAGCTCCTTGTCTTACAAAATGTCCCTGGAAAGCTGGGGCCCACGCCCGAGTATTTATACTCCTTGGGCGGCGCCACCAGCTGACCGTCCAGCGTTATTTCATAAGTAGTTTCTTGATGATGAGATTTATAACAGCCACTATTTCGAAGAAGAGCAGGGGAGTTCTCCCCAGTGTCCTGGGCCAATATTTATCCCTCAATCAACATAACAAAAACAGATTATCTGGTCATTATCACATTGCTGTTTGTGGGAGCTTGCTGTGCGCAAATTGGCTGCCGCGTTTCCCACATTACAACAGTGACCACACTTCGAAAGTACTTATTTGGCTGTAAAGCACTTTGAGACGTCCGGTGGTCGTGAAAGGCACTATATAAATGCAAGTCTTTCTTTCTTTATAATGGTTCTGGTCGTATGCCAGAATGTTCGTTCAAGAGTGGGAAATTGGAGGCACATAGTGTGGCTGCATACTGGGGGGCAAATAGCCTGCTCTCAATGATGTAGACGGAATCATAGAGTCATAGCACAGAAGGAGGCCATTCGGCCCATCGAGTCTGCGCTGGCTCTTTCGAAGATCAATCCAGTTAGTCCCACATTTCCCTGTTCGTTCCCCATATCCCTGTAATTTTTTCTCTGTCAAGTATTTATCAAGTATTGAAGGCTACTATTGAATTTGTATCCACCATCCTATCAGGCAGTGCATTCCAAATCCTAACCACTTGCTGCATTCAAAAAAGTTTTTCCTCCTGTCGTCTCTGGTTCTTTTGCCAATCACATTAAATCTGTGTCCTCTCGTTATCAACTCGTCAGCCATTGGAAACAGCTTCTCTTTATTTATTCTAGCTAAACCCTTCAAGATTTTAAACACCTGTCAAATCTCCTCTTAGCCTTCTCAGCTCCAAGGAGAACAACCCCAGCTTCTCCAGTCTATCCACGTAACTGTAAACCCTCATCCATGGAACCATTCCAATAAATCTTTTCTGCACCCTCTCCAAAGCCTTCACATCCTTCCTAAAGTGTGGTGCCCAGAATTGGACACAATACTCCAGCTGGGGCCGAACTACTGCTTTATATAGGTTTACCATAACTTCCTGGCTTTTGTACTCTCTGCTTCTGTTTACAAAGCCCAGGATCCCATATGCTTTATTAACTGCTTTGTTAACCTGTCTTGCCACCTTCAAAGATTTGTGCACAAACACCCCCAGGTCTCTCTGTTCTTGTGCCCAATTTAAAATTGTACCATTTAGCATGTATTGTCTCTCCTCATTCTTCCTACCTCACATCTTTCTGCATTGAATGTCATCTGCCATGTGTCTACCCATTCCACCAGCCTGCCTATGTCCTCTTGAAGTCTATTACTATCTTCCTCACTGTTTACTACACTTCCAAGTTTTGTGTTAATTGCAAATTTCAAAATTGTGCCCTGTACTCTCAAGTCCAAGTTATTAATGTACATTCAGTGGTTGTACTGGTGCTAAATCTCTTCTGCATTATAAACGGTACAAATTCAGTGTATAATGTCTAACCTCTTCTGTTAGGGTATAAATGGGTATTCATTGTTCTCCATCATATCTGCTGCTGTGAAATTAAGAAGAATCACTGTTACTGAAAATCAATACAATAATGTAATTTCCATATGACAATGATGATAATGAACTCCAGGAATGAGTATATTGGGGAGGGAGTGGGGCAATCATTCACTCAGTGTTGGTCCAGTGGGAGTTCTATCTTTCAGTTCATTTTTACCTAATTACAATGTTCACATCAAGAGAAGATTAATGTAAGAGAGGTGCTAATCAGAAGCTGGTGCCAACAGAAATAGAGGTCAACCTGATTGATACAATATTTCTTTCAGATTATTTTAGATGTGAGTCGATGAAAAGGGGATGGATTTGTGTACATTTTGTCAATATATGTTAATCAGTCTGTTAAGTATATTAACTAATATCTGTATCTTGTAAATAATTGATAACCTGATCTGGGACTCATTTACTACTGAAACACAATCTTCTAGGTCAAGGGCAGACGGTTTAACCTCTTCCAAAACAGTTATTGATAGGTCACAAGGAACGTACAATCTGGCACTGGTCAAGGACTCTGGCTGTTCCTAACAGGAATGACACTGCTCTCTTTTCCATAAAATGTCCTCTCCTTTCCCCCCACCCTCTCTTATGAAGCTGACACTTGTTGAGATATGGTTCCATGGATTTTGGCACCCATCCAGTACCTCAACCAACTGGTCTTTCTTCATGTGTGAGTCTAAACAGTGAGTTTCAGTAGGTTATACAACCTTGGATTGTATCACAGCTGATGCACTTTCCAGCAGGGTCCAGTGGTTATCATCAGGTATGGGAATCCTGGCTGATTGTTTTTCTTCCGTTCCCTAGCCCAGGGCGCTGAGTCCAATTATAATGGTCTGATTGCCCACCTGGTTCAGATCAGCTGCGAGGCTATACCTATCAGGAAAGGGTGAGCAGGCTGAGTCTCTTTTCTCTTGAAAAGAGAAGGTTGAGGGGTGACCTAATAGAGGTCTTTAAAATTATGAAAGGTTTTGATAGAGTAGACACAGAGAGAGTGTTTCTACTTGTGGGGAAGAGCATAACTAGAGGCCATCAATATAAGATAGTCACTAAGAAATCCAATAGGGAATTCAGAAGTAACTTCTTTACCCAGAGAGTGGTGAGAATGTGGAACTCGCTACTGCAGGGAAGCGAATAGTATAGATGTATTTAAGGTGAGGCTAGACAAGCATATGAGGGAGAAGGGAATAGAGGGTTATGCTGATAGAGTTAGATGGGGAAAGACGGGAGGAGGCTCGAGTGGAGCATAAACGCCGGCATGGACTGGTTGGGCCGAATGGCCTGTTCCTGTGCCGTATATCCTGTGTGGTCCTATGTAGCTAATTCAGCACAAAGAATCAGACTAACTCCACATCACAAAACCAACCCATTTAAAAGTAGACTGTTTTTAAGATGTTGCCATCGTGAATCACTTTCTCAGCTTCCCAGTGGGACCACGATGTCCCATAAAAGAGCCAATTGCAGGTGTGAACCCTGGTACAGTCTGTTTGTCTTGGTCAGAAATATCTTGAGGTGAGAGGATCAAATTGCTTGGTAAATGAGATGTGCTCACTCGTTCAGCTTTCTGTGCCCATTTTCCTCTTGCAGGCTACACTGTGCTCCAGAAAAGGCTGCATGCAAAGCATTGTGGCCCAGTTAGAGTCCGAAAGTGAAGACATACATCAGGTTGGTGAATTAGGAAGCATTTTGTTCAGATACTTTGTAAAAGTTTAAAGGAATACTTCAGGATAAGGCACTACAATGGTCTTAACTTTGCATATTCATCTAAAAACGTCCCTTGCTTATATGTGATATAAAATAATAATTTTCAACTAAATAAAAATTAATATTAATCTTTACCATCTTAAAACTAATACAGAGCCTTAACTTGGACTATTCCTTTAACTGCACAGTGAAGTGCAGCTTGGATTCAAAGGGGGAGAAATTGGTCCTCGTTGCGTTCGACTTCACTAGAGCGTAAAATATTGGACGGGGCGTAAAACAGGCGTCTGACCCGAACCGACCCTTGTTCCCGCCAGGCGGATTAGCTTAAAATCGGGGCTTCAATGTTTGAACAGCTTGGGGGTGATTTTCATTCAGAAGTTGGGAAGGAGGCGGGACTACAGCTTTCGGGGTTGTAGTCCCGCCTCCATCGAGATGTGGCCAATCCACGCGGTTTTAACTTGATTGACCTTGTTGAGCCCGCCCAGCGGGCTCAGCAGGCCAATTAAGGGCCACCCGGCAACAGGTGACGTCACACACTGAAATTTCATCTGTCAAGACGTTTTGACAGATGAAATATCAATGTTTCACAGCTGTTTGAAGCTGTCAAACACTGACAGTCTTACTTCTAACCTGAGTCCTTCTACACAGACTCAGTTAGAAATCTCACCGGCACAGAAAGCTGCAGGCTGTCACTTTTGACAGATCGCAGCCGTTCTGCTTTCTGTGCCAGTTAGATGATGGACTCCCAAAACCTAGCGGAAGGAAGGCTGAAAAGGTAAGTACAGGTAATTTAAACTTCTTTACACACTTTAGACACACCAAACACACTTACCTTTGCACTCATGCACCTATCACTCACCTGAACACCGACATCTCGACCCCTCCAAGTCCTTCAACCCGACGGCCCGACTCCTCTAACTTGGCGTGGTTTGGAGCCGTCAGGAATCCCACACTTCAAGCTTCAAAATAGGGATTAGGCTAAAAACTGCCTGTTAACTACCTGTTAACAGGCAGTTAATTGGCACTAATCCCTTCCCGCCTCAGATGGGCGGGTCCCAGTGCGGGGCGGGTACCCGCCTCCTTTGAAATTTACATGGAGGTGGGTTGGGGGCGGGATGGTGTCGGGACCCCCGAATTCGGGACTCCAATCCCGACTCCACGAGTCAATGAAAATCGACCCCCTTGTATCTGAATAGCTAGTCAGGATTTCAACACTCTTGCAGCCAGGCTGTATTTTCTTTCGGGTCAATGCAGCTGTATGTGTATGTACACATCTGTATGTGTGCACACAACTGCGTTCTTTCACCCAAGTCTTTGCATACTTAGTTATGACACCAAAGACTCTCTGGTCCTCATGCTTATCATCTGTATGATTTTACTACATTTTGAAGAGATGCCATTGGGATCAAATCCATTTGTGGGATTTTGGAAATATGGGGGGGTGGCAATATACATTGACGCTCTCTGCAACCGGCTTTCCCTTAATTGGCCTGCTAAGCCTGCTGGGCGGGCTTAACAAGGTCAAGCAAGGGAAAATAGCGTGGGTTGGCCACAAATCGATGGAGGCGGGACATCGACCCGCAAAGCAGCAGTCCCGCCTCCAACGTGCCCCCGTTAACAAAATCACCCCCATGGATTCTGATCAGGAGGCGTTCAAAATCTTGTTATTAATTGAATCAGTCATTCTTGTACATACAGCGGGTAGCCAAAACTGCCCAACGCATTACCAGCACCCGGCTACCGACCATAGAGCATATATATCAGAAACGCTGCCTACGGAGGGCACGGTCCATCATCAAAGACCCTACCCACCCCAGCCACAGTCTGTTCGCCCTCCTACCATCTGGAAGACGCTACAGATGCATTCGCACCCGTACGACCAGATTTAGGAACAGCTTCGTTCCCAGGGCTGTCATCCTACTGAACTCCACAAATAAACACTAAAGCCTGCACATCTGCCAATGCACTTTATTATGGTCATATTTATGCTAATATACTGCAAGCCAAATGTATAAATGTATGTTGAATGTTTAAGTGTCCTAATCCAAATTGTACACTCTCGGGAGCCGCAAGCCTACATTTCGTTGTACTGCACTTGTGCACTAACAATGACAATAAAAGTTGATTTGATATTTGATATTTGATTTGATACGGGAGGAGATCTTCAGGTAAGCATTTAGTGTTACAGTTAGTTTTGTCTTTATCTACAGTGGAACTCAGTGTTAGAAGTATATCATTTAATTATGTGTCTGTAGAGCATGTATGAATGTGCATATAAAGTAATGGTATGTGTGTGTGTGTGTGTGTGTGTGTGTCTCTGATAGTGTACTTGTTAAAGGGAGTTGTGTTGTTGTCTTGGAGAGGAAAGACCCAGAAGATGAGACTAGCAATTATCCTTGGGGTGGGGGTTAGGCTGAGGCTGAAGCAACTGGGAAAATCAATTTGCCATTGTGCGCCTCAGTTCCCAGCCTGCACCTTAGAGTGCAGTTAGGGATAGGCTTGCTCTTTTGGCTCAGTGTGTAACGTTCATGTAATGTTCCAGGTTGTGGCGAGTATTCTGAGGAACCTCTCATGGAGAGCAGACGTCAACAGCAAGAGGATTCTACGGGAAGTCGGAAGTGTAAGCACATTGATGCAATGTGCTCTGAAGGCTAAAAAGGTGCATTCTTAATTAACTGGCTCACAATTCATTGTTAATCTAAGATTCTAGCGAAGAATATTAATGGAAAAACGTATCCAAGCCACGAGATGCGGGGAGCAGAAAGAATCCATCTCATGGGACCGGCTGTCTGTCCATAAAGAATAACATTGCCTCAGCAATTTAAATACACAATCAGATTTTACTTTCATGTCATATGTAACTTCTTCTCATCCCTTTGTCTCTCACTCAACGCCCCCCCCACTCTCTTTTAAACCTCTCTTGATATGCTGAGAGGGCGAGATGAAGTAAGGTGGGAGGAGGCTCATGTGGAGCATAAACACCGGTATAGACCTGTTGGGCTGAATGGCCTTTTTGTAAATTCTAAGTAATTCTATGTAAAATCCTTCTTAGGAGATAATTGGACCTGGGCATGCAGTTGTAATTCATTCCCTATTTTAAAGTCATGCATTTTGTCCTTATTTTCATATAATACTTCAATTTTATATTATTATTTATTGTTAAATAGCTAAACTTCTTATAATTTGGGGGCAGAGAAGTACAATTGGTTGGGGCAAATAGATTTTTCTTCATGCAGTCTGAGGAGCCAGGAGGTGCAAAACTGAGCTGGTACAACACCCCCACTGGCAGCATTGTGTAATTACAGTGTGACCCGTTTACATAGGAATTAAATGTGGGCTTGGAAAAAGTTTACATATAAATATGTCAAAAACAGACAACAGGAAACAAGGGTTTTTAGATAATGAAATACGGGTTTTTAGATATGAAATACACATAGATTTAATGTAAGAATTTTAATATGTTATAGATAGATGTATAAACAAATCCCCAAGCCCACATTTAATTCTTATGTAAACTTGTCACACTGTAATTACACACTGCTGCCAGTTGGGGGGGGGGGTGTTGCTCTACCGCCTTAGTTTTGCATTTCCCGGCTCCTCAGATTGTATGAAGAAAAATGTATTTGTCCCAACCAAATGTACTTCTCTGCACTGCATACTGGAAGAAAATACATACGCTACGAATGGTGTAGAAATAGCTAACGGTGAGGCTGAAAGAAATCTGTGAGTGTTAGTAGACTTAGCATTGAACATATCAAGGCACTGTGCAGCAGCAATGCAGAATGATCACTGAGTTATATTGCCAATTATAAAGTATAATTCAGAATGGGTTATGCTAACACTGTATAATGCTGTGGTGAAACTGCACCTTGAGAAATACATCCAGTTTTGGTCATCTGAATACTGAGTTATGAGGATAGATTAGAGAAACTGGACTCTTTAGGCTTGCAAGAAGGGAGATCTTACGGATGTAAATAATTTATTAAATGTTATAGAAAAGCTAAATCCAGAGCATTACTTTGAGTTGAACCATGATAGTAAGGCAAGGGGACCTGGATGTAAAATGGGTGATGGGTAAATTTAGGACTGATGGCAGGAAGAATTACTTCACATAAAAAACCTTAGAGTTATCCAAGAGCTTGTTGAGTGGTGTGCTGAGGGGATTGCAAGCTCGTCTTTTCGGATGGATGAGCTAAGGAGGATTGAACAGCTGCTCTCATCTGGATTCATTTTGTGATCTTGTGAATTGACATTCTGAGCTTTGTATTTTCATGTTCCCCTCAAGGAGTCGACGCTGAAAAGCCTGCTGAGCGCGCTTTGGAACCTGTCGGCTCACAGCACAGAGAACAAGGTGGCAATCTGTTCTGTTGAAGGGGCGCTGGTTTTCCTCGTGGGAACACTGACCTACAAGTGTCAGAGCAATTCGCTCGCCATCATTGAGAGCGGAGGGGGTATTCTGCGAAATGTTTCCAGTCTCATTGCAACAAATGAGGAGTACAGGTACAGCAATTAATTTTTTTTTTTTTAAACGGTTACTGTGCACCAATCGCTAGCATTGCCTGAATATGTTGGTAGCACTCTCGCCTCCGGGACAGAAGGTCGTGGGTTCAAGTCCGACTCCAAAAAGACGGCACTTCCAATAGTGCAGCACTTCCTCAGTACTGCACTGGAGTGTCAGGAGAGTAGTAAAGTTAAATCAAGTCATTTGGGGTTTAAAAGCCTGAAGATTGTAAAAGGAAGGGAAGACTGAATGAGGTAAAAGTTCTAGGCCTAGAAATTGGCCTGAGGCGCCCAAGCGGCGCAAAGTTCGCTTGTGCGCTGGAATTTGCGCCGCAATCGCCGCATTAGCGATCGCCGCAAATTCAGTTGAAGTGCCCCTAGAGGGAGACGGGGCGCAGCTCGAGGCGCTCCGCGTCCCTCTTAGGGCGCTGAAACTGAATATTGCAGCGCAACGTGCCGCAGCGCCACATGCTGCGGCACGGCACGCTGCGGTACTGCAGGCCTTCCTCCCACTGTTAAGGGGGAGGTGCCTGCAACAGCACGATCCCCGCTCGCGAGTGCCGGCAAACGAGCCCAGCACCAAGGAGAAAGGCTCTTGGGAAACAGCCGGCAATGTCGTGGGGGGTGGGGGGGGTTAGGAGGCCGGGGACGGAGGTGCTGGCAGGCGGCCGCCCCGCACCTCCACCTTAACTTGCGCCGCTGCCAGCACAGTAAGGCCCCGTGAACCGGGCGCGGGTAGCGAACGGCACAACTGCGGCGTTCGCTACCAAATAGCGTGAACGGGGCGCAAATGGGGCGCTGCGCACACCGATGACATCATCGGTGGTGGCGCAGCGCAAATGGCTAACGCCACCATTAGCGCCCCTGCTGAATATCGCGGGAGGCGCAGCCAGTGGCGCTACAGCCACTGACTGCCTCTTTAGGCGCTGAGAGGTGGCGCTACTCACCCAATTTCTCCCCCCTACACTTATCAGATCCTGAAGAATGAGCTGGAGCAGAAGGTGATGTGGCGAGTTCACACTGTGAATCTATAAATAGTGAATTGGTGCTACATAAATGGTATAAGATCAGTGTTTCATTCGTGACAGCCATTGTATCACTAATGCTACTAACGCCAGTGCAAAGGGAGCACATTTATTGCCTGTAATCTGATAACGTAGAGCTTGATTCACTGCATGTCCTTCAATAGAAAGAGATACATTGGGCAGATTTTCAGCACTATCTAGGCTAGTTGGAGCCAGTCAGATATTTGTTATTTTGTATAGTGGAATAGTAATGTATAGGAATATCAATATAGCTGAATTCTAAATGAAGCAAAACATAAAGACAATGAGGAGATTGTTGGAATTACTCAAGAACATAAATGACTTTATATCAGACCATTAAGTTCTATTTAATTGTATCTTATGTTATATACAGTACAGTACTTCATAAATCTAAAATTCCTAATTATTAATAATGCATACTATTAATACACATTATCTAAATAGTTGTAATCGTTCCTGCAATCTCATAACAACCTTTTAAAAAAAAAACACATACAGGAAACTCTTTTTTATCTGGCACCGACGGGACCGGCGTGGTGCCGGTTGATCAAAAAGTCCGGATTACAGAGAGGTATACTTACCAAGGTACGAGAGCCCCGTACATGGCCACAGGTGCAGGAGCCCCGGTTACAGGGCACTTGTGCAGGAGTCCCGGTTACACGGCCACAGATCCAGGAGTCCCTGTTGCACGGCCACAGGTGCAGGAACCCCGGTTACACGGCCACTAATATACAGTAAAACTTACCTGAACCTACTCCTGAATTTTGCCGGTTAAGAGAGGTTTCCGGATATTTAGGTGCCGGTTAAAAGAGAAGATTTTTTTTTCTCCTCTATCTGTTTTATCATAAAAACAAAATTGTTCGTTTTGTTTAATGGACTCGTTTATTTTTTTAGGCAAATTCTACGTGACTACAACTGTCTGCAGACCTTGTTGCAACATCTAAAGTCCCACAGTTTGACCATTGTCAGCAATGCTTGCGGAACCTTATGGAATCTCTCAGCTCGAAGTTCGAAGGACCAAGAGCTGCTGTGGGACCTGGGGGCTGTCAGCATGCTGAGGAATCTGATCCACTCCAAGCACAAGATGATAGCAATGGGAAGTGCAGCTGCCCTGAGGAATCTGTTGACCAACCGGCCAGCAAAATACAAAGATACCACCATGATATCTCCAGGCTCTTGCATGCCTTCTTTATATATGAGGAAGCAGAAAGCCCTGGAGGCAGAACTGGATGCAAAACATTTAACAGAGACATTTGATGGTCTTGAAAAACTTAGCCCTAAGCACCCCAATATCAACAAGCCCCTCAGGCATATTGAAAGCCTGGCCAAGGATTATGCTTCAGACTCCGGATGCTTTGATGATGATGAGGGTCCCAATATATCGACTGGATTAGAAAGTGGAGGTTTAACTGTGCTGTCTATGTACCTGAACTCTTCCTTTCTTCAAGGACAAGGCTTGTCCAGATGTCGTAGTAGTGGAAGATGTTCAGAATCAGAAAGGGATCTTGATGGAAAACATTCAGAGCTTCAAAAATTCAATCCCTCCACTGATAATGTGTCTGTTGCAGCAGAGAGGTTGGTAAACCAAATATCCACAACTGTAGCTAGAATTGACAAAATAGTGGAAGATATGTCTAACATGCACACATCCTCAGAAGACAGCTTTAGTCTTAGCTCTGAGGACCAATGCATTGACTGGCAGAGTGCATTAGATGACTTGAATGAACCCAGGACAAAGTCTTCATCCCCCCGTCATCTTACTGATGCTGTTAATTCAGGCAAACGTGAAAATCGTAGCAAAGTGCATGCTATCTTGGGTGCAAGAACAGACTACGCAAACTTATCAAGTGATAGTCTAGATTGTGTTACTAGCACTGGGGAATATGACACAAAAGGTCGAATGAATTCAGCTAAGGAGTCCTCAATTACAGACCAAAAGGACAAGCTTCCTATCTATCAGAAAAGACCCACCAATCTAGACCTAAAGAATGGAGAGAACAATCAGCTAGATAGAAAGGATTCTGATGAACAATTGAGTTCTGGAGAATCTAAAACTACATGGAATGAAGCCTGGAGGATAAGAAAAGCTGATGAGATAAGTAAGAAACGATTCTCACCTTTTTATGAAAAGATCCACACGGCTTCAATAACAACAAGAAGCAGTCAAAGCCCAAGTCCAGGAAATTCTCTGACTCCTCAGAGTTTGATTGGTAGAAAGCAGGCATGGATCCATTCAGGACTTTCACAGAGTAGTAGAAATTTGAGTCAAGGCCTCTCTAGCACATCTGCTTCCACGCCAATTTCCAATGACCAGGAAACTTTACAAACCTACTGTGTGGAAGACACTCCAATTTGCTTCTCAAGATGTAGCTCACTGTCATCCCTCTCATCTGCTGAAAATGTCCTGGATGTACAAATTGGTAGCGAAAATGATGTTGATAGTGATTCTTCGCTGGAAATTATTGGCATAGAGAAAGAATCACCACTGCCTGTTGAGAAGACTATAACCGATGAGTCTTTTTCCTCAGAAGAGATGCAGAGCAAGTCCAACGATCATTCATTTAGCAGTGCATCGCAACCTATAGAAATACCTTGCCCAAAGCATGAAAAGTTTTTGATAAGGAAAAGGGTAGCTTCTGGAAATGTGGACTCCAGTCCATCAAGTCCATCAGATAATTATTTGCAAGAAACCCCACTAGTTTTAAGCAGGTGCAGTTCCGTCAGTTCACTTGGAAGTTTTGAGAGCCCATCAATTGTAAGTTCCATTCAAAGTGACCCTTGCAGTGAAATGATAAGTGGTACAATCAGTCCCAGTGATTTACCTGACAGCCCTGGGCAAACCATGCCTCCTAGTAGAAGTAAAACCCCATTGCTTGACCAATTAGAAAAAGATGCCAGTCAAGGCAATAACCAATGGGATGGCGATATGAAAAAACACATGGACATCAATGATTTTAAGGAACGATTTCAGCTTCCTCCAGATATTGATACTATGCTCTACTTCACTTTAGAGAAACCCAATGAAAACTTTTCATGCGCTTCAAGTCTGAGCGCTCTCACTCTCCACGAACCATATATTCAGAAGGATATCGAACTAAAGTTAATGCCCCTCCTCCAAGAAAAGAACTGTTTTAATTGCATAGCACAAGAAAAGGGAGAAGACGTCAGAGAGGAACGGAATGTAGATGGAATGGAAAAAGTTGATAAGCTGGATAGTATCCTGGAAAACTCTGATGATGACATTGAGATCCTGAAAGAGTGTATCAATTCTGCGATGCCAACCAAATTTAGAAAAGTGAAGACTTCTCTCATATCTGGTTTGTCTACTCAGGTGCTGCAATCCAAGAAGTCGCTTCAGCTGCCTGTTTACATGTTGCTGCCAGCTCATTCCCAGTTAGAGCTATCTGGGCACAGTACCTCAAAAAATGACACTTTTAGAGAAGATTCCTCATACTCGGATTCTGTTGAAGGAACTCCAGTTAACTTCTCCAGTTCCGCCTCCCTCAGTGATGAGACCTTAGAGTATCCACAAAAGGAATCACCCAATTTGACAAATATTAAGGCTGAAGTGATTGAGAGGAGAGAGCTACTTCCTGCAGAAGGTCAGAATACTGATGACTTAGAAGTACCTATAGCTATAAGAATGCATGACAGAAGCCTTGAACAAGGGAATAAATACAATTTAAATGTAAATGAAATACGCGCCCTTCCTAGTTCGATGCCAGTAGCTCAATCGCATTCACTTAATCTCAACCAAAGGGAGGTTCTGAAAAGGAATCCGAACTCTCTACCGCCACAGCCACGACAAAGCCACAGCGTTCATGCTTTTCAACCAGGATTGATGGCAAATACCTTAAGGAAGGACCACACTACGCCAAGACATGCGGTGGAATTGGATACAAAGAAAAGCGATTGTAAGAGCTCAGAGGAAGGTCGGCAAAGAATGGAAGTTTCGTGTGGAGAATACATTCATGGAAGCTATGCATTTCAGTCTATGCGCCATACTACACCTACTGAAGAAGCGGTTTACTGCTTTTATGAGAACGACTCTTTAGATATGCTGGGTGTCCCAAAAGATACAGCAAAACAGAAAACTGAAGTAAAAAATAACTATGAGGAAAAAATCATCAACCAAGATGGAGCAGCAAGAAATGAACCAAACCATAATCATAAAGCAACCACAAAGTTCAGAAATGTCGGTGTGGCTAATAAAATTGAACGAAACCTGATAACAGATGAAAGCCCTCTTTGCTTTTCCCTTAGTTCTTCATTAAGTTCTCTGAGCGAGGTGGAGTTGGAGGGCACTCAAGGGAAAACACGGAAAGCATTTGTAAAATCAAGGAAAAAGTCTCAGATTTCTACTCCTGCTTCAAAATCTTTCAATAATGGGTACTCGTCCCCATCAACAACAAGGGATAGTTCTCCTAGTTCTTTGAGCTATGATTCGGAAGATGATCTCCTGCAGAAATGCATCAGCTCAGCAATGCCAAAGAAAAGGAAACATTCTTCAAAGCGAAAGTCTGCAAAGCAAAGCCTGAAAGGTAATGTTGCAAACACTGGCATGAATATGGCTTGGGGTTTGGAGCAAAGGAATGATGCGAACCAAGATGTTTATAGTTCAATGTCAGATCTAACATCTCCTGATCTTGAAAGTATTGAGTGGAAGGCTATTCAAGAAGGTGCCAACTCAATAGTCACGAGCCTGCACCAGGCTGCAGCCTGCCTTTCGAGGGAACCCTCCTCTGAATCTGATTCAATTTTATCATTTGTGTCAGGATTATCCATTGGATCGACACTTCATTTTACTCTTGAGCGGAAAGACAAAAAAAGGACTCAGAAAGAGCAAATGCGTAACGTAGAGGGTGCAGAGGGTACTGTTAAAGAAGGAAAGAAACCGAATGAAAGCAAGGCAACTGGAGGTAAATCTTCCAATCCCAATAAAGTTTCAAACACACCCAAACAGCCAACTCGGGCAGTGAGCTTACCAGTGGTCTTTAGAGGAAGGACTGTGATCTACATGCCTGATATGTGGAAAAAGTCCACTAATCTGAGCCCTGCTTCAAAGAAAACAGCACCTAAGAATAATGTTGCTTCCAAAAATCCTAACCAGACATTTAGGTCCAGGAGCTTGCACAGACCTGGAAAAACAACAGAAAAGGTTGACAGTACTTTACCAAAAAGAAGTGTGACTCCACCGGCAAGAATAGCGAGAGGTCCTTCCAGGGGATCGTCAAGGAATTCAACACCATCTAGACAGCCCCAAAAGAATTTAACCGCATCTGTACAGTCTAATAAGCAAGGAACTGCAACAAAAAACAGTATCAACAAGCTTGACCAGAAACCAAGACCTCAAGTGAGTTCTACACCTTCCACTCCAAATATCAAATCTCCAGCTTCAGGGAAACTGTCTCGTAAATCTCCAGTCCAACCATCAAACATTCAGACACCAACTAAGCAGGTAACTCCAATAAAGAAGGTGCCCTCTTTTCAAAGAAATGAGCCTGCAGGACCAAATAAGAACCAAGGTTCTAAGAAGATTATGCCACCAAATAGGCTGGACCTGGTGAGAATGTCATCAGCAAAATCAAGTGGTAGTGAATCTGATAAGTCCAACTTTGTGCGGCAGCTGACATTTATCAAAGAATCGTCAAGCCTTCTAATGAGGCAGAAGTCTGAAGCTTCTTCATCTGAATCAGTCTCATCGTTGTCTCAGTCTGCGTCGCCAAGAAGAAGCAAGTCAGATTTTCAGATGGCCTTCTTACGTTCTTCTCAGTGCCAAGAACTAAGAGTTGTTAAACCAGCACCTAGCCTGAATACGAATCAACGGCAAGCCTTGTGCAATGAAGAAGGACTCCGAAGTGAGAAACTGTCGAGAAGGCCAAGCTCGGAAAGCCCTTCCCGGCTCCCTGTGAAAAACAGTGCCACCTGGAAACATGAGCATTTTAAACGATATTCATCCTCCCCTCATCTAAATGCATTACAGAGGGCAGCGAGCCCATCTTCCATTCGTTCAGCATCATCAGAATCTAGTGACAAGACAAAAAGCGAAGAAGAGCCTCGAAGTAATCAAAAGCTTGCAAAACAAAAAGAACAACAAATGCAGAAGGATCTGCCAAGCTTAAAAGGAACCTGGAGAAGAATCAAAGATGAAGACATTCCATATTTTCTCAGCAACTCTCTTCCACCTTCAGCAATGGCGCTGGTAAATAAATCAGAGTCTGAACAACAGCCAAACAAAATGGCTGCTGTGGAAACTAAAACTAGTGATGCTTTTGTGCAAACTGAAGACTTCCCCATCACAAAAACAAATTCAAGCACGTCGCCGACACTGGACCTAATCCCTCACCTTGCACAGGCTATTCCCAGGAATACCACGAGCAGGCCATTCATAGGGAAAAGTACAGAGACTATGTATGGTGTCTACTCGGACAATGAACAGGAACCTGACACAGTAATGCTAATGAGGAACAATATGACCACTTTATCTGAGACTGAGAGCTATACTAATGTCCCAGGACATATGCATTTCAATTCGAGTAGACATGGCTCTCCAAGCAGAGCTGCTCGAGTGACCCCTTTCAACTACATACCTAGCCCCAAGACAATAAGATCAGACAATGGATCTCTCCAACCACCTCAGATTCGAGCACCTATTATTAATGAAAAAACAGTGGGAAAAGTGCAAAGCTGAAAGCCAAATTGATCAGTAGACTACTTGAGCTTAAATACTTTATTGCTTTGCAGTTTTCACTTGAAGAGTGATAAAACCCATGAAAGATGTGCTCATTCATAAATGTGCCACATGCACAGCCTTAATTGGGGTACAAAATGCATGCATCATCTAATTTAGTTCTACCATCTGATTATGAGACTGTCATTTTGACTAAGACATTACAAGGTGAGGTACCTCCTACAAAGACATTATCAACAACGTTATTGCACACTTATTTATATTCAAGAGCTGACTGCAACAAATGGTGATACACAGCTACAAGTGATTGACACACGTGAACATAAGGAAACATATTGTTCCAATTGATAGGGTTTCGTGACTAACAGTAACACTCAAACTTTGATCAGTTTCAGCTCAAGTTGGTTTCTGTTTGGTCAGTTGTTAGGCAGATTTGCAAATATTAGTTGAATGAAGAATAGTTAGCTGGTTAATGCATTTGGTTAATCAGAGATGCTGAGACAGTTATGTTTGAGTTGGGTTGCTGCAGGAACAAAGATAATTTAAAAAAAAATTATGAAGCTAATCGTATTCTAATAGTTCGATAATGGTTGCAGTTTCAATGAATATCTCAACTTATGATGACAATTATTGCGGTACCTTGTGTAACAATAATGGGCATTTTCAGTTAAGACACTGGATCAAATAAGAATTAAGTTAGCCCATATAATGTAAATCAAGTCGCTCAATTATATGTGTACTATGATTACTGGAGTACTGGTTAAAGTATTGGTGTTTTCCATCCTGCTTACCAATATATCTCGAGTGTCCACAATTGGGCTGTTTAAGTGGGAGGAGGGAGAGGAGGAGACAGTGCCCTTTGTTGACCTAACACACGCCTCTTGTTTTACAAAGCAGCATTTTCTGACTGTCCAAATCTGCGAGTGAAGGGCAAAACAGGCAGGCGGGTGGGAAAGTATAGTGAAAACATTTCACTAATAATTCATTCCTAGTTCACAAGTAACAGGCATTAATTAAATATAAACTTAAGGATGGAGAGGAGGAATAATCTACGTTAGATGGGAGCTCACAATCAAAAGCAAAAACAGTGAGAAAAAAAAGTTTTAAAGGGGCAGTATCATTTTCTAACCAAACCTGCTTAGATTTCTTCATGAAAATTACATCGAAAGAATTTATAATTCAAAATGTTTTAATTAAAGTTTCGCTTTCCTTTTTGTTTAATGTTACAAATGATTTTTTAAACTTTTTAAAAAAAAGTTCTATAGGCTAGATTTACTTCCCCCCCCCACTTCTGACATTATGCTGGCAATGTAATTGGTAACTGCATTTTTTGCAACTATTATACTCTGATGCTAAAACATAGAAGGGATAAGTACTGACAGTTCAATCTTTAGAACTGTTCCAATCTAAAAATGCATTTAAATAACTCCATGGAGCTCAGAAAGAAATGCATGGAGCTAACCCTTGAACCGTACTTGGGAATGGGTGCTGTGCATTTTCGTTTCCTCCTCTTGGATTTACATTTTAATCCAACTTATTCGGAAGGAATAAAAGTTTCCTCTTTCTCTGACAGGTGTAAGGGTCCACAGCATGTAACTGCCTGCAATTCAGTATAATTGGCACAAAAGTTGGCATTGTCACTCAAAGAGGCCATGAGGATGGCTGACATGAGAAATTAAAATATCGCACTAGTGGGTGCTCTGCTGAGTTTTAGGGACCTGGGTTAAAATTGTTTGACCAGCATGAAGCACTCTACATTTAATCTGTGTGCAATACTAATTATTCAGTCCTGTGCCCCCATTTCCTCATCTTGATGTGCACAAAAATTCAATAGAAAACATCAAATGCTTCAAACATAAATCTTGAGACTTAGTAAGAGATGCAACGGCACAACCAAACAGTGACTGAGAAACATATGTTCTTATCGAAGGAAAGTTACTGAAAGGTAAGCGATAAGATTAAGTCAATTTTTTATTTAAAAAAAATAAAATCAAAATCACTGTAAGGTAATGATTTTTGATTTAAGAGACTTAGGTCTACAAACGACACTGTGAGCAGATAAGCACAGGAAGACTTAACGTGCTCCTATTAATTCTTTTATTATCTAACGGAGATGCTCCCTCTGTCCGCCTGAGCTGTGTGGACGATAAAGACCCCATGGCACTAGTTGAAGTAAGAGCAGGAAGTTCTCCTTCAATGCCACCAAAAAAACTGGACATTCATCTCTCGCTGTATGCAAAATGCCTGCTGTATTTGTCCACTTCAAAGTCATTCACTGTATGTGTTTTGAGAGACATAAGAAGGTGCTATACAAGCTCAATTTTTATTTTGTTTCTTTAAGCAATTTAGCACAGACACTTAGGGTAATTTTAATCTAACCCGCCTGTCGGGGGAAGCGACGAGATTGGGTGCAATGCTGGTCTTATATCCCGCCCGATTTTACTCTGCTTTGATGTCAATGGAGAGTAATATTGGGCGGGGTGTAAAATCAGCGCTCCACCCAATCCCGCGAGTTTCCCGCCTGGCGTGTTAGGCTAAGATTACCCCCAGATTGAGTTTGTATGCTAATCTTTGCACAGAGTCATTTCAAGGCTTTAGTCTTGTATCTTGACCATATGCAACTGTCTACAGCAGAACGAGAGGGATGCTGTCCCTTTAAAGCAACTCATAGTTTGCTAATGGTGTCCAGTCCAGGAAAGGGGCAGCTTTTATGTAGCTATGTATTCTTAAAATGATTAATTGTGTTCATCAGTGGGTAATGTAATTAATTGAGTTTCGCTAAATTTAAATTAATGCAAGGGGCAGAATGACATATTGACGCCACTACCGCATCTATTATAAAAACAGAAAATGCTGGAAATACTCAGCAGGTCATGCAGCCTCTGTGGGGAGAGAAACAGAGCGAAGGGTCATTGACCTGATGCTGCCTGACCTGCTGAGTGTTCCCAGCATTTTCTGTTTTTATCATCCAGCATCCACAGTATTTTGTTTTTTGTACCACATCTTTTATATATGTTGTGCACCAGTCGAGTTTAATTTACTGGAATACTAAACTCACTAAATAAACTCATTTCACAGTATTTCGCTTAGCTGTACTTTCAGTTCATGTCATACTTGAAGAGTAACCCGTGGCCCCCATTCTTCCACGCAAACAAAATGAAGGCTTTTAGTGGGGAGCAAAGTAGACTGATGAGGACAAAGTGTTTTGGAGGAGCAACCCCACAGAAGGAATACTCCTGTGAAATGCGCATTGTAAAAAATATTCAGCGTTTTATGTCATTACCAACCATTTTGTTTCCGGCCTATATTGAAGGCAATAATGAAGGATTGAAATAACCATCATTCCATTCATTGTGAGCGTAGCTTTATTCCAAAAAAAATGTATATTTTATCTTCTTTTTTTGTTCTTACACAAAAATGAATAGACATATGGAGTAAGTGACCAGGGATGGACAGGAAAGCAAACGGTTTAAATACATTCGAGGGACTACTAAATGTGTTTCTAGACTCATTTAAGAAAGAGCTGGATACTTGTATTGGGATGACAACAGTGTGGCTGTTATTCGAGAAGGAAGACGCCAAATGAACAAAAGGGCCTTCTTCATCCAAAGCTACTTTATGATCTAGTGGAAAAGGGAGGGATTGAGGAATATGGTGAGAAGGCAGGACAGTGGGGCGGACGTTCAACAAGACAGCAGCAGCTGGGCCAGTTTTCCCCTGTTGTATAAATGTCCCATCTCCCTATAGTAATGCTCCTGTTACAGTAAGATATGTTGATCAGTGAATAAAGAGGCTATTTAGTGCCAATACCTCTCCTGATATTCTCCACTGATTTCAGCTGGAGTATGATTCTATGGCCGCCCTCTGGGTCCTTGCCTAAGTGACTCCTCTTCCTGTGTGAGCGTGGGCAATGAGTGTTGATGGACTATGCCGTCTGAAGGGTATCACAGCGTATACTTACTATTGCCTAACAAGAGGGAGGTTAGGAACCAAGTAAGATTTCCTCTTGTCTGCTATCCATAATGTATTAAAAACTTACATCTGCATGCACTCCATCTACAAAACCCTACTTCCTGCCATTACATTTTTGTCACACTCGTGTCAATTTTGTTCATTATAAATTTCTATGTCCACATTTATAATGGAAACTGCCTATGTAAACTTGTCACGCTGTAATTATACCCTCCTACCAATGGTGGCGCTGTAGCACCTCAGTTTTGCCTCTCTCGGCACCTTATCCTGTATTGCAGAGAAACTCCTTTGTTCCGAACCAACTCGACTTCTCTGTTCCCAAATTTCTATCGAATTATAAATAAAATGATGATCTAATTGTTATATAAATATAAGGACAGAATGACTTTAAAATATCGACTGAATTACATCTGCGGGCCATAGTCTAATTAGGCCCTGCTCTCTAACCCCACTTCACCTGAATATTGCATTTGGTCTTAACTCCCCCATGTGCAATGCCACAGATCATCAAGTAGTAGCTTAAATAACTGCAGTTGTAAACTTATATTTCTGCTGCTGGTGCAACAGAGGCTGGATGTCAAAGGTTTACCAAACACTACATTTTTTAAAGCCAAAACCAGTAACAGCATATTCATATATGCTTGATCTTTGACAGCTATTGCTTAAATTAAGCCTTCTAGGCCTTTTAAAACACGGCCTCTTTTAAATGTCACTGAAAATCTAGGCCTGTCTTTGCTCCTGAGGCTGGTTTCTACGGCAACGGAACTGAAGTCCTCAAATGTATGACTGTTGGTTATTTTTAACCTTCAAGTAGAAACATCTCATTTTAAAGGACAAAATGTCGTATTCAATATAGGCATGACTGACCCTGCTGTAATTATGTACTGTACAAGTAGTATGTGTGTTTTTCTTTGGCATAGCACGTACCAGACGGAGTTTGGCAGAAAACATATTTAACTGTGGTGCAATCAGAATGAAGGCGGCAACTGTTGGCTACGGAAGAAGGCACTGGGGCTAATGAAACACCAGGCCAACACACGATGCCATTTTATCACTGCCTCATCAAAGGACTTTTATGTTTTACTGAACAAATATGCAAATCGGCACCTTTGCGTATCAGAAAAATGTGGTGTAAATATTTATAACATAGTCATGTATTTCAAATGTTTGTCTCATTAAAAGAATACTTCAATTCAGATTGTTAATGTACTTTCAACATTTCTTTTTTTTTGCCAAATTATGTCAGTTTAGTTGCCAATTTTGGCTCTGTTAATTCATTTGCCAAAAAAAACAAACTGACAAATAAGTTTAATCACAAATGTATAAGTGTAGTAGTTACTTTTTCCCCTCTCCTTCCCGCCAGCTCTCTTGAAGGCGTTGATTCCTTGATCTCTGTGCTCCTCCAGTTCTGGCCTCTTGCGCATCCCCAATTTTCATCGCTTCGCCATTGGTGGCCATTGCGTCAGCTGCCAAGGCAACTGAGCTCTGGAATTCCCTCCCTCGGCCACTCCACCTCTCTACCTCTCTTCCTTTAAGACGCTCCATAAAAAACTCTTTAATCAAGCTTTTGGTCACCTGATGTGGCTCAAGTCAAATTTTCTTTGATAACGTTGGGACGTTTTACTACGTTTAAGGTGCTGTATAAATGCAAGTTGTTGCTGTTGTCGATGGCATATGGTGCCGTTACACGCCATTACCTGGTCCAAGTGGCCATTCTTTATCTGTGAGCCTGGACAGCAGGCTAGTCATCTTTGAGGGACATCATCGCTGAGCACAATCTTGTCTGCGTCCAACATTCACAGATGCACACTTCTAGCTGGGGTCATTGGAGAATAGTGACTGGGAACACTGGACAATTGTTCTCTTCCTAACCCAGCGGCACCGAAGCCAATTGTAACCCATTATCATCACCAACTAGGGTTACCAACTCTAGTTGGACGTATTCCTAGAGGTTTCATCTCATGACCTCCCGCCTCCGACCGCCCCGCCCCAGTAAGACAGCCTTTCCCCCCCCATCTCCAATATTTTTATAACTAATAAATGAAAGTGTTCAAAGAAATTCGGGGAAAAAAATCATAATTTTGGCATCTTCAGATCTGAGCTTAGATGGTTCTCATTAGACTATTAGAGCATGGAGCGTCTCACAGTTGAGGATAACCCAGTCAGCAGCCAAGATTTTTAACATAGAAACATAGAAGATAGGAGCAGGAGTAGGCCATTCGGCCCCTCGAGCCTGTTCCGCCATTTAATGCGATCATGGCTGATCATCCAAATTCAGCACCCTGTCCCTGCTTTCCTCATAGAAACATAGAAGATAGGAGCAGGAGTAGGCCATTCGGCCCCTCGAGCCTGCTCCGCCATTCAACGAGATCATGGCTGATCATCCAAACCCTAGCACCCGGTCCCTACACCAAGAGCCATCCCACACAAGCCCTATCCCCGTAACCCCACGTATTTAATCCCCCCTAACACTAAGGGCCAATTTTTTTTTTTATCATGGCCAATCAACCTAACCCGCACATCTTTGGACTGTGGGAGGAAACCGGAGCACCCGGAGGAAACCCATGCAAACACGGGGAGAATGTGCAAACTCCACACAGACAGTCACCCGAAGTCGGATTTGAACCCGGGTCCCTGGCGCTGTGAGGCAACAGTGCTAACCACTATGCCACCGTGCTGTTCTCCCAATATCCCTTGATCCCTTTAGCCTTAAGAAATATATCTAACTCCTTCTTGAATATATTTAATGAATTGCCCTCAACTGCCTTCTATGGTAAAGAATTCCATAGGTTCACTCTCTGGGTGAAGAAATTCCTCCTCATCTCAGTCCTAAATGGCTTACCTCTTATCCTTAGACTTAGTCCTGGTTCTGGACTCCCCTGCCATCGGGAACATCCTTCCTGCATCTAGTCTGTCTAGTCCTGTTAGAATTTTATAAGTTTCAATGAGATCCTCTCTCATTCTTCTAAACTCTAGCGAGTACAAGCCCAATCGACCCAATCTCTCTTCATACGTCATTCCTGCCATCCCAGGTATCAGTCTGGTGAATCTTTGCTGCACTCCCTCCATGGCAAGAACATCCATCCTCAGATAAGGCGACCAAAACTGCACACAATAGTCAAGGTGTGGTCTCACCAAGGCCCTGTACAACTGCAGCAAGACATCCTTGTTCCTGTACTCGAACCCTCTCACTATAAAGGCCAACATACCATTTGCCTTCTTATCTGCCTGCTGCGCCTGCATGCTTTTCTCCCGCTTTTGTTCGCAGCAGCGTCCAGGAGATTAAACTTCATCTCCTGGAGATGCCAGGGCAATCCTAGAGAGTTTGTGACCATACACTCAACAGTGATCAGCTCAGTACAGATCAGGCATAAAATCTGGGACCTTCCTCCTCTGTATAATGCACTTTTATAACACTGGTCAACTAAGTACAGTGGTTAAAAAGGATGCATTAATGTGGTACAATAATGCACTATACTCTAATATGTCAGAAACAGGCACTTTGGGATTAACTTTTATAACAAAACTCACACCAACTTTTTAAACTGCGCAGGGTGGAGTGGGGAGCGGGGGAGGGGGGAGATTGCTTGGGGAGAGAACATTAGTATCAGTGGCAAGCCACTGTCCGTACCAGGAAACCTGAGCTTCGAGAGGGTAAACAATATTAAGGCGTAAAGATAATCCTCGGGTTCTTCTAGCCTTTTACTCTGAGAAAATGAGTTTGCTGAATTGATCCGGGAGAAATGTTGCATTGATCTTACTCAGTATTTAATTCTTCAAGTTCCACAATTTTTCAAATATAGTGGAACTTCAGTCATCCATCATAATGAAGGGATTCTTCCCCAATGAAAACTGAAATTGGTGAATAATCAAGAGCTTCTATTTCTCCTGTGAATAGATGTTTTAGATGAGCTTCATGAACTTCTGTTTTATTACATCGAGAGTTCTTTTTGAAAGTATAAATTCTAGCAGATAACCAAGGCTCCACATTTTTTAACCACATCTTTTATCTTATTGTAGGCTGCTCAGCATTGCTATAAAAATGAAAGGCACAGGAAATAAAACATATACTGTATGTATTTTATACATAGACCCGGGGGGGGGGGGGAGCTGGTGGGGCTACTACGTTGAACAGAAAATACTTCACTAAGACTTTCCTTCCCCTTAAATGAGATAACTTATGCAGGTACATTAACTAATCCCCAGTGTAACACAAACTCAGATATAACAGCCTAATTTTATTTGAATGCCATACAGACTTCTTTACTCTCTTCACAGAAGGTACTGAACAGCTAGTAGTTCTCTTCTCCTGAAGGCATTGCTTCACACTGGGGTATGGTTCCAAGGATGCTAGCCCCCTTCTGCTCCCTCGCCCCAAGTGCCCATCCTTCAGATGTGAGCCTAGACGGTTCTCGTTAGGCTATTAGAGCATGGAGCGTTTCACAGTTGAGGATAGCCCTGTCAGTAGCCAACATTCATATGGCATGCACCTTCCAGCAGGGATCACTGGATGGTGACCAGCGAGGTGTACCCTAGCTGATATCTGCCCCCACCCCCTCCCTTAAGCACAGACGTGCTGCAGCATTGCAGCCCGATCACTACCATGGCCAGAATGACCTAACTCGGCACAGACTTGAGGATTAAATAGAAACATAGAAGATAGAAGCAGGAGTAGGCCATTCGGCCCCTCGAGCCTGTTCCGCCATTTAATGAGATCATGGCTGATCATCCAAATTCAGTACCCTGTCCCTGCTTTCTCCCCATATCCCTTGATCCCTTTAGCCTTAAGAAATATATCTAACTCCTTCTTGAATATATTTAATAAGTTGGCCTCAACTGCCTTCTGTGGTAGAGAATTCCACAGGTTCACCACTCTCTGGGTGAAGAAATTCCTCCTCATCTCTGTCCTAAATGGCTTACCCTTTATCCTTAGACTGTGACCCCTGGTTCTGGAACATTTTGACCCCTATGACCCATGTACCACACTGGGCATTGCCATCTGAGCTATCAAGGAAGCACTGTGTGTCGCACTTAGAAAGAAAGCTAGATAAACACGAGGCAGAAAGGAATAGAAGATTATGCTAATAGAGTTAAATGAAGAGGGGTGGGAGGAGGCTCGGGTGGAGCATAAACACCAGCATGGACCAGTTGGGCCGAATGGCCTGTTTCTGTGCTGTAAATTCTATGTAAAGGAAAATTGACTTGTGAGATAGATGAAGACCAAGTCAAAAATGAGGTCTATGTTGAGAATACCTAGCAATATTTAGCCTAAAACTCTCATGTATTAATTTTGTTAATTGTTCAAATCAGTTAGTCTGGTTAAATGAAGTTTTATTTTTTTAATTGTTCTTTGTCTTTTTATTTTATTTGGACAGCCCTTTTGACTGGTGCTGTTTTCCATCCTTTCGTGTTTGGGGGCAATATGCAGTTTGACACCGAGCTCTAAGATATCATTTCAAAACACTCCACTTATTTTGTACAATATCTGAAAAAGGGCACGATTTGTTTTTAACTCCAAACTGATAAACAGAATGAGGAAAATACACTGAACCACAGAATATCTTTCTCATTTGATTTAAGAGTTGAAAAAAATGTAAATGTATTGGTTTCATTTTTTTATGTAAAGGGAAAAAACCACGTTAAAAGTTGATGTAGCAGCCACTGTTAAATCAGATGGCTTCCTGCAAAACACTGGACTCAGTGGGGGTCAGGACTCGGCGCGGGTAAGGACTCAGTAGTTTAATGTGTCTGTAAGTACTAACATAATCCAGATAGGAGTAAGCTGTGTTTCCTATTTTTGAATCTTTGTGGTTTTCAAAGTAGAATCTGTAAAGCTCTTTCACAGACAAAGGAAATGTATTTCCACCAAAATAAGTCACAATGGTTTTACATTTGTCCTGTAGAATATCTCCCCGCTGAACGAATATTTTTCTCTTGCAAATATTTCCTATAAGCACTGGGATTGTGAGGAGAGAGAATTGCATATCGCATTACATTACCAACTCTGTTGTGGCCGTAGGTATTTAGACATGGAGCTGGAATTAATCTTTCAGACACTTAAGGACTTTATTTCCCTATAAAACACAGTGCCTACTCTCTCTACTGATTGTAATGGATGAGCGTGGGCACCGTCTTGCTAAACAGGACTTTCATTCGTACTAAATATGCACAATCAATGGTTGCCATGGAGAAATCAGGCATGATCTATGATGTACCATCACCAATGTCTTGCTGAGTTCATTCTTCATCACTGGCGCTGAGCCTGCCCGCTCAGTGATTGCTATGGAGAAAGTATATATAACCTACAATCTATTTTCCTTAATAACCAGCTCTGTTCAGTTCTACTTTGCCACTGCTGCTGAAATGCTCATCCATGCCTTTGTCATTCCTAGACCAAACCTTTCCAGTGCCCTCCCTGTTGGCTCGCTAGCTCCATCTTACATAGCTTCCAGCTCATGCAGAACTCTGCTGCCACATAAGATTCAGTTCACCTATCACCCCAATCCTTGCTAACCTCAACTGGCTCCCCATTCCTTAGTGCATCGAGTTCAAATTCCTTGTCCTTGTCTTCAAATCCCTCCTGTCCTTAAATAGTCTTGTTCAGTCATTATCACTGGAGACCATTAAAAAAAATCAAAAAATTAAATTTTCATTTAATATATTTAATTAAATGGCATTTTAAATATGTAATTTTTAATTTTATTTATTTTATGTGTTTGTGTATTTTTTAAGTGATCCTCATTCATACTTATGGGAGTCCCGTACGTACAGAATCCCCATAAGTATGAATGGGGATTCCCTTCTTTTATTGGTTGGGCCGGCCCAGGTGATCCCAGGGACGCTTGCGAACCGCCTGCGCCCCTGGGATACGTGGGCCTCTGCCGGCGCGGACCCGGAGAGGCCCAGGATCGCGAGCCTCCGTATCTCCCGGGCCACCAGGTAAATGCGTAGTGTTTTTTTTTTAAACAGGTCGGAGGCATCCGCCGGCGGGAAGCCTCCGATCGCTGATTTTGGGCCCATATATTCCACCTGTAACGAGACCTGCTCAGTTCATTCATTAACCCTTTGAGTACTGGGAGAAAAATGCAAACTGGTCGCATTCAATGAATATCTTTCATAGAAACCTCTGCAAAAATGTATTTTCTCTATTGGGCTGCACTGATCCCAATTAGCCGTCTAAATATTCTAATGAATGCAACTTTGCAAAACGTACGGAATCAAAGAACTTTCCTTAAAGGAAGGTGCTGTCAAACTAAAGAAAAAGTCATGTTTTTGCTACTGCTGCAGAAATACTATTGTACTCTCTAAAGGTCTAATGTAAGTGTCCTATTGAGGGAGGGTTCAGTAATTGAGATTCAGTGTCTGTCCTTTACTTTGCCCTCGCTTTGTCAAGACTGCACACATTGCTAAACAGTGTTATATTTCATGTTAATTGATTGTCGTCTCTCCTACTCGTTACAATCTTGATGGTGTCTTGTGCTGTTGGTCCTTCATCTAGGTTTTTAAAAAAATGTCCCTTTTTAGATTTGTTTACATGATGCTGGCCTGTTTATGCAGCACCACAAGTACCTTTGTTCTCAGTTTCATCGCCTTACACTTGAATACAATGTCCCCCTGTCAGCCATATTGTAATAGGAATTCTATGGTTCTCCACTCCATTCATCCAGGAAAAACTGATCAATCACTATTGAATTGACCCTCACACTAGAAATAAACTACTGCAGCTTCAGTGGCTCTGCAAGGTAACATGCTGTCTGGGTAGATATTTTTTTTTAAATACACTGCACTTTCGTTTTTAACTGAACTATTTATTTTGTTATTTAACACTCTGCCCTGCCCTTTTGTCCTCTTCTAAGTCACTGACCAATGTTAGGGTATCATTCTACAGGATACAAACAACTTTCTTATACTTCACTCAAGTGGTCGTTCTTTATCTGTGGCCTAACACAGTGGGCATGGGTAGGCTATTCAACTACTGGGGCATCACAATCGACTTCGGTCCTGGTTCTCACCCAACTGCCACTTACACACACTTTCCAACAGGGGTCACTGGATAAGAACTGTGGTTGATTTCCCCCGCTCCCTGCTCCCACCCCAGGGGTGTCAAGACCCAGTTTAGCATCCAACTCCCATTGCAGTTGAGATACGCTAGCTCAGTACACACCGGGGATTGAACCTGTGGCCTTCCTGGTCTGTATGCTACCATACCGGCCAGTCCGTATATCCACAGAACCATCAAGGGCGCTCATTCCTTTCCATATTATTTTAATTTTGAGAAGATGTGATTGCACTAGAGGGGGTACGGAGGAGATTTACGAGGATGTTGCCTGGGCTGGGGAATTTGAGCGAAGAGGAAAGATTGGATAGGCCGAGGTTGTTTTCTTTGGAACAGAGGAGGCTGAGGGGCGACTTAATTGAGGTGTATAAAATTATGAGGGGCTTAGATCGAGTGGATAGGAAGGACTTATTTCCCTTAGCAGAGAGATCAATAGCCAGGGGACATAGATTTAAGGTAATTGGTAGAAGGATTAGAGGGGAGTGGAGAACTTTTTTCACTCAGAGGGTGGTGGGGGTTGGAACTCACTGCCTGAAAGGGTGGTAGAGGCAGAAACCCTCATCACATTTAAAAAGTACCTGGCTATGCCCTTGAAGTGCCGCAACCTACAGGGCTACGGACCAAGAGCTGGAAAGTGGGATTAGGCTGGAGAGCTCTTTTTCGGCCGGCACAGACACGATGGGCCGAATGGCCTCCTTCTGTGCTGTAAATTTCTAAGATTCTATATGCATAGAAATATATTGGATACCATTAGTAGACATAACATGGCTTGGAGCGAACACCTTGCAGTTTCAGCAGGACCCGGAGGCTAAATTAAAACTGGGAACTCATTAAAAGTGATTATTTTATCTACAGTACTAGGAGGTATAATTGCCAATAACTAACTTCAGAATATATATAACCTAAATGTATTAAAATAATATAGGGTTACAATGTTTCATAGAATTCTGTGCATGTCGTGATTTCAGGGTTCACATGCTGATCTGTGGCTTAACTGAGCTGTACAGATTTAGGGAAGTAGGGCCTATCATGGGAGTCAATACATTTCAGTTCAGTTCGCAATTCTTCAATTGCCACAAACTTCGATATATGCAAATGCTGGCTATATGCACATTTGGTTGTGCAACAGTCAGCGGTCTTACATGCAATTGTGACATTAACCCATTTCTCTTTTTTGCCCCACCTGACCTACGCCACACAAACACCCCACTGTGCACTGTATCCTCATTTCCGCACATATTCTTCAACGGAAGATTTCAGGCAGCTTAAGATAGCATCACCATTAAAACACATTCACAGGTTTTATTAGGTATCAGCTGTGGCTCAGTTGGGAGCACTCTCTGGGGGCTTGAGTACAACATCTAGGCCGACACGCCAGTGCAGTACTGAGGGAGCACGGCACTGTTGGAGGTGCCGTCTTTCGGATGAGATGTTAAGGCCGAGGCCCCGTCTGTCCTCGCAGGTGGGCATAAAAGATCCCATGGCACTACTTCAAAGAGGAGCAGGGGAGTTCTCCCCGGTGTCCTGGCCAATATTTATCCCTCAACCAACAGCTAAAAACAGATTATCTGGTCAATATCACACTGCTGTTGGTGGGAGCTTGCTGTGCACAAATTGGCTGCCGCGTTTCCCACATTACAACAGTGACTAGACTTCAAAAGTACTTCATTGGTTGTAAAGCGCTTTGGGACTTCCTGAGGTCATAAAAGGCGCTATATAAATGCAAGTCTTTTTATTATATGGGTGGATTTAGCAAATTAGTGCTCCCTGCCCAGATCGTCACATGGTGGAAGCTCGTATCGTGAATTCAGCCGTGAAATTGAGACTGCACCACAATAATGGGTGTAAAAGTTAAAGGCAACACAGACCTCTGCACACAAATTCCTGACAGGTGCTCCTGTTATGCTAAGCTCTGTGCCAAGAGCATTAATTTGTAAAATGTACTCCATAATATATAGGACCACAGATGAAAGACATCTGTGTATAAGTATCTCAGTGGCAGGTACTTGCAATGATATCATGCGAATCAACCTACACTGAGCCTGCATTTACTGCAATTAATATATCAATTACTGCTACTTTTACAGTTATCTGTGATAAATATAGTAGCGGATGTACGAATGCTATTATCTCTGAAAGTAACTTTCAATCTCCCTGGCCCAGATACCTCAATAAACTGAATGCCAATGTTTCCAACATAACAGGAACAAAGCAGCACCAAAAGTAGAAGAGGTCCTGAATGATGCCTCATTACCATATGCTGTCCTATAAATGCAGACATTCATAATGTCCATATTAAAACTTTAAAAATCATGCCATACTGGCAAAGTGCAGGGAAATTAGATATAAATAGATAATCCTAGCTGCAAAGCTAGCTTAAGTGATGCGTCAAATGGCCTTCGTCTGTACTGTGATTTCTGTGATTCTATTTGTAAATACTGTAGTAACAGATGATCCAGCAAACATGCTCTGGTGGGTTTATGTCATATGTAAGAATTCATGAATTACTTACACCCAGCCTGTTTTTACACTGATATATGAAATCATTCCAAGCATAGCACAATTTCTATCTAGTTATAATTAATATATTAACAACCTTATGTCTGTGTGAACTTCCTGTCAAATGTTTCCATTAGAAACTGCTTACATAAGTATATCTGGTTACACCCTCCTGCCAGAGAAGGCATTGCAGCACTGCCACTGGTAGGAGGGTGTAATTACAGCGTGACAAGTTTACATAGGCAGTTCCCATTATAACTCCGAACAAAGCAATTTTTAATGGAAACATATAAAAAATAAGCACAGAATGTATGACTTTTAAATGGGGACTTAATTATGTATGCATGACCTGGACTAAATATAATCATCCCTCTAACCTTACTCCACCTGGTCTATTCTTGCCTTGACGCCCTGTTTGAAAACATCAACTAGTAATACATTAAAAATCATACAACTGCATACACTTCCTGTCAACTTTCTCCATTATAAATACATTTGTGTGTCCACATTTATAATGGAAAGTGCCTATGTCATGCTGTTACACTCTTCCACCAGTGGAGGCATGACAATTTACATCAGCAGTTCCATTGCAAGTGCGGATATAGGTAGTTATATAACGGAAACATAAAATTAAGGACTGAATGTATGACTTTAAAATGGTAACGGAATTATGTATGGGTACTCTGCTCCAATTTACCCCAGCCCTCTAACCCTGCTTCACCTGAAGATTACACTTGATTTTGATTTCCCTTGTGCAACACCACAAGAGATCTATTAGTCTTTGCATATAAAATCATGGTTCAGCACAGGCCAGTCACGGATTTTAAGAAGTCTCTGCAGCCAGAGTGTTATGAAGAAAATTACTTACTTAGGTTCCTGATTAATGAATCATCTTCCATTTCTTATACGTTACTGCAAACTCACTGATGTTTACAAATATTTAATTTATGCTTTAAGGGACTGTATATACATTTCACCTTTCCCACCCAGATCTGTCAAAAACATCTCAGAGTTCTGACTGAAATTGGAAGGTCTTGGACCTTGTGGGTAGAAAAGGGTTTAATTGAATGTCGATCATTTTGATGGATTTTTTCAGTGGAATAAATAAAACAAATAAGCAGTGTATAATACCCCCATTTACTGCAGTGTTTATAGTGTGTGCAACTTAAAGAATGGAAAGGAATAATTAACAGTCTCTAATGGACAATTTCTTCAAACGTCTGTATGTATATGAGTAGGTGTTCCGCAGATACATTTGTACAGTGTTGAACTATAAATTGAATTACTTCTTATTTTGTATCATTATCTGTCTGAAATTTTCTGTGTTAATTCTGTTTTTGATTTCTTTAATCAAAATGTTGGCTGCTGTTAAAAGGGACTTTGGAGAGAACTGAAAGAAATACTGGTGTAAATAATGTGCATTCACCACTAAATTCTTGATACGTGTTGTAACTATTGTGCTATTACAATGAGAAAATGTACTGCTGAATTATAGTGCACGTGTGTTTTTTCCTTATTAAAGAAAAAAGCAAAATCTGTTATCTTTAAGCAGTTACTTGCAACATTTGGCACAATATAAAGAGCAACTTGCCGCTCCCGCACTGTTACCTCTGGTGTCCCTCAAGGATCTATTCTTGGCCACCTCCTATTTCTCATCTACATGCTGCCCCTCGGCGACATCATTCGAAAACACAGCGTCAGTTTCCACATGTATGCTGACGACACCTCACCACCACCTCACAACCCCTCCTCTACTGTATCTAAATTGTCAGACTGCTTGTCCGACATCCAGTGCTGGGTGAGCAGAAATTTCCTCCAACTAAATATTGGGAAGACCGAAACCATTGCCTTCAGTCTCAGCCACAAACTCCGTTCCCTAGCCACTGACTCCATCCCTCTCCCTAGCAACTGTCTGAGGCTGAACCACACTGTTCGCAACCTTGGCGTTATATTTGACCCCAAGATGAGCTTCCGACCACATATCCACGCCATCACTAAGACCGCCTATTTCCACCTCCGTAACATCGCCCGACTCCACCCCACCTCAGCTCATCCGCTGTTGAAACCCTCATCCATGCCTTTGTTACCTCTAGACTTGACTATTCCAACGCACGCCTGGCCAGCCTCCCACTTTCTACCCTCTGTAAACTTGAGGTCATCCAAAACTCTGCCGCCCATGTCCAAACTCACACCAAACCCTGTGCTCGCTGACCTACTGTGGTAAACCACTTTTATCGTTACACTATAGTTATCACTGTTGTATTGTTATCACCGTTATCACTGTTGTATCACGATACGAGGTTGCCTCTTGTCGCGCTGTTATACCTGGGCTGACCACCTCCGACTCCGCCCATGGCTCCACCTACCTGCCCAGGTATAAAGGTAGTCGACTGGCTGGTATTCCTCCTTGTTGGACCCGATCACCCACGAGGGTGGGCTCTGTTATTTAGTCAATAAAAACCTTTAGTTACGTTCCTAACTCGTCGCTTTTTATTGGACGAATTGATAGGTATATCAATTTTATTGACTAAATTTTAAAGATGTCTACTACTGGCCAGCCAGAAGCCCTCCCAGAAGCACAGCCACAGCAGCTTTCAGACACCGGGCTACACCAGCCACACCAGCCGGCTTGGCTGCAAGCCCTCAAACCACCGTACCTGGATCTAAACCCACAGGCAGCAAACTCAGCCCTCAACTTCAAACACTGGCTGGACTGCTTCGAATCCTACCTGGAAGAATCCGGCGCCCCGCAGAGATCCAAACTAAGACTTCTGAACGCCCAAGCGAGCCCGAGAGTATACGCACTCATCCAGGACACGACTACATACGAGGCCGCTATCAACCTACTGAAACAGCAGTACCGCAGCCCGGTAAATTACATGTACACCAGGCACCTCCTAAGATCCCGCCCGCAACAGCCAGGAGAGTCTGTAGCTGAATTTTTACGGGCGCTAAGAGCACTCGGCAGGAACTGTGACTTTAAAGCGGTGACGGCTGTTGAAAATACGGAAGATAATATCCGCGATGCCTTTGTGAAAGGCCTACGGTCCGACTACTCACGGCAAAGACTGCTTGAAGCTAAAGACCTCGACCTGGACAAAGCTGAAGCCCTCGCTCTCTCCCTGGAGGTGGCCCATCAGGACCAGGAGGCGTTTTCCAGGTACTGCTCGCGACCCTGGGACTCGGGCCCGACCCCTACCGCAATACCCTTCGCAGCGCCGCCCCCGGGACCTACCTCAGCGTCGGCGTCCCGGACCCGACCGGGCCCGCCACCCCCGGTACCGGCTCCGACATCGGGCACCCGCGATCGGGCCGCCGGCTGCTTCTTTTGCGGCCAGGAGAAGCACCCGAGGTCGCGCTGCCCAGCCAGGAACTCTACCTGCGCAACCTGCAGGAAGAAAGACCACTTCTCTAAGGCCTGCAGGAGCGGATCTTCAGAGGCCAGCAGTGCCTCATGCGAACTGTGGGGGCGGCCATCTTCTTTCACGGCAACTGAGGCCAGTATCCCCACACGTGAGTCATGGGGGCGGCCATCTTTGATCAAGGCAACCGACCCCAATAGTGCCTCATGTGAGTTATGGGGGCAGCCATCTTCTCCGCCATTTTGTCCTACCTCGTGGGAGACGCCATTTTACCCACCACGCCCGACTGCCACCGGGCCCCCGGACCCGACGACCGCCTCGCCCGCAGACGACAACGACTCGCTTACCTACACACTAGCCTCCGTCACTCTGGATCAAGCCCGCCCACACCACCTGTCCAAGTCGATGATGGACATCAAAGTAAACGGCCACGCCACGACCTGCCTGTTCGACAGCGGAAGCACGGAGAGCTTCATCCACCCAGACACGGTGAGCCACTACTCCCTCCCTGTCCTGCCAACGCGCAACCGAATCTCGATGGCATCGAGGTCCCACGCCACGGACATTAGCGGCTACTGTGCTGTGACCTTGTCGGTTAAGGGTACAGAGTATAAAAACTTTAAACTCCTCGTCCTCCCCCAGCTCTGCGCTGCCGTCCTACTAGGGCTGGACTTCCAATCCCACCTCCAAAGTGTAACCCTAGCATACGGTGGACCCCTCCCCCCACTCACAGTCGACAACCAGCGAAGGTTAAACCGCCCACCGCGTAACACCTGCAGCCTATCCACCCTCAAGGTGCCGCCACCTTCCCTGTTCGCTAACCTCACCCCCGACTGCAAACCCGTCGCTACCAAGAGCAGGCGGTACAGCGCTGGGGACAGAGCTTTCATTAGCTCTGAGGTGCAGCGTCTCCTGAAGGAGGGCATCATCGAGGGGAGCAACAGCCCCTGGCGTGCCCAGGTCGTGGTCGTTAAGACCGGCGATAAAAATCGCCTGGTCATCGACTACAGCCAGACCATAAACAGATACACCCAGCTGGACGCATACCCCCTTCCCCGCATATCTGACATGGTCAATCAGATTGCACAATACCGCGTATTCTCGACCATCGACCTTAAGTCGGCCTACCACCAACTCCCTATCCACCCCGAGGACCGCCAGTACACCGCCTTCGAGGCGAATGGGCGCCTATACCACTTCCTTAGGGTCCCCTTCGGTGTCACCAACGGGGTCTCGGTCTTCCAAAGGGAGATGGACCGGATGGTTGACCAGAACGGACTGCAGGCCACATTCCCCTACCTAGATAACGTCACCATCTGCGGCCGCGACCGGCAGGACCACGACGTGAATCTGGAGAAATTCCTCCGTACAGCCCAACGGCTGAACCTCACCTACAATAAGGAGAAATGTGTGTTTAACACCTCGCGCCTTGCCATCCTTGGCTGTGTAGTAGAGAACGGACTCATCGGCCCCGACCCCGAAAGAATGCGCCCCCTCATGGAGCTACCCCTCCCCCACTGCCCTAAGGCACTTAAGAGAACCCTGGGGCTCTTTGCCTACTATGCTCAATGGGTGCCCAATTATGCGGACAAAGCCAGACCCCTCATGAAGTCCACATCCTTCCCCCTTACGGAGGAAGCGTGCGCAGCCTTCTCCCTCATTAAGGGAGACATTGCCAAGGCCACTATGCACGCAGTGGATGAGTCCATCCCCTTCCAAGTCGAGAGCGATGCATCCGACTTCGCCCTAGCCGCCACCCTTAACCAGGAGGGGAGACCGGTGGCCTTCTTCTCAAGGACCCTACAGGGCCCTGAGATCCGACACTCGTCGGTCGAGAAGGAGGCCCAGGCGATTGTGGAGGCGGTACGACGCTGGAGGCACTACCTGGCAGGCAAACGATTTACCCTCCTTACCGACCAACGTTCGGTCGCTTTTATGTTTAATAACAAGCTGAGGGGCAAAATCAAGAATGACAAGATCTTGAGGTGGAGAATCGAGCTCTCCACCTACGATTATGATATCTTGTACCGGCCAGGTAAGCTGAACGAACCCCCCGATGCTCTGTCACGAATTACATGCGCCAGCGCGCAAAGTGATAGACTTCAGACCCTCCACAACGACCTCTGCCACCCCGGGGTCACCAGACTTTACCACTTCATTAAGGCCCGCAACCTGCCCTACTCCATCGAGGAGGTCAGGACCATAACCAGGAACTGCCAGACCTGTGCCGAGTGCAAACCGCACTTCTTTAGGCCGGACAGAGCAAGCCTGATCAAGGCCACCCGCCCCTTCGAGCGCCTGAGCATCGACTTTAAGGGGCCCCTCCCGTCCTCTGACCGTAATGTGTACTTCCTCAACATTGTTGATGAGTACTCCCGTTTCCCCTTTGCCTTCCCCTGCCCAGACATGACCAGTACCACGGTCATTAAATGCCTGAACGACCTCTTCGCCTTGTTCGGGTTCCCAAACTATATACATAGTGACCGGGGCTCCTCTTTCATGAGCGAGGAACTCCGTCAGTTCCTACTAGCGAGAGGTATTGCAGCAAGTAGGACCACCAGCTACAACCCCCGAGGGAACGGCCAGGTGGAAAGAGAGAACGCGACGGTATGGAAGGCCGTCCTCTTAGCCTTAAAGTCTAAGGGCCTCCCAACCTCCCGCTGGCAGGAAGTCCTCCCGACAGCGCTGCACTCCATCCGGTCACTACTTTGCACTGCCGTTAACGCCACCCCCCATGAACGAATGTTTGTTTTCCCCAGGAAGTCGACTACGGGAACCACTCTACCAACCTGGCTGACCTCTCCGGGGCCCGTCTTGCTGCGAAAGCACGTGAGGGCCCATAAAACAGACCCCCTGGTCGAGAGGGTGAACCTCCTGCACGCCAACCCCCAGTACGCCTACGTGGCTTACCCAGACGGGCGGGAGGACACTGTCTCCTTACGAGACCTCGCACCCTCGGGCACTCCGGAGACACCACCTTTACCCCCCCCCACCACCCCCCCAATTCCAGCCCAGGTAGACGGCATGCCGGAACCCCACGAGCCTTCGCCGACCACGCAGACACCAGCACTAACACCGGATAATGCAGCACCGCCGCTGCGACGATCGGAGAGGCTTACGAGGCCTCCGGACAGACTGACATACCAGAACTGGTAGTACACTTCACCCCGCCGGACTCAAATCTAAACAAGGGGTGAATGTGGTAAACCACTTTTATCGTTACACTATAGTTATCACTGTTGTATTGTTATCACCGTTATCACTGTTGTATCACGATACGAGGTCGCCTCTTGTCGCGCTGTTATACCTGGGCTGACCACCTCCGACTCCGCCCATGGCTCCACCTACCTGCCCAGGTATAAAGGTAGTCGACTGGCTGGTATTCCTCCTTGTTGGACCCAATCACCCACGAGGGTGGGCTCTGTTATTTAGTCAATAAAAACCTTTAGTTACGTTCCTAACTCGTCGCTTTTTATTGGACGAATTGATAGGTATATCACCTACATTGGCTCCCGGTTAAGCAAAACCTTGATTTTAAAATTCTCATCCTGGTTTTGAAATCCCTCCATGGCCTCACCCCTCCCTATTTCTGTAATCTCCTCCAGCCCCACAACCCTCAGATATATCTGCGCTCTTCCAATTCTGGCCTCTTGAGCATCCCCGATTTTTAATCGCTCCACCATCGGTGGCCGTGTCTCAGCTGGCAAGGCCCTAAGCTCTGGAATTCCCTCCCTAAACCTCTCCGCATCTCTTCTCTTTCCTCCTTCAAGACGCTCCTTAAAACCTACCTCTTTAACCAAGCTTTCGGTCATTTGCCCTAATATCTTCTTATGTGTCACATTTTGTTTTATAATGCTCCTGAGAAGCACCTTGGGATGTTTCACTACATTAAAGGTGCTATATTAATACAACACCTGTAACGAAAAAAAAATCCCAAGGTACTTGATTGGGGTGGGCGCGTTTTATTCATTCACGGGATGTGGGCATCGTTGGCAAGGCAATCATTTATTGCCCATCCCTAATTGCCCTTGAGAAGGTGGTGGTGAGCTGCCTTCTTGAACCACTGCATCAGTATCAGTAATGGTGAGTCATGAAACTACCGGATTGTTGTAAAAACCCAACTGGTTCACTAATGTACTTGAGGGAAGGAAATCTGCCGACCTTACCCAGTCTGGCCTATATGTGACGCCAGATCCACAGCAATGTGGTTGGCTCTTAACTGCTCTCAGAAATGGCCGAGCGAGACACTCTGTCGTATCAAAAAAAACAGCTACGATGGACTGCAGCGGTTCCAAGGTGGCGGCGGCTCACCACCACCTTCACAAGGGCAATCGGACATGGGCAATAAATGCTGGCTTTGCCAGCGACGCCCACATCCCGTGAATGAATTTTAAAAAAACAAGGATAGAGTGGCATATTTATTACTTTCTTTGTTATGAGGAGTCTTATATAGAATTAAGTTAAAGGTGAGCTGTACGATAAATATTTACTTTGCTTGTTCATTGATTGCTTGTATTGATAGCCAAAGGATTTCCAGCAATGGGTTCTCTTCCAGCCCCCTCACCATTGCCTTCAGAGTCCCCCAAGGATCTATCTTGGCCTCGTCCTCGTTCATCTACATGCTATCCCTTACAAACATGGGGTCAACTTCACGTGTCAGCTGTGGCTCAGTGGGTAGCACACTCATCTCCTGAGTCAGAAGGTTGTGGGTTCAAGTCCCACTCCAGGGACTTGACCACATAAAGCTAGGCTGACACTGCAGGTGCACTGTCGGAGGTGTCGTCTTTCGGATGAGACGTTAAACTGAGGCCCTGTTTGCTCTCTCAGGTGGACGTAAAAGATCCCATGCCACTATTTCGAAGAAGAGCAGGAGAGTTATCCCCGGTGTCCTGGTCAATATTTATCCCTCAGTCAACATAACAAAAGCAGATTATCTGGTCATTATCACATTGCTGTGTGCAAATTGGCTGCCGTGTTTCCCACATTACAACAGTGACTACACTCCAATAAAGTACTTCATTGGCTGTAAAGCGCTTTGAGACGTCCGATGGTCGTGAAAGGCACTATATAAATGTAAGTCTTTCTTTATGTATGCTGAGGACATCCAGCTCTACCTCTCCAACACCTGCCTTGCCCCCTCCACACTCTGTTTTGTCTGACCTCCATCCAGTCGTGGATGAGCAGCAATTTCGTCCAGCTAAACACCGGGGAAGACCAAACCCATCCTCTTTGGCCCCCGCCACAAAGTCCATATCCTTGCTTCTCCTGGCCACTGTCTCGGGCTGAACCAGACTGTTAGCAATTTTGCCGTCCTCTTCGACTGAGTTGAGTTTCAATCCCATGTCCTTGCCTTCACAGAAGGACCACCTACTTCTACCTCTATAATATCACTGATGTCTGCCCCGGCCATCTGCTGCCGAAACCTTCAGTCCATGTCTTTGTCACCCCCAGACTCGACTATTCTAATAGTCTCCTAGCTGACGTCCCATTCTCCACCCTTTCTAAACTTCAGCTATCTGGCACCGTCCTACTTACCCATCACCCGGTCCTCACTGACCTACATTGGCTCCCAGTCCCCCCAACGCCTCAAATTCAAAATCATCATCCTCGTGTATAAATTTGTTCATGGCCTCAGTCCTCCCTATTTCTATAACCTTCTTCAAATCCACAACTATCCCCTGAACTCTCTGTTCCTCTGACTCTGGCCTCTTGTGCATCCCCCCTCCCTTCACACACCATAGGCTGTCGTCTAAACCCTGTGCTCTGGAATTCCCTCCCTAAACCTATGTGCCTTTCCACCTCCCGCTTCTCCTTTAATACCCACCTCTTTGACCAAGCTTTTGGTTACCCCTCATAATAGCTCCTTCGACAGTGACCATTGTTTCCTTATTCCTCTGAGGCACTTTGGGGCACTATGACTATATTAAAGGCATTATATAAATGCAAGTTGTTTTTGTTGTAAAATATTTATATTTGGTCTTGTCACATTAAAGTTTTAAACAGCCTGCCACTCAGAAGATTAGAGATGCATGTCTGCCAGCACGAGAGATTACAGTATCTAGTTTATATAGCAAAAGATTCATTGTTACAGCCTTCGGGTTATGCTATCACATTACTAGATATTGGGCAGTAAAGATAAACTTTTGATTGAAAGGAATATGGGATCTGCTTATGGGAAAGACCAATGATGCTGAACATTGAGGGAATATCTAGTGTAGGTCCAAAGTTTGTATCAGTAACCTTGATCTGGTACCATCTCTGGTGTCCACTTAGTCTCGCAAAGCAATTTGTTTACGGCGACAAAGCACAAATTTGAAACAGTACCATTTATTAATCCTGGATGAAAATCACAGGTAACAACACTCGCCACTTCTGACATACTCCAATGATATTTGCCTTATTCCCCATGATCTTTCATTTGCATAATGCAGGTTTACAGACTAATTTCTTCCTTGGTTTCAAGCTACTCAACAGTCTATTACTAAAGAATATGGAGTTGTAAGGAAGCCCATTAATGTGTCTTAAAACTAGTGGACTTTGCTCTTTCTCCATATTAACATACACTGGGAGGACCTTGCTTCCATTCTCAATGTAATGCTGCAAATTCCACTCAGAGACTCTGCGACACCAGGCGCTGTCCAGGGAGCTTTGGGACAAGATGATGATGGTGATTTTACTTTGCTGGATAACATTGGTTACTTCTGTTATCTTCAGTCTTCCAGCTACTTGGTCCCGGTGCTCCACAAATCCATTATAGCCATGTTGATCCAGGATCTTAGAAATATTTACGGCCACCTCTTCATCCGTTTCACAACACCAGAGGGAATAGTCATACTCAAACTTTGAAAGACGTCCAACAGAAGTTGCTGCTTTCTTACTTTCCATCAGTTAGAATATAACCCTAACTCGACAACTATTCTTTATAATTAGCTTAGTTTTGAAAATTCTTATCTTTAATTTCAGAAATACTTAGGTCAAGCTGTTCCCCTGCTTTCTTCAACTCTTCACATCGTGATGCCAGCTCACTAAGCTCCGCTTGCAAATGTCTGTTCAGTTCAACATAGGCTCTGCTTTGCTGGTACTGGGTTTCCACATCTGGCATCGACACTTCTGTTCTCACTGGGGCCAGAAACTCTGAAAAAAGGATTTAAAAAAAGTTATTTCATCCTCATAGCTAAAATGAATATCTGACCTAACTACAGGAAACTTTGTGATATCCGGCACCGACGGGACCGGCGTGTTGCCGATCAAAACTGCCGGACATACAAAGTTAATGTTGAAGCATACGGAGGTTTTCATCTCCGTATCTGACAACAAACACTGTTGCTTAGCAACAGCTTCTAAAGAGTCGGCTGCAGCTGCAAGCGTCTCTAGCTGAAGCTGTTGCTATAGCTACAGACCTTGCAGCGGCTGACTGGGAAAAAAAAAGAACGAGATCTAAAAAAACTTACAGAAAACGGCTCCTGATTTTTGCCGTTAGATCAAGTATTCTGGACAAAGTTTCCTGTACTATGTTTCATTTCATAAAACAACATCTGCTTCTAAAACACAACGTTGTCCAATTATTCTGAGCCCCAAAAGACAGGTGGTTGCGACTTCACACCCAGAATTCCTCACAAGGTATGTTCCCAATCTCAGCTAGATCAGAGGACAGAAAACTACTGGCAAAGCTCCACTGGGTCACTCCTCGCAAAGGTAGCTGGGTCTGTTCAGCTCGAGACCTAGAACTGACGAGAGGACTAGGAGCAGGGCATTTGGTCATCCTCTCCATTGGTGGCTGATGACAGGAAGACGCGGAAATACAAAAGCATTTTTCACAACTGGAAAATGTAATTATTGGGTAAGGAAGACTGCTTAAGACCCATTTCAACAAATAGAGAAGTGAGAGTTAATTTCAGTTGCTTTTCTGTTTAGTTAGCACCACATTGTTTTAAGACCATGTAGTCACACTACAGAACTTTGAATAAAAGGGAAGTTGAGTCAAAGCTAGATAACCTACAAGCTCAAGATATTAATCCTACAAATGTTTAAACTTCATTTTACACAACGTAGGAACAGCAGAACTAATCTCCCCTTACAATTATACGGAAATCATACTATAAAAAAGTTTTAAAACAATTAATTGTTTCAACAATTTTTTTTTAATGTTAAGTTTGCATGGTCATAAAATGGGGAGAGTAGTAAAAGTTTAAAGCAACTAAGGATTTGCAGGAGGATTTGGATCCATTATTTAGACGGGGGCACATGAAGTTTAATACTGACAAATCCAAAGTGTTGCACAGGGATGAAATAGTGTGCAATTTAAGCACAAAATGAATGGAACGGAATTAGCAGAGTTTGAATCAGAATTAGATCAGAGAATAATGGTGGATGACACCAATATCTGGACAATATGGTGGGGCTATTTAAAACACTAACAATATGTTTGGCAATTTAGCTCGAACAGAGCAATATAATTCTACTGAGATTACGCTGAGGCTCCACAATGCACTGATCACACCACACTTGAACTACCGTGTTCAGGTCCAGTCGCCATGCTACAAAAAGGGATATACAAGCATTGGTGACAGTTCAGGGAAGGGCAAAATGAATGATTCCGAGTGTAAAGTGGATGATCTAGGAGGAAAGGTTAAAAAAAAAAATCTCAATCTCTGCAGAAGACGTCAAGGGAAGACTTCACTTAAGCACAGAAAATGTTAAATGACATCGATAATGTAAATCCAGATATCTATCTTCTATTCATATAAAAATGTTGAGTACATCTGTCATACTTGAAAGTGTTAAACATACGTTAAAAAAAAAGACAAGTCATTTCATGCCGTTTTCCTATTCATTTACAAGCACCTTCCTGATTCACTTGACTTCCATATTAATTGCACATTTCCTATTAATTGCACAAATCCCATTCCTACCGCGAGTGTGAATATGCAGACTTCTTAAAATTTGGTTTTGCTTTTTACTTTCGTAAAATCAAAGTGGATGAGGCCGGTAACCAAAGTGGAAATTCCCCAGAAGCAGGAGCTATTTTTCCTTGAAAGCAGAAGACTGCAATTACACACCAAGCTAATAGGGAAACCGCAGTCTCACGTTTTACATTTACAAAAAGAAAATAACTTTGATGGTAGTAGAATTCACTGTCTGCCTTGTTATTCTGAGAGTTTAATGCATTGGATGGGTTCAACTTTATGGAAACTGCACTGCCAAGCCACACGGGGGGAGGGAGCGTAGTTATACTGCCACACTTGTATCAATTCCTATTAGAGGGGATTTGACGGGAAATTTCTTCACCCAGAGGGTTGTGGGGGTCTGGAACTCACTGTCTGAAAGGGTGGTAGAGGCAGGAACCCTAACCACATTTAAAAAGTACTTGGATGTGCACTTGGGATGCTCTAACCCGCAGGGCTACGGACCAAGAGCTGGGAAGTGGGATTAGGCTGGAGTGCTCGTTGTTGGCCGGCGCGGACACGATGGGTCGAAATGGCCTCCTTCTGTGCTGTAACTTTCTATGATTCTATGAATACAAGTTGATTTCAAGTGCGCAGTCCTAAAACAGATAATCTACGTTAAACGAATGATCGGACTCCTGAGCACTCTAAAATGAGTGACATGAGGCCACTTAAGCAAATGCGAAGTTGAAGTTCGGGACAAAGTCGGATTTTAAACGTGCCAGGCAGTCCACTGGAGTTTTCAATATTCTTAACCTCGGGAGAAAGTAAATGTTCTGTGCTGTAATCATTCTATGATTCTATGCACTTTCCCAACATTAAAGGAAGAACTTCCATTTATATAGCACCTTTCACGACGTCAGGATGTCCCAGAGCGCTTTACAGCCAATGAAGTACGTTTGAAGTGTAGTCACTGCTTTAATATAGGGAAACACGGCAGCCAATTTGCACACAGCAAGCTCCCACAAACAGCAACGAGGTAATGACCAGATAATCTGTTTTTAGTCATGTTAGTTGAGAGATAAATATTGGCTAGGACACGCCCCTGTTCTTCTTCGAAATAGTGCCACGGGATCCCTTATGCCACCTGAGGGGGCAAACGGGGCCTCAGTTGAACGTCTCATCCGAAAGACGGCAACTCCGACAGTGCAGCGCTCCCTCAGCACTGCACTGGAGGGTCAGCCCTGGTTTTGTGCTCTGGAGTGGGACTCGAACCCACGACCTTCTGACTCCGTATTAGTTGCCCGGTTAACCAGTTAACCAGTTAAACGGCAATTTAAGGACACTCTGTCATAACCCTCTCTCTGGCCCACGCTCGTGTGTAGTAGTGGCAGCGAAATGGCCCCTTTACAGTAAGAATTGTATATTCATTTTTAAAAATTGGCTATGTCAATACAAGATCTGGGTTCGATAAGAAAAAAAATCAATTAATACAAGAAAACTGGATTAGAAAATAAAAAACATAATCAAATAGGAAAGAATAAAGCAACTGGCAATTTGCAAGGATAAAATACAATACCCTCACTGCCTTCGGCTAACGAAGCGAATACCGGATCAGACAGTCTCGCACTTCTGACATCTTCCAGAATCTGCTCGATAGTGGGAGGCTCAGGTCGAGTCGGCAGAATGACACGCTTCTTGTTTTTCGATGTCATACCACCCCCTCAAGCGCGAATCTTACATAAAAAAGACACAAATAGCAGCGTATCAACTATTGTAGCACACACACATTTTTGGCAAAGAGAATAGTGCGCTGTGACCGGTTTTATTATAATATGTGTCTCTCCACCCCCCTTCTCCCCAACTCCCATAAATACAACATTGCACATAATAAAACTTCTGCACAATAGGAATATTTCTACTGGTACTGCTCAATTTGACAGCAAAATATAGAAAAGTCAGTGTGACCCAACCTGTGAAAAGGCTGAATTGTCAAATTTATAATCACTAATCCAGCAGTTCAATTATACGTTATATTATGTATGTTAATTCATGTCCCGCACAGCCCTAGGAACACAGGCAACTCTCGAAAGAGGGTTTTCAAACTTTTCTGTATGGGGTAGCCTCTACATATGTTGACACACTGCCAGTGGCCACATCATAATTTTCAAAAGGCAGTCAGCAAGCTAAAAGTAAATCTGTGCTATCATCACAGAAAGCAACAATAAAAATAACACGAGGAAAAATTCAGAAATCGAGCGACCCGACAAGTAACCTCGGGGGGCCCTCTGGAAAAACTCTGCTTCTCACAGCTAGGTAGCCAACTTCTTAAACTGCAGAAGATGCACAACAATTCTCTAGAAAATTATGGAGCTGCACTCCAAAGTGCTGAAATAGAATCTTACAGCACAGAAGGAGGCAATTCGGCCCCTCGTGCCCATGCCGGCTCTTTGAAAGAGCTGCACAATTTCGTCCCACCCCCACCCCCAATCATGAAAGCTACTATGGAATCTGATTCCACCCACACTTTCAGGTAGTGTGTTCCAGATCGTAAGAATCCTCTGTGTGAAGACATTTCTCATTTCCCCTCTAGTTCTTAATACTACACACAATTACAACATTGAAACACGCCATTTGGCCCAACCAATCTGTGTTGGTGTCTATCTTACACACGAGCAGTAGTCCTAATCCCTTATGTCTGCCCAATGTACAAAATCAGAGACCCAACGCGTGCACCTTGATACATGTCACAGGAGATCAACATTAAAATGAACTGAAAACTGAGCTACATTTCCTATCCCTCCCCAATCCTTACTGAGCCATACAGACCAGAAGGTCCCAGGTTCAATCTTGTCTTGGCTGAGTTGGCATATACAGTCTAGCTGTACTGCACCAACTTTGTAAGGGACTGGCTAGGACACCAGGGATAACAAAATAGTGCCAGGGGATCTTTTACTACATCCATGTGACAGCAGACGGGGCCTCGGTTTAACGTCTCATCCGAAAGTCGGCACCTCCGAGAGTGCAGCACTCCCTCAGTACTGCACTAGAGTGTCAGCCAAGATTTTTGTGCTCATGTCCTTGGAGTGGGGCTTGAACCCACAACCTTCTGACTCAGAGGCGAGGGTGCTACCAACTGAGCCAATCTCAGCCAAGGTAACAGTAAGGGCACAACTGGGCAAGGGGTGTGGGGGGGGGGGGGGGGTTGCATGGATAACAGCAAGGGCTCACACTCCTGCTGGCCATCCAGCGGCTCCTGCTAGAAAACACTGGTGTGAGGGCAGGCAAGAGGAGGGGCGGGCACTGGGCGAAGAAGGCAGGATCGTAGAGGATTTACGGCGCGGGAGGAGGCCATTCAGCCCCTGGCGTGGGCGCTGCCCGAAAAAGAGCCATCCGGCCGAATCCGACTTTCCAGCGCTTGGCCCGTGGGTCACGGCGCTCCGAGTGCGTGCCCAAAGTGAGCTGCTGGGAGCTGGGTCACTTGGTGCCCGCTCCACAAGTGTGAGGCACTCCGTGGTTGAATAGCCCGCATGCCATTCACAGCCTGGGAGTGGTTGGTTGGTTGGTGGGTGGGGGAGAAGCCCAGTGTTGTGTACCCCGGGCAAGGGGGGGGGGGGGGGGGTTGAGGTTGGGGGGGGGGGGGGGAGAAAAGAGAGGGTTTAACCCCCCACACCCTTTCAGGAGAGGAGGAACAAAATGACCCAGATCCAAGCAGCTGGCTTTAGGCCACGATAGGAGAGGCCGCGGCAGCACAGCTCCACTCCCCCTGTCCACGCCGACCCGACGCCCTGCGTGCCCGGTGGCTGAGGGGAACCAACCAGGCCTGATCCAGGCGCTCCAGCCGCTCCTACCTCGCCCGCCGCCGCCGCTCCCTCACTGACGCCAGCCTAGCAACGCCGCAGCACGTCACCACGTCAATCAGCTGGCCCGGGGACACGCCCCTTAAAGCCAGTCTGCACCCCACAACCACAAATATTTTTCATTGCGCAGCCCAAAATCTAAACAATGCCAAGTATTGCGTGGGAAACGACGATTCACTTCAAATGCAACGTTGCACATGTTTTCGTCATACAAGACCTTTATCGGGGCAAAAGCAAGCGGCAGACTGCAGTATTATCAAGGCCAGATTTTGAAAAGTTTTTGTTTTCCCTAAAAAAAAAGCTGGAAATACTCAGCAGCATCTCTGGAGAGAGAAATAAAAACAGAAAATGCTGGAAATACTCAGCAGGTCAGGCAGCATCTGTAGAGAGAGAAACAGAGTTAACACTTCAGGTCCATAACCCTTAGAAACATAGAAGATAGGAGCAGGAGTAGGCCATTCGGCCCCTCGAGCCTGCTCTGCCATTCAATGCGATCATGGCTGATCATCCAAATTCAGTACCCTGTCCCTGCCTTCTCCCCATATCCCTTGATCCCTTTAGCCTTAAGAAATATATCCAACTCCTTCTTGAATATATTTAATGAACTGGCCTCTACCGCCTTCTGTGGTAGAGAGTTCCACAGGTTCACCACTCTCTGGGTGAAGAAATTAATCCTAATTTCTGTCCTAAATGGCATACCCTTTATCCTTAGACTGTGACCCCTGGTTCTGGACCCACCGACCATCGGGAACATCCTTCCTGCATCTAGTCTGTCCAGTCCTGTCAGAATTTTATAAGTTTCAATGAGATCCCTCCCTCTCATTGTTCTAAACTCCAGCGAGTACAAGCCCAATCAACCCAATCTCTCCTCATATGTCATTCCTGCCATCCCAGGTATCAGCCTGGTGAATCTTCGCTGAACTCCTTCCATGGCAAGAACATCCTTCCTCAGATAAGGCGACCAAAACTGCACACAATACTCAAGATGTGGTCTCACCAAGGCCCTGTACAACTACAGCAAGACATTCTTGTTCCTGTACTCAAAGCCTCTCGCTACGAAGGCCAACATACCATTTGCCTTCTTAACCGCCTGCTGCACCTGCATGCTTACCTTCAGCGACTGGTGCACAAGGACACCCAGGTCTCGTTGCACTTCCCCTTCGCCCAATCTATTGCCATTCAGATAATAATCTGCCTTCCTGTTTTTGCCACCAAAGTGGATAACCTCACATTTATCCACATTATATTGCATCTGCCATGCTTCTGCCCAATCACCCAACCTGTCCAAATCATCCTGGAGTTTCTCGGCATCCTCCTCACAGCACACACGCCCACCCAGCTTTGTGTCGTCTGCAAATTTGGAGATATTACATCTAGTTCCCTTGTCTAGATCATTAATATATATTGTGAATAGCTGGGGTCCAAGGACCGATCCCTGCGGTACCCCACTAGTCACTGCCTGCCACTCAGAAAAAGACCCGTTTATTCCAACTCTTTGCTTTCTGTCTACCAACCAGTTTTCTATCCAAGTCAATACCATGCCCCCAATCCCATGTGCCTTAAGTTTACACGCTAGCCTTTTATGCGGGACCTTATCGAAAGCCTTCTGAAAGTCCAAATATACTACATCCACTAGTTCTCCCTTATCTATTTTACCAGTTACATCCTCAAAAAATTCCAATAGATTAGTCAAGCACGATTTACCTTTTGTAAATACATGTTGACTTTGTCCGATCCTGTCACTGTTTTCCAAGTGCTCAGCTATTACATCCTTTATAATGGACTCTAGCATTTTCCCCACTACCGATGTCAGGCTTACCGGTCTGTAATTCCCCGTTTTCTCCCTACCACCTTTTTTGAATAGTGGGGTAACATTAGCTACCCTCCAATCCATGGGTACTGTTCCAGATTCCATCGAATGTTGGAAGATGATCAGCAATGCATCTACTATTTCTAGGGCCACTTCCTTAAGTACCCTAGGATGTAGATTATCAGGCCCTGGGGATTTATTGGTCTTCAGTCCCATCAACTTCCTTAACACCATTTCCTTACAAATACTGATTTCTTTCAGTTCCTCCCCTTCATCAGACCCTATGTTCCCCGACATCTCTGGGAGGTTATTTGTGTCCTCCTTTGTGAAGACAGAACTGAAGTAAGATTTAAAAATGAGCGTAACAGGGCACGTTTAGTAGAACGCAATTGCGCAGCAAAATGTTTAAAGATGAAATGTACTAATTACTCGTATGTTTAATTGCAGAAATGACCATACCAGTTTAGAGAGATGAAACTTACAAAAAGAGACAATGACATAACCCTTTTCTGGAAAAACGAAACTCAGTAGTGGTCAAGAGAGAGAGGGTCTCGTTTCTCAGAAATCACATGACCTGATGACTCATTTCCAAGAAATCAGAGGGGCCACAGGCCCATACAGTGAAAAGTGAAACTTATGTTATTGGTTACCTTGTAGAAGTTAGGCACACCTAATTAGTGATTAATGTATAGACTTTTAAATCGATTGGACCTCTGGAGTAGGAGGTCTCGGAATATGTGTATAACTGTGTAAACCTCAAGAGATTCGGTGGAGTTGGAGCCTTGTGTTGGGACGCAAGAGCCATAGCTCCCCAGGCCTGAATAAACCGTTTTTACTTCAATTATTGGGTCTGTCTTTCTTACAACAAGCCAGTGTTGTCGACTGTGTATATCACTCAGTCCACACTTTGGGGGCTTACTTCAGAACCAAAATATGTATTTAATTGGTCTGCCATTTCTTTGTTACCCATTATAAATTCCCCTGATTCTGACTGCAAGGGACCTACGTTTGACTTCACCAATCTTGTTCAGAACGTACTGACGAAGGATCATTGACCTGAAACGTTAACTCTGTTTCTCTCTGCACAGATGCTGCCCGACCTGCTGAGTATTTCCAGCATTTTCTGTTTTTATTTCAGATTTCCAGCATCCGCAGTATTTTGCTTTTGTTTCTGTGGAGAGAGAAACAGTTAACCTTTCGTTTTCATAAAATTGGATGTTTCCGAGCCTATTTGATCTTCTATTGTTTGACTGTTACAAATTCCAGCTCTGCCATAAATATTCTCCCAGGTTAGGCATCTCTGTGAACTGACTTTAATTTAAACAGAATCATTTCAATATAACTCATTCCCAAATCTTTCCTGTGGAAAAAAATGGTAAAAATTCCAAAAACACAACACCGCTTTATTGTCATTAGCGATTTAACCTAACCATTTCTCAGATAACCTCATTCCTTTAAATTAAGACTATAAGCCTTTACATGCACCATTCAGTTTGCCGCTACTGCAGTGCAGTGTATGAACCAACACTCTAGATAAACACTTACTATAATTAGCTCGTACAAATTAAGCTATTATCTTTTATAGGCATTGCAAAAACTGTGAAGAGCATGTTTTAGAGCAGTGAATATTTACACCAATTGCTCACTCGCTGCCAGAGACCTTCCTGCACTCCTGACAAGATAAACACACTCCCCGGCCTCGATTTTAACTGACCCGTGGAGTCAGGATTGGAGGCGTGCGGGGGGGGGGTTAAAGTCCCGAATTCGGGGGTCCCGACACCATCCCACCCCAAACCCGCCTCCATGTAAGTTTCAAAGGAGGTGGGTACCCGCCCCGCACTGGGACCCGCCGACCCGAGGCGGGAAGGGATTAGTGCCAATTAACTGCCTGTTAACAGGTAGTTAACAGGCAGTTTTTAGCCTAATCCCTATTTTAAAGCTTGAAGTGTGGGATTCCCGATGGCTCCAAACCACGCCAAGTTAGAGGAGTCGGGCCGTCGGGTTGAAGGACTTGGAGGGGTCGAGATGTCGGTGTTCAGGTGAGTGATGGGTGCATGAGTGCAAAGGTAAGTGTGTTTGGTGTGTCTAAAGTGTGTGAAGAAGTTTAAATTACCTGTACTTACCTTTACAGCCTTCCTTCCTCTAGGTTTTGGGAGTCCATCATCTAACCGGCACAGAAAGCAGAACGGCTGCGAACTGTCAAAAGTGACAGCCTGCAGCTTTCTGTGCCGGTGAGATTTCTAACTGAGTCTGTGGAGAAGGACTCAGGTTAGAAGTCAGACTGTCAGTGTTTGACAGCTTCAAACAGCTGTGAAACACTGATATTTCATCTGTCAAAACGTCTTGACAGATGAAATTTCAGTCTGTGACATCACCTGTTGCCGGGTGGCCCTTAATTGGCCTGCTGAGCCCACTTGGCAGGCTCAACAAGGTCAATCAAGTTAAAATCGCGTGGAATGGCCGCATCTCGATGGAGGTGGGACTACAACCCCGAAAGTTGTAGTCCCGCCTCCTTAGTGAAAATCACCCCCCTCATGTCCATCTAATGTTTTAAGGGATTGTCTCAAAAGTTCACGAAGCTACCAAAAATGAAAGTGATGATTGTATATGTAGGGGGAAATTCATTCCTTTAAGGCTGAGAAACAAAGTTTCATTTTCCAAAGGAGTAAATTTAAGAAGCAATTAAAATATATATATATTTGTATATTGAACGCAAGTTGCCCATAGCAACACATTATACGATGTTTTTCTACAGAACAAACTTTGTAATTTACAGAACAACATCAACAACAACTTGCACTTATATAGCGCCTATAACGTTGCAAAACTGTCCCAAGACACTTCACAAGAGGGTACGGTAACATAGTGGTTATGTTACTGGACTAGTAATCCAGAGGCCTGGACTAATAATCCAGAGACATAGAAACATAGAGATAGGAACAGGAGTAGGCCATTCGGCCCTTCGAGCCTGCTCCGCCATTCAATGAGATCATGGCTGATCTTCGTCTGAGATCATAGCTGATCTTACCAGTTCAGTACCCCGTCCCTGCCTTTTCTCCGTAACCCTTAATCCCCTTAGCCTTCAGAAATATATCCAATTCTCTCTTGAAAATATTTATTGAATTAGCCTTCACAGCCCTCTGTGGCAGGGAATTCCACAGGCTCACCACTCTTTGAGTGAAGAAATTCTTCCTCATCTCTGTTTTAAATGATTTGCCCGCTATTTTTAGACTGTGGCCCCTGGTTCTGTGCTCCCCGGCCATTGGAAACATTCTCTCTGAATTCAGCCTGTCCAGGCCTGCCATAATTTTATATGTTTCGATGAGATCCCCTCTCAATCTTCTAAACTCCAGTGAGTACAAGCCCAAACTATTTAATCTCTCTTCGTAGGTCATTCCCGCCATTCCAGGTATCAGCCTGGTGAATCGCCGACGTGAGTTTAAACCCCACCACGGCAGCTGGGGAATTTAAATTCAGTTAATTAAATAAATCTGGAATTAAAAAGCTAGCATCAGTAATGGTGACCATGAAATTACCGGATTGTTGTAAAAATCCAACTGGTTCACTAATGTCCTTAAGGGAAGGAAATCTGCCGTCCTTACCCGGTCTGGCCTACATATGACCCCAGACCCACAGCAATGTGGTTGACTCTTAACTGCCCTCTGAAATGGCCCAGCGAGACACTCAGTTGTACCAAACCGCTACGTCAAAGACAGCACTGTGGGAGTACCTTCACCACAAGGACTGCAGCGGTTCAAGGCGGCGGCTCACCACCACCTTCTCCAGGGCAATTAGGGATGGGGCAATAAAGGCCGTGAATGAATAAATAAAAATAAAGGGCATAATCAGACAAAAATTGACACCGAGCCAAAGAAGGAGACATTAGGACAGGTGACCAGAAGCTTAGTCAAAGAGGTAAGTTTTAACGAGCGTCTTAAAAAAGGAGAGGTGGAGAGGCAGAGGGGGTTAGGGGGGGAATTCCAGAGCTTAAGGCCTAGGCAGCTGAAGGCATGGCCACCAATGTTGGGGCAAAGGAAGTGAGAATGCACAAGAGGCCAGAGTTGGAGAAACGCAGAGTTCTCGGAGGGTTACGGGCAATGTTTCCTTTAAGCTGCGTGGCCACGCAGCTCTCGGGACCTCCCGCGCAGCCGGCATGCGCGGTATTTTGAACGGGTCATGCAGCCCCCTAAAGGGGCCACGCATCCAAAATAAATGAGGGAACATTGGTCGTGGGCTGGAGGAGCTTACAGAGATAGGGAGGAGCGAGGAGTGATTTAATATATGTATTTGAGTTAGGTTTATGAACTTCGAGATGACTCCTAACAGATAGAAATTGTTTAACGATGCGGTTTGAACAAGTTCTTTCTATGTCACTTTGCTGATGGAATTTTTATTCCAAAAATTTAAAGCCACGTAGCAGCACCGTAGTCTCCACCTATCATTATAACTGGCAGATCAAAGAGGATTAACTGGTTCCATCAGTTGGGGAGTTTCCAATTTGCAGTTAACGTGACAGGTAATAGTTTACTTGCTTACTTGCATATTTTATGCATGTGAGAGGAGGGTGGCAGTCACAGGTAAAACTGAACTGGTCTTACAACCCTAGAAACTTAATTTTAATTTTTTTGCTAATTATTAATCTGGGGCCCTTTCCTGATTATTATTCCCATCCTCCAGAAATCCACCTCCCCTTATCAGGGCCAGCCAAGGAAAGATGGCACCCAACCACAGCCCCCTCCCAACGTAGCACCATATCTCAAGAGGAATGGACCCTTCAGCTGGCTGTCCAATGCACTGTAACCTAAATGAATGCAGCCTTACTTTTCACAACGTATTTAATGAGGAATAAACGGATCATTTTCGGGTTGGCAGGCTGTAACTAGTGGGGCACCGCAAGGATCAATGCTTGGGCCTCAGCTATTCACAATCTGTATCAATGATTTGGATGAGGGGACCAAATGTAATATATAAGTTTGCTGATGATACAAAGGTGGGTGGGAATGTAAGTTGTGAGGAGGATGCAAAGAGACTTCAAGAGGATATAGACAGGCTAAGTGAGTGGTCAAGTACATGGCAAATGGAATATAATGTGGAGAAATGTGAAGTTATCCACTTTGGTAGGAAAAATAGAAAAGCAGAGTATTTTTTAAATGGAGAGAGATTGGGAAATGTTGGTGTTCAGAGGGACCTGGGTGTCCTTGTACACGAATCACTGAAAGTTAACATGCAGGTACAGCAAGCAAGTAGGAAAGCAAATGGTATGTTGGCCTTTATTACAAGAGGATTTGAGTATAAGAGTAAAGACGTCTTATTGCAATTATATAGGGCCCTGGTGAGACCACACCTGGAGTATTGTGTACAGTTTTGGTCTCCTTACCTAAGGAAGGATATACCTGCCATAGAGGAAGTGCAACAAAGGTTCACCAGACTGGTTCCTGGGATGGGGGGTTTGTCCTACGAGGAGAGATTGAGTAGACGAGGCCTATATTCTCTAGAGTTTAGAAGAATGAGAGGTGATCTCATTGAAACATACAAAATTCTTACAGGGCTTGACAGGGTAGATGCAGGGAGGATGTTTCCCCTGGCTGGGGAGTCTAGAACCAGGGGTCGCAGTCTCAGAATAAGGGGTCGGCCATTTAGGACTGAGATGAGGAGAAATTTCTTCACTCAGAGGGTGGTGAATCTTTGGAATTCTCTACCCCAGAGGGCTGTGGAGGCTCAGTCATTGAGTATATTCAAGACAGAGATCGATAGGTTGTTGAATATTAAGGGAATCAAGGGATATGGGGAAAGTGCAGGAAAGTGGAGATGAGGTAGAAGATCAGCCATGACCTTATTGAATGGCGGAGCAGGCTCGAGGGGCCGAATGGCCTGCTCCTGCTCCTATTTCTTATATTCTTATTTTTTTTTAACAAAGGCTTGGAGTTGGTGTTTATTCTCAGTGGGACCGAGGCCAAACTGTGGCAAACAGAGAGGCTGATCTAGCCTATGTTTTACTACTGGACTGGACACTCTTCTTAACATTGTGGTGGTGTTATTCATACACAGTTCTAGCCGGCAAAGAAAGCTTTAAACAAAAGCCTTGCTGCAGCAGCAGAGCAGAAACCCCACATTGGTTGTGTAGGAGGTAAAGACTTGCGTCCATCCCGAAGGAAAATGTCGCCCTCTAAGCCACCCCACCGTCCCCCCGCCAAAACAAACTCAATTAATTTGGTTTTGAACTGGGCAATCCGGTTTTTCAATGACCTTTACAGAAATTTCTAAAATACAGTACAATCCTGACACCAAAAGCATTTTTTAAAAAAAATCAATTTTTTACATGTCTCGTTATGTAGAGGCTTTGGTTATTAACACTATAAATTGTAATCAATTTTTCATCCATGTCAAAGCAAATGTCATAACTTGAACCATGATTCCACCCCGTCTTACTCCCAGTCGTGATTAAAATACCAAAAGAGTAGGGATAATATTTCTTGGAAAAATCACTAACAGTATCACAGACTGTTACAACAACAAGTATTTATATAGCGCCTTTATCTTAATAAAAAGTCCCAAGGCGCGTCACAGGAGCGTTATAAGACAAAAAAATTGACACTGAGACACATAAAGAGAAATTAGGGCAGGTGACCAAAAGCTTGGTCAAAGAGGTAGGTTTTAAGGAGTGTCTTAAAGGAGGAAAGAGAGGAGATGAGGTTTAGGCAGGGAATTCCAGAGCTTAGGGCCTCGGCAACAGAAGGCACGGCCACCAATGGCTGAGCGATTATAATCAGGGATGCTCAAGAGGGCAGAATTAGAGGAGCGCAGATATCTCGGGGCGTTGTGGGGCTGGAGGAGATTACAGAGTTAGGGAGGGGTGAGGCCATGGAGGGATGAGAAAACAAGGATGAGAATTTTGAAATCGAGGCGTTGCTTAACTGAGAGCCAATGTAGGTCAGCGTTCACGGGGTGATGGGTGAATGGGACTTGGTGCAAGTTAGGACACGGGCAGCAGAGTTTTGGATGACCTCAAGTTTACGTAGGGTGGAATGCGGGAGACCAGCCAGGGGTGCGTTGGAATAGTCAAGTCTAGAGGTAACAAAGGCATGGCTGAGGGTTTCAGCAGCAGATGAACTGAGACAAGGGCGGAGACGGGCGATGGTACCGAGGTGGAAATAGGCAGTCTTAATTATGCCGCGGATATGTGGTCGGAAGCTCATTTCAGGGTCAAATATGACACCAATGTTGTGAACAGTCTGGTTCAGCCTCAGACAGATGTTAGAGAGAAGGATGGAGTCAGTGGCTAAGGAACGGAGTTTGTGGCGGGAACTGAAAACGACGACTTCGATCTTCCCAGTAAACAAAAAACAAAGTATAGGATTGGAAGGATCTCCCTTAGTTGCCGCGAATGGAGCCCTGCACTGCTGAGAACATGACTGCAAATGCAACTGGTGCACTATTGAGATAAAAACAAAGCCCAACTGTAAAGGGAATAGTCCATCACTATAGTTAAAGGCACATTTACAGCAGGAAAGAGATTTGCTGGGCTGAATGATTTCTTATTCCTTTGTACCATCAATCCATTTGTATTAAAAACAGGAAATTTCAGGTTTGCGACACTGTCAGTGACAGTGACACACAGGCTACAGTGTAAGATGTCAGTCCTGTGATTAAAGAGGTACACCTAGAATTTCTGCGGGGTGGGGTTTGTCTGATCTCCCGCCATAACTTTGGCAGAAGATCGGCAGAAGACCTGCAGAAACGGCATAAACGGTAATTTTCACAGCTTCTCCGGGCTTTCTGCCAAAGTTACGGCCAGAAATTAGGGAACCACCAAAGTGTTTCTTTAAATCCCTCCATGGCCTCACTCCACTGTGCCTCTGAAAACTTCTCCTGCCCTACATCCCAGCTCGTGCCCTTTGCTCTTCCATCTCTGATCTACTGCACGGCTCCTTCTCACTCCCCCCGTCAGTAGCATGCCTCTGACACTGGAATTCTCTTGCAGAACCCCCTCCCATCTTACCACCTCGCTTGCTACCCTCTTTGACTACACCATCAGCCACCTCATAATCTCTCCCACTTCCTGCTCATTGTTCTCGGATCTCCAGTAAGCCATCTTGGGATGTTTATTATCTGGAAAGCATTATTTATAACTATAAATTGGTGTTGAAATTAGTTCATCTGAACTGTGAGATAATCCAACATTTTATAAAGGTAGATCTCCGCACAGTTATTCATGGCCACTCATTGTCCACTGTCCCTGGGGTTAATGCCTGAAAGCTGCTCTTCAAAGGGAGCCTGGGAGCAGTCATTTAGTGCAGTGTCCTCCGTTCACCCTTCCATCCTCCCCTGCAATGCAGTGGCTTCATGATGTTCTGCACCAGTGACAACATTATTGTTCCGCACCAGTGACAACATTATTGTTCCTTCCTTTATTCTTAAAGGTTCCGATCCAGGACTCAATACTGTCAAAACCTTCAAAGTCCTCAGGCAATTTTTAGGTTTTTTTTGGATCCGGTGGTCATAGAGTCAGAGTATTAGACTCATGTAGGGAATGCAAGTTTATTGGGGGGTTGGGGGGGGAAGGAATCATTGAATTACATTGAATTTACAGCACAGATTCGGCCCAACCAGTCCATGCCGGCGTTTGTGCTCCACTCGAGCCTCCTCCCATCTTTCCTCATCTAAATCTATCAGTGTAACCCTCTATTCCCTTCTACCTCATGTGCTTGTCCAGCCTCCCCTTAAATGCATCTTTACTATTCGTTTCAACCACTCCCTGTGGCAGCGAGCTCCACATTCTCACCACTCTCTGGGTAAAGAAGTTTCTTCTGAATTCCCCATTTGATTTCTTGGTATATTGACGGCCTCTTGTTTTGCTCTTCCCCACAAGTGGAGACACTCTCTCTCTGTATCCACTCTATCAACGTCCCGTCCCCCCAAGCTGCGCGACCGCGCACCAAGCGGGAGGTCCCGCGCAGGCCGCTCACCGGCTGTTGACGCTGGAGAAGATACCGCGCATGAGCGGCCGCGCAGCAAATTTAAAGGGACCGCGCACGAAAACAAAAATTAGAGGGAACATTGGTGTAAAACTAGCGTTCCACCCAATCCCGTGGGTTTCTCACTCGGTTAGTTAGGTTAAAATTCCCCCCCCACCCCGTGCCTCAGCTGAAAGTTTCTCACAAAATTCCCTGGTGCAGTTGTGCCAGTCTCGGCGGGGAAGGAAGGGGAAGCTAAACTGTGTAGTTTCTATTCCTGAATCGTGACTGTGGGTTTAACACTACTGGCCTCTTAAACCAATTTAATTTCTGCCACCACAGGCATTTCAGCGAGCTATGTAAATACTCTGACGCCCTCTAGTGGTTGATATACAACATTGCAGTTCCAAAATCTATATTTTACTTTTTTTCCCCCCCCTCCCTCTCCAATTTTCTCCCCCACTTGAGGGTGCAGACTCCTGTTGGGGTACTGTTCAGTGGGCACTGGTACCTCACCCACGTGACAATCATGCGTTGGCCAAGACAGTGAGCCTCAGCATGCCATTTGACTTTGGTGGGCCTCGCAACTGAGCCAGATACTGTCCTCATCCAATATCCACAGATGCACACTTTCCAGTAAAGCCTCATTGGACAGCAATGCAGAATGGAAACGCTGACCTATAGGCACTGAGGTCCGCTGTATGCGTCCCATCACCGCACTACCCAACAAGATCAGCTAACTGCGTCGAATCATTAAATGATACAGCACAGAAGGAGGCCATTCAGCCCATCGTGCCTGTGGTACTGTTCAACAAGCACTGGCTAACTCCTGGTGCTGCACCGACTCCTGCTCTCCATAGCTTAGTACTGCAGTGAACACAGAAGCCGAGCTATTGGAGCAAGTTCGTATTTTTAATTTCTGATCTTACCTGCCATGTCACCACATTAATCACGCTGACTAACTTTAGCATTAACGATTATAATACAAGCACAGAATCATTTATTTTAGATTTCTGGGATGATCAAATTGTGCATAAACTTTCTGTCAGCACACAGCCTGTTCTAAAAACATATTGCTTCAAGGAAGATCGATTTGGGGCTGTTCAAAAGTTTCACTAATGAAGTTCTGCCACGTGCTCTCCATGGAAGGTTTGGGGCACGCTTGGTCCCACAGCTGGCCCATTCACTTTAGGTCCTCGCTTGTTCTTTGCTCTCCCAAAGATTGAACGTATTTTTTGCCTGCTTGCTGAAATACAAAAAGGACAATGATTAAAAGGGCACTTTAAAAAAAGCTAATCTGAACTAGGGCATTTCACACTTAACTGGGGCAAGTGGTTTATTGCCCCTCAGTAGCTGGTATTTCCACCGCCGTTGGGACTTTTGATACTCGGGCAGTCAACCGAGTCACCCGCAGCGAGTTTAGAAATTGGCAGGATTTGACACGAGCTGTCTCACGGCGCAAAAAAAAAATCAACGTTTACCATTGAAAGGCTTCAGCTTTATTAATCGAGAGCAAATTCTTAGCGCTGGACGGAATAAAAAACTTCAGCAAGAAAGCAATGCGGAGGTTACAAGGGATTTTAAAGATCTGAATTTAAGGAGTTTCAATGAGGGGGGGGAAAGAAATTCATAGAGATAATGCAAGAATATTTGGCGTGGTATATTAAATTGGGGAGGGGTGACTGAGGAAGAGGTGATATTAGGTCTAGTATTTTGTTGTATTTTTTAAAAATTCGTTTATGGGATGTGGGCATCGCTGGCCATGCCAGCATTTATTGCCCATCCCTAATTGCCCTTGAAAAGGTGGTGGTGAGCCGCCTTCTTGAACCACTGCAGTCCGTGTGGTGAAGGTACTCCCACAGTGCTGTTAGGGAGGGAGTTCCAGGATTTTGACCCAGCGACGATGAAGGAACGGCGATATATTTCCAAGTCAGGATGGTGTGTGACTTGGAGGTGGTGGTGTTCCCATGCGCCTGCTGCCCTTGTCCTTCTAGGTGGAAGAAGGCGCGGGTTTGGGAGGTGCTGCCGAAGAAGCCTTGGCGAGTTGCTGCAGTGCATCTTGTAGATGGTACACACTGCAGCCACGGTACGCCGGTGGTGGATGGAGTGAATGTTTAAGGTGGTGGATGGGGTGCCAATCAAGCGGGCTGCTTTGTCCTGGATGGTGTCGAGCTTCTTGAGTGTTGTTGGAGCTGCAACTCATCCAGGCAATGTAATAGCTAGTGCAGTTTTACTGACTTTTTGTTGAGGAACACTATGCGACCAAGGTTTTGCTTGAGGGTCACTCTCCGGAACGCTGCAATGTGCTGCACCACCATGCGATGGGATGCCTCAGTATTCCCAACATTCCCAATTTCAATTTCACTGTAAGCGGCTTGCCAAGAGGAGGCCAAGCATTTCCCCATGGGAAGGGAGGAGGAAAAGTAGAACTAGAGGACCTTCTTCTTCTTAGGCAGTCCCTCGGAACCGAGGATGACTTGCTTCCACATTAAAAATGAGTTCTCAGGTGACTGATGAGTCCAATGCGGGACCTACAGTCTCTGTCACAGGTGGGGCAGATGGTGGTTGAAGGGGCAGGTGGGTGGGGTGTTTGGGTTGACGTGCGCTCCTTGCGCTGCGCTTCCGCTTGCTCCTTGCGAAGAGACTCAAGGTGTTCGGCGCCTTCCCGGATGCTTCTCCTCCACTTTGTGCGGTCTTGGGCCAGGGATTCCCAGGTGTCAGTGGAGATGTTACACTTTTTCAAGGAGGCTTTGAGGGTGTCCTTGAAGCATTTCCACTGCCCACCTGGGGCTCTCTTGCCGTGCCGGAGCTCCGAGTAGAGCGCTTGTTTTGGGAGTCTCGTATCGGGCATGCAAACAATGTGACCCGTCCATCGGAGCTGATCGAGCGTGGTCAAAGCTTCGATGCTGGGGGTGTTGGCCTGAGCAAGAACACTGACGTTGGTGCGCCTATCCTGCCAATGGATTTGCAGGATCTTGCGGAGGCAGCGTTGGTGGTACCTCTCCAGTGCTTTGAGGTGCCTGCTGTACATGGTCCATGTCTCTGAGGCATACAGCAGGGCGGGTATCACTGCTGCACTGTAGACCATGAGCTTAGTGCCGGGTTTGAGGTCCTGGTCTTCAAACACTCTCTTCCTCAGGCGACCGAAGGCTGCACTGGCACACTGAAGGCGGTGTTGGACTTCGTCCTCGACGTCTGCCCTTGTTGACAGTAGGCTCCCGAGGTATGGAAAGTGGTCCACGTAGAGGACCAGTCGTTCTATTTCAATATCTCGGGAGCATCTTCGCTGCATGGACCGCAGAGGTTCAGGACGAAAGCTCAGCACCACCCTCTCGAGGTGTAACCAGGGGGTGGGCAATAAATGATGACCTTGCCAGCGACACCCAGCGGAATGAATTTTTTAAAAATTGGGCCCTTTCACTGGTGTGGCAGCTGGGATAGCATTTTATTGGTTTTGCACCGTTGTGTTAGCCTGCACAATTCATTGGAAGGGAAAGGAGAGAAAGAGAGAAAATATGATAGTCGTCAGTTCTTTCCCAAATGATTCTACACATTCGAACAATGGTGCCAAATTAATAAATCGCCAATGAAATCGCAAGTGTTGGCAACACTGAAGATTGCAAATATTTCAAAAACTAAAAGAAAAGCTGCTGAATGTGATTTGCGATTAAAAGCAAAAGTATGGAAAAATATCGATTACAGTGCAAGGGATATTTGAGGGAACTACAGGGATTGGTGCTGGGTCCTTTGCTGTTTGTCGTGTACATTAATGATTTAGATATGAATGTCGGAGGTATGATCAGTAAGTTCGCAGATGACACGAAAATTGGCGGAGTGGTAAATAGCGAGGAGGGAAGCCTCAGGCTACAGGACGATATAGACGAGTTGGTTAGATGGACAGAACCATGGCAAATGGAATTTAACCTTGAAAAGTGTGAGGTGATGCATTTTGGGAGGACTAACAAGGCAAGGGAATACACAATGAATGGTAGGACCCTAGGAAGGACAGAGGATCAGAGGGACCTTGGTGTGCATGTACATAGATCCCTGAAGGCAGCAGGACAGGTAGATAAGGTGGTTAAAAAGGCATATGGGATACTTGCCTTCATTAGCCGAGGCATAGAATATAAGAGCAGGGAGGTTATGATGGAGCTGTACAAAATGCTAGTTAGGCCACAGCTGGAATACTGTGTGCAGTTCTGGTTGCCACACTATAGGAAGGATATGATTGCATTGGAGAGGGTGCAGAGGAGATTCACCAGGATGTTACCTGGGCTGGAGCGCTTCAGCTATGAAGAGAAACTGGACAGGCTGGGGTTGTTTTCCTTAGAGCAGAGAAGGCTGAGTGGGGACCTGATTGAGGTGTACAAAATTATGAGGGGCATAGATAGGGTAGATAGAAAGGAACTTTTCCCCTTAGTAGAGGGGTCAATAACCAGGGGGCATAGTTTCAAGGTAAGGGGCAGGAGGTTTAGAGGGGATTTGAGGAAAAACTTTTTCACCCAGAAGGTGGTTGGAATCTGGAACTCAGTGCCTGAAAGGGTGGTAGAGGTAGGAACCCTCACAACATTCAAGAAGCATTTGGATGAGCACTTGAAATGCCACAGCATACAAGGCTACGGACCAAGTGCTGGAAAATGGGATTAGAATAGAGAGGGCTTGATGGCCGGCACAGACTCTATGACTCTACAGGAGATGATTTTCAATTATTAAAAGTGAGATAGTGGGAGATCCTTTCAGTGTTGTATGGCAAGGAGGTGCAAGAGGTAATACTATTGTTACATTGGTGATGATATTATAATTATAATTTAAAGAATAGAGTGCTTCAGTGCTCATAAGACCCCAGGATCAGGTGGAATGCATTTAAGAATATTTTAAATTAAAGTCACCGAAATCTTTCACAGTTTGTTAAATAGAGGGGTCGTACTCGAAGATTAGAAATGTTCCAGCTTAGGTCAGAAGCAGGAGCCTAGGATGAGCCATAAATGTGGACCTTGCCAGCGACGCCCACATCTCGAGATTGAATTGGAAAAAATACTACAGGCCTACTCACTTACCGTTTATAACAAGGTAAACACTAGAGGCTATTGTAAAGGACAACTCTTTTATTTAACAAGGGTAAGGGTGCAAAGAGTAAATTGGATTGGGTAAATAATAGGAAACAAAAAGCTAATGGTCAATACCAGCAGACCTAATTGGAAAGCTGAGAGACGTTTTGATGAAGCAATTAGGGAGAAACGGTTTCCACTGGCAGGAGGGTCGGTAACCAGAGGACACAGATTTAAGATAATTGGCAAAAGAACCGGGGCGGGAGGGGGGTGGAGGGAGATGAGGAGAATTTTTTTTTTAACGCAGCGAGTTCTTGTGATCTGGAATGTACTGTCTGAAAGGGCGGTGGAAGCAGATTCAATAGTAACTTTCAAAATGGAATTGGATAAATACTTGAAGGGGAAAAAAATGCAGGGCTAATGGGGAAAAGAGCAGCGGGGGGGGGGGCGTGGGATTAATTGGATAGCTCTACCAAAGAGCCAGCACAAGCACAATGGGCCGAATGGCCTCCTTCGGTGCTGCATGATTCTATGATCAGTGGAATGTCCCAAGGATCAGTCCCATAACTTCTACTGTTCACATCATTTATCAACGATCTGACTGAATGAATTTGCTAAATATCTAAATTTCCCAATGATGCCAAACTATTTGGGAATGCAGGAAATTGATTAATTTAAAAAGAGGGCTCCAGAGTCTCAACTGCTTGGCAGGTGAATACCAAACGGAATTTGATGATGAAGAATGTATGGAAACAATATCAATCCAAGATAATTAGCTGAAGCTCATTTTATCCCCTACACTTTTCTCTGCTCCCCTCCGAAAGGCATTGACTCCTTACAGGAGTGCAACTCCACACATGATGGTCACCCTTCGGGACCTCTTCCAAGTGGCTAGGCTGACGTTTGAAGAATAGACAGTGAGCGTCGGCAGACTATTCAACCCATTGGAAGCATTGCAGTCAAGCCCTATCCGCTCCTCACCAGACGGCCATACTTGTGGCCTTCTTGTAGAGACAGCTGGAGAGAGAGAGAGATCAGAAGCGGGAACTCTGACTGATTTTTGTCCTCCCTAACCCAGGTCAATTGCAGCACCACTACTGGGTGTTCCCAGCTGAGGTGAGCTAAATCAGCACGGGCCAGGGATTGAAAATGGGGCCTTCCCCGGCTTATGAGGCTCAGCTACTTTGCTGGGTAATAAATAGTGACTTTTAATATGATTTATAAATAACAAAAAACTAATTTGAAGAAACTAAGTTCTACACCAAATGGGATTGTTGGGGTCACCGCCGGACCCCTGCTCTCTCCTAAAATTAAAATTTAACCGGCCTTTTGGAAAACCAGGTCACGAGAGCTTTGCAGAGCTGTGTTGCCACTGTGCAGGGAATACTGTGGGAGCCCACAGTATAACTTGAGTCTGCCAGTTCCAGACTGTGTGAAGCAGGTAATGTCAGAAACTTCCACCTGTAGTTCAACTGACTTTGAAGTTCTGAACATTTTTACATTTACAAATATTCCACTCCCACAGATGCACAACTCCTGGACTGCCCCCACAATGACTAGTTGATGGTACAAGGACTAGGGGCCACAGATTTAAGGCTTTGGGCAAGAGATACAGGGGGCAATGTGAGGAAAAGCTTTTTTTTTACGCAGCGAGTGGTGAGGACCTGGAACTCGCTGCCGACGGAAGTGGTGGAAGCGGAGACATTCAATGTTTTCAAGGGGAGACTGGATAGGCACTTGAGGGAAATAAACTTGCAGGGCTACGGGGATAGAGCGGGGGAATGGGACTGAGTGGATTGCTCTACAGAGAGCTGGCACGGACTCGATAGGCCGAATGGCCTCCTTCTGTGCAGTTATGACTCTAATGACTCCCATTTTATTAACAGCCCTCGGTGCTGGGGCAGATTCCATGTTACAAACTGTACCCCAACGGAACTTTGTGTTCCCATCGAATGCCCTTCATTAGAGTTATGTCTTACTTTTCAGGTTTGAGGTGGTGATAGTTTCGGTTTTCACTCTTGGGAAAACTGGAAGAGAGAGAATTAGTACATATTCATAGAAAACCTACAACATCTACCTGCCTTAGATCAGCAACTGAGACTTGCTGTTGTCATCAGCTGTTGCCTTTCCTAAGGCAAGCTGCAATTTATTCCACCCATTCCCCTTCCTTCCATTTTCTCCCTTCCTTTCCTGAAGGTGCCGACTCATGCCGAGGTTTGGTTCCACAGGTGCCGGCAACACCTTGCCATCTGACCAATTTGCTGTGCTTCATGTGTGAAACCGGGCAGCGATCTGTCAACAGACTTGCGAAACATAGAAGGGGAGGGGAGTCACACCAGCACCCAATCCCTATCCTTGCCTGATGTCCGTACACCCGCACTGTTCAGCAGGGGTCACTGGGTGGTGAACAGGAATGGGAGCCTTAGCTCATCTTCCTGCCTCTGACCCATGTGCACTGAAGTTAATTATATTGCCCCAACTGAGATCAGCTAACTGTGTATATGAGGGCTGGAACTTAGGAACCGTCCTCCGCCTTCCTCCAGTCCTGGCCTCTTATACATCCCTGATTTCCTTTACCCCACCATTGGTGGCCGTGCCTACAGCTGTCTAGTCCCTAAGCTCTGGAATTCCTTCTCTAACTCTCTCTCCTCTCCTTTAAGTTGCTCCTTCCGCTTTGACCAAAAAGGTCACCTGTTCTAATATCTCCCGATGTGACTCGGTGTCAAACTACGTTAAAGGCGCTGTATAAATGCAAATTGTTCTTGCTCCTGACGTATGTGATTTAACACCACCACCAGTTTATCTAAAATTTCTATAGAATTTGATACTTCTGGATTGTTTAAGTGTCGGCTTGGCTCACTTGGTAGCACTCTTGCCTCTGGGTCAGAGGATTGTGAGTTTAACTCTTATTCCAGGACTTGAGCCAGTAATCTAGACTGGTACTTCAGGACAGTACCGAGGGAGTGCTACATTGTTGGAGGTGGTGCCTTTTGGATGATACGTTAAACTGAAGTGCTATCTGCCTGTTCAAGTCGATGTAAAAGATCCCATAGCACAATTCAAAGAAGAGCAGGAAGTATTCTGGTGTCCTGGCGGGCATTGTTCGCCCAATCCGTGCCATCTAAAGCAGATTAACTGGTGATTCATCTCATTTACTGTTTGTGGGACCTTGCTGTGCACAAATTGGCTGGTGCATTTGGCTACATGATATAAAGTAATTAATTGGCCATAAAATGCCTGAGGACATGATAATGTGCTTTATAAGCACAAGTTCTTTGTTTCAGTTAGTTATATGACATCCTAGAACAGTGCGCGCACACATAATAATCTGAAGCAGCATAGTAGAACAACAAATTTAATTCTCACCTATTTCTACTCAGAATAAATTATGCTTTGTTTCACATTTGTAAAGATGTTGGCCCTGAACTCTGCTGGGATTGTCCCAATTTCCCCATCAACGTAATTTGAGATTAGCGGAACCGCTAGAGAAACAACATAAATGGCTATTTGGAGCGGCTGATGTTGTTCCTCCGAGTGTTCCGCTAGTCTCTTGCCAAAGTTACGATGGGAGATCAGGAGAATCTCTGAGGAACCTCCAGGCTATGCTTTCTGCAATTGTGTGGAACAATTTTAGATTTCTTGATGTGCCAACCCAAACTGTGGAGATTAAGGGTTGGGTCTGCCTTGATCAAACCAATTTGCAGTCAGGTGACCCCGACATTTTGGCCTTGCACCACTCTCACACTCAGTTGCCGAGGTTGGGCAATGGGAATCTCAAAACCTTGGAAAGTTTATGCTGGACAGAGGGAGATGATCTTACCTTAGGGCTTGTGTGTGCGAGAGAGAGAGAGAACAAAGAGATGGAGAGAACGAGGAGATATAATAGAAACAAAAAAAGGAATGGTGCATGTAAAAAATGGAACCAGAAAGAAACAAAGAGAAATGGTGCGAGGGTGAAACAAAACCAAAGGAACAAAATGCTCAAGGAGTTTGATCAGCCATTTCTCATGTCAAATTCCAGATCATGGCCTGCGATTGACAGAAAGTGAAGGCCATACCCTTTCCCAGGAGATGAGGACAAGCAGCCAGCAGCTCACTTCACTGCATTCTCAATCACTCCCTCAGCACTGCACTGGCGTGTCAGCCTAGATTTTTGTGCTCAAGTCTCTGGAGTGGGACTCTGAACCCACAACCTCATGACTCAGAGGCGAGGGTGCTACCCACTGAGCACAATTTAAAGTATGCCAATGAAATAAAGAATGAACTAGGTGATGTAGTAACATTGTTGAGGCAACCATATAACAGTCAGCTTCCTTTCGACACCTCTGTCGGGCTGCAGCTGTCAGGAACTGTTTCTAAATGAACTGTTGAAATTTTCAGGGTGACAAAATTACTATCAGGATGCCAGAATGGCTCCCAGTGCTTCTTATATTCTGTGGCTTCATGAGGCGGTGATTTCAAACACTGTACGTACCAGTTAAAGGCACGTTTGTTAACAGTTAATATACATTTGCTTAATATGGACTTATCGGATAATTGGAACTTTTTGGTTTTTTTCCCTTCTGCATTTCAGTCTTACCAAACCCTTCACTGTGTCACCAAATGCTAACCTAAACCCTTCCCATTGCAGCGTTACACGTTCTGTTCATTCTCTGGTATTTAGCTTGGTATCGATGTTACCTTCCATCTTCACATCTTCTACAGCCTCTGCAGCTTTCTTATTGAGTTCGTCCAGCATGGCTTTATGCTTGCAGAAGGTAGGTCGGATGATGTTCATGTAAATTATATGAGAACCATTCCAATCGACCGGTGCCATGCACCACATCAGAAAGAGACTCTACAGGATAAAAAAAATAAGACCGTTACCTACAGAGCAGACTTTTGGGAATGGTCTAGTGCAGTGGCTTAAACTGGGGGCATAGTCTCAGGGTAAGGGGTCAGCCATTTAAGACTGAGATGAGGAGGAATTTCTTCACTCAGAGGGTTGTGAATCTTTGGAATTCTCTGCCCCAGAGGGCTGTGAATGCTCAGTCGTTGAGTATATTCAAGGCTGAGATCGATTGATTTTTGGACTCTAGGGGAATCGAGGGATATAGAGATCGGGCGGTAAAGTGGAGTTGAGGTTGAAGATCAGCCATGATCTTACTGATTGGCGGAGCAGGCTCGAGGGGCCGTATGACCCACTCCTGCTCCTAATTCTTATGTTCTTATGGACCTCTTGGACTTGGGTTCCAATCTAACTCAGCCTGATACAAATCAAAGTTTTGCCATATCAATTTTGGGTGGATAAGCTGAAGTGGGCCAAATGGTTTTCCTCGTCCCTACTCATATTGGGACCTTGTGAAGTGCTCATAACATCAGTTCATACTGACATGGGGAGGGGTAGGAGGACATGTACATGGTTCTTGGACAGTGTTGACTTTGCTTTTGCCACCTCAGCTTATAGCGACAGGAAGCAAAATCAAAAATGTTATCTGCAGTGTTTGAATGCCTACAACAAAGGTACGCTTTAAGCCAGTATGCCAGTATTTGTAGGGAAATGGTGTTAGGAAAATTGATGGGACTGAAGGCCGATAAATCCCCAGGGCCTGATAATCTACATCCCAGGGTACTTAAGGAAGTGGCCCTAGAAATAGTAGATGCATTGCTGGTCATCTTCCAGAACTCAATAGACTCTGGAACAGTACCCATGGATTGGAGGGTAGCTAATGTTACCCCACTATTCAAAAAAGGTGGCAGAGAAAAAGCGGGAAATTATAGACCGGTAAGCCTGACATCGGTAGTGGGGAAAATGCTAGAGTCCATTATAAAGGATGTAATAGCAGAACACTTGGAAAACAGTGACAGGATCGGACAAAGTCAACATGGATTTACAAAAGGAAAATCATGCTTGACTAATCTACTGGAATTTTTTGAGGATGTAACTGGTAAAATAGATAAGGGAGAACCAGTGGATGTGGTGTATTTGGACTTTCAGAAGGCTTTCGATAAGGTCCCGCATAAGAGGTTAGCGTGCAAAATTAAGGCACATGGGATTGGGGGCAAGGTATTGACTTGGATAGAGAACTGGTTGGCGGACAGAAAGCAAAGAGTTGGAATAAACGGGTCGTTTTCCGAGTGGCGGCAGTGACTAGTGGGGTACCGCAAGGATCGGTCCTAGGACCCCAACTGTTCACAATATATATTAATGATCTGGACGAGGGAATTGGATGTAATATCTCCAAATTTGCAGACGACACAAAGCTGGGTGGGAGGGTATGCTGTGAGGAGGATGTCGTGAAACTCCAGTACGATTTGGACAGGTTGGGTGATTGGGCAGAAACATGGCAAATGCACTATAATGTGGATAAATGTGAGGTTATCCACTTTGGTGGCAAAAACAGGAAGGCAGATTATTATTTGAATGGCAATAGATTGGGAGAAGGGGAAGTGCAAAGAGACCTGGGTGTTCTTGTGCACCAGTCGCTGAAGGTAAGCATGCAGGTGCAGCAGGCGGTTAAGAAGGCAAATGGTATGTTGGCCTTCGTAGCAAGAGGGTTCGAGTACAAGAACAAGGATGTCTTGCTGCAGTTGTACAGGGCCTTGGTGAGACCGCACCTTGAGTATTGTGTGCAGTTTTGGTCACCTTACCTGAGGAAGGACGTTCTTGCCATGGAGGGAGTGCAGCGAAGATTCACCAGGCTGATACCTGGGAATGGCAGGAATGACGTACGAGGAGAGATTGTGTCAATTGGGCTTATACTCACTGGAGTTTAGAAGATTGAGAGGGGATCTCATCGAAACCTATAAAATTCTGTCAGGTCTGGACAGACTAGATGCAGAAAGGATGTTTCTGATGGCCGGGGAGTCCAGAGCCAGGGGTCATAGTCTAAGGATAAGGGGTAAGCCATTTAGGACTGAAATGAGGAGGAATTTCTTCACCCAGAGAGTGGTGAACCTATGGAATTCTCTGCCAGAGGGCGGTGGAGGCCAGTTCATTAAATATATTCAAGAAAGAGTTGGATATATTTCTTGAGGCTAAAGGGATCAAGGGATATGGGGAGAAGGCAGGGACAGGGTACTGAATTTGGATGATCAGCCATGATCTCATTGAATGGCGGAGCAGGCTCGAAGGGCCGAATGGCCTACTCCTGCTCCTATCTTCTATGTTTCTATGTTTCTAATTGCTCAATGTATAATGGCAAAAAGGGGGAAAATCAGATTTATTCAGCTCATATTTTCTAGTGTAAATGGAATATTAAAGAGAAATTAAACTGTACACTATACATTTAATACTTGTTATAGGCTCTCCGAAGCAAACTGAAATTAATCGATGGTCACAGGGCAGAGAGGGAATCTGTTACATACCTTCACTTTATGATAGGCTGGAAACGCGTAGAGGAGGATGCCCGCCACACATTCAACTATAGCAAATGCTCCATATATCACCCAGTACATAAGCCACTTCAATTTATCCTCTTTGTTGGCATTTTCGATAGCTAGAATTCTGAGAAAGCCAAAGATTAAGGACAGTTATATCAATCTTACTGGATTCTATTAGGGCATTATTAGTGTGACCACTAAACATTTCATTTTTTTAAAAACTTACAATTTCCCCCTTTGGTCTTCTCCCGAGGATGCTGACTCTTGCTGGGGATTGATTCCACATGTGCCAGCACCCACCAGTCCCATACATGTATGTGTGCCATTCTGCATCTATGAGCTAGATGAATGTTATTTGACCAGCAGTGGTTTCTAGATATCAATCAGGAGTGGAAACCCTGGGTGTTTGTTCCCCTCCGCAGGGTGGCCAATTGGAACGTCCTGACTGAAATACACCAATTCAACGCAGACCAGAAATTGAACCTGGAACCTTCCTGGCTGGTATGAAAAGAAAAGACTTGCATTTATGTAGCGCCTTTCACGAATACCAGACGTCCCAAAGCGCTTTACAGCCAATTAAATACTTTTTGAAGTGGAGCCACTGTTGTAATGTAGGAAACGCGGCAGCCAATTCACGCCAGCCAATTCGCGCACAGCAAGCTCCCACACACAGCAACGTGATAATGACCAGATAATCTGTTTTAGTGATGTTGATTGAGGGATAAATATTGGCCAGGACACCGGGGATAACCCCCCTGCTCCTCTTCGAAATAGTGCCATGGGATCTTTTATGTCCACCAGAGAGCAGACAGGGGCTCAGTTTAATGTCTCATCCAAAAGATGGCACCTCCGACAGTGCAGCATTGCCTCAGTGCTGCATTGGAGTGCCAGCCTAGATTTTTGTGCTCAAGTCTCAGACTTCAACCCACGACCTTCTGACTGAGAGGCGAGGGTGCTACCCACTGAGCCATGGCTGACACTTACAATAACACAATAAGCAGTGCACACTGAAATCATTTTAAAGGCTGCCAATAGCTAAACGATCACAAAAAAAGTTGTAGGATTCTAGCAGTTGAGAGGAATTATTAGTAACCGACTGCTGAAAAGCGGTTTGTTGTTTCCTTCACTTGCAGAATGTTCCAGATAGTTATAGCGCTGAATGGTGATGGTCCAAGAAGGAGGGTGGACAGAGGCATCTCGTGTGGCACTGATTATGTGACACATTGGTTTGTACTTCAGACTCAACATTTAGAAGTACCTATTTTAGGTTCTGGAAAGAATAGTCAAGCTAGGGAGTAGACTAGCAAAGCACTGTACCAGGACAGTATTACATAGGGTTACATATAGTCTGCAGCACAGAAACATGCCATTTGGCCCAACTGGAATATGTCAACGTTTATGTTCCATGTGAGCTTCTTCCCACCCTTCTTCATCTACTCCTATCCTTCTATTCCTTTCTCCCTCATGTGCTTCTCTAGCTTCCCCTTAAATGCATCTATGCGATTCGCCTCAACCACTCCCTGTGGTAGCGAGTTCCACGTTCTTACCACTCTCTGGGTAAAGATGTTTCTCCCGAATTCCTTATTGGATTTATTAGTGATTATCTTACATTTATGGCCCCTAGTTTTGGGCTGCCCACATGTGGAAACAACATCTCTACATCTACCTTATCAAACCCTTTCATAATTTTTTTAAAAGCCTCCATCAGGCCACCCTACTCTGTTGTAGAGAAAAAGAGCGCCAGCCTGTTCAATCTTTCCTGATGGGTGTAACCCCTCAATTCTAGTATCATCCTTTTAAATCTTTTTCAGTGCCTCGAGATCCTTTTTATAATATGGCGACCAAAAACTGTCCACAGTACTGTGTGGTCTGACAAGGTTCTGTACAAGTTTAACATAACTTCTTTGCCTTTCAATATATAATGAACCGATTTACAATGGAGGTAAAATTAATAAAATAATTTCCCAATGGCTCAGTTGGTCGATGCAGTTTTTCCTGAATTGCCTATTGGATTTATTGGTGACTCTTATATTTATGGCCCCTAGTTTTGGTCGCTTCCACATGTGGCAACATCTTTTGTGTCTAATTGAGTATTGAGGTACATTACCACCTTCCCCCCACCACCACCCCCCACCCGACCCCAACTCCCCTCCCGCCTCGCTGAAGCACAATTTGCCTTACTGTTGGAACTGGCTCAGTTCTCATAGGAACAGGAGTAGGACATTCGGACCAATGCTCCCCGTAATGGTTTTGGGTGCACGGGCCCCTTTAAGAGGCTGCGCGGCCCATTTATAGTAAATTAACATTGCAAAAGCCGGTCCCGCGCAGAGAGCTGCGCAGCCCGACTCTCTAGTCTTGATTCAGACCTTCAAGGCTGTTCTGCCATTTAATGAGATCATGGCTGATCTGTATCTTAACCCCATCGACCCGCCTTGGCGCCATATCTTTTTATACCCTTGTCTAGCAAAAAATCTATCGATCTCAGATTTAAAATTATTAATTGAGCTAGCATCTACTGCTTTTTGAGAGAGTGTTCCACACTTCTACCATCTTTTGTGTGAAGGAGTGTTTCCTAACTTCTCTCCTGAATGGCCTGGCTCTAATTTTAAGGTTATGTCCTCTTGTCCGAGACTCCCCCACCAGCGGAAAATGTTTCTCTATCTACCCTATCAATTCCTTTCAAGAACCTAAAAACCTCAATCAAATCACCCCTTAACCTTCTATATTTCAGGAAATACAAGCCTAGTTTATGTAATTTCTCCTCCTAATCTAACCTCAGAGCCCTGGTAACGTTCAGGTGAATCTGCGCTGCACTCCTTCCAAGGCTAATATATCCTTTCCAAGGTGCGATGCCCAGAACTGTACACAGTATTCCAGATGTGGTCCAACCAGGGTTTTGTATAGCTGTAGTAAAACTTCCTGCCTTTTATATTCTAGCCCTCTAGATATAAAGGCTAACATTCCATTAGCCTTTTTGATTTTTTTTGTACCTACATTATTTTAGTGATCTGTTTACATTAACCCCTAAATATCTTTGGACCTCCACCGTTCCTAGCTTTTCACCTTTTTAGATAATACTCGATCTATACATTTTTGTTCCAAAATGGATGACCTCACACTTACCTGTGCTGAAATCCATCTGCCACAGTTTTGCCCACTCACTTAATCATTTTCTTTGAGAAGTTTTATTCCACTTCTGCTTCTCTGCACAGAGGAAAGTTAGGAGGACACTGCAGTGACATGACAAGTGCGGAGAGATAGGATGCAGGGTCATGCTGGGTATTCCCACACAGGTCCCAATCTTAGTCATCCCACTGAGCTGACCGGTTTCTTTAAATATTTCCAGTTTCCTGGCCTCCGCTATCTTTCTTGGCAAACCACCCCAGATGTTTATTACTGTGTGTGTGTGTGTAAAGCCATTCATGAACTCGGTCCTAAATTTACCATCGACAAACCGTTCCAACTGTTCATCGCCCTGGGCCTAAGGTAGTTTCTGAATCTGAGCCTTCTTATTCTGCTGCCCTCGTGTAACTAAGTATTGTTCCAGATTTACTTTGATCACTGTAGGGTCCTCTTAGCACAGAGAGTTAACAGTATATATAGTACAAGTTGCACTGGTACCAATGTCCAGATTGCTTTATAGCGGCTGTGTATTTATTTTTAATTGCACCAGGTACGGGGAGCTTTTTGTATTTTACAGTGCAAAACAATGACAGTATCTGGTAAGGATGGAAGGGGAAATTAAACCCATCCAAGCTAGAAACAAGATGCTTTCTTCACAGGGAGATTTGTCTGATTTTACAGTTTCTCAGAACATGTAAACACAATTGACAAATAGAAGTTCTGCCACTCACTAACTGAAGTTTACTATTGCTGATCAAAGCTACTTTGATGTATTTGAGTTTTCCGCTTTCCCCAGCTAGCCAACAAACCTAATGAGCATTAGTTTATAACTTTTCACATTATTCACTCGCGAGGGAGAAAACTAAAATGATTGGGGATCAATTAAATATCTCGGTCTTGATTCTTTCCCTTAACAGTCAGGGCATCAGATTTACTGTAAATAAGGACTATGTTCCATGAGTGTTTTTATGGGGTTAATTTGCCAATTCATCGCTATTAAGTTGCACAATACAATTGTATCACAGTTTCATCAGTAAACTTTGGGCAGAATTTATAAATAGCCAAACATCAGCAGCAACAGTGCAAAGGTTTACAGTATTAACTGTAAATCATGCATCATAGGTTAGAAACTATTTTCTCCAAATGACCTTTGGATGTTTCATACAATTCTCAGTGCAGCTCACAATTGACGCTGGGGAGGGGGAGGGGGAGGGGTGGTGAAAATTGAGGTGCAGGAGAATTGGGAGAGCAGAAGTCTGGGAACACAGGCAAGTGTTGGGGCTGCGATGAGTTCAGGAGACTGGGGTTGGGGGCAATGAGGAGGGTTTATGTTGCCGCACAATAGAATGTAATTTATCAGTATCTTAATGAAAGGACTTCAAAAATGATATCTTGTGGTAGTATTGTAACTGAGCATTGAAGTTTCACAGGTAAAAACTTAAATGGTTCCGATTAAGCTGCTGGACAATCATAACCTAACCCTTCTCCAAAAAGCAGAGAGCTTGGGGAAGGGTTGAGAACCAAGCTAGTGATGGTCCTGGAAGGAAAGGCAAACCTAAGAAGGGCAAGAGTGCAAAACCAAAAGTAGTGTGAAAGTCTTGCTGTAGAATGCTTTTTGATTTTCCATCAAGAAACCATCAAATACTTACGAAAAGTAGGCTGGGTACAGGAAAACAATTATATTGAACAGAGGAAACAAGGATGCTGCATATTCGAGCACAGCACACAAGGTGGTTAAAGCGATCAAAATTTGGAAGAATCTGGACACTGACAGTGGCATTGTTCTTCATTTGGAATCCTGTTTGGCTCTGCCAGGTTACTCCACCTGACCGGTGGCTGGGAGTGTGTTACTAGGCAGCATGAATCTGGTGACATCACAGAAGGATTGATGTAGTCAGAACAGCGAGATTTTGTTACAGCCTTCTATGTACAGGTGTGTTATATAAAGGCTGTGATAGGAGCAACAGAAATTGGGAGTTCAGCATCCACAGACCAGACAAAGGTTAGGAGTTAAGATCATCCTCAAGGGTGGAGTTAAAGTTGAACTGTTTTTCTAAACAGCCTTCCTTCCCTCCTACAATCTGTAGGCTTAAAACCTTAAACTTAGCAATACATGATCACTACTTCTCAATTTAACTTTTTAGCCTTGGACTGGTCACCTACATTTATAAAAGAAAACAAAACATTTGTTTTCGCAGAGCATTGAATGTACTGGGCCCCTTTAGATTCTTCAATGGATTATGGGGGGGTACTACTCAACTGCACAGGGAACGGTAGCACAGTGGTTATGTTACTGGACCAGATATCTAGAGGCCTGGACTAATGATCCAGAGACGTGAGTTCAAATCCCACCACGGCAGCTGAGGAATTTAAATTCAGTTATCTGGAATAAAAAGCTATCATTAATGGTGACCATGACTGAATTGTCGTGGAAACCCCATGTGGGTCACAAACACGTCCTTACCTGGTTTATGTGACTCCAGGCACACAGCGATGTGGGTTGCCCTCTGAAAAAGGCCTAGCAAGCCACTCGGGGAAATTAGGGATGGGCAATAAATGCTGGCCTTGCCAATGATGCCCACATCCCATAAAATAAGTTACTTAGCTTCCCTATAAAAATTCCCCAAAGGATCAATGTTAAAGAATATACTCTAGGATAAATCTTCCTACCACAAAAAAACCATACGCAAAAGTTAGTTCAATATTTTATTGAGCTTAAGTAACAAGAAAAGTAGTGCATCTAACATATGGAGTCATTGTTCCACAACACATGGTATAGTCACAGTAAACACAAGTTATTAAAACCTACTGAACCCAGTCATCAAGAGAGAAGGACCTCATACAATTTTAAGAGCAACAAAATAAAGCATTGCCTTCAGGATCCATCCGACTCGGTCTTCACTTAGCTCTTTGGATTCTGTAATAGTTAACTTGGTGGAAAACTCTTCAATGAATTGCACTTTAAACTTAATATTTGCACTTTTTGCTACTTGTGGTCCACATATTTTTCTACTGATGCAATATTTGATACTTAAAAAGGAAACACTCACTAAAATACAAAGTTGTGATAATCTCTCCTCCCCCCCCCACGTTTATCAAGGTTGCTTCTCCATTTCTTCTGAAGGTAGCTGTTTATTTAGGACGACTATAGAAATAACTGACCCAACTTCTTTTAAACAAGCAAATTATAGAAATGCGACAGCAGTTTCTAGCAACATTATGGTGCAGTGTAGTGCTAGTTTCCCTCAGTTCTTTAGGTTTCAGACGTCAGTGCGCTCATTTGGCATCCGTTTCTCAAACCAATGGAGACTAAATTGAGAACAAATGCAAAAAAAATCTACAATTCAAGTACTGATTCTCTGAAGGTTCAGATGTCTCACACATTGATTACCTGTAATTTAAGCAAACGCCCTTGAGACTTCTGCTCAATCTTAAATTCTCAACACAATACAATCTACATCTTTCCTTGGATAATGTGACAAATGATGTGGTTTGTTCTTTTTAACCAACGTTCTCTAAACCAAAAGCAATTCATCCCTCCCCCATCCCAAACAAAGCCATGAAGGAACAGCTATTCAGACACTTCCACTGTCCCATTAAGTCACACTATTATAGAGAGAGTTAATGTTTTTCAGCCAGGACAGTTTAGGCAATTGAACTCCCAAAATTGGTCCCAACAGGTGACCTGCTTCTCCCCCACACAATACAAAAACAAACCAAAACAAACCTCACCACGTAAAAGGGGAGCTATGCAAGTTTTAATAATAATGGAGGAGACTTAGGTTGAGAGCCTTAAACCAGAGATAGAAAGCTGGTTCAGTGCAGTTCCAGCTCTAGTCAGAGGGCTAGTAGAGGGAAACAAAAAAAGAAAAATAATCACCAGGCCCCACCCCACCCCACACACACACACACCTCAAGTCCAGCATAAGCAAGATTAGAGCAAATCAACTGTCCAGGAGACAAAATTGGAGTGCAACGTACAAAAACTATGACTATCCAGTGTTTAAAATCCAGTAACCAAGGTAGAAGACCTGAATTCTCTGAAAAATCCACTATAAAAACATTACTTGAATTTTCCAGTCTAACAGTACATGTTTAAAATTAGGAATTGTTCATATTGGAGTCAGTATCAAACAGATTCTGATAGGGTTTTAATTTATTAGCTTGAGCCAATACATTTAAATTTGCTGCAAAACCTCATCGAGAATTCCTCAGAATGAATGGGAGTTATTCCCCACGAATGCCTTCACTGTTAGCTGACCATAGACTGCAAGTATATGGGAGATTTTCAAAAAGTAACCGTAAATTGCTGTCAATTATCCAACTTAACGTGTACTCTACACAATTAAGTTTAGCATTCTGGCCTGAACGTATCTCAGAAGATTTACAATGGAATGATTAAGTCACCCTAGACAAATCCACTCATGAAGCAAGTTGGCTGGAGCCGAATTGACAGCAAACCATTTCACCCCCTCCCATGATCCTTACAAAACAAAAAAGCAAATCTATATTTGCATCTCCATTATCAGCCACCAGTGAACCAGGCGTTAGCGCAGGGTAAAATTCTACAATCAACAGGGTGCTACGTACACCTGAATTGCCACAAAACCAATGATTGAGAGAAACATTCTTTTTTCCAACTAAATTTCTGGTGAGATTTTGAGCTCAAGAGGAGGTGGGACAAGAGTGTTGGAGGAAATCAAATTCACTGCAGGTCTGGCCTTAAAGGAGGTTAAACCAGTCACATTTTCACTTAACTTATTTACTGCACTGATGCTCTTGATGTTACTGCCACCCTCCCCCACCAAAAAAGGCTAAAGATTGTAACGCAAGTACAGAACCATTTCAGATCCCAGGCGACGTGTCCTGCACATACAACTCACATGGGACGCATCAGTCCACACTCAGTTGCTTCAAAAGGGATTTTCCGGACAGTTCGAGGTTTTATAGAACAAGGTTTTGCTGCATGCCACTCATGTAACTCAGACAGCAGAAGACTAGCCGGATCCAAAATAAAAACAAAGTACTAGAAATGGACAGCAAAAAGGGTCAGCATCTGAAAAAGACAGGTCGTTTCGGATTCCAATGGAAGATTAACCCCGATCCTTCCCTTTCAGATGCTGATTAACCCTTTGTGACTTTCCAGTGATTTGTTGCTTTTGTATTAAGGTTCCAGCATCTCTTGTTCTTTGTGGGAATAGCTTGAGCTCGCAGGTGGTCTGTTCACTCTGTAGTCTTCAGTTATCCTTGTCTTTTTCCAGGTGTAGCTTCGTTGCTGAAATACAGGAGAATTAGTAAAGGAACCATTTTGAAAACTTAGAATGGCAAGACTAGTTAGGAAATGAAAAAGCCAGGACATTAGAAAAAAAAACCATGCGCCAGATTTCTGATCACCAGGCCGAGCTATTCCTGCCCTTCACTCATGTAATCTTGACCTCGTTAAATTTGCTTCATTTTAAAAACATAACATAAGAACACAAAGTAGGAGTAGGCCATACGGCCCCTCGGGCCTGCTCCGCCATTCAACAGGATCATGGCTGATCCGAACCTAGACTCACGTCCACTTCCCTGCCCGCTCCCCGTAACCCCTAATTCCCTTATCAGCTAGGAAACTGTCTATCTCCATTTTAAATTTATTAAATAGTCACAGCTTCCACAGCGCTCTGAGGTAGCAAATTCCATAGATTTACTACCGAGTGAAGAAGTTTCTCCTCATCAGTTTTGAAAGGGCAGCCCCTTATTCTAAGATTATGCCCCCTAGTTCTAGTCTCACCCATCAGTGGAAACAGCCTCACCGCATCCACCCGATGAAGCCCCCTCACAATCTTATGTTTCGATAAGATCGCCTCTCATTCTTCTGAATTCCAATGAGTAGAGGCCCAACCTACTCAACCTTTCTTCATAAGTCAACCCCCTCATCTCCAGAACCAACCGAGTGAACCTTCTCTGAACTGCCTCGAGAGCAAGTATATCTTTTCTTAAATATGGAAACCAAAACTGCACGCAGTATTCCAGGTGTGGCCTCACCAGCACCCTGTATAACTGAAGCAAGACTTCCCTGTTTTTATACTCCATCCCCCTCGCAATAAAAGCCAAGATTCCATTGGCCTTCCTGATCATCTGCTGTACCTGCATACTAACCTTGTGTTTCAAGCACCAGGACCCCCAGATCCCTTTGTACTGTAGCACTTTGCAGTTTCTCTCCATTTAGATAATAACTTGCTCTCAGATTAAGTTTTGTTCCAACTCCATTTCCATTCTAACCCAACGGAGATTAGCAAAACAGCAGAGAGCAACACGAGACAAAGAAAAAAAAACTATGCTGTGAAAAGAGCGAGCTACGCTTGGCCTAGTAGCTCATTGCTTGATATCGGATGAATTCTGCAATAGTTTTAGCAAAACCTCCAAGAAAAAAAAAAAGAGGGCCTGGAGTTTCCTTCTTTGTCACAACCTGAAAGTTACACCTGAAAATGCACCCAATGTCAAGTTACATCCAAGTATCCTTCCTGTAAGAACATAAGAAATAGGAGCAGGAGTACGTCAGACGGCCTCTCAAGCCTGCTCAATAGGATCATGGCTGATCTTCTACATCAACTCCACTTTCCCACCCTATCCTTAGATTCCCTTAATGCCCAAAAATCTATCGATCCCAAGTCTAATATTCAACGACTGTGCATCCACAGCTCTCTGGGATAGAGAATTCCGAAGATTCACCACCCTGAGTGAAGACATTTATCCTCATCTCAGTCCGAAATGGCTGACCCCTTATCTTGAGACTGTGACCTCCAGTTCTAGACACTCCAGCCACAGGAAACAGCCTCTGAGCAGCTACCCTGTTAAAGCCTCAAAGAATTTTATATGTTTCAATTAGATCACCTCATTCTTGTAAACTCCAAGACTGTAGGCCCATTCTACTCAATCTCTCCTCATAGGGCAATCCCCACCCCCTCCCAGGGATCAATCTAGTGAACCCCCTCTAAAGGCAAGTATATCCTTCCTTAGGCAAGATGACCAAAACTGTACACAGTCCTCTAGGTGTGGTCTCACCAAAGCTCTATATAATTACAGCAAGAATTACTTACTCATACTCCAACCCCTTGCAATAACGGCTAACATACTATATATATATATATATATATCTCATTGTCAACCTTAAAATTTGTGTAAATGTGCATAAATCAGCATAAACAATTGGGGCCCAAGGAATCGTGAACCCACACCACTATATTCTTGGAGTCTTAAGTTTTAACTCATTTAACCATCATTCACGCACATCAGGCATAGCGTGGTTAAGAACCTGCAATCGGGGAAGCTTTTCGATTTTTAATGTGTCTTGTACTTATGCTATAAAAATGCACCAAAGGAAACAGAAAATACAGAGCAGGTCTCAGTGAGGATAGGTTTCTAAAAAAACAAAAAAATTCCAATTAAAAGACCAGGACAATGACTTTCCCCACTGTGGCTGAAAAAAATCTGGTCGCAATGTTGAGACACCTCCCCAAGCAAACGCGATTGGAGGATTCTCCAATGGGAGTGAGTCGGCAGCATGGCCGGTTTTGAAGGCAGAGATTCGCTCGGATGGAAGGCTTCATGGGCTGATGTAAAAGATGGAGGCAACTTGGGCGTACTGTAGTTGCGCACACGCCCCCAAAATTCCACGTTCTTTTAAGCCACGTAATTGGTTTGCACCCAGATTATAGGGCGCAAATACAGAAGTAACTCCAGGTCATGAAGTTTAATTTATTAAAAGATGATATGTTTAAATATATAACTTTAGTAAACTGAAATACAAAAATTTAGCACAAGAAACAAATGAGATGCATAATAATTCAGGGCTACAGTTTGCCCAGGCATGGATGTCAAAAATGCATTAGTTTATAAAGTTACCAATGAGTTTGAATATCCTGGCAACTGAAATGCAAGAAAAATATTCAAGTACTGTATATTGGGGCAGGGCAAGGGGAGCATAATTCAAAAGCCAATTCTCACATTTTTTAAAAAGGCTCAAATTAAATGCTTGGCTGTGGTTGAACAGCAGTGGGTGTGTAGAGCAACTGCTTAGTAACCAAGTGCAACTTACCGGCAGGTCAATAACCATCCTGTAATCAATCTACTGACGGCTCACTCTGAGGTATTGGGCAGCAGGAAGGGGAAAAAAAAATGACATTACAGGACAGAAAACATGTTCATCTCACCCTCATTAGGAGGCTCAGGGACAGCATTTTATCCCATTCAAGGCTAATGGATCCTATTATCGGAGTTTCTTTTCAGCTGTTCTGCTGGCTTAGTAGATATTTACTGTGCTGGAGACTTACAAAATACACAGAAAGCAAGGATATTGCAGGAAGGGTCAAGAGTATTGCAAGATGGATACATAAACCAGAGTGCTGCAATAACGCACATCATTTAATGGTTTGCTGATTTTGTACTTGCCCTGCTCCCGTGAGTCGCTCCTCTATTTCCTTCACCCATGTGTCATTTTGAGGGGGGGGGGGGGGGGGGGGGGGGTTGGGAAAGAGAGATGGTTATTATTTGCAAATACCCTTGTAATTTCTAACAGATTAGTAGGCAAATCTGAAATTCAATCCAGTGCTGCCCTTGGCCTAGTGAGGTGAGCTGTAATCCTCATTTGCTGCTGACACTGCACATCAGACATTAATTTTACCTTCAAAGCACCAACAATATAATTACAGATGCCATAATTTGTCACTAAAATGCTTAAGCTGCATGGTCAAAGAGGGAATGCATCATTACTGGCCTAAAAAATGTACAAGGTCAACACTTACACATGAAATGTTGATATTTAGATTACATGAAGCTCCATGGAAAGAGCTGCTTCTCTCAAATTGACATTAACTTGATTGGCGCAGTATTGGGGAAATGAAGATTAAGGACACTGAAGACAGATTTTTGGGAAGAATCAGCTGTACAGTAGAGCCACAATTACCTGCCAGAATTTCTGCAGGAGCTTTTAAAATGAAGAGCGTTTAACACCTATGAGATAAGATGGAGGCTTTCCTGTATTATACTTTTATATAGGGCAAACATCAGGGATGCTCATTGTATCTGAAGCAAAAGGCGTGCGGCTGACTTGTCTGCCCTGAAGCTTTGAACTCAAACTAATTAAACTGCTGTTTTTGAAGGACAATCGATATTTTAATGGGTTAACGCCAGCTCGTGCTAATCAGATGAAAAGTTGACACTTTCAGTTGCTGTCAGGCATCAAAAGCTAATGGCCATCAGATGGTTAACGGCTTACACCTTCTCTACGGAGGCGTTAAGTGCTTAACATTTTAATTAACCAAGAAATTATTTGATCAGCAAATGGTCCGGTTTAAACATTAAAACACAGCTATATGATTGTAGAACAGTCCCGTGAACCCCAATTTCCTGTTTTGCACTGCCTCAAGCAAGCAGCCACCTTCTTTGCAACGGTCTCAGAGACTCAGTCAGATTCCACTGAAAAGAATTACAAATATTTCATACCGCTTCTTCTCATACATCGTGCAAGTTTAGCATTGTACTTTCGTATCTTCTCTTGTAAATAAATCTATGCGGGTGAAATGAGTCTTGCACGGTAGCACAAAATGAGCAATAGCGAATCAGCAGCCCTGTTTATATACTCTGCCCAATTTTCTTTCCCACGGACATAAGAAAATTAAGCGGAATGTAACAGGCTGCCAATTCATTGTTCGTGGTAATCTACGGCCCAAGATGAATTTCACCCCCTATTAGTTTTAGCCTGAATTTAAAGAGGACATTGGTGATATTTGCTGGTTTTAATATAAAGCCGAGAATGTGATGGGCATTCCACATGGTGTACAGTGCAAAAGGCCATTACTAAAGGGAAACTGTTAGTTATGTCACACATTACCCCGCTTGTGGCGCATGTAAAGTGCCAGTGCCGACTTAGGTTCACTGCAAATTACGTCCGCTTGTAGAAACTGCCTTTCTGCTGTGAGCTATAAAAAAATGCCCCACGAACAAAAACAAATTGGACTCTGACAATAAAGGTCTGAATTTCTCCAGGCACTAAAATAATTATGAAGTGTCATTAGCAAGCTATTGGGGGAAAAAAAGATTGTCCTACTGGAGCGTTGTTCTTTCCACAGGTAAATTCTACTGCCCTACACACAACTACATCGACAGCAAAATACTGCAGGTGCTGGAAATCCGAAACAACAGAAAATGCTGGAAAAACTCAGCAGGCCAGGCAACATCCGTGGAGAGAGAAAGAAAGAGAGTTGACGTTTCGGGTCTAACCTTTTTTCAAAACTGGAAAGGAAATGAAATAGATCGAAAGGCAGGGCTAGGACAGAACAAAAGAGGAGGAGACATTAAGAGGTATTCAAAACAAGACGAGATGGTGATGGGACTAGTGGAGACAAAAGACGGCTCAGATTAGGTGTGAAATGTTCTGGCAGAATGAGAGACAGCTGCCATGTAGGAGAGAGAGAAAAAAAGAGGAAGGGGGGGAGGGAAAAACCAAAACAAAGGGGTGGATAAAAAAAAAGTAAAAATGTAGTAGGGGCCGAGGTTATGATCTGAAATTGTTGAACTCGATATTGAGTCCGGAAGGCTGCAAAGTGTCTAATCGGAAGACGAGGTGCTGTTCCTCGAGTTTACGTTGAGCTTCCGTGGAACAATGCAAGAGGCCAAGGACGGTGAGGTCCGAGTGGGAATGGAGCGGTGAATTAAAATGACAGGTGACCGGAAGCTCGGGGTCACCCTTACGGACTGAACGGAGGTGTTCCGCAAAGCGGTCACCCAATCTGCGTTTGGTCTCCCCAATGTAGAGGAGACTGCATCGTGAGCAGCGAATACAGTATACTAGATTGCAAGAAGTACAAGTAAATCGCTGTTTCACCTGGAAGGGGTGTTTGGGGCCCTGGACAGTGGGAAGGGGGAGGTATAGGGGCAGGTGTTACATCCCACCACCAAACATCTTCCCCTCCCCTTTCAGCATTCTGTAAGGACCGCTCCCTCCGAGACACCCTAATCCACTCCTCTATTACCCCTAGCGCTCCTTCCCCTTGCATCTCCTGCGCTTGCACGGGAAGGTGCAACACCTGCCCCTATACCTCCCCCCTTTCCAGGGCCCCAAACACCCCTTCCAGGTGAAACAGCGATTTACTTGTACTTCTTGCAATCTAGTATACTGTATTCGCTGCTCACGATGTGGTCTCCTCTACATTGGGGAGACCAAACGCAGATTGGGTGACCGCTTTGCGGAACACCTCCGTTCAGTCCGTAAGGGTGACCCCGAGCTTCCGGTTGCCTGTCACTTTAATTCACCGCCCCATTCCCACTCAGACCTCACCGTCCTTGGCCTCTTGCATTGTTCCACAGAAGCTCAACGTAAACTCGAGGAACAGCACCTCGTCTTCCGATTAGGCACTTTGCAGCCTTCCGGACTCAATATCGAGTTCAACAATTTCAGATCATAACCTCAGCCCCTATTACATTTTCACTTTTTTTAAATCCACCCCTTGGTTTTTCCCCTTTCCCCACCCGCCTTTCCTTTTTTTCCCCTCTCCCACATGGCAGCTGTCTCTCATTCTGCCAGAACATTTCACACCTAATCTGAGCCGTCTTTTGTCTCCACTAGTCCTATCACCATCTCGTCTTGTTTTGAATACCTCTTAATGTCTCTTCACTTCTCTCCCAGCCCTGCCTTCGATCTATTTCATTTCCTTTCCAGTTTTGAAAAAGGGTTTGACCCGAAACGTCAACTCTAATTTCTCTCCACGGATGTTGCCTGGCCTGCTGAGTTTTTCCAGCATTTTCTGTTGTTACACAGAACTACATGTTTTATTGGGGTTACACTCTGAACAGTACCCTTCACAAACAGGGGTGTTGGGAACTTATATCTTTTTTGTACCACCCACTGAGATCTTGCATTAATCAGACGATCGGAGTGCTGGAAGTTAATGGCCAGAGGGCAAATAGGAGTAGGATTCTCAGAAAAGGACCAAATTAGCACACAAGTTATTGCAATACATTTCTCAACTACTGAAGGAGGAGACAGAAGATGTTTTACTTCCAGATAGCCAATGTAATACAATAAAGAGACTTGTAGACTGCTGGGGTAAAGCACTACGTGGAATTAGCACACCTATCAGCTAGCATAGCTTACATTTATGATCATTGCAATAAGAGAAAGGGACAAAAGCTTATGGAAACTCTACTAAAAATACTCATGGGGCACCATGTCCCCAGCTAGAGGGAAACATTGGTTTATCATGACATTGGTTTTCCAGGACACAAAGAAGTGGAAGAATGAGAAAATAGTCACAATACATCATTGTGCAAACATTAGGATATCCAATGGAGATGCATCTGCTTCTTGTAGTAAATACTTTCTCACGTCAACTTAGCTAATATGATTTTTATTTACATTCAATGCAAAGGGCAATCTGAACCAAAGGAGCAAAGCAATATCTACATTGACCTTATTCTCACACTATAGTAACTTAGAATGCCAATGGATAAAATAAATGCTAAAACCTCCTTAACAGGCAAGGACCATTTGTTCTTTCAGACCACCTTAAATATGGCTGTTGGGGGAAAGAAAACAGGATGCATATACACCAGTGCTTTTCATTAAATAAAAGACACAGGCGCGGATAGAATCCAATCTTGGCATGTGCTCCAATAAAAACAAAGGTCATGATAAACCAAAAATATTGTTTTTCTGGTCTAACAGAAGCCAGGCCTGTTATGTTACATACAGACACAGCGGGTAACTGTTTAGGTCTTGCATCTGTCCTTATGAGGCTCTTGCTGTTACATAGTGTCTGCAAGACTAAAGCAAGAAACAAAATTAAAAGACATTAAAGAAAATTATAAAGAAAGGACTACTTATATCTACCTATCCCCAATTGTGTATCCTGGACACAAGGGGGTTTTCAGATCACCACGCTTGACATAGCAAAGAGAGTTATTTAAGATAAGTCAGCCAGTATGATAGGACAAGTCAAGTCCACCCATGTGGACTTAATATTGATCTTTTACCTGAAGTAGATTTCTGAAACAGATACATTGGCCTGTAATTTCTGATAGGAGGCTTCCTGCGTGCGAATGCCTCCTATCGGAAAAAAATCTACGCACTTACCCGAGGGCTCGAGAGGTCCAGACACTTCCGATACTGGGTCTCTCCAGTCAAAATGTGCAGAACCCACGAGGTTCGCAAGCGTGCCTGGGATCACGTGGGCTAGGCGAGCCAATGAAAGACGACAGATAGACTTGTCAAAAGTATGAATGGGGATCACTGAAAAAAGACAAACAATGGCCCAGAAATTCAGGTCGGGGGCTTCCCGCAGCTGCAAGCCCCCGACCTGCACTTACCTTGCGCGCCGGCCGTTGAGCTGTGGGCCCCCGTGGAATTGCGATCCTGGGCCTGCTCCAACTGCCGGCGCGCAGTGCTTGCGTATCCCAGGGGCGCAGTTAGTTCGATGCGTCCCCTGGGATCATGTGGGCCATGGAGAGCCAATGGTAGCAGGGAATGCTTCATTCATAAGTTTGACAGGAAGACCTGTCAAACCTATAAATACTATAAGCCCCAAAACATCACAATCTTCAAATAAAAATATAAAAACACATTTAATAAACTATAAATTACATGAAATAACTTTTAAACAATATAAATTTGAAATTTTTTAAATTTTCCAACAGGGCTAAAAATAAACTTACCTTTCTTTAAAGTATTTAAAAATAATAAACTTGTGGAAAAAATGTTTCAATTTTAATTAATTCACCACTTGCCTTGTAAAAAGCAGGCCGTGCGACTGCTTTTTACATGTCTAACTTCTGGAGACTTACCTTCCCGGGAAAACCTGCAAAAAAAGCATAAGTTCGATGCGTACGTGCTGCCTCTCCTGCGCACGCGTTCAACTTCTGAACCCCTTTCAGGGGAATGGAAGTGCCAGTTTCCCGCGCATGCACGAAACCGGCACTTCCATTGGGCTTATGGGTGAGTACCCCTTGCGTGGAGACCCGAATTTCTGGGCCATTAAATAAAGTTTTTTTTTGTTTTAACAGGGCTAAAAATAAACTTACCTTTTTAAAAAAAAATGTTTTTAATTATAAATGAGTGAAAATTTTTATTTATTTTAAAACTCTTATGTTGGTAAAAGCAGGCCTTATGCCTGCTTTTACCAGGCGTAAGATTTTTAAGTGATTTCAGCAGGCTGGTTCTGCAGAAAGTGGAACTCTCCACCCAGAGGCCCTTCTTCAGGGCAGGCATCCGATCTGTCAAGAGGATTCTAGACAGATTGGAAATGCCGGTTTTCAAGCGCACGCGCTTCGCATACCTGAAACCAGCATTTCCGATGTCCAGCTCGTACACACCCATAGGCATTGGAAAATATGGGCCATAATGTGATGAATGTATGTAGCCAAAGATGGCAACCTTTTAATAGCCATTTCCTTAAACCACTGTTCATCGATAGCTAATGAATCTTTAATGAAAACATTACTCCATGATGAGAGCACCACCCAGCCTGCCTCTATGCAAGGTCACTTGACTGTTGGTACCACATTGTAGCGATTCTCATCACTGAACATGCAGAAATCCTCTACTCTGTGGCACTTCTTGCATTAAGTCTTTGTTACCCAAAACAAAATCAGCTGTGTGGATAGACATGATAAAACAGTTCTCCATTTACAAGAGGATAAGCCACCTTGTAACTTTTGGCCAAGTTACACAGTTGAATCAGTTTCTCACGGTGTAATGTCACATTGTGGTTTACTTTCCCCATAAACAACCGAGTCCCATTCTGCAACCTATCGCCACCCTCGTGGGCCAGAATGCACTGCTGGAGTTACCTGCTCAGGCTTTTAGTGGTTCCACTGATCAGATTATACTGCTGGCCATGAGGTCTCCTGCATTTACTGTACTTCAAGTACAAGACACTTATCTAAACATTTAATTAAAATTAACATGCATGTTATTTTAAATAGGTTGCAACATGAAAATATTCTAAAACTTAATTCAGTGCCAAGTTCTATTACTGTTAAAACAGCTCGCATCACAATGCAAATAATCAGTACAGACTATAACAAGGTAGCCATGCCTCGAGCCATCTAGGCCCTTGTGCTCTGGAATTCCTTCTCTAAACCGCTCTACAACCCTCTTCTCCTTTAAGGCCCTCCTCTTTGACCAAGTTTTGGGTCAACCCACATATCTCCTCCTTTGACTTGGTGCCCATTTTTGTCAGTTTATGCTTTTATAATGTGCCTTGGGACATTTTTCTAAAATTAAAAAAGGTGCCATATAAATGCAAGTTGTTAGTCATAGAATTATACAGCACAGAAAGAGGCCCATCGTGTCCGCGTCGGCCATCAAGCCCTGTCTATTCTAATCCCATTTTCCAGCACTTGGTCCATTGCCTTGTAAGCGCTCATCTAAATGCTTCTTGAATGTTGTAAAGGTTCCTGCCTCTACCACCCTTTCAGGCAGTGAGTTCCAGATTCCAACCACCCTCTGGATGAAAAAGTTTTTCCTCAAATCCCTCCTGCCCCCTGGTTATTGACCCCTCCAAGGGGAAAAGTTCCTTTCTATCTGCACCCTCATAATTTTGTACACCTCAAATCAGGTCCCCCCTCAGCCTTCTCTGTTCCAAGGAAAACAACCCCAGCCTGTCCAGTCCCTTCATAGCCGAAGCACTCCAGCCTAGTTAACAACCTGGTGAATTTCCTCTGCACCCTCGCCAATGCAATCACATCCTTCCTATAGTGTGGCAACCAGAACTGCACACAGTATTCCAGCTGTGGCCTAACTAGCATTTTGTACAGCTCCATCATAACCTCCCTGCTCTTATATTCTATGCCTCAGCTAATGAAGGCAAGTATCCCATATGCCTTTTTAATCACCTGATCTACCTGCCCTGCTGCCTTCAGGGATCTAGGTACATGCACACCAAGGTCCCTCTGATCCTCTGTCCTTCCTCAGGTCCTACCATTCATTGTGTATTCCCTTACCTTGTTAGTCCTCCCAAAATGCATCACCTCACACTTTTCAGGGGTAAATGCCGTTTGCCACTGTTCTGCCCATCTGACCAACCCGTTTATATAACAAGAAATAGGAGCAGGAGTAGGCCAATCGGCCCCTCGAGCCTGCTCCACCATTGTTTAAGATCATGGCTGATCTGATCCGAACCTCAAATCTACTATCACTCTACATCCCTCCCAAACCCATGTGATCTCCTGGGAAGAGGCAAAAAACCAGATAAAAACCCAATGGCCAATTTGGGAGAAAAAAATCTGGGAAATTCCTCTCCGACCCATCTAGGCGATCGAAACTCGTCCAGGAGATCACTGTCCCTATATTTTCTACAGTACTTACCTTCTGTAAAAGGTGATCTCCACCCCAGCCAGGAACAGGAATAGAACCATCTCCTGAAATCTAACACATAATTAGAACACAAGTAGGAGCAGAACCAGGCTACACGGCCCCTGGGCCCGCGCCGTTACCCACAGGGCCATGGCCATTCCGAACATACTCATGTCCAATTTCCTGCCCGCCCCCCGTAACCCCTAATTCCCTTTACTTCTAAGAAACTGTCTATTTCTGTTTTAAATTTATTTAATGATGTAGCTTCCAGAGCTTTCTGGGGCAGCAAATTCCACAGACCTACTACCCTCCGAGTGAAGAATTTGCTCCTTATCTCAGTTTTGAAAGAGCAGCCCCTTATTCTAAGATTATGCCCCCTAGTTCTAGTTTCACCCATCATTGGAACCTGTAGCCAGAGGCTTCCCTCCGCGCTATTTACCACTCCACCAATGTTGCAGTACATTGTGGAATGGCTGGACACTAGACCCATAATCCTTCATGTGTTTCAGTCTCAATCAGTTGTGCCGCTGAAATGAGACACACCCACACAAGAAATACCAAACCGACAGCAATCCTCAGGCAACCTGGGATCCTGTGAGTAGATTTAGCATTAACATGGAAACTAGCTGCTCACCCACAGGAGCATTGTGTAACAGGCAGAGAATCTCAATGATGCAGTATTAATCTAAAACCATTAGTTTATTAAAGTATACTAATCTATTCTCTATGCGGCACATACCTAGCTGTTGTTTTTTTACCTAATTTACTAGAATGTGTTCATTCTGGTCAGCAGCTGTACAATTATTACACCAAGTATAGTTCTAAATCTCATTAGGTACAAAGGGTCCCAGCCAAGGGGAAATCTCAGGTTTTAATGTCCGCTATAAGCTAGAATGAAACATTAGCTTTTTGATTGACAATACATTTGAGGGGGGGGGGGGGTGCAGAATACGTGTCATCAGGTCCTGCAATCTTCCAGCCACGTTAAAGCACATATACTATTTTTTTTGAAAAAGCCCAATATTGAGTGTCAACAGTATCTAAAAGGATGTGGTCCATACCACAAACACACTGCTCTGCAAATACGCAAGATTTGATGCCAACAACCACATCATTGATTTTCATCAAAGCAGTTTAAAAAAGCATTAACATGTTAAACCCTAAAAATAAGCAAGCTGATTATATAGAGTAAAATATAATCTTACGTAATTCATGACAGGCTATGAAAAATAAACTAGCATCATGTTACCGGACCTAAACGGACATCGTTATACAGAAAGTTTGGCGCTAAAACAAATTGTAACTCAACTGTGTAGTGCACGCATGGGTTCGAATCCCATCCTCGTCGCCACTGTAGTGTCCATGTGTAGATAAAGACACTGAAGACAGGAGTTGGTTCATAGGTATTTACTAAGCAAGTCTGGGGGGGGGGGGGGGGGGGGGGGGGGGGGTTTCTAAAGGATATACACAATACACAGGCTTATATAGCCCAAGTGGCAATTACTGGCATTATGCACACCTGGGGCTCTTAAAAGGCACATACACCACAAACTGCATGCATTAAAAACTCTACAAAAATGATTCCCATCTTTCCTGATGACTTAATGGTCAAATTCATCACCGAGTGCGGTACTGATTCTTACAGATCAGGAAGAGGTTCCAATTCTTGGCCTACATTGAATTCGCTGATCTTGGCCTAGACAACGTTGGGAAGCACTACAATTGGCATCAATGTCTTTCCTGATGCTTTTTTTTTGGTGGTGGGAGTGGGGGGGGGGGGGGGGGGGTGGGAGAAAATGGGTTGGGAAGAGGAATTAAAAATAGGTGTACCTTTGCATGATTAAGAACAGGATTTGGCTCAACTGTAATATTCCAAATAGTTGAACAGTCTGCTGACAGAGCAGCTAGGCTCGGCTCACACACGAAGAGGGGGCAGATGCAAATGCAGAGGCTGCTGGCACACATGCAGCTGTACCCAAATGAGTTAGTGTTTTGAGATGAGAAAATTTACTGGTGTATTAAGTGGGAGAAAAAGGGAAAGGATCAATGCCAGATGAGATGGCAGCACTTAATAACCAATCCCTAAATCACTCATTACTTCAGAATACCTGGATAATTGAGATTGTGCAGATTTGAGATTTTTATTGAGAAGATACTTATTGGTTTTTGAGCATCAATTCGGATGTGAAATACACAAATTCCCAGCTACTTCACTGCAAAAAACACTGCATTCATACCCATTCAGGAGTGGCCAATCAGCACTAGGTAAGTTGTAGGGAAGGAGCGCAGCATCAGTGTTTTTTTTGGCAACACAGACAGTTCTTTGACAGTTTCAACATGCAGACTGAAACGCAATCAGGGACCATATCCAAATGAACCTTTGAAATATACAAAAAAAGGTGTCCCGACAGCTCAAGAATGACAAACTTCATTGTTCACAACAGGTGTCAGTGGTCAAGTGCAGAGTCTTATCACAATCATTTAAAAATAGATTTTGTAAAAGCAGACACTACAGAAGGACAAAGACTACTTTTCTCCCTCCACCACTCAACTGCCCCCAAATATACCCAAGCATCAAAACTTCCCCAAGGGAGGTCACCCCATTAGCGAGCGAAGAGAACGGTATATCGGACAATACTCAAGCATCATTCCACATAATGGTCACAGCTCTCCATTCCCCAATAGTGTTCTACTGACCTTCCCTCGCCATACTCTCTGCTGCATCCAAAGCTTTCCCACTGAGGTCGTTAACAACACTATCCACTGTGCCATGATGTTTGAGGAACAGAGGGCGGATAATCCGATTGTAGATCATCTGAGAACCGTTCCATACGACCGGCGCCATACACCAGAGCAGGAAGAGACACTGCAGGAAAACAAAATCCCCAAAATGTTAGCCACTAACCTAAAGCCATCAAAACCAGCAGAGGCCGCAAAAGCATCAAAGCAGACCAAGTTTAGACATTCTTTGCAGCATGCAAAATATTGTGATTTGCATTTACAAAAGATAATGACATTCTGCAACATGGAATTAGTAGTGTTAAAAGATGATGCTTAGATTAACAGTAAAGAATATGCGATAGACCTGGCGATAAGGGTAACGTATTCTAAGATTTGAGAGCAAACAAGAGGTCATCTGATCTTTTACATACCTTTCCGGCATAATAAAAGGGGAACCAAAAGAGGAAGATGTCAGAGAAAAATTCAGCAATGCTGAATATCCCGTATACCACCCAGTATGTCAACCACTTTGTATCATCCTCTTTATTCGTACTCTCTATAGCTTTGATTCTGAAGGAGGAGAAAAGAATATTTTGAAAAAAAACACATTATACTGCCACTGAAAAAAGGTTCATACCAACAATATCCCAATCTATTTAAAATCCACATGGCACGGTGCTCTTTAAATAGAAGTGCTACAGAACAAGCAAGGATGTCATGTCAATTACCATAATGCCTACCAGCTGGAAACAGGTGCAGATAAATCATGAATTTCATATTTTATATGCTGATTGGAAGGTTTACATTATTAAATACAGATTAGAGTAGGTAATACAATAACAAATATTTAAATTCATTTATAACGGCTTTGGAACATAAACTTGAAAGCACTCGGCAGTCCAGCTGGCTGGTCTCAAAAAAACACTTGACTATCTATCCAATTCTCCCTTACGTTTTCCCATATTATCTGCTTCCAGTGCCTCCCTGGACAACCTGTTACACACGTTCACCACCCTCTGCATAAAATAATTTAATCTAAACTATGCACGATCATTGCTCAATACTTTATAAGAACATAAGAACCAGGAGCAGGAGTCAGCCAATCGGCCCTCGAGCCTGCTCCGCCATCCAATATCATGGCTGATCCACTTTCCTGCTCTCCCCATACCCCTGGACTCCCTTGTAGTTCAAATGTCTGTCAATCTCCGCCTTGAATATATTCAGTGACTCCGCCTCCACAGCTCTCCGGGGTAGAGAAGTCTAAAAGATTCACGACCCTCAGAAGAAATTCCTTCTGATCTCCGTCTTAAATGGGTGACCCCTTATTCTGAAGCTATGCCCCCTAGCTCTAGATACCCCCACTAGGGGAAACATCCTCTCAGCATCCACCCCTCAGAATCTTATACGTCACCTCTCATTCTTCTAAACTCCAATGAGTATAGGTCCAACCTTTCGTCATACGTCAACTCCTTCATCCCAGGAATCAACCTAGTGAACCTTCTCTGCACTGCCTCCAATGCAAGTATATCCTTCCTTAAATATGGAGACCAAAACTGTACGCAGTACTCCAGGTGCGGTCTCACCAGCGCCCTGTAAAGTTGCATCAAAACTTATCTACTTTTATACTCCATACCCCTTGCAATAAAGCCCAGCAGTCCATTAGCCTAATTACTTGCCATACCTGCATGCTAAGTTTTTGTGTTTCATGTACTCGGACTCCCAGATCCCTCTGTACCGCAGCATTTTGTACTCTCACTCCATTTAAATAATAATTTGCTTTTTCATTCTTCCTTCCAAAGTGGATAACCTCACATTTTCCCACATTGTACTCCATCTGCTTCACATGCTAGTAATTTCACGGAGCAAAGAGCCGATATTGATTAGGATTAATAAATGGTTTGTTCCCCAATGTAGGCTTATTGTAGAAGTGGACCTCTCCTGTTCCTCATCAGTTATGTGCAAGCTAGCCACACAGCCACTAATCAGTGTATCTACATGCTGCATAATTCTGCCCATCAATGCCAAAGAATGCGAGCATTGCGTGACGTGGGGAATGGGGGTGGTAATCACAGATGAAGGCATAAAAAAAAAAAAACAACTCTGGTATATTTTGTATTAAATGTGAATTTTATTTACCTCTAGACTAGCACTTTTTTTGTAAAGCAGAACTCTGAATAATTTTACTCAGTTCAGCCACATAAAAACACTCCCATTCTATCCGTCAAAAAGCATAAAATTAGACCGACTACCAAAAGCCTTATTTAAAACCTAGTTAGACAACGTGCTCACAGCAAAATTAGCAAGTCCACCGATGGCAGATTAAAAAAAAAAGTTCTCGTGGTTTTTCTTTCCATATACTTAATGGGTGGTATTTTCTACACTAGTAAAAACTCAGTCAATTGCATTGTGCCAAATGATTACCTTGAGCAACCCAATAAATCACTCTTAAATCAACCTTTGGAGAGAATGCACAACATCAGCTGTACAAAGACATACAATTCTGCAGCTATAACTGGATTACAAAAAATGGACCAGTTACATTCAACAGCTAAATTTCATATGTTAACAGTTTTGATGTCCTTATTTGGTCATATTTAGTGGCCTTTCAATAGAAACATCACTGTGGATTCTAGTTTTTAAAAAAATAGGGAGGTAGGCAATAATATTGTAATAATCAGACCATTTCCCATTATTGATGAATTGTGTGGTGTCAAATCAAACCTGCTCATTGCCACTTTGGAAACAGTCAAGGTTGCTTGAGATAAATGGGAACAAACGCAGTGTGAGCAGAGTTTAGATAAGCCTCCAGGGCCGTTGGAGAAGAGCATGGAGTCACTCGAAGCAGAATGCATATAAAATGATAAGCACACAAAAATATACCAATGTAAACCAGATTTTTAAAACTTTCAAATGTATTCTAGCTAGGTTTGCAGCTGCAAGCTAAGTTTCAAGTAGTGTTTGGACTAGAATGGAGAATCGTGAGAGTTTTAGACAATGCTCAGGTAGTTCAGTTGATGCTGATCCACCCAGAACTGCAATTACCAAGAATTCCACTGGAAAAAGGTCACTTATCTAGTTAGATTCATGCAGGTTACAGTTCCTAGCTCATCCAATATTAAATTATCCGACTTCCTGAAAGTTTCAGGTGTGGCAAGAATTTATTTTCTTTCAATAACACTAGCTGATCATGCATCATACAGAAATGGGACATGTTTGGGTCTAGAATTCACGACGTGGTGAACAACTGATCACAGGTGTGTGAAGGCAGAGTAGAAACCACGACGCATCCCCCCCCCACCCCAAGCAAAGAGGGGGGAAACAAAATCATTGGGAAAGTGAACATCACTCACTTGGCAGCCTTGGAGCAGTTGACGCCTGCACCAAGTGCCCGACTAGTACTTTTGCTCGGGTGGCCGCAAAGCCCAGGGAGACAAGAGTGTGGGAAAGAGACAAGATACTGTTAAGAGTTGAGTTTTTTTTTTAATAATAAAGGGAACTCTATGAAACTTGTGAATTCTGGACACCTGTGTATTGACATATGTTGTCATCTACGATAGCTTCCAGCAAGCTTGTTCTTTTAAGTAAAAAAAAAGGATGCGGTGCCATTGAGAAAACATCAATCAGATGTGCAAATTAGACATCTGGATTCCATTCTTATACATTTTACATGATCCAATGTCAGACAATCCTGAAGTTTGGTTCAAATCTAAAAAGACACGTTTAAGGCTTTGATGTGTTAGCTTGTGTGAACAGGCAGCAATAAATTAAACCATCTTCCCACAGTGTTAGAAATTCAGATTTGATATCTCTCATATTTCACGTCAGAGTGATTATGGTCTGGATCGGGCTTGGTCATCTGTATTGGCAGCCTTCATAACTTTGTGAATTTTATTTGGGGGGAGAAAAAGCAAGCCGGGGTCTTTGCGTGGCAAACCAGAGCCAACACTCCCATTTGCAAGGCACCAGATGTTTGACAATCTACTCACCCCTTAACTCAAGGAGCTTGTGTGGTGATTATAGTGCATGCTTTAAAAATAATAAGCAATGCTGTTAAAGGAAGATTTAAAAAAAACACTTGAGGGGAGGAGGAAACAGAATAGAGTTGGAGATAAAGGGTGGAAAGAAAGCTGGCAATTTAGATAAATGCAAAACTACGCACAATGTTTTACAAAACACATCGAGACACACATTTTACATGGAGTGAGGTCATACTTACGAAAAGTAAGCTGGGTAGACAAAACCAATCAGATTGCACAACAGGGATGCTCCATAGCCAAACACAAGATACAGGCCAAGGATGGATAAGGAACCTGGAAGAAAGTGGTATACAAAGACCAAATGAGATCACTACCAACAGAAGCTTTTAATGGAGCTCACCTTGTGCACAGCTATGACCCAGTAACAGATTTAGAGGACATCTGAAGTTATACTCTCACCCAACTCTAAAGTAAAGCAAAAAAGGCACATTTATAGGAACATCTGTTGCAGGAGTTTTAAACAAAAATATCAATGTACCCTCAGTTCTCCTGCAGGACAGTTTCATATTTAATATCCTAATAATCCAGCTGATCCCAGCTTCTGCCACTTGATCATGAAAGTTCATTACAGTAGGCATGCACTGTCTGGAATGACAGCAACAACTGTGCAGTTCCCCCAATCTGCTTGGCCCATACACATTCAAAATGGCACTCGAATGGGGTTGTGCTTATTTTTCGTGAATATTGAGGCAAGGGATACTAGAAGATTTGGAAGCTTTTTCATTTTAGATACCCAGTTTCAGCATTAAATACAAAGGAAAGTTCTCTTCTCTCTGCTCTGTTCAAATCTAAGAGCAGCTCTACTGCAACAGCAAACGCTTAAAACTCTACTTGGGATGTGGGCAACGGCAGCGAGGCTGCAGTTATTGCTAACTGTGGTTGCCCCGAGAAGTTGGTGAATGGGCTTTCTCGTAGAATCACTGCAGTGCTTATGGTGATGGCACTTCCATGTTGGGTTGGGAATTTCAGGATTTTGACCCAGTGATAACAAAGGAATGGCAATGTCAAGTCCAAGTCAGGATGGTGTGGAACTTGCAAATTATGTGTTGCCACAACATTGCTGCTGCTCTTGGTGGTAGAGGTCATAGGGCAGGAAGGTGCAGTCAAAGCAACCTTGCGAGTTACATAGAAACATAGAAGATAGGAGCAGGAGTAGGCCATTCGGCCCTTCGAGCCTGCTCCGCCATTCAATGAGATCATGGCTGATCATCCAAATTCAGTACCCTGTCCCTGCCTTCTCCCCATATCCCTTGATCCCTTTAGCCTTAAGAAATATATCCAACTCCTTCTTGAATATACTTAATGAATTAGCCTCCACTGCCCTGTGTGGCAGAGAATTCCACAGATTCACCACTCTCTGGGTGAAGAAATTCCTCATTTCAGTCCTAAATGGCTTACCCCTTATCCTTAGACTATGACCCCTGGTTCTGGACTCCCCGGCCATCAGAAACATCCTTCCTGCATCTAGTCTGTCCAGGCCCGACAGAATTTTATAGGTTTCGATGAGATCCCCTCTCAATCTTCTAAACTCCAGTGAGTATAAGCCCAATCGACACAATCGCTCCTCATACGTCATTCCTGCCATCCCAGGTATCAGCCTGGTGAATCTTTGCTGCACTCCTTCAATGGCAAGAACATCCTTCCTCAGGTAAGGCGACCAAAACTGCACACAATACTCAAGGTGCGGTCTCACCAAGACCCTGTACAACTGTAGCAAGACATCCTTGTTCCTGTACTCGAACCCTCTTGCTACGAAGGCCAACATACCATTTGCCTTCTTAACCGCCTGCTGCACTTGCATGCTCACCTTCAGCGACTGGTGCACAAGAACACCCAGGTCTCTTTGCACTTCCCCTTCTCCCAATCAAGTTGCTGCAGTGTACTTTGCACACTGCAGCCACAGGGATATAGTGGTGGAAGGGGTGAATATATAGAAACCAATGGCAGGGCCACCAGTCAAGCAAACATTCTGCCCTGAATTGTGTTGAGCTTGGAGTGCAGTTTCAGACACACCCATCTAGCCAAGTGGTGAGTCTTCCCAACATTCCAGACTGGAGCGGCTTTGAGGGGTCAGGAGGTGGTGAATCACTCATTGCAGAGTCCCCAGCCTTTATTCTGCTCTTGTAGCCAATGTGGCTGCTTCAGATCAGGTTCTGGTCAATGGTGACCCCAATGGCAAGTGACTTGGCAATGGTGGTGTGACTGAAGGTCAATGGGAGGTGGCTGGGCTTTCTCTTACTTAAGATGGCCATTATCTGCTGCAAATGTTGTTATCTGCCACTTATCAGCCCATCTGGAGGTTATCCAAATCCTGTTGTCAGCTGGCATGGGCTACTTCATTATTGGAGGAGTTGCAAATGGAGCTAAACATTGTGGAATCAGTGAAGTCGCATTCCTGCCCTTATGATGGAAGGTCGTTAATGAGGTAGCTGATGATAGTTGGACTGAGGATGCTTCCCTGAGGATTCCTGCAGAGATCAATGTTCCCTTTAAGTTGTGCAGCTGTCTGGAGTGCCCATGCAGGCCGCTTGCCGGCTTTACAATAGGAAAGACCGTGCATGCGCGGGAATTTGAATGGGTCGCACAGCCCTTTAAAGGGGCCACACTCCCCAAAAAATTAAAGGGAACATTGGCTGTGATAACTGGCCTCTAACAACAACCACCACCACCTTCCTCTGCGTCAGATATGACTTGTTATTGGAGAGTTTTCCCTTGGCTCCCCATTGACTTCCAGTTTTGCTAGGGCCCCTCGGTGCCATACTCAGTCTTATGCTGGTTTGGTGTCCATGTCTGAATCAAGGCTATGAGGAGATCTGGAGCCGAGTGACTCTGGCAGAACGTGAACGGAGCATTGGTGAACTTTTAATTTCATACTGCAGCTATGTGGCAGCCTCTGCATGCAAAAATGACCAATTAATGCAGCTCCAACACTACTCAAGAAGCTCGACACCATCCAGGACAAAGCAGCCCGCTTGATTGGCACCCCACCCACCACCTTAAACATTCACTCCATCACCAGCGTACCGTGGCTGCAGTGTGTACCATCGCCAAAGCTTCTTTGGCAGCACCTCCCAAACCCGCAACCTCTTCCACCTAGAAGGACAAGGGCAGCAGGCGCATGGGAACACCGCCACCTCCAAGTTGCCCTCCAAGTCACACACCATCCTGACTTGGCAGCTGATCCTTCATCGTTGCTGGGTCAAAATCCTGGAACTCCCTCCCTAACAGCACTGTGGGAGCACCTTCACCACATGGACTGCAGCGGCTGAAGGTGGCAGCTCACCACCACCTTCGAGGGCAATTAGGGATGGGCAATAAATGCTGGCCTTCCAGCAATGCCCACATCCCATGAACAAATAAATAAAAAAGTTTAAAAAAAAAAAAAAAGTATGTGCGAACTTTTTCCACTGGTACCTAAACTTACTTTGTGCAGATATTGCAACTGACAGAAGACTGTCAGTCAGAATTGGATCTGTACTCTGGTCACTGACCTGAAAAGATAGTGACAATCACCCTCCACACCCCCAGGAAAGAGACATTTGAAAATATATACAAATAGCAACTCCATTGCCAAAGGCCCGAGTTAAGGAACAAAGCCCCTTTATCCAGTCACATGGCCACCAGTCAGTTTCTAAATTAAGTATTTTGCAGCTCAAGAAAATCAGCATAAGCAATTTTATATAATAAAAACAGAAAATACTCAGGTCAGGCAGCATCTGTGGAGAGAAACAGAGTTAGCATTCTGACAAAATGTCATCCACCTGAAACATTAACTCTGTTTCTCTCTCCTCAGGTGCTGCCTGACCTGCTGAGTATTTCCAGCATTTTCAGTTTTTATTTCAGATTTCTAGCAGTATTTTGCTTTTGCTTAAGTAATTTTATGATTTTTTTTGTGTTAGTCACATGGCATGAGGATGAAGTTACACACATGACAAGAACCCTCCTCCATTACCAATCACATGCCAGAGAGAGAGAAATAGCTTTGAATTCCATTATGTAATAGCACAACTTACTTGAACTGCCGTTTGTCTTTTATTTGCACAAATTGAGGGATCAATACATCATAAAATCAAGCATGCGAAACTCAAGCGGTTTCTAAAATCATCGCAGCCTGGAGATTGTCTTACAAATGAAGGTCCATGGTTTCGAATATATTGTTGGAAAAAAAAGTGAGTAAAACTGATCTATTCAACCGTACAAAACATGCCCAAGGATCCCTGGGGATACGAGAACAAATGACAAGGGAATGACTGGCAGATGTCCTTACATGATTTTTTTGGTTAGTATTTACAGATGAATCAGAAGACGGTCATCCATGTATAGGGTTATAACTTAAAAGTGTAATGAAAAAAGGATATAGAAATTATGCCACAAAGTAGTGAGAAGACTTGAAAAAGAAAACAAGGCACCTGGTACCGATTGCAAGAAAAGACAGACTTGGATTTCTATAACGCCTTGCACGACCACCGGACGTCTCAAAGCGCTTTACAGCCATGAAGTACTTTGAGTGGAGTCACTGTTGTAATGTAGGAAACACAGCAGCCAATTTGCACACAGCAAGCTCCCACAAACAGCAATGTGATAATGACCAGATAATCTGTTTTAATGAAGTTTGAGGGATAAATATTGGCCAGGACACCAGGGATAACTCTGCTGCTCCTCTTCGAAAGAGCCGCAGACAGGGCCTCGGTTTAACGTTTCATCCAAAAGACAGCACCTCCGACAATGCAGCACTCCCTCAGCACTGCACTGGAGTGTCAGCCTAGATCTGACTCAGAGGTGAGAGTGCTACCCACCGAGCCACAGCTGACATGACTTAAAGGTGGTAGCAAAGTAAACTCAATCACATCGCAGCAGGTACTTGGAGAATCATTAAATAGGGGAGCTGTGCTCGGGGACTGGAGAGAGGTAAAGGTAATGCCAAAATTATTAATTTTTTTTTTTTTTTTTTTTTATAAATAAAAGGAACGGAAGGACCTGTAAGCATATTAGAAAATATTCTGGAAAAAAAAGTGAAGCATTGAGAGAAAAGTAGAATGATAAAAGCCAATTAAAATTCCACAGGTGGTATATCTTGCTTGACAAAACTACTGGAGCCCTTCAACAATAGAACAATGACAAGGGGGCCTCTGATTAAATATACCTCGACTTTAGCAAAGACCTTGACAAAGTACTATGCAAGACATTACTTTGCAAAGTAGAAAGGCATGAGGGCAACATTTGAAGTAGATAACCAACTGGCTGAAGTACATATGAAAAAAAAGACTTGCATTTCTATAGCCCTTTTAACAACATCAGGACGTCCCAAAGCGCTTTAGTGCCAATGAAGTACTTTTTGAAGTGCAGTCACTGTTGTAATGCAGAAAACGCAGCAGCCAATTTGCAAAATGAGATAACGACCAGATAATCTGTTTTAGTGAGGTTGGTTGAAGGAAAAATATTGGCAAAGACTCTGGGGAGAACTTCCCTGCTCCTTTTCGAAATAGTGCCATGGAATCTTTTACATCCACATGAGGGGGCAGCGGCTTAATGTGACATCAAAAAACAGCACCTCCGACAGTGCAGCACACCCTCAATTTTGTGCTCAAGTCTCTGGAGTGGGACTTGAACCCACAACCTTCTGACTCAGGCGAAAGTGCTGCCCACTGAGCCACAGCTGACACATGAAGGATATTTATTAATGGAGCAGCATTAGACGGAAATAGCTGACTAGCAGCATACCGCAAAAATCAGTTCTGGGGTCAGTGTTGCTTTTATTAATTATTAAAATTCTCCAAGTTTAACAATACTGCCACATTGGAAGGTAATGCAAATAGCAGCGACCATGTAGATCAGTTGTAGAGGGATGTGGACAGGTTGGGAGATTGAGCCAAAAAGGTGGGAAATGCTGTTAATGCAGAGAAATGCAAAGTCAAGCTGGGGTTGGGAAAAAAACATTGGGGGGAATTTTGCCAGTCCTGGGGAGGCAGGTATGGAGGCGGGACTGCCGGGAAAATGGTACCTGCTCCCAACCCGCCTCCATGCCATCTTCCGGAAGGCAGGTCCCCAACTCACGCAGGGACTCGTCTGAGGCGGGAAGGGGATTACAGCCAATTAACTGCCTGTTAACAGGCAGATAAGAGGCTTATCCCCATTTTACCCCTGCAAGTGTGGGCTTCCCAATGGCTGCGAACTTCACCAGGGTCAGCGAGGCGAGCAGTGGGTCTGCAGGGGTGAGGGATCGAAAAGTCCAGTGTGGAGGTGAGTGATGGGTGCAAGTGTGGAGAGGCAAGTGTAAAACGTTTACTTACCTTTGCTTCTTCCTGCAGGCTTCAACCCTTGGGGATCCGGAGGTGCCTCATCTCAATGGCAGTGATGACAGAATGGCTGCTGCAGTCTCAGATGCAGCAGCCATTTGATTTCTGCTCAGGAAAGAGGTTTGGTGAGTCTTCAGTACAACGGCTCACCTTAGAACAGAGATTGTCAGTGTTTGACAGCTTCTCATCTGTTAAAAATTTGACAGATGAAACATCATACGTTGACGTCCTCTGTCACTGGCTTTCCTTTAATTGGCAGGCTTAACAAGGTCAATCAAGGGAAAATAGAGTGGGTTGGCCAGATGTCGTTGGGGACTGGACTGAAATTCGACAACCAGCAATCCCACCCCCAACGTGCCCGGATTGACAAAATCCAGCCAAATGAGTATACAAAATAAATGGAACAGTCTGCAGGAAAGGATAATGTGGAATCTTGCAGTTTTAGTGATAAACATCCTTAAACTGTCAGCACAATATGCAGTGATGGTGAAAATAGCAAACCCGATCTTGGGACATGTAGTTCAAGGATAGAGCACAAATCCCACATGATAATTAACATACAAAAAATGGATGACCCACACCTTTTGAAATTTTGGATACTGTATAACCGGGGGGGGGGGGGGAGGGGGGGAATACTGGTTTTGGAGAGAGTACAGAGAAGGGAAAGCAAGTTGATGAATGGCATCAGACACCTGACCTACAAAAAGGAAAGACTAAAACCAAATTATTAATGATATTTATGTAGGAAAAACAAGCAGCTTAGGGGTGACCTTATTGAGGTATACAAGATCTTTAAGGGAATTAAGAAACTGGATCCTAGAATTATGTTCAATATTAAACTCTAGAACAAGGGGACAAGGATTCACATTTAAATATGAAAAGTTGAATCCATGCAGAGGGTGGTAACATGTGGAACAGTCTACTCAGGGAGGCAGCAGAATGGTATGTTATCTATTTTAAAAAAAGAGGGTAATGGATGAATATTTGGCAGTCAGGGATAGAGAAGAATATCAGCAGTAAAGTGGGGCAAAGAGTCTGATCTGATAAATGCAGGTGTAGTCCAGGCCTATATTGTCTTGTCCTAATTAGTTTTCTTAGGAACATTTTGAGAGGTGATTTAGTATGACTTGTGACCAGTCATTGGCCAACCCGTCTTACATTACAACAGCGACTACACTGTAAAATGTAAGAAGTCACAACACCAGGTCATAGTCCAACAATTTTATTTGAAATCACAAGCTTTCAGAGCGCTGCTCCTTCGTCCGGTGAAGTGGAGAGATGCATAAAGACACAGCTTATATAGTCAGAGAATAATGCCAGACGATTACAGGTAATCTTTCTAACTGCCATTTATCACACCTCGGCAGAGAGATAATCACAGCAATCAAAGGTGTGGATGGTGTCCAAACAGGTCAGTCAGGAAAACATTACATCAAAGAACAATGAGGTGGGGTCAAATGTTGCAGATGCTGGGGTCTGTATGAAAAACAAAAAAGACAAAAAAACATTTTTTGTTGTTGCTGGAAACCACTGGCTGTAAAGCACTTTGGGACATCCTGAAAGGCGCTATAGAAATGCAAAACTTTTCTTTTGACTGTTTTCTAGAGCTTACTCAATTGCCTTAAGAGTCAGGGACGCCATCAAATCGAAGCCAGTTATACGACCACCATTCAAGTCTCACAGCTAAAATGGTAATTGTAATATTAATGGGCAAGGTAGTGTAGTAGTTGTGTTACTGGACTAAGAATCCAAAAGGCCTGAACTAATAATCCAGAGCTCCAGTTCAAATCTCAGCATGGCAGTTCGAGAATTTGAATCCAGTTTTTTTAAAATCTGGAAATTAAAAAAAAAAAAGCTGGCATCAGTAAAGAAATGACCATGAAACTGTCAGATTGTCGTCAAAACCCAATTGGCTCATTAATGTCCTTCAGAGAAGGAAACATTCCGTCCTCACCCACGCCAACAATGTTAACTTTTGACTGCCCTCTGACGTGGCCTAGCAAGCCAGTCAGTTGTATCTTAATACTACCCACTAGTCGCCAAAAAAAACCTCATTTTAATCGTGAAGAATAAAGTGGCAGATGATGCCAAATATTTGAGGCCTCGCTCCAAACCCGGTCCTGACCGTACCCATTATTTAATAAAACTGCATGTGAACAAAGGATTTAAGGCTATTTTAATCCTAGAGTTATGTCCCAGTTAAAGAACAATGCAAACCTAGCTTTGCAACTAGAATTAACTGGTGAAACCCTTGAGCATTAAGTGATGAAAAGGGCCTTTTTCTTCTGAATATGCAAGTCGAATGGCATTTTTCAGCCTGCTTGCTGCATGATGCTAAAGGTCACTTACAGAACACAGTGACCACTACTTGACCAAAAATATGCACACATACTTCTAGACAGGACAATACTCAGCAGGTCATGCAGCATCTGGAGAGAGAGAGAGAGAGAGAGAAAAAACCAGGAGTTAACATTTCAGGTCGATGACCCTTCCTCAGAACGTTCTGACTAAGGGTCATCGACCTGAATGTTCGTGCTCTGAGTATTTCCAGCATTTCTGTTTCTATTTCAGATTTCCAGCATCCACAGTATTTTGCTATTGTAGACAGGACAATACTTGTCCAAGTGATAATTTTTAATATTTTTTTATTTTTTTTATTTAAAAAGTGTGTGACACAGTTGCTATAGTTTATGAGTGGGCACTGGTTTACTGGGCCCCTGTAATTCCACTGCAAAAAAAAAAAGTGAAATCATTTCCATTCTACAGTTTAAAAATAATTTGCTTGATGAAAAATTTCACACCACTGTCTACTTTATGAAAACAATCTCAACAATACCATTTAGTAAATATCAAGTTTATCCATTAGATCATAAAATCAGCTGATAATTGTTCAAAGGAGCACCAGGGAGGAATGAAGACACCAAATGCCATTCCTCCAGGAGTTATTCCCAATTAACTACTGCTCTTTGCGATGTCACTACAACAGACAAATTATACGCAAATATCTACTCCCAGGTTGCCCCTGACCAATATTTTTGAAGCATAAAAGGGCAAGTGAGACACTATCAAATATAGCTCACGGTATATACAATATTAACAGTTCAAAGGATTATAGTTTATCCTCAGCAAGACAATTCCTGAGTTTTCTGAAGACATTGTCACATGACAAGTTATTGGTGATGTGGGGTGCCAAGCCCAGCTCACAGAAAGGGCTGCGACTAAGTTTTGTGCGAGTGGGCACAAGGAGTCAGACTGGATCAGGGTATTGATTTGGATAGAGAACTGGTTGGCAGACAGAAAGCAAAGAGCTGGAATAAATGGGTCTTTTTCCGAGTGGCAGGCAGTGACTAGTGGGGTACCGCAGGGATCGGTCCTTGGACCCCAGCTATTCACAATATATATTAATGATCTAGACAAGGGAACTAGATGTAATATCTCCAAATTTGCAGACGACACAAAGCTGGGTGGGCGTGTGTGCTGTGAGGAGGATGCCGAGAAACTCCAGGATGATTTGGACAGGTTGGGTGATTGGGCAGAAGCATGGCAGATGCAATGTAACATGGATAAATGTGAGGTTATCCACTTTGGTGGCAAAAACAAGGCGGCAGATTATCTGAATGGCAATAGATTGGGAGAAGGGGAAGTGCAATGAGACCTGGGTGTCCTTGTGCACCAGTCGCTGAAGGTAAGCATGCAGGTGCAGCAGGCGGTTAAGAAGGCAAACGGTATGTTGGTCTTCGTAGCGAGGGGGTTTGAGTACAGGAACAAGGATGTCTTGCTGCAGTTGTACAGGGCCTTGGTGAGACCGCACCTTGAGCATTGTGTGCAGTTTTGGTCACCTTATGAGGAAGGATGTTCTTGCCATGGAAGGAGTTCAGCAAAGATTCACCAGGCTGATACCTGGGATGGCAGGAATGACATATATGAGAAGAGATTGGGATGATTGGGCTTGTACTCACTGGAGTTTAGAAGAATGAGAGGAGATCTCATTGAAACTTATAAAATTCTGGACAGGACTGGACAGACTAGATGCAGGAAGGATGTTCCCGATGGTCAGGGAGTCCAGAACCAGGGGTCACAGTCTAAGAATAAGGGGTAGGCCATTTAGGACAGAGAGAAGGAGGAATTTCTTCACCCAGTGGTGAACCTGTGGAATTCTCTACCACAGAAGGCAGTAGAGGCCAATTCACTAAATATATTCAAGAAGGAGTTGGATATATTTCTTAAGGCTAAAGGGATCAAGGGATATGGGGGAGAAAGCAGGGACCGGGTACTGAATTTGGATGATCAGACATGATCGCATTGAATGGCGGAGCAGGCTCGAGGGGCCGAATGGCCTACTCCTGCTCCTACCTTCTATGTTTTTCTATGTTTCCCAATAATGAGAGAAAGTGAAGTTAATGCAACAATTAATCGGAGGGAACATAGGGGTAGTGGAAACTGCTAAAACAGAGTTACTAAAACTCAAATTAGATCCGTGTTCAGGGTCGGATACAAAATATCTAAACTGTTGAGATACAAAAACCAGTGATTTTAGCTGCTACAGCTCAAGCAAATGGCTACTGTTCCTACCTCAACACGATTTTTCTGATGTCCTGACTGTAAATCACTGCAACCTACTCCTGTTGTATTGAGAAATTGTTAAAAAGCAGTGCATCACTTTCATTTCAGGAATTGTTTCTATCCCCTCCCCTCGGGGTGGCAATGCTGTCCTACCATATTGGTGGTAGGATGTGGCTTTGTTCCCACTGCCACCCATAAGGAGATCCTAATCCCTGGGGTCTAGGAAAACAAACACCAAATTGACTGGCACTGCTCAAATGCTTCCTCAGCAGAATCCTGGGAAAATACAAAGGACTCAGAAATGAAGCACCAGCAAAAGATTTTTTGCTCCCCCCCCAAACCCTTTTTTCTCAACAATCTTTGCATCTTCCTGCAGCTGTTGACTCTTTGTTGGGGTACAGTTCCGTGGGTATAAGGCAGCCTGAAGTACCTCATCCAAGTGGCCCATTTCTTCCCCCCCCCCCCAGTGTCTAGACAGAGTATAAGCAGTCTATTCAATTGCCGGAATGGGGGGGGGGGGGGGGTGGAGAAAGGGAAAAAAAGAGAGAGGGATTCAAGACAGAAAGGATAGCTGTCCTCAAACCTTCGCACATCCATCAAGGTTTATTGAATATTGAGCAAGAGGAATAAACCTTGCCGAATTTTGTTTCTCTGAAGCCAAGAACCTGTTTTATCCCCCACTCCTCTTTAGCCCAGGGTCTCTCAAGTCCAATTATAACACCCATGGTAGGAGCGACATGCTTTAACTGCAAGAATTAGTTGCAAAGCAACAAGGACTCTGCATTTCTTTAGGGATGCAGATCTTTAGCTACTTTTATACTTATCGAAAGCACTGTCCTGGCTCCCAATGTATGGGTTGCACGCCACACAAAACCATTTGATTTGTTATGGCCAGCCACCATCAATTTTTACTGGATCTCCCCCCAACTGCCACCAGTCTTTGGGGCTTCATTAAATATTAATTCAGCACTTGCCACTATGAGGGGTTAGGATGAGCGGTAGCACGCAGACACATACAGCAAGTCCAGCGGATATTCTGACATCATGATGTGCTGTTTCATGGCCTGTCCACCAACATTCCCGCGGCTGCGCAGCAGTCCGGAGGTCCTGCGTGAGCCGCTCGCCGGCTTTTAAAATGAGAAACTGCGCGACAATTTGAATGGACCACATGGTCCCTTTAAGGGACCGCGTAACCACCACCCACACCGGAAAAAAAATTAGAGGGAACATTGCTGTCCACTACACTAGACTCAACGAGGGGCACTCAAATACCCTCAACAGCTCCTGGTCAGCTGGTTTTCTAGGTTGGTGTGTATACAAATACTTGGTGCTGTTGGAAACTACAACATGCCCAAGCCTGAAAATAAATCTGCCCTTTCATGTAAAAGGCCCTGGCAAATATGTAAATGAACAGATAATTAGTGCATTTTATCCCTCTCTGCTTTCTGTGGATTATTTGCAATTCCCAGCAGACACAAAGGATTTTCAAGTGCTCAAATCAGCTTACAGCCCTTATATAAATCTACCTCGTCTCAGACCGTCCTTATTTCTCCACTTAACTTTGGATATTACCTGCCTACTGCGGTTTACTTTATTAGGTGTCCGATTGCAACCAGATGCATCAGCTAAAGAAAGATGCTTATGCATGAAATCCTGTACAGTGAAGTCTGCCATCGGGCAGGGAAGGTTATCCTACTATTACAAGTACCGCGAAGAAGATTGAACAAACTTACATTTAAGTACAAACTTATTGCATCCTCAGGATTTATCAAAAAAACACTTCACAATCAGTGGATTACTTTTGAAGTAGTCACTTATGTAGGCAAACATGGCAAGTCAATTTGCACAGATCAATGTCACAACAAATTAATACATTGATCATTATTTTTGTGGTGCTGTCGAGGAAGGATTGAGAGCCAGGACACCAGGAGAGCTTTCTCCTCTTCAAATAGTGCCATAGGATCGTGTGTGTTTTGGGTTTAAGGACTCAGCCCAAAGACACCACCTCCTTATCATGCAGCATCCCCTCAGTTATAGTAACTCGCACCAAGTCGCGTTCACCCATTGCCTCGATTTTAAAATTCTCATCCTGGTTTTCAAATCTCTCCATAGCCTCACCCCTCCCCATCACCATAGCCTCCTCCAGCCCTATGGTCCTCCAAGATCTCGGCACCCCTCCAATTCTGGCTTCTTGTGCATCCGATTTTAAAACTCGCTTCACCATTGGCGGCCGTGCCTTCAGCTGTATAGATCCTAAGCTCTGGAATTGCCTCGCCACCTACTTTAAGACACTCCTTAAAAATATACCTCTTCACCTGTCCCAATAGCTCCTTACGTGGCTTGGTGTCAAATTTTGTTTGATAATGCTCCTGTGACGAGCCTTGGGGACATTTTACTATGTTAAAAGGTGCTATATAAATACAAATTGTCATTGTTGAAGTATCAGCATAGATTACATGCTCAAGTCGTAGGGCGGGGTGTAAGTCCAGAACCGTTTGACAGAGGTGAGCATACCAGCAATTGAGCAAATTGGAGTTAAAACTGGCAGTTAAACCCGTGGCTAATTTAATAAGCCATTCATACTTGTGTAAAGTTGCAAGTATGAAAACAGAGCATTTGATTTTGTGGGGGGGGGGGGGGGGGATTCCAGAGCTTAGGGCCTAGGCAGCTGAAGGCACAGCCACCAGTGGTGGAACAATTAATTGGAGGAGCGCAGAGATCTCAGAGGGTTGTGAGGCTGGAGGAGGTTACAGAGATAGGGAGCGGCAAGGCCACAGGGGGATTTGAAAACAAGGATGAGAATTTTTAAAAACAAGGTGTTGCCAAATCAGGAGCCAAAGTTAGTCAGCGAGCACAGGGGTGATGGGGGAAAACAGGACTCGGTGCGAGTTAGGACACGGGCAGCAGCTATTAGTATGCACGTGCTACAATATGCCAAAGAAAGCCAGAGCTGACCGTTCCACAGGTAGATCCTCCTTCACTCCCAACACCATCGTGCTTGATAGAAAAGATACACATAGCTCTGAACTTGTCTGGTGCCCATTTCTGGCAAAGGACACAATGTGAGATAGGAACTCCTAAAAGACAAAAATGAGAGGAGTCCACCCGAACAGCTCCACAGCATATTCTAGTTTCTGTTAAGAGTTAGATTAAACCCAAAACTGTTGTTTATTGACTTTGGAAAAAATAAGACAGTATTCCCTGAATATTTACATTACAGAAAAAGAAACAGAGCATCACATTATCTGTCTCCCGACTTAGAGAGCTTACAAGCAACAATAGAAGTTAGTACTAAACTCAACAAGTCCGAGCTCATCATAGACTGGAAATAACTTCCAGGTGCATGCATAGCACCTCCCTATGGAAAGTTCAGTGCAAACAAGGCCACCAGTTAGACAAATTTTCCAGTAAAGTAACCTTTAAAAAAGTGGCAATATTTATCCACTCTGTACAAATATGGTTACACGGTGTTTATTCTAAAGTAGAGTGCCAAATTACAGACTAGTTAAAGCAACTTGGCTTTGGATTCCTTGAGATGCACAGGTTTATTTATTATATAAACCAATACAGCAGCTAATTAAATTGTTGTGTAAATGAGGGGAGGTATAACAATTCCACATCTATGCAAAAACATTTCCACAAAAATACAATGATTTTAACATTAGTACAGTCTACACTTGATTTGAATTCTGATCATTAGTTTTTTTGAGCATTAAATTCCTAATTTACTGTGTTACATTGTGTAATTTAAATTGTACGATAATTCAAATTCTTCAAGCACAGAAAATAACTTGAGTTATCAACAGACCCATGAGATTGGTGTCTGCTGGAGCAAAACTGCCATAAATAGTCACCAGCCCAGCCAGCCATGTGGTGAGATAATGTCATCACTTCACAACAGGCCGGACTTTGCTCTGAACTGCAAATATCATTTGCCTATAGACTTTGCACAGCAAGTTCCTATCAGCCAACCAGCCAAAAAGCACAGCGCCCTCTACAGGGCACATGGGACCGGTGAGAACAGGGCAAGCAATTGTGTATCTCCTTAACCAATCAGACTGAAGAATCATTAGTGAGCAGTGCAGTCTGAACCAGGAAGTGCAAGTTGGAATATTAAATTCAATGTCAAATCAGGTACAGAAAGCAAGAGGGGAAGAGATTTTTTTAAAATCTCTACAATAATTAAAAGCTGAAGGAATGGGTCTCCACATTTGTAAAAGTTAATTTTCAGTGCCAGAGAGGCTGTTTGGTAATAATTAAGACTAACCATGCCATTAAAAGGGTACTTTTAAATGGACAAGCCTTAACTTTTTCTTGCGAGTTTAGTCTGTAGCTATGAGGCAAGTACAGCAACTTCACACCGTTCAATGTAGCGGAAGGGCAAGTCAGACGGCGAGTTATCGTTTTCAGGAAGCTTGGGGGGGGGGGGGGGGGCGAGGAGAAGAGAGCAGGGCATCTCGGACAGCAACTTCCAGATTTCCACATTTAACCTCGTGTAGTCGCTGGGACTTGCTGACTGATTTGCACATAAGTAATGCTGAGTGCCGTTAGTCTCACCGTCATTTTCACAGAAAATATTGGGCCGGATTTTGCTATGACTAAAAACTAAAAAATTTACTGATGGGGAACATATACACAAACATTAATCTACTCCGGTTTGAGCTTCCATGATGAACTAGAACTCTTACAATACAAATTATGGGCAATCCAGCTTTAAGAAATAGAAAAGTAGGAGGAGGAGGCCATTCGGCCCTTTACCAGCTCAGTCATTCAATATGATCATGGCTGATCCTATCTCAATACCACATTCCCGCTCTCTCCCCATACCCCTTGATGCCTTGTGTCTAGAAATCTATCTCCTTAAAATATATTCAGTGACTTGGCCTCCACAGCCTTCTGTGGTAGAGATTTCCACAGGTTCACCACCCTCCGAGTGAAGAAATTTCTCCTCATCTCAGTCCTAAATGTCCTACCCTGTATCCTGAGACTGTGACCCCTTGTTCTAGACTCCCAGCCGGGGGAAACATCCTCCCTTTTCCAGTCTGTCTAACCCGTCAGAATTTTAGATGTTTCAATGAGATCCCCTCTCATTCTTCTAAACTCTAGTGAATACAGGCCGAGTCGACCCAATCTCCTCATACGACAGTCGTGCCATCCCAGGAGTCAGTCTGGTGAACCTTCACTGCACTCCCTCTGTGGCAAGTATATCCTTTCTTCTTAGGTAAGGAGACTAAAACTGCACACAGTACTCCAGGTGTAGTCTCACCAAGGCCCTCTACAACTGCAGTAAGACATCCTTGCTCCTGTACTCAAATCCTCTTGCAATGAAGGCCAATATATCATTTGCCTTCCTAACTGCTTGCTGCAGCTGCCCGTTTGCTTTCAGTGACTGGTGTACAAGGACACCCAGGTCCCTTTGTACATCAGCATTTCCCAATCTAGCGCCATTTAAATAATACTCTACCTTTGTTTTTCTTACCGAAGTGGATAACTTCGCATTTATCCACATTATACTGCATCTGCCATGTATTTGTCCACTCACAACTTGTCTAAATCACCTTGAAGCCTCTTTGCATCCTCCTCACAACTCAATCCCACCTAGGTTTGCATCATCAGCAAACTTGGAAATATTACATTTGGTTCCCTCATCCAAATCGTTGATATATATTGTAAATAGCTGGGGCCCCAAGCACTGATCCCTGCGGTACCCCACTAGTCACCGCCTGCCACCCTGAAAAAGATCCATTTATTCCTACTCTGTTTCCTGTCTGTTAACAGACTTTCAATCCATTCCAGTATATTACCCCCAATCCCACGTGCTTTAATTTTGCACACTAACCTCTTATGTGGGACTTTATCAAAGGCCTTCTGAAAATCCAAATACACCACATCCACTGGTTCTCCCTTATCTATTCTACCAGTTACATCCTCAAAAAACTCCAGTAGGTTTGTCAAACACAATTTCCCTTTCATAAATCCATGTTGACTTTGTCTAATCCCATTGATATTTTCTAAGTGTTCTGTTATCACATTCTTTATAATAGACTAACATTTTCCCTACTACTGATGTTAGGCTAACCAGTCTGTAGTTCCCCGTTTTCTCTCTCCCTCCTTTTTTAAATAGTGGGGTTACATTTGCCACCCTCCAATCTGCAGGAACTGTTCCATAATCTATAGAATTTTGGAAGATGACAACCAATGCATCCACTATTTCCATGGCTACCTCTTTTAGTACTCTGGGATGCAGATTATCAGGCCCTGGGGATTGATCAGCTTTCAGTCCCATTAATTTCTCAAGCACTTTTTTTTTTTTTAAAACTAATACGAATTTCCTTTAATTCCTCCTTCTCACTAGACCCTTGGTTCCCTAGCATTTCTGGGAAGTTATTTGTGTCCTCTTCGTGAAGACAGAACCAAAGTATTTGTTTAATTGTTCTGCCATTTACTTGTTCCCCATTATAAATGCTCCTGTTTCTGACTAAGGGAGCTACATTTGTCTTCACTAATCTTTTTCTTTTTACATACTTGTAGAAGCTTTTACAATCCGCTTTTATGTTCCTTGTAAGTTTACTCTCACTCTATTTTTCCCCTCTTAAATCAATCACTTGGTCCTTTTTTGCTGAACTCCAAGCTGCTCCCAATCCTCAGGCTTGCTACTTTTTCTGGCAACTTTATATGACTCCTCTTTGGATATAATACTATCCTTAATTTATTTTGTTAGCCATGGTTGAGCCACTTTTCCTTTTATGTTTTTGCACCAGAAAGGAATGTATAACTGTTGCAATTCATGCATTTGTCCCTTAAATGTTAGGCATTGCCCTTTAATGAAGCTCCCCAATCTATCACAGCCAACTCCCTCCTCATACCTTCGTAGTTTCCTTTGTTTAGATTTAGGGCCCTAGTTTCATATTAGAATTCTTCATTAAAATGGAAAGTGAAGAAGTCCATCATGATATGGTCACTCTTCCCTAAAAAGGACCCCGCACAAGATTATTAATTAACTCCATCTCATTGCACAATACCTAATCTAGGATAGCCTGTTCCCTAGTTGGCTCAACGTACTTGTCTAAAAACCCATCTCATACACACTCCAGCAATTCATCATCCACAGTATTATTGCTAATTTGGTTTGGCCAGTCTATGTAGATTAAAGTCACCCATGATCACTGTAGTATCCTTGTTACATGTATCTCTAATTTCCTGTTTGATGCCATCCCCTACATTACCACTACTGTTTGGAGGCCTATAGACAAGTCCCACCAATGTTTTCTGCCCCTTAGTGCTTCTTAGCTCCACATCTTGATTTTCTGAGCCAATATCCTCTCTCACTATTGCTCTGATTTCATCCTTTACTAACAAGGCCACACCACCTCCTTTACCTTTTTGCCTGTCCTTCCTAAATATCAAATATCCTTGGATATTCAGCTCCCAGCCTTGGTCGCCCTGCAGTCATGTCTCCGTAATTATATTGTATCCATTTACATCTATTTGTGCTGTTAATTCGTCTACTTTATCACAAATGCTTCGTGCATTCAGATACAGTGCCTTTACATTTGTCTTTAACATTTTTAGACATCTTAACATTTTTTTGTACTATGACCCTATTTGTCTTACCCGGACCCTATTTGTTAGTGCACTCCTTTGTTTGTACAATATCCTTGTTGAGCTAATCAACATTAAGAATGTATTCAGTTTTGCTACTGAGATCTGCAGTACTTGCACACAACTACAAACAATACCAAGTGTTCAAAAGAGAAAAGAACAAACATGTTCTATTATTTATTTGATAATGTGGGCATATAGCTGAACCTTTTTCAGCAGGCAGATTCAGTGTACAGAGTTCCATTCCTATATTAAACTGATCACCATTTACCATTTTTTCCCCCCACAGCTATATCTGCAAACGTCAATATTTAAAAAAAATAGCGTGGCAAAGTGCACAGATGCATTATACCACAGTGTGGTAGGTCACAGGATCATCCTTGTGATTCCATGCGAGTGTGATTTTTTTTTTGCAATTTGAGCCAAGTATCGAGCAAGTGAAATGAAGTCCATCTCCCACCCCAACATTCACTTCTCTCTAGATGTGGAGACCATTTTTGTTACAAAAAGCAACAGCTATAAAATGCAGGAAATCACTGGCACCAAAACTGTCAAATGAAGAATGTTTTAAACCGATGCTGGATCAACTCTCTGCAGCCACAGAGGTCAAAGTGCAAGCTGTCCTGGCTACAGCTGCCTCCACCACTTAACCTCGGCGATGTCATCACATGCACAATTCAGCCAGCTGGGCAAACAGAAGGAAAAAAAAAGTGTTCTTTGAGGCACTAACCTTTTGATATTTGTAATTCATAGTGAGCTCGATTTACATTAGCTGCGTGTGCTGCACCCTAAACCTGTATTGGAGATAGGCCTTCGTAACATTATGGAAATGTTGCACAGCATCAAAATACAATTTGAATTTAGACATAATTTCTGGTTCATGTTACCTGCCAAACACAACCGCCCCTGGCAAGGCCAATTATAATACCTACACGTTTTTAAAAAAAAAGGGCTGTCGGCTTGGCAACCCTCCAGGAATAAGCCATTGCTCTTATCACAATACTACGCAACTAGTACTGTGCAATTCTTCAAACAGTTCATTCACACCAGGAATGGAAGGTCCATTCGAAGGACACACTTAAAACAGTCATTTAGTTCTGGAAGGCGGCCAACTGGCGGCAACATAAGTTACAATTTATGAACTTCCATCACAGTTTGTCCCTCTTTGCTACATGGCATATATACATGTTTTACTAGTTATACTGCTTGATCCCACAATGTTATCAGCACAGTTACTGAATATTCTTTTCACTTCTTTGAGTTCAATGGTCAGAGAGTAGCAGAGACACCATGCAAACAGGGAGGTTCCAATTTTGATTTTAGTCTATGCCAAGTTAATTAATGAATAAGGAAGGTCCAATGTACAATATTAAACAAACACCGGCACCAAAATCTGTTCAAAAACTTTATAACAGGATGTGTGTACACGTGCGGGAGAGAAACACGTAAGGAAATCATATGGATGCTTAAATACTAATTAAGTCACTGAGTTGGGATGCTCTTTCACACAGCAGACCTTTAATGTTAAAAGGTCTTTCTCCTCAGGAGTCCAAAAATAGATCACTAGCAAAAACTACCTGCAATACATATTTTCATGTTAGGGGGCAGGCAAAAAAAAAATTCTCCCAGGACCTCCCGAGAGTTAGCCAATTTCTGATTCTGGCTGGTTACATCAAGATGATGTACTTTTTTGAAAATGCAAAGATATTTCCACCATTAACAAATGAACTGCCGGCACTCTCTACAGCAAGAGTCAAGATGGAGGTGTTGGGAAACCTGGCAATTTTAGGGAGCAGAGCTAGTGCATTTGCAGAAGTCGGAAATATGTGAATACCTGTTGTGCACCAAAATAGAAAAATCATGGACGGTGTTACTGTCAACAACAAAAGAGAGAGAGAGTCTTTCACTACCTGTAATAGGCAGTAGTGTAAAGCTTATACTTCAGGATTTGAATGGGAAGATTTTCCAGATCGACAGGCTAGGCACTCTCAGTCAAGGAGGTAGGTTTTAAAGGAGGCTTTTGAAGGTGCAGAGAGATCTGGAAAGGCAGTGGAATGTAGTGAACGGATTTGAGCAGAATGCTGGAAGAAGTGGGCACATTTAAAAACCACATTACAGTGACCCCAGAAATTTAGTCCCATCTTTAAGATAAAAACGTGTGTGTTTATAATGAGCAGAACTCTGCGAGTTTTGGATCGAACCCAAAGGTGGCCTCAAAGCAGTACTGTATTATTACATAGAACGTACAGCACAGAAACAGGCCATTTGACCCAACTGGTCCACGTTGGCGTTTAGCTCGACACGAGCCTCCACTTTTCTTCATCTAACCCCATCAACATATCCTTCTATTCCTTTCTCCCTCACGTTTTTCTAGCTTCCCCTTAAATGCATCTATGCTAGTCACCTCAACTACTCCTTGTGGTAGCGAGTTCCACATTCTCTGGGTAAAGATGTTTTCCCCCCGAATGCCCTATTGGATTTATTAGCGACTATCTCATATTTATGGGCCCTAGTTCTGGTCTCTCCCACAAGTAGAAACATCTTCTCTACATCTACCCTACTAAACCCTTTCATAATCTTAAAGACCTCCATCGGTTCACCCCTCAGCCTTCTCTTTTCTGGAGAAAAGAGCCCCAGCATGTTCAAACTTTCCCAATAGGTATAACTTCTCAGTTCTGGTATAATTTCTCAGTTCTGGTATTATCCTTGTAAAAAAAAAATTTGCCCCTTCTCCAGTGCCTCGATACCCTTTTTATAACAGACACCAGAATTTCACAGTACTCATGTCCAGAAAATTCATGTAAGCTTCAAAGCAGAGCATTGAATTTTAACAGAAAAACTTTGTGACCAACAAATACAATACTCCTCCTTTAAAATATCAAACTTTTAGGTAACCAAGTTCTCAGAAATCCACCCCCCCAATACAATAGGAACCATTTTCAGTTTTCCTTCTCTCCTTTAATTGATTGTGGAAGGGGCAAATAATATATAATCAAAGCTACTACAACATTAACAATTAGAAGGGGCAAGTCGTTGAGTAAAAACTGTTGGGTATTTTAGACTTTTAATTCAAAATTAAAAAAAGTTTAACACGTCCATTGGGACAAAACCGTCGCATGTCATTTAAGACCATACAATAACGATGTGTTCCAGCCAAGATTCAAGCCGTTACAACTGATGTTTGCAAACAAAACTCTCTGTCAAACCAGTTTTTGACAAATTGTGAAATATATGTGCAGTTTCCACTCTCTCAGACCCTTGCACGGTGAAGGAGCCGAATCGTGTCTTGTTAATTGCGCCTGGAGTGGTCAGCAGACCATTAAACCTTCCAGCGGATCAGGCGGACCCAACGGGTGTGTTAGAATGAAACAAACTGGAGGTAGAGCAATCATTACTGAACCAGTCCCCTCTCCCTTCTTCAAGCAATGCTCCACTAGCCTGGACATTGATCCGACCTGCTGTTCCAACACTCCGCCGTTGAGTTCCTTTTTTTTTAAACAAATGCAAAATAAACTCCTACAATTTAAAAAAAACTTAAAGATAAATAAATTGCAGATCACAAGACAGAGCAAGTTTGCACTCAGCAACGTTGCAAAGGCTGCTTGTTAAGCCAGCATCTAATAACCCACCTGTGGCCAGATAGTATTTACGCACGCCAGTCTTCTCCTCAATCTTCCCCAGTATGTTGGTGAAGAAGTTTTTCTCGTTGAGGAAGTTCACAAAGCGCTCACGCAAGGATGGCATTTTTGCAATTAATTAGATTTTTTTCCCCCCTTAGTTGAAATATATTGAGCGTCAGCACTAAGGATAGCAGAGGACACCACTGAATCCCAGCTCTGTACCCTGAGAGCACTGCTCCTGACTAATCGCTCAACTGCTGACTCTCAAGCTTGTCTTCCAATCCGCTTAACTGCTGCTCGATCCGTTTGTAGGAGCCACACTTCCGGCATCATCCTCTGATTGACGTTCCAGTTGCCCAATTGGAGTTACTATAGCTATCTCATCACTTTTTCTTTGCTTGCTAATTCATACCTGTGGTGATTGAAAAAATAATAGACAGGCAGATCCACCATGTCACTCATTGGGAACTACAATCATTCATTTTTGGTTTTACTCATTTTTGGAGTACTGTGAACAGTTCTGGTCTCCATATTATAAAAAGACACTGGAGGAGGTGCAAAAAGGATTTATTAGAATGATACAGGAACTGAGAAGTTATACATATCAGGAAAGATTGAACAGGTTGGGGCTCTTTAGACTGAGGGGTGACCTGATAGAGGTCTTTCAAATTATAATGCCCACATGCAACAAGACCTGGGCGACGTTCAGGCTTGGGCTGATAAGTGGCAGGTAACATTTGCGCCACAGAAGTGCCAGGCAATGACTATCTCCAACAAGCGAGAGTCTAACCACCTCCCCTTGACATTCAATGGCATTACCATCACCGAATTCCCCCACCATCAACATCCTGGCGGGTCACCATTGACCAGAAACTTAACTGGACCAGCCACATAAATACTGTGGCAACAAGAGCAGGTCAGAGACCAGGTATTCTGCGGCGAGTGTCTCACCTCCTGACTCCCCAAAGCCTTTCCACCATCTACAAGGCACAAGTAAGAAGTATGATTAAATACTCTCCACTTGCCTGGATGAGTGCAGCTCCAACAACACTCAAGAAGCTCGACCCCATCCAGGACAAAGCAGCCCATTTGATCAGTACCCCATCCACCAGCTTAAACATTCACTCCCTCCACCACCAGCGCATCGCGGCTGCAGTGTGTACCATCTACAAGATGCTCTGCAGCAACTCGCCAAGGCTTCTTCGGCAGCACCTCCCAAACCCGCAACCTCTACCACCTAGAAGGACAAGGGCAGCAGGTGCATAGGAACACAACCACCTCCAAGTTCCCCTCCAAGTCACACACCATCCTGACTTAGAAGTATATCACTGATCCTTCATCGTCGCTGGGTCCAAATCCTGGAACTCCCTCCCTAACAGCACTGTGGGAGCACCTTCACTGCACGGGACTGCCGCGATTCAAGAAGGCAGCTCACCACCACCTTCTCAAGGGCAATTAGGGATGGGCAATAAATACAGGCCTTGCCAACGACGCCCACATCCCATAAACGAATTTTTAAAAAATGATGGGGTTTGATAGGGTAGACGTAGAGAAGATGTTTCCGCTTGCAGTGAAGATGAGAACTCAGGGGCATAAATATAAGATGGTCACTGAAATATCCAATTGGGAATTCAGGAGAAGCTTCTTTATCCAGAGAGTGGTTAGAATGTGGAACTCGTTACCACAGGGAGTAGTTGAGGCGAATAGTATAGGTGCATTTAAGGGGAAGCTGGATAAGTACATGAGGGAGAAAGGAATAGAAGAATATGTTGATGGGGTTAGGTGATGAAGAGTGGGAGGAGGCTCGTGTGGAGCACAACACCGGCATGGACCTGTTGGGCCAAGTTACCTGTTTCTGTGCTGTAACTAGTACGTACAGTAAACTTTTTCTTATCCGGCACCTACGGGACCAGGATGGTGCCGTTTGATGAAAAATTCTGGATAACAGAGAGGTAGGTGTAATGTATGTACCTTTAAGGGGGAGAACTACTTTTTACAGATCCTGTATCCTGTAGTACCGGCAGTGACCACACCTGTATATAAACCCTGAGTAGTGATCTGTACAGTCAGTTGCAGTTTGAACCCTCATTCAGTAAACACCTGTTGATCGTTCCCTGCAGTCTGTTGTCTGATTATTGAAGGACACAACATTAAGATACACGGATATAACAGTAGGCAATTTTTAACACAAACAAAAATAAAAACCACTGACTAACTCGGCCACCGCGGGAGACTCGGACTCGGCAAAACGAGCGCTGGATGGATTCGGCAAGATTACCGGTCATCTATTTTGCCAGTTATTAAAGAATTCCGGATAATTAAGTGCCGTTTAAACAAGAGTTTACTGTAATACAATGTAAGATCTATTAAGATGCATAAACTGCTAGAAACACAGCAGGTCTGTCAACGTCTGCAGCGAACCATGGAGGTTTACAGCATAGTAGGCGGCCATTTTGGTTGAGGTGTCTGTGGCAGCTCTTTGCTGCAGCATTTCCAAAATCAATCCACTGTCCTGCTTCTATCCCTGTAGCCTCTGCTTCGCCAGAATCCATCCAAAATGTTAACCTGTCCTTTCTCTCCACAGATATTAATTGACCACCTCCCCCCCCCATGTGTTTCCAGCATTTCCTGTTTTTTTAATTTTAGATTTACTGCAGTTGCAGTTTTATTTTCTTTTTATTGTATTATTTTGATACATGTCATTCTTGGAGAGTTGTAGAATCTTATTTTAGGAGATTGAATGGGCTGGGTATATTCACAAAGAGCAGATTGTACAAGATCTATGGAAGAAATAGTCCAAATTACCATTACTTGTTCTGTGCTTCCATTACATTCTTTGCCATCAGAAATGTCATTGAATATTCACGAGCACTGTGGGAAATGTGAATAGATAGAACATTAGCAAATACACTATTAACATCTGAAAAGACAGGGTTGTGGCGGTACCACTGGTTGTCCCTTACATTGAGATACATAATTCCCTTTAACTTACCTTACTGTATGTGTCTGTTACTATACTCAGGCTTCTCTCCTGTACTCTGACGTCATGACATCAGAGCTCGGAACCTTCCAACAGTAGAGCTCGGAACCTGCTGGCAGTTGGGCTCGGAACCTGCTGGCAGTTGGGCTCGGAACCTGCTGGCAGTTGGGTTCGGAACCTGCTGGCAGTTGGGCTCGGAACCTGCTGGCAGTTGGGCTTGGAACCTGCTGGCAGTTGGGTTCGGAACTTGCTGGAAGTTAGGTTCGGAACCTGCTGGCAGTTGGGTTCGGAACCTGCTGGCAGTTGGGCTCGGAACCTGCTGGCAGTTGGGCTCGGAACCTGCTGGCAGTTGGGCTCGGAACCTGCTGGCAGTTGGGCTCGGAACCTGCTGGCAGTTGGGCTCGGAACCTGCTGGCAGTTGGGTTCGGAACCTGCTGGCAGTTGGGTTCGGAACCTGCTGGCAGTTGGGTTCGGAACCTGCTGGCAGTTGAGCTGGGAAACTTCTAGTCAGTCCTCGTGGAGTCCCCGCTGGGACATGACCTATACCACGGTGCTCCTACAGTCAGCCATTTTACCTGCCATCTTACCTGATATAATTAGTCTGTTCCTGTAAATAAACAACTTGTTAATAGTTCGTCGAAGTCAAACTCTCTTATTTAGTGGCGATCTACACGAACCGCTACAGGGTGATGATTTGTCAGTCAGTTCTATGCGTTTCCAGCATTTTAATTTTATGTTATTACTGACAAGTTAAATGTTTAGAAAAATAGATTACACAATCTAGAAAGCTAACGTCTCATTTCAAAATAAACCATAAAACCGTATCTTAATATGAGCAAAATATTTATATTTAAGATAGGACCATGGCTAAGGGGAGCAGCAAAATCAAAATTGAAACAGGGCTAAAAGAAATGTTATACGTTATTGTTATTCCATGCATTTTCTCCTTTTCACCAACTTTTACGTGATTTTTCAATGAACACTTTCAAGTGAGAGGCACAACCAGGACATAAAATGAGAATGTTGCTGCCATCTAGAGTAAAGGATGATCGGCAGCACACTGCAACAAATTCATTCAATGCAAGATCTTGTAGCACTTTAATTGTAAACCTCTACTTTACAAAGTATTACAAAATATTTACAGCACAGAAACAGGACATTCAGCTCAAGAGCTCTATGTTGACGTTTATGCTCCACACGCACATCCTCTTCATCTAACCCCATCAACATATCCTTCTATTCCTTTCTCCCTCGTGCGTTTATCTAGCTTCCCTTTAAATGCACGTATGTTATTCACCTCAACTACTCCCTGTGGTAGCGAGTTCCACATTCTAACCACTCTATGGGCTTACACTTTAGTTCCCTAAGTGACAAATAATTACAGGAAGACAGTATGATCCAACTAAAATGTCAAGACTCTGTCAAGAAATGGTCATCTACTTTGGATTTGTGTGGAGATGTATAAAAGGATGGGATGGCCCTAATGGCGAGGGAATTGTCACAACTTGGGCCAAAATGTGGGATGAACCCTGAGGACCATGTAATCACATGCCAGATAAAGTAGGACATGTCAGTGACAAGCTTTTGTAGCAGAAACCAGAGCTGGTCACAGTGCAGTTTTCCACAAAAAAAATAACTTTAGGTCACAATATCTGAGAGCTTCGAAGGGAGGACACGATCCGTCACCGTGCCCTTTTAGTGACTTGTGTATCTGTAACCCCCCCCCGCCGATCCCTCCGTTCCGCTGCCCCATTCAGGGCACCATCTCGAAGAAAAGCAAGGGAGTTCTCCCCAGTGTCCTCGCCAATATTTATCCCTCAATCAACATGACTACAACAGATTGTCTGGTCGTTATCACATTGCTGTTTTGCGGGAGCTTGCTGTGCGCAAATTGGCTGGCGCGTTTCCTACATTACAACAGTGACCGCTCTATTGGGGACTTGGCCTGGAGGGTGTTGCACGGAGCAGTCCCGTGCAATATGGTTTTAAATAGGTTCACGGACTCCCAGGCCGCCTGCCTTTTCTGCGGCCTGGAGGAGTCCGTGTTCCACGTTTATATGGAGTGTGAGAGGTTGCAGCCCCTCTTTCATTACTTGAAAGGGGCTGCTCCTCGATTTTTGGCTGCACTTCAGTCCCACGCTCCTGATCTTTGGTCACCCGGTGCGGAGGGGAGCGGGCAGATCGGAGCACCTCCTCATAGGACTGCTCCTGAGCCTGGCCAAAAAATCCATCAATTGGTCCAGGCAGCGTGGCGGTCGAGGGGGGTCGTTTGGCCCGATTGCCTGCCTCTCTTCCGCGGCCATGTTCGCGCCCGGGTGGCTCTGGAGATGGAGCACGCGGTGTCCGCCGGCACGCTTGAGGCCTTCCGCAACCGGTGGGCGCCACGGGGACTGGAGTGCATCGTCACCCCGGGTAATATAATTATAATTTAATTTGATAAGTTTTATTTAAAGTTCTGTTAATTTTCAGTTAATTTACAGTTAATTTGGTTCAATAAAAAAGAGGACCTTCTCAAGGGCAATTAGGGATGGGCAATAAATACTGGCCTTGCCAGCGACGCCCACATCCCATAAACGAATTTTAAAAAAATGATGGGGTTTGATAGGGTAGACGTAGAGAAGATGTTTCCAAGACCGGTGGGCGCTGCGGGGACTGGAGTGCATTACCACCAACGGGAACCAAATTTTAATTTAATTTGTTAAGTTTTATTAAGTTACAGATAATTTGTTTATCCACCCCTATCAAAAGAGTACAACAGTGACCACACTTTTAAAAAGTGCTTCATTTGGCTGTAAAGCGCTCTGGGACGTCCTGAGGTCGTGAAAAGGGGGCTGTATAAATGCAAAGTCTTTCTTGCATGGACTGTATACTCTTGTGAGGATGTGGAGATGCCGGTGTTGGACTGGGGTGGACAATTGTGAGAAGTCACACAACACCAGGTTATAGTCCAACAGCTTTATTTGAAATCACAAGCTTTCGGAGCGCTGCTCCTTCGTTAGGTGAAGTGAAGAGATGCATATAGGCACAGCATATATAGTCAGAGAACACTGCCAGATGATTATAGGTAATCTTTCTAACTGCCCTTTAGAAAGTTTGAAAGTTAGGCAGTTAGAAAGATTACCTGTAATCATCTGGCAGTGTTCTCTGACTATATATGCTGTGCCTATATGCATCTCTTCACTTCACCTGACTAAGGAGCAACGCTCTGAAAGCTTGTGATTCCAAATAAAGCTGTTGGACTATAACCTGGTGTTGTGTGAGTTACTCTTGTGGGGGAAGAGGTTAAGTGGACAATATCTCAACGCCGCGCCTCCATTTTGCCCTCCCCTTCCCCAACACTGACCAGGTGTCACCGGCTGCCAACCGCCGCGCTCGAGCGCACCTGCCGCGCCGTCACGTGGCCGACGACCGTTGCGCCACCTTCACGCGGTGGGGCGCGGCCAGGCTCGGGGCGCCTTCGGCCACAATCGGCTGTTTCCGTGAGCGGCCGCTTCTCCTCCCCCCCCCCTCTCCGTCAACTTGAACAATAACAGTCAGCCTAAAACACACACACCGTCGACCGGTTCCTTGATTTGATTTTGCATATGTGATTGAGAAACTTTACTGTCCCTCCCCTCCCCCATTGTATTCGAGCGGGGAAGAATACTCCTGGTCTTTTTGTGAATGAGTGCTCGGAGTTTTTCCCATCTGGCGCCGCTCGAGCCCAGGTTGAGGATAAAATGACTTAGTGTGAGGGCGAGTGGCGGCTGGAAGTTGGGACAAGAGCTCACCGCACCGTTATGAGTTGTATCCGCCGGCTGCTGGTAACTGTTTTCATTGCGAGCGTTGTGGGCGAGTTGAACCGCGGCGGTCGGCTCTACACCAACACCTGGGCTGTCCGGATAGCAGGTGGAGCAGAGGATGCGAGGCGGATAGCTCTCAGGCACGGCTTCATCAACTTAGGACGGGTATGGTATGGAATGGCTCACCTGCTGCAATGCTCAATGCCAGGGTGCACACTTGAGCTTTTAAGTGTCTTAGCCAGTGGGTGGCACTCTCTTCTTTCCCCCCCGCCCCCCCAGAAGCTTGTTGATTCAAGTCCCACTCCAGAGACTTGAGCACACAAATCTAGGCTGACATGCCCAATGCAGTGCTGAGGGAGTGCTGCACCGTCGGAGGTGCCTTCTTTCGGATGAGACGTTAAAACCAAGGGGCCCATCTGCTCTCGCAGGTGGACGTAAAGGATCCCATTGGTGCTATTTTGAAGAAGAGCAGGGGCGTTATCCCTGGTGTCCTGGCCAATATTTACCCCTCAATTAATGTAACAAATCTGGTCATTATCACATTGCTGTTTGTGGGAGCTTGCTGTGTGAAAATTGTCTGCTGTGTTTCCTACATTACAACAGTGACTACACTTCAAAAAGTACAAAAGTATTTCATTGGCTGTAAAGTGCTTTGGGACATCTAGTGGTCGTGAAAGGTGTTGTATAAATGCAAGTCTCTCTTTTTTTCATTCCCACTCAAACTGAAAGCACCCAGCTCAAGGGTTCTATGTTATGACATTTCTGTAATGTATATTAACTAACCATGACACATCTAAATTGTTCAAGTTTTGATTACTGGTATATACACAAGCTATATTGTGTGCTTGATATATTTTATAAAGAACTTGCTGTTCTATAGCACCTTTTATGCCTCTCAAACAGTTCCAAATCGCTCAATGAATTAAATTGTGCAGCTACTGTAACAGAGCACCCATTCTACACACAGCAAGGTCCCAACAAATATGTATCTGTTTTTGTGTTAATGTGTACAAGCAGTTAATGTGTTGTGTTGTGAGTGGCAGTGGCGGAGGAAGAAATGTGGGCCAGACCTCAAAGTACTCTCGCCGCTGAAGTCTTTCACCTACACCTAAACCACCAATGTTCTGGATTCTGTCCTTTCATACTTCGGTTTTGGTTTTGAGTGGTGTAACACCAGGACAATGTTTTCAAACTTTTCTGGAGGAAGGGATTCTCTGAATCTTGGCACATTTCCTGTCCTAACTTCTGAAAGACAAAGCTCCACTACCCAAAGGAAAACGGCTGCAGAATTGTTATTACAACAGAGATAACAAAGTCAATAAATACAGAAAAATAATGACATCTAATAACCTTGGATTCAGTGTTCTAGGGACCCCTGCAACAGGATGAAGTACAGGTCTGTTATTGTTGGTGATGGGAGCAACTTGATGTGACTAAGAGCATCACATAAGAAATATATTATACAACATTAAAGCATAGTATATCTTGTGTATATACCAATAATCAAAACTAGAACAATTTAGGTGTATAATGGTTATTTAATATACATTACAAAGATGTCTAAATGTATACACTTGGTATAGTTGACTGACTTTTTAGCCATTCACTTGACTTAGTTTAAAAAAAAAGAAACCTAAGTTACAGCATTGTGCGGTGCTGTTTTCACTCTGGCCAGGATGGGCTGGGAGAATTTACAATGTGGGATCTCTGAGATGGTTAGACCTCTTTATTTACCTTGTTGATCAATGGTGTGAAGACCAAAAATAAGGAAAATAATTTTAATCAAAAAGTAAATGCTGGAAAATAGCCATTTCAGAGTTGTGTTTTTTTTATATAAAAAGGTTTTTGAAGATGACGATTATTACTATTTTAAACACAAAGGCGTGTTGAAGCGATCCATCAATCCACACCAAATGAGACATAGGCGGCTGGAAAAGGAGCCCACGGTAAATTAACTGATGAGTTGCATGTGCATAGTTAATCCATAACTGCACCTTGTGTTCTGCTTGTCTCATTGTCTGTTGCTGGCTGGCATGAGATTAATGAGCTTCCACTATTGAGTTGTGGTTTGAATCGCAGTGATACCTGATTTTGTTTCTTTCGTGATATTAGATAGGCATATCATATTTTATAATGTTGCTTCCTCTTCCTGAATTCCAGTGAGTTTTTTTTGGGGGGGGGGGAGAAAGAGGAGGAGGAATGTCCAACAACTTGCATTTATATAGTGCCTAGAAAAATGTCCCAAGGCGTCTCCCAGAAGCGTAATAAGACAAAACTGATGCCAAGCCAAAGTAGCAGCTGTTTTGAGATGTGACTCAAAACTTGGTCAAAGAGGTGAGTTTTAAGGAGGGAATTCCAGAGCTTGGGACCTAGGTGGTTGAAGGCACGGCTGCTAATGGTGGGGAATGAACATGGGACCAGAATTGGAGGGACACCGAATTCTCAAAGTTGTAGGCTGGAGGAGGTTAGAGAAACACGGAGGGGTGAGGCCGTGAAAAAATTAAACTCTTGAGAATTTTAAATTTGAGACATGGACAAGGCTGGGAGCTAATGTAGGTCAGCAATGACATGGGTGATTGGTGAATAGGACTTGGTGCAGCAGCAGAATTTTGGATGAGCTTAAGTTTATGGAGGATGGAAGGCTGGCCAAGAGAGCATTGGAATAGCCTAAATGCCCTAAAATAAAAGGTGTATTGTAATTGGTGTACACTAATCTTCTGTTTGGCTTGGAGTATGATGGCATAATACTAGAGTTCATTATTTGTATGTCTGGATTGTGCTAGTGTATGGCAGTATGAACTCTGGCCTGGGTTCTCTATCATTTTAATAGAAATGGTGAATATTTAATGAGAGGGCTCTATTACTTAAGCATTTACTTTTTTATTCTTTTTTAAACTTTTTTGAACATTTTAGACTTCAGTCTCTGACATGAGAATTTACTACTGTCTCATTGTTTAGGTGAAGTGGCTGGAGCAGCAGGTAATAAAAAGACGGCAGAAGCGTGCATTTGTTGTTCCTTCAGATCCTTTGTATCGTAAGCAGTGGTACTTGGTAAGTATGGGTACTGTTGGTTGGGGGAGGGGGGGTGATTTTTAAATGTTTTGAATCTCTGACCCAGTCAAAAAAAGCTCCACTTGCAAGAGATTAGCAGTACAGGAAACTCTCTTTTAACTGGCACCTAAATAACCGGAAATCTCTGTTAACCGGCAAAATTCAGGAGTAGGTTCAGGTAAGTTTTACTTCATATTAGTGGCAGTTCCTGGATCTGTGGCTGTGTAACCGGGGTTCATGCACTTGTTGCTAGGCAACAGGGACGCTTGGTCTGTGGCCGGAGTTCCTGCACATGTTGCTAAGCAACAGGGAAGCCTGGATTTGTTGCTGTGTACGGAGCTCTCGTACCTTTTAACTATACCTCTCTGTAATCCGGACTTTTTGATAAACCGGCACCACGCCGGTCCCGTTGGTGCGGATAATAGAGTTTCCTGTAATGTGCAGTGAAAGGATTTTTAAAAAAGTTTCCAGCACTGTAGAAAAAGAGGTTAGTTTTTTTAATTGCCATACCAATAACTCTCATTAATTTTGTGTATTCTATATGTGCTAATGCAGCCATTTTTTTTCAGTCACATTTTATTGCTAGGGTTGTTGGGCACTGTGGGAACCTGACTCTTTGTATCCATCCAAGGGGTACTTAAGCCAAATATGGATGCCTAGCTAAATCAGCACAAACTGGGAACTGCTACAACACCTTTACCAGTCTATTGCAGCACCTACACTTGTTCCGAGGTGTTTTACTCCTGTGAATTCTTGCAGCCTTTGCTCCCACTCGCTCTCAGAACTTTGTTTGCTGCCTCACATGATCATATGAAATATTGAGGTAGTTCTTGTCTATCGTCTTGCACCTTTTCCTCTTTGGTTCCATACTGTTGCTTGCCACAAGTCTTTACTGCCTTTTGCAGTCCAAATCCAACTTCTTTGGTGATGTCACTTGTCCCATACACTCAGTCTCTGATCCTAGACTTGGAGTGATTCTCTGAGTTAGTCTTTATGGTTTCTTGTTTTTTTTTTGTAATTACAGGCCACAAGCTCAAAGTGCTCTGTTATGTCTTTTCCCCCTAGTTCCTGACCTCTGGTTCTTCCCCCCCCCCCCCCCCCCTCCCTCTGGTTCCTGACCTCTGGTTTGCCCCCCCCCTAGTTCCTGACCTCTGGTTTGCCCCCCCCCTAGTTCCTGACCTCTGGTTTGCCCCCCCCCCCCCCCTAGTTCCTGACCTCTGGTTTGCCCCCCCCCCTAGTTCCTGACCTCTGGTTTGCCCCCCCCCCCTAGTTCCTGACCTCTGGTTTGCCCCCCCCCTAGTTCCTGACCTCTGGTTTGCCCCCCCCCCCCCCCCCTAGTTCCTGACCTCTGGTTTGCCCCCCCCCCCCTAGTTCCTGACCTCTGGTTTGCCCCCCCCTAGTTCCTGACCTCTGGTTTCCCCCCCCCCCCCCCCCCTAGTTCCAGACCTCTGGTTTCCCCCCCCTAGTTCCTGACCTCTGGTTTGCCCCCCCCCCCTTAGTTCCTGACCTCTGGTTCCCCCCCTTTAGTTCCAGACCTCTGGTTTCCCCCCCCCTAGTTCCAGACCTCTGGTTTCCCCCCCCCTAGTTACAATAATACAATACAAATCGCTTTATTGGCATGATAAGGTACATCTTATGTTGCCAAAGCATCAAAATACATTTATGGTTGAACACATAAACGCGGTTCCATTCATAGTGTATAAACAGGTATATCCCTGAGTTTATAAATATATTTTCGCCTTGTTTATATATACTCTTGTCTTAGTTTACTGGTTGTCCCTCTGTTCATGGCAAGCTGTAACATAGTGTGCCGCCAGTATTACACAGCTTCTCTCCTCCCCCAGTAGGAATGGGAGTTTTTGGTTGTCAGTCAGATTTCTGAATTCAGGGCATATTTGTGAGAATTTTTGATAGAAATTCTCTCTGATGCCCTGATATTTTCCACAGGCTGTGAGGAAGTGCATCTCTGTCTCAACTACTCCCTGACTGCAGTGAGAGCATATCCTGTCTTCTCTTGGCAGCCTGGTCTGCCTGTGTCTGCCTTTTTCGATCGCTAGGCTATGTTCGCTAAGTCTGTACCTTGTCAAGGTTCTTCTCAGTTTGTTATCCTTTACCATGGTCAGGTAATCAGCTATGTTGTATTGTCTGTTTAGGGCCAAGTAGCAATTGAGTTTGCTTTGGGTTTTTGTTGTTTCTGCCCAATATGACAGATATTTTTCCTTTTGCTTAGCGACGATTGTGTTGGGTCGAATTCTTTGTGTTACCCTGTCACTGTCCTGGGGCTGGTTATTGTTAGTATTGTTATTAGTTACTTTATTGAGTCCCAGGACTAGTTGACTGAGGGTATTCTTCTTTATGGTCAGCTCTTGGCATTTCAGGGCGTCGTAGTGATAGCATTGGGGGTTGCTCATTTGTAGGTGATTCCAAAATTTGGTGGCTCTTTTTTGGATAGTGATTATTAATGGGTATTGGCCTAGTTCCGCCCTGCATGCGTTGTTTACTGTTTTCCTTTGAGTCCGGAGGATACTTTTACAGAATTCCGCATGTAGGATCTCAATTGGGTGTTTGTCCCATTTTGCAAAATCTTGTTGTGTTAGTGGTCCCCAGACCTCACTGCCATAGAGTGCAATTGGTTCAATTACTGATTTGAAAATTTTGAGCCAAATGCTAATTGGGAATTTCTATTTGGATTGATTTTTTGATGGCATAGAAAGCCCTTCTTGCTTTCTCTTTCAGTTCATTCACAGCCAGTTTGAAGTTTCCCGTAGAACTGATTTTTAAGCCCAAGTATGTGTAGTGAGTGGTTTGTTCAATTTTGGTTGTTCCTACTGTGAAATTTATTGTGGGTCCATGTTGTTTGGATCTTTGCTGGAACACAAGGACTTTGGTTTTTTGGGGATTTATTGTCAGGGCCCAAGTCTGGCAGTACGACTCCAGCAGGTCCAGGTTCTGCTGTAGACCCTCCTTAGTTGGTGACAGCAGAACCAGGTCGTCGGCATAGAGGAGGAATTTAACCTTGGATTCATATAGGGTGAGGCCGGGTGCTGTAGATTGTTCAAGTAGTTTTGCCAATCCATTAATGTAAATATTAAAGAGTGTCGGTGAGATTGGCGAGCCCTGCGTCACCCCCCGCCCCTGTGGGAAGTATTTTGTTTGTTTGTCTCCAATTTTAACTGCACATTTATTGTTTGTATACATTGATTTAATTACATCATATGTTTTACCTCCTACCCCGCTTTCGATAAGTTTCAGGAATAAACCGTCATGCCAGATGGAGTCGAAAGCCTTCTGGAAATCTACAAAGCATGCGTAGATTTTGCTTTTGTTATGGTGAACGTGTTTGTCAATTAGGGTCTGTAGGGTGAAGATATGATCGGATGTTCTATAGTTTGGCAGGAATCCAATTTGGCTTTTACTCAAGACATTGTGCTCTTCAAGGAAGTTTATAAGTCTTTTGTTTATGATGCTACAGAATACCTTCCCCAGGTTACTGTTTACACAGATGCCTCGATAGTTGTTTGGGTCGATTTTGTCCCCACTTTTGTATATGGGTGTTATGAGTCCTTTGTTCCAGATGTCAGGGAAATAACCGACACTCAGAACCAAGTTGAAGAGTTTTAGGATAGCCAGTTTCAGTTTGTCGTCTGCGTGTTTAATCATCTCGTTTAGTATGCCGTCTGTCCCGCAAGCTTTTCCTGGTCGCAGGTCCTTGAGTTTTTCAAGAAGTTCTTTTTCTGTTATTATGGCGTCTAGCGGGTTTTGGTTATCTTTTATGGCCATTTCAAGCTTTTCAAGTTTTTTGCGTATTTGGTGTTGCTCTGGTCCTAGTGTGTTTTTCTGGTATAATTTTTCAAAGTGGTTTACCCATGTGTCCCCATTTTGAATGGACAAATCGTCGTGTTGTTTTTTGTGTAGTGTTTTCAAGTTGTCCCAGAAACAATTCGACTCAATGGATTCCTCCATGGAGCTGAGTGTATTCTTAATAAATTGCTCTTTTTTGGTCCTGAGTGTGTTTCTGTATTGTGTTAGCGTCTGACAATAAGTAAGGCGTAATTCCTCGTTTTCTGGATGTCTGTGTTTTTGGTTTGATAGTTTTCTAAGTTTTTTCCTCATGTTATGGCAATCATGGTCAAACCATTTTTCATAGTTTTTTGTTTTGGGTTTGTTCTTGCGAGCTTTCAAGTTTGCATTTGTTGCCAAATTATCAAAAATATTGTTTAGTTTACTAACTGCCCGGTTTACGCCTTCTTTATTGTGAGTGTATATGTTATCCAGAAAGGTGTCTAAGAGAGCTTGAGTTGATGCATTGCTAATTGTTTTCTGGTATTTTTCCGTGTCGTTTTTGGCCCATCTGTACGATTTTTTGGTGTTGTACAGTTTACTGGGTTGTGTTTCTATGTTGTTTGTTTCTGTCTTTTTGAGAAACATAGTAATTTGACTGTGATCTGACAGTGTTGTTTGTGGTTTGACTGTGAATGCTCTGAAAGAGGATGGGTCCAAGTCTGTAATCATATAGTCTACTGTGCTGCAGCCAAGAGGTGAGCAGTAGGTCGATCTTCCTAGGAGGTCTCCTATGAACCTACCATTGACAATGTACAGACCCAGGTTTCGACAGAGCTGTAGTAGCTGTTTACCGTTGGTATTTGACTGCTTGTCGCAGTTATGCCTGTATGGAAGGGAAGGGATGTCAAAGTGGTTATTCCCGAATACGTAATTGTTTCCCTGATTATTGGTGAAGTCTGGTTCTTCGCCCGTTCTTGAATTGAGGTCCCCACAGATCAACACGTTCCCCTGGGCCTGGTATTGGATAATTTCCCCCTCCATGTTGGAGAAGGTGTCCTCTTTGTAGTACGGGGAATCGATTGGAGGGATATAAAGTGCGCAAATGTAAACATCTTGGGTGTTTGAGATAATCTCCCTCTCAAGTTTGAGCCACATATGGTTTTCGCCCTTTTTTATAAATTTGATGTAATTCTTAAGTTCTGTTTTAAACCAGATCAGTATGCCTCCGGAGTCTCTGCCTTGGGTTACACTTGGTAATTTATTGGAGGGGACCACTAGCTCAGTGTACCCTTGGGGACAGCCGGTGTGTCCTTTTCCTTTATACCAAGTTTCCTGTAAAATGATAATATCTAGATCTTTAGTTTCCTCTATGAACTCTGGGGTCCTACTCTTCACTTCTCGCAGTGAAGAGCGTAGACCTTGGATATTCCAGGTCGAAATATATAAGGATTTCATGTTAAGTTTTATCTTTTTCTATGATAGGTTAAAGAGTGGTACGTGTTTGTCGTGTCTAAGTTCCTGACCTCTGGTTTGCCCCCCCCCCCCCCCCTAGTTCCTGACCTCTGGTTTGCCCCCCCCTTAGTTCCAGACCTCTGGTTTTTCCCCCCCCCCTTAGTTCCAGGCCTCTTTTCTCTCTCTCTCTCTCTCTCTCCTCTCCCCCCCCCCCCCCCCCCCCCCCTGTTCTGGACCCCTCTTCCCCCTAGTTCCATGCAAATGCTCTCAGCAGTCTATCCTTGAAAGTTGCACTCTACATCTTGTCCAATCAGCATACATCATGTCCTCTCCAGTTCAGCCTTTGTTCAAATAATGGACCGTTTGTAAATGTGACTGGAACATAACATTACTTACCGTTTAGCTTCCTATCCAGCTATTAGGAGTAGTAGTGGAAGGAAGAGGGGGAAACATTTGAGATATACCATTTAAAAACAATTCAAATACTGTACAGGCCTTGATTATTGCAATATTTTGAGGAAGGCACATTTTGGCCCAGGATTCTTCAAATAGCAACAGATGTCACTTGAATTTTTCTGTAAGGAGAAAATTATGGCATAATTTGAACAGGAGCTTAAGTAAAGCTGTGCAAAGAAGAGATTACAGAGACCATTAATTTGCCAGTAATTAGCTCTTTGTTTTGGACCCTGGAAGGAAGGTAAATAAAATATCTAGTGTTGGTCCTACAAATGCTGCGAAATTAGGTTACCACAGCCAGTTATGATGTGCATTGCATTAATACGCACGGTTCTATATCACAACCAAGAGTAAATAATCAATAATTGCACTGTCCATGAAATCGATATTTCACTTGAAATAACACTGCTTTCTGCAAGAATTAAAATAAATTGCAGTAACTAAAGCTTTAATTTTTTTGATGTCCAGAATCTACCTTGAACTGTTTTTGTATATTTTTTAATACAGGGGTAGTTCCTTTTATTTAAAAAAATAAATAAATATCGACACGATCTCTTAAACATTGCTGGACTGCAATGAGTTGTTACTTTTTTCCTCAATTAAACAGGTTGATGGGTTCAATAACCAGATCAATTCTCTTATGAGCTGGATTCTATGCCTTTTGCTCTCTGCTGCACTGAGTCAGTTATCCTGTGTGTGTGTGTGTGTGTGTGTGTGTGTGTGTGTGTGTGTGTGTGTGTGTGTGTGTGTGTGTGTGTGTGTGTGTGTGTGTGTGTGTGTGTGTGTGTGTGTGTGTGTGTGTGTGTGTGTGTGTGTGTGTGTGTGTGTGTGTGTGTGTGTGTGTGTGTGTGTGTGTGTGTGTGTGTGTGTGTGTGTGTGTGTGTGTGTGTGTGTGTGTGTGTGTGTGTGTGTGTGTGTGTGTGTGTGTGTGTGTGTGTGTGTGTGTGTGTGTGTGTGTGTGTGTGTGTGTGTGTGTGTGTGTGTGTGTGTGTGTACAAATAACATAATTTGAAGGAACAGTAGCATAGGCAAAATACTGTACAGCAGTGAGTGACTCGCTGTATATATAACAGAAGCAGAAGATTTTGTTGTTCTAGTCCCTAAACTGCAGTTCACAATGGGGCTTCATTTGCTCACCTACTTTGAGGGAAACATGGCTGTAAACCTCCAGCAGATAATTCATTGTCTGAAGTGTATTCCAGTATCTAACACTCTTGACACACATGCTTTCTCTCAGATTAAGGTAATGAGGCTACTGTCTGACTTAGTAAAAATTGACGACGTGCTTGGTTGACACGTGCTGGGACAATCAAACGATAAGCTCTTTTGGGAACCCTAGTACCACAAGACACCAGTTGCAAGCAGCATGCTTGTCCACAATGTTAATGTTCAATGAAATTTAAAAATACACTTAACCTTTTTAAGATAGCTTTCATCTTCGCTAATTCTTAATGAACAATGTCTGTGCCAACAGGCTTAGCATCTCAGTTCAGCCATTTTTAACGTGGCTACCCTTTGTTATTTAAAACTGCCTACTTTGGCAGGGGGGCTCCACAGAAGTAGGCTATCTCAGCATGAGTTTGGTGTACTTGAAATACTATGATTTATAATGTTGCTGAAAATTGGATCCTGCTGCTAGAAAGTACTTGGGCTAAACACTCTCTAGTGGTGCCTTTTAATCTAAAGAATCTTAATTAGGCTAAAATTAAAGCATACAGTTCCCTTTCAATCACCAGTAGCACTTGGAGTTCCAGAATTCATTTTTGAATATATGCTTACTATTTTTCCTGAAGCCATGCGGCGTAAAATAATATAGTACATATTTGGTGGTTTCTGGAAGGAGGGAACTTCACTCAGTTCTGTAGTGCTTTTTAATTATGGCCCTTTTCAGGCTTGTAAAACCTGTTGTGTACAGTGAAATACACAGTATTTCTGTGAGGTTTTCAACTGGTACTTTTCATTTTACAAAAAATGTGGTATAAGTACAATGCAATGTTCTGGTGTGGACCAGATTTTATTTTATGAATAAAGAGCATACAAGGAGTAAAAGTTAATTATCACAAGATCACATGGGGTATCAGAATTTCCTGATTTTAATGGAAATGCCAACAGTGTCTTTGGACAGTAGTTGATCCTGTAATGCACTACTGTTGCCACACTTTTTTGTTCAGTGAGCTACAATGGAAACGATAGTGATGAAAGGCTATAGATATATATAATGCTGCTTTTATTATTCAGAATTCTAAATTGCTAACTTTAATTACTAGCATTAGCCCTGCAATCTACTTTGGCAGTGTAAAAACACGCATCATCTTTTAGTGGTAGGGGCATAATTTACATATCCTGGCCCTTTTTTGAGGAGGCGGAGACAAAATGATTACCATTTAAATTAGAGCCTTGGGTATCACTGAAATTTCACACCTTTTTTGGTGACACATAGTCGTCTAGCCTGTGTATGATAGCAAAATACTGCGGATGCTGGCAATCTGAAATAGCAACAGAAAACGCTGGAAAAACTCGGCAAGCCAGGGCAGCATCCGTGGCGAGAGAAACAGTTAACGTTTCAGGTCGATGACCCTTCGTCAGAACTGTCGATGTCGGCTTTGAACTTTTTTTTTTCTACACGGGCAAATTCTGGTTGCTTATTTCACTTTTGGCATGTTTTCTTGCTGTTTGGAGAGTGACCTCCGATCGGTGCTTCAGCAAGAACGTGGCACTTGGGTAGTTTATTTAAATCAATATGTATATGTGTTCATACAGTAGCACGAAGTTCTAATTAGTGACTTAACTTTATATATCTTGTTCTTGTGCTTTGTTTGTGTTGTGATGAAGAGTAATGCTAATATTGGCAATACAGGCTAGGCTAAAATGTTCATACATTTGGGATAATTGTTGAAAATTATACTATGTACTCTCTGCTTGTTCAAGGGACTGTTTAATTAAACCACAGAATAAGATTAGGATTTGCTCAGATACTGCAGTAACATTATTTGCAGTGGCTACATTACAGTAAGAGCTTGTGTTGTGTCTTATTTAGAACAATGAGATCCCTAATGACCTAAACGTTCTGTCCGCCTGGAAGCGGGGTTACACAGGCAAGGGGATTGTGGTCACCATCCTGGACGATGGAATAGAAAAGAACCATCCAGACTTGGCTGCAAATTATGTAAGATCTAATAGAAGCTCCTTTTGAAAATTCATTGTGGTTTTATTGTAGCCCCTCAAATGGCATAAAGTAAGGAGTTGCAACAGTGACCAAAATTGTTTCATGCAGTGCGTGTGTGTGTCAATAGTACTTCTTTTACATTTGTGGTGAAAACTTAAACAAGACAAAAAGTTCACCAGATGGTAGAAAATATAATCTAATTAAAGGAGGAACTTTCATTTTATATAAGCACCTTTCCTATCCTCGGAACGTCCCAAGTGCTTCACGGCCAATGAATTTAAGTGTAGTCACTGTTGCGTAGATAAATGTCCCAGCAAAGACCCGCAAACAGCAAATTAATGAATGATTAGGTAAATATTGGCCAAGGCATCAGGAGAAATCCTGCACTGAAACGTCTGCTTACATTATGTGCTCAAGTCCTAGAGGGGGGCTTAAACCCACAACCTTCTGACTCTAATGAGTGCTACCAACTAAGTCAAAAATTGATAATTACTTTTATAATTTAAAAAAAAATCTTGTTACTTTTTCATGAAGCATTACTTTTTCATGAATCATTAAATCTAATTATATTGTAATATTGGGCTTTTAATTCACTTAATTAATGTAAGGTTGTAAAGCTGTTCTACCAATTAGAGAACGATGTATGCAATAGAGTTTTATGCAGTTTCATCTGCCTCTGGAACTTTTGCAGGCCATATTAATGCTTTGAACACTTGCAAACAAATTCTCTGCATTTGAACAGTGTTGTTGGAGGATGCATTAGGCAATGAGGAGCATAAATAATCTAGTAATGAGTCTGTTAGGAAGTCTGAAAAGTTCTTCAGAAAGGAACAGATGTTCAGCATGCATATTCAAGTGGGCTTTTCCATTTTGATGTATATTTAATTGTAAGGAGCTGTGTGGGTCATTTAATGAAATGTAAAGATTGGCAATAACGATGTATTCTTTGTGTAGTCACGAACCAACTAATGGGGATCATTATCCATATCATCTAATGTTTTCTTAATTAGAACACTGCTAAAGGGAATGTTTTATGTGTCGGAAAAGTGTTTTCTTCAGTGCGCATGCAAACATTCCAACAAATAAAATATTTTAATATCAAACTCGGATGGAATAGTATCTCACAAGATATGGTTAGTTCGTCACAGCTGTGATGGATTTGTAACTTGCAATCATGTAGTTTATTAATTGTGTGTTACTGAATGGCATTAACATTGGCCAAATCAGACACAGAATTTTTTTTCCAGTGCTGTTTGATTCTCAAAGTCACAAAACATTTTGGTTGTAGTAAGAGTCAAGGCAGGAAAAAGTGTGATTTCCATAATTTTTTTTTGGGGCGCAGCTTTGATTTTTACCCAGTTTAAATTTGCAAGGAAACTCCACTCGCTGACTTTACAACATTTCACTGCCTAACAACAACTTGTATTTATATAGTGCCTTTTAACGTAGTAAAATGTCCCAAGGTGCTGCACAGGAGTATTTTTAAGATACAAAATTTGACACCGATCCACATAAGGATAAATTAGGGCAGGTGACCAAAAGCTTGGTCAAAAAGGTAGGCTTTAAGGAGTGTCTTAAAGGAGGAAAGAGGTAGCGGTTAGGAAGGGGTGAGGTCATGGAGGGATTTGAAAACAAGGATGAGAATTTTTGAAATCGAGGCGCTGCTTAACCGGGAGCCAACATAGATCAGCGAGCACAGGGGGTGATGGGCGAACGGGACTTGGTGCAGGTTAGGACACGGGCAGCTGAGTTTTGAATGACTTCGTTTACGTAGGGTGGAATGTGGGAGGCCAGCCAGGAGTGTGTTGGAATAGTCAAGTCTAGAAGTAACAAAGGCATGGATGAGGGTTTCCGCAGCGGATGAGCTGAGGCAAGGGTGGGGACGGGCAATGTTACGGAGGTGGAAGTAGGTGGTCTTCGTTATGCTGCGGATATGTGGTCGGAAGCTCATTTCGGGGTCAAATACGACGCCAGGTTTGCGAACAGTGTGGTTCAGCCTCAGACAGATGTTAGGGAGAGGGATGGAGTCAGTGGCTAGGGAACGGAGTTTGTGGCGGGGACCGAAAACAATGGCTTCGGTCTTCCCAATATTTAATTGGAGAAAATTTTTGCTCATCCAGAACTGTATGTCGGACAAGCAGTCTGACAATTTAGACACCGTGGAGGGGTCGAGAGAAGTGGTGGTGAGGTAGAGCTGGGTGTCGTCAGAGCACATGTGGAAACTGACAGTTTTTGGATGATGTCACAAAGGGGCAACATGTAGATGAGAAGCCACTTGTCCCAGGTCACCTGATGGCTCAGCTAGTTGATTCAGCTGCGCTGTGAAGACTTGGAAGTTCTCTAGTTTGATGCCTGATAGGAGCACTCCAACTGCCTACAAGCCCTTGGATTAAAAAAGAGGAAAAATCAGCCAGGAGATCTGCTCCTGGTTTCTATCCAGTAATTCCTGCTGGAAGTGCATGTGCTTATGTGTGTTGAAGATATAATTGGGTTCAGTTATAATACCCCTAGAGGCCAAATAATTTTCCCAATACTCACATGAAAATGTTTACTTAGGTGACATACCAGAGGTCACCTGGTGCCTGTGGAGTACTCCTAGCAAGGAGCTGATGCCTTCAGTAGAGGAGAAAAATTTGATAGGGTAAAATAAATTATTTTCTTTCTCCCTCCGCCCACCCCCTGCTAACCCTGTGGATTTTGGGTTCTCAAATACTAGCAACTATGAAGTTGGAATTTCACAGACATAAGCATAACTCTGTTACAAAAGCAAAATACTGTAGATGCTAGAAATCACTCTGTTGCTTTCTTCTGACTTTTTAAAAAATGTTTCTTTTATTATTATTTGCAGGACCCTAATGCAAGCTTTGATATAAATGATAATGACCCTGACCCCCAGCCCAGATATAACTTTAATGATGAAAATCGGTGAGTTCTTTACACTTGTATGTGTGTTTTCTTTTAAAGATCTTATTTGCTTTTCAACTAAATTAGCAATAAATACACGAGCAATCTAGTCGCTGTTCAAAAGTAAATCTAACTTAGTGACCAAAGGTAGGCAGGCACGGTGAGTTGTAAATTCCTTCAAATGTTATAAGATTATGACATTTACTTTATGTTGCCATCAATATTTCATTAGATTTATATACAGCAGTGGAACACTTCACTAGCCTAGGTTTGGAGCTATACAGTAGAAAGAAAAAGTTGTATTTTATATCACTTCCTCAGATATCCTAAAAAACTTCACAACCAATTAATTACTTTTTAGACAAAGTCACTGTTATTGTGGCAAATGTGACGACCAGTTTGTGCACAGTTTGGCCCCATAAGCACTAAATGAGATGACTAGTTACTGAGTTTTTGATGGTGATGTTGGTTGAGAAAGGAACATTGGCCAAGGTATCGAGGGAACGCCCTTTTAACTGGTGCCATGAGATCTCTTGCATCTGTCCGCCTGAACAGGTAGCTGGGTCTTGGTTTTGATTTAATGTCCTCAACCAAAAGGTGGCATTTCCAGCAATGCAGTACACCCTCAATATTGGCCTGGATGATGTACTTAAGTCAGTGGCGTTCATTTGTGACATAAACTTTTAATGGAAAATCAATGAATGTGTCCGTATCTGAAGGGGAAAAGAAGGTGGCACCTTTATCAGTATTCAATTGCATTGTATACGGTGGTAGATGCCTGACTGAGAAAGTAGTTTATATAGAGGATACGTAATGAGGATCAATGGAATGCCAAGTTTGTGTGTATATATAAACCACTTTGCAGACAATAGCCACCAGATGGCATTAGTAGACTATAAATTACTTTTCACAATGTCTCGCTTAACATTGTAGTTCAAAAATGTCCAATTTCCTTATGGTATATAAAAGATAGACATTTGCTAATGAATGGAAAATAGACTGTGACTCGCTGGTGTGTGTGTTCCATATAGTATCTTTGCCGTGTGTGTGATAGACGAGGAAGACCTGATTACTCGCACTGGAAATATACCAAATATATTATTCAAATGTCTCTTTTTAAATATTTGTATTCAGGTGCAAAAGTAGGTCTCATTTGCTACTCCACTTAGATCACTAACTCAGTGAAACCTCTAAATTTTTTTTTAAACATTATGTTTTTGATTTGCTGCCTACATTTCTAGCTCTGGTGTTTCTTGTAGCTCTAATGGGATTTATTTTTGCCAGTGGAATAGTGTAATAGGGCAACTGAGACCTGTAATGATTTGGTAGCTGTTACTTGAGATTCTGTTAGACCAATAAATATTGATTCGCTTGGAGCATACACAGTTGGATGGCATTTATCGTTCACATTATCAATCGGAGGGGGAGGGGGGGGAAACTTCTGTTACAACTCGTGCATAATTCAAATTGCATCTGGTTTGACTATATTTTAAAAAAAAATCTAAGCTGGAAAATTAGTTAGTGATAGGAGCAACTGAATGCCCAACTTTACCTGACATTCCTAGGAGGCTATTTTAAGAAGTGTTAATAAGCCCCTATTTATTTTAAATAGGTTAACTTCTCTGCTAAAATAGTAGGCCAAGGAATGTCATACGAACATTTTTCTGCTATTGTCAATAGTAACTTCTCGGCTCTACGGTTTCAGTTGATGATCCATATTGGCATGTGTTAATCTCTGAGCATCTGTGATTGTTCAGTAAACTGTCCTTTTGTCTTTAACAGACATGGAACGCGGTGTGCAGGAGAAGTGGCTGCTGTAGCCAATAACCTCTGTGGAGTTGGTGTAGCATACAATGCCAGAATCGGTGGTAACGTATCACCTATATATTTTTAAAGCTAGCTTAAGGATGGAATATTAAAATCCCAGTCTTCCTGTGGTGCTCGGCACACTGAACTTTTAGACCAATGTATGTGTTTGGGTGTTCAATAAAGGCGAGAAGTGGTTCTGAAAATGAAAAATTGCTGAACTAGTTGAGTTTTTTTACAAAAAAGATTGTGTACTTTTTTATTTTTTAAAGTACTGTAAAAAATTATGATGTAAATTTAGAACTCTGCTTTATGCCTTCTGTAAAAGTGCAGCTTGTACACCAGCATGTTAAAGGAATTTTATGAAAATGACCCCTGTAACATAGGCAATGTTTCTTTGCAATCTTGCCCTCCATCCCCTTCTCTTTCCTCGCCCCCACCACCAGCTGAAAGATAGGAAAGGCTGCTGCTTTTTCCCCCATCTATGTTGAATTCTTTGTTGTAATGTAAGGATGCTGCATGAGTCAATGGGGCATGAAAGGAATATATTTGCAATATGTTGCTAGGTAATCCTATTCACTTAGCTTAGAGGCCTGCAAAATTACATGCAGTGTTGTAGATATAAAATGGGTAATTTGCTGCATTCTAAGGAAGAAAGACTTGCAAAAGGGGTAGATATTGTGCAGCAAATAATAACATTTATAGACCTTTTGCACTCGGCATTTACTGAACTTTCTTTTTGACTATGAAACATACTGTTGATTTATATTACAATCTGGTTCTTTCCTTACTGCTGCTGATTTTCTTATCCAACTCCTAGAGGATGTACCATTCTTGTGTGTTTTTCTTGACCTAGATATGCCTTGGAGGTATAGATTAGTCTCACTTGCAATCCTAATGCAAGGACAATCTCTATCTAGGTAATTGAGCTTAACACACTACTTCCACCACTGCCAGTTCTTCGCAAATACCCTTGCATCGGTCTCCGCATTAATCTAACACGGTGTTTTGCTTTGCTTTCTCCTTCATGTTCAGGTTATCCCATTCACCTTTGCTTGGTGTCGAGGATGTACCTGATCTCCACCTTGACACTTGGATAGATCTACTTGTTACTGTGATCCAGGAATAACTGAGTTAGCTTTGGCCACAGTGTTGGTTTTGTAGCTGGTGATTTTAGAACAATGCCATATTTTAATGATTTACACTACCACATCCTTTGTACAGTACTCTGGTGTCTTGTGTGGTGGTGTTTCTCCTCCCTCCATTTGTAAAATGTTTTAATTTTATTTCTGCCTGCAGGAGTAAGAATGCTTGATGGCGAGATCACTGATGTAGTGGAAGCCCGCTCTCTCAGCCTCAACCCTCAGCACATCCACATCTATAGTGCTAGCTGGGGCCCAGAGGATAATGGGCAGACTGTGGAAGGGCCAGCAATGTTAGCAACTCGGGCATTCCTCAGGGGTATTACAAATGTAAGATCATAAAATAGTTGATTTGAGTAACTGTATTTTGCAACACTAGTGTTGGGTCATATAACATGGCACTGCGTGTGTGCAATACAATCCATGCTTTAAACTAAACAATACAAATAATTATTGATAACTAACATGTTCTGGTATCACAACTGCTTTGTCGCGGCATAAAATTCTTTTTTAATATTCTTCACTTAATAATCTGAGCTGCCTCCTAATCTTAAACGTTGGAGCAGGAGCTATCTACAATACTGTACATTGGTGTCTTTCTGTAATCTCTGTGATTTTAGAATTGCTAGTTGGAAACAATTTTGTGTAGAATATCTCCTGAGTGGGGAGTTCTGTCTATTACTGACATTTTTGTAAAATAAATTCCACTCTTATTCATCATGCCACTGAATTGGAACATTTTACACAATGGTTGCCTCGAGCCAACAGTTCAGCATAAGATACAAGAACAAGAGAGGACTGCCACATAAGAAATAGGAGCAGGAGTAGGCCATATGGCCCCTTGGGCCTGCTCCGCCATTCAATAAGATCATGGCTGAACTTCTACATTAACTCCACTTTGTTACCCTCTCCCCGTTTCCCTTGGTGCCCAATAATCTGTCAATTTCAGTCTTGATAACGCTCATCGACCGAGCATCCACAGCCCTCTAGAAAATTCCAACGATTCACAATCCTCAGAGTGAAGAAATTTCTCCTCCGTCCTAAATAGCCGACCTCTTATCCTGAGACGGTGACCCCTAGTTCTAGACTCTCCAGCCAGGGTATTCAGCCCCTCGGCATCTATCCTGTCAAGCCCTCTTAGAATTTTATAAATGTTTCACCTGTCTATTCCTGTATCTGGATTCCATCTCTGGATCTGAGCATTTGGAAGAATGTCTTGCTAGTTCAAGAAAGTCCTGTTAATACTACAGAGCAGTTCTGTGATGGACAGTGGGAAGGGGAAAAATTAGATTCAGAAACCAGTTTCAAAACTGCATTGTAATTGTGGCTTGGGAAGAAGGTGATTTTAACAATCGCATGCTATCTTCATTAGAATAGCCACAGTGCTATGTGTAGCATCTTTTTTATGCAGTCTTTGCCCTAAAACTGCTTCAAGATCAATAACCTGCACTGAGAGTGTTAATTTTAGCCTTGGCTAAAGCATTTGGAGTCTCCCACAATTGTATTAAATGGACAAATGAACTGATCACCTTTTGACTTGTTTCTACTTATTCATTCTTTAGGGTCGAGGTGGTCTGGGTTCCATCTTTGTCTGGGCATCTGGTAATGGAGGCTTCCAGTATGATAACTGTAACTGCGATGGTTATACCAACAGTATCTACACACTGTCTGTGGGCAGCACAACTCAACTAGGGAATGTACCTTGGTACAGTGAGGCCTGCTCTTCAACGCTAACCACCACTTACAGCAGCGGAACCAGAAGAGAAAAACAGATTGTAAGAAAGCTTTTTCTGTGTGCACAAATACAAAATCATTGGTTATATTAGATTACTTGTTTGGGGGGGGTGGTCGTAGCGGCGGGGGAATGTGAATAATGCAGAGATCCTGCCGAATTTAACGGCAGGACCTCCATTTGAATTTTTTCTGTGTTTCCAGAAAGGCAGGCAGGCAGCCAGATTTGAGAGACTGGCTATCTGGAGAGAGGGAAGGCCGCAGCCGGGGAGGAGGGAGGGAGGGAGGTAGACGTCTGGGTGAGGGGGTGGTGATTGTCTGGGTTGGGGCAGGGGGCTTGACGACTTCGCTGGGGTTGGGTGGGGGGTGGGAGGAGAGACATCGTGGGCCAGGCAGGAGATGGAGGGTTTGTTTGTGTTGGCGGTGGTGGCGGGGGGTAGTTGAAGACTACCTTCAAGGGGCGGTTGAAGTGATTGCTGGGGAGGGAAGCAGGTTAGATTGGGGAGCTGGAGTGGGGGAAGCACCCGTGCCCCTCCACAAGCAGTCCTGAAAAGGCATTTAACTGCTGGATCCGCCCTTTCTCGCTTCCCTTCAACTGCCGGGTTTCCTGATCCCTGGGAAACTCGGCCTGCAGCAGTTAAAACTAGACGGCTGCGAAAATCTCAGGCGCGCAGCCTCATATTAACATATTTAAATAATAACTGACCCACCTCTCGAGAGCGGGTTCGTCATCCACCGCCATTAAAACCAGAAATTGGCGTGTTAACGGCGGGTTGGGGTCGGGTTTCAGAATGTTGAAATTTTAATATCCTCCTGCCTGTTGTGGAGATTAAAATTACCTTCATTATATTTGGCCCTCGGGCATGGTGATTTGCGAAGTGTTTTTTTTTCTCCATGGCTTGACATCTGGTTGTTTCGGCAGAAATTTTTGTCGCTATTTATTTTCCTTGGTCCGAAATTAGGATGCCCTGAATTATTGGAAGAACTGTTCCACATCCATCAGTATGAAGTGCAGAGCTGACTGTGTCCTTCCACGCACTTGCACAGAAGCATGTGTTGGCTGTTGTAAAGGATGACTCCTGTCCAGTTTTCATTCCCTATTTATTGATGACCCTGAGGTGAAAAACCCACCTTCTGGAGATGGATAAATTAGAGGTGGAATATAATATTCTATAGATTTTTAAGTCGTTGTCTTCTTAGGCAGTCCCTTGGAACCGAGGATGACTTGCTTCCACATTAAAAATGAGTTCTCAGGTGACTGATGAGTCCAATGCGGGACCTACAGTCTCTGTCACAGGTGGGTCAGACAGTGGTTGAAGGGGCGGGTGGGTGGGGTGCTTGGGTTGACGTGCACTGCCTGCGCTTGGCTTCTGCTTGCTCCTGGCGAAGAGACTCGAGGTGTTCAGCGCCTTCCCGGAGGCCACACCTGGAATACTGCGTGCAGTTTTGGTTTCCATATTTAAGAAAAGATATACTTGCTCTCGAGGCGGTTCAGAGAAGGTTCACTCGGTTGATTCCGGAGATGAGGGGGTTGACTTATGAGGAAAGGTTGAGTAGGTTGGGCCTCTACTCATTGGAGTTCAGAAGAATGAGAGGCGATCTTATCGAAACATATAAGATTGTGAGGGGGCTTGATCGGGTGGATGCGGTGAGGATGTTTCCACTGATGGGTGAGACTAGAACTAGGGGGCATAATCTTTGAATAAGGGGCTGCCCTTTCAAAACTGAGACGAGGAGGAACTTCTTCACTCAGAGGGTAGTAAATCTATGGAATTTGCTACCCCAGAGAGCTGTGGTAGCTGCAACAGTAAATACATTTAAAACGGAGATAGACAGTTTCCTAGCAGATAAGGGAATTGGGGGTTATGGGGAGAGGGCAGGGAAGTGGACGTGAGTCTAGATTTGGATCAGCCATGATCCTATTGAATGGCGGAGCGGGGCCGTATGGCCTACTTCTGCTCCTACTTATGTTCTTATGCTTCTCCTTCACTTTGTGCGGTCTTGGGTTAGGGATTCCCAGGTGTCAGTGGGGATGTTACACTTTTTTTCAAGGAGGCTTTGAGGGTGTCCTTGAAGCGTTTCCTCTGCCCACCTGGTGCTCTCTTGCCGTGCCGGAGCTCCAAGTAGAGCGCTTGTTTTGGGAGTCTCGTATCGGGCATGCGTACAATGTGACCTGTCCATCGGAGCTGATTGAGCGTGGTCAAAGCTTCGATGCTGGGGATGTTGGCCTGAGCATTTTTAAGTTTAAAGTGCTTCAAGTTCTAGTATTTCCTAGGGAGGCATCCCTTAAAAATGATACAGTAGGATTTATAACCACATTTCTGACCGTTCAAATGTGTAGTCCTAATTTGGGTAAGGCAGAAATGTGCTGTCTCTAAACTGCAAGAGGACTTTTGAAAAGGTCAGCTTAATGTCTTGGGATATATTGGTTAAGTCACTGTCTGTAATCTTTTCTTCCCCCCCCCCCCCCTCTCTCTTCTCCTCCCCCCCCCCCCCCCCCCTTCCCAGGTAACGACAGACCTTCGTTTACGATGTACAGAGAAGCACACAGGAACATCAGCATCTGCACCACTTGCTGCGGGGATCATAGCTCTTGCCCTGGAGGCAAAGTAATTATTTTTTACTTGAGTGCAATAAAAATGTTCCTGGGTGTATAAAGACATTGACAAATTTTTCAGGATGCTAATTGACAGTATCTTTACATATGAATGGGTTTAAGTAATTCTAATGCCCCAGTTGCTGTGCCCAAGCAAGATGCAGTAATTGGCACATTAGTAATGCACTTGGTATACTTACATTGTCAACAATTTATTGATTTGAAATTTGGAGCAAAAGCTACAATCTTTTAAAATATCTGTCTTTATGGTAGCTCCTGATTTCCAGATGCATGTGTAGGAAATTGATCCAGTTAATTTTAGATGGTTTACAATAATTCTGGTCGTTCCTTATTTGAGTATCTCTGGCAGAAAACTGGTTTAGCCATCCGTCACCAGAGCTGTAGCAAAATACTGCAGATGCTGGAAATCCGAAATAACAGAAAATGCTGGAAAAACTCAGCAGGTCCGGCAACATCCGTGGAGAGAAATTAGTCAGTTTTTCGGGTCGAAACCCTTTTTTTCAAAACTGGAAAGGAAATAAAATAGATCGAAGACAGGCATGCGATAGAACAAAAGAAGTAAAGAGGTATTCAAAACCAGACGTGATGGTAATAGGACAGCGGAGACAAAAGACGGCTCAGATTCGGTGTGAAGTGTACTGGCAGGATGAGACAGCTGCCATGTGGGAGAGAGGGGGGGGAAAAAAAAGGAGGAAAGGTGGGGGAGGTGTGTGGGGGCGGCGAAGGGAAGACCCAAAACAAAAGGGTGGAAAAAAAATATAAGTAAAAATGTAATAGGGGCTGGACTACATCAGATAGTATCGGGCTTCACTCTCCTGTGCCAAAACAATCCCACTACTCCAGGATCATCCTGGAGAGCAACAATAACTCATGGCTTCTATTATTCATTACCAACTGTCTCTCTCTTTATAACCCCTACCCCTCCTCCCTTGCCTCCAACAAGGTGTGAGGAGCTCATGTACTTCTGTCACTATTAAGACAATCTGTTCTACTGCTTCTGTTTTCTGCTGACCACTCTATCCCTGATCCTGTAACCTTCTCATCCTTTTCTAGTTTCTCTCCTATTTTCCCTCATGCCCTCTACGAGCTCACCTTGTCCACCTCCTGCTTTCTTGATCCCACTGCACTGCTGACCACCCAACTTCCCTTTTTCTGGCCTCCACGCTCGCTGAAATTGTAAATAATTCCTTCTCCTCGGATACTGTCCCTCTCAAAACGCCCCCTCCAAAAAAAAAAACCCACCACCCTGGATCCCTCTTCCTTGCAAACGAATGCTGCATCACCAACCTCCCTTTCCCCTCCTTTTGAACGTGTTGTTATTTCCCACAACTCTGTTACAATCTTTCCTATCGGTTTCCGTCCCTATTACAACACTCTAATGTCCCTAATCAAAGTTATAAACACTAACTGTGATGGTGATGCATTTTCCCTCATTGACTACTATGCAGCTTTTGACATGGTTGACTGCACGATCCTCCTCCAACACCTCTCCTCTACAGTCCAGCTTGATGGGGTTGCCCTTGTTTGGTTCCACTCTTGCTTATGCAATCATAGCCGTAGTATACCCAGCCATGACTTCCCTTCCTAGCCCTGGACTATTGCCTCTGGAATCCCCTTAATGACATCATCCAAAGACATGTGGTCAGTTTCCACGTATACGCTGACGGCACCCAGCTCTACCTCTCCACCACCTCTCCCAACCTTTTCGCTGCCTCGGTGTCAAAGCAACTTGCCAGACATCTAGTTTTGGACAAGCTGCAGTGTCCTCCATTGCGGAGACTGAAGCCATTGTCTTCGGCCCATGCCACAAACTCTATACCTTACCTGATTCCTTCCCATTTCTGGTCACTGTCCCTGGTTGAACCAGATTACCCAACCCCAAGCTGAGCTTCCGACCCATATCTTCTCCATTGTAAAGACAGACTACCTCCATCTCTAACGTCGCCTGCCTCAGCCCATCTGCTGAAACTCTCCTCCAAGTTTTTGTCACCTCCAGACTTGAATATTCCAGTGCTTTCCTAGCTGGTCTCACATTCTCCGCACTCTTGACTTCAGCTCATACAAAACTCTCTTGCCTGTGTCCTATCCTGTACCAACTGTTATTCACCTACCACTCCTGGCCTTGCTGACCACATTAGCTCCTGGTCTTCAATTTAACATTCTTATTTTCTTGCACTTAAATCCCTTAATCGCCCCCCCCCCCCCCAAAACTGTAACCTTCTCCAGTGCTACACCCCTCCCAGAACTCTGGCCTCTTGTGCGTCCCTGTCCCTTCGCCCTGCCTAGGCCCCATGCGATAGAATTCCTTCTGTATACTCCTCTGCCTCTCAACCTCCCTTTTTAAGGTCGTCCTTTAATCTCTTTGACCAAGCTTTGTCATCTAATATTTCCTTTGGCATTCATTTTTGTCTGATTATGCCTCTATGAAGCACTTGGAACATCTTTCTATGTTAAATGAGCTAAATAAATGCAAGTTGTCACTAAAATGTTTTAATTTGCAAAAAAAAAGTCAATGTATGGTTTGTGTTTGTAGTCCTACACTGACGTGGCGTGATATGCAGCATCTTGTAGTAAGAGCATCTAAACCCCTGCGTTTGAAAGCAGAAGACTGGACCAAAAATGGAGTGGGTCGCAAAGGTAAGGAAGACTAACTTGTTTAAGCGGCATGTATCCTTACTAAACTGGCAATGTCTTGGATAAGTCGTCCTCTTTTTCCAAATAATGGCTTTTAAAAATGCTTTTAATTTTAATACCAGCCAGAAGACTTTTTTTTAAAGCAAATACGTTTTAAAACATTGTGGTGGTTATTTTGGCCAAAAGGTGAAAACCGGTGCTAAATGGGTGCAGTGCTAATAAGACACACCGGTTTGAAAGTCTGGTTTTAGCACACACTTTAGGTCCTAATTGCTGATTACCATAATTTGAACTTGCCTGGAGGTGCAAAACCACACAGTTGCAGGTTTAGCACTCAAGTGTTGATTAGAAGCAATTTTCATGGAGCAGTATATGTGGGATCCTTGTACCCACTGCCACTGAAGGCGTGGAGTGCTCTAGTCGGCGCACGGTGGCACGTTGCAAGGTGGCTCGGGGACTGAGGGAGGGGGAGCAGAGGTCCTCTTATGTGGTACTGGAGATCCTGGTGGAGGAGGTCCAGAGGAGGAGGGACATCTTGTACCTGCATGGGTGGGGGGGAAGGATGCCACCTCGCCCTCCTGGCCCCCTCTCCTGCAGCAGCTGGTGCTGTTATGCCTGGCCTCATGTCCTCCTCCCATTCCTCTTCCAGACCAAGGGGGACCCTTAGCAAGATGCTAATGACCAAGCGCTCCCTTTCTCTTGGCTCCTATAAGATGGAGTAGCACCGCACTTACTCTTTAGGTGAAGTCCTCAGAGAATTTCCAGAATAAATGTTGCTAGAGTGTTAGTGAAGTCTTGACTAAGTGTCCCAGAAAGTCTTCCAATGTGTTTCAGTAGTTCTCTTAGCTCCAGCAGCAAGTCAACATGAAATGGTGAGTATCCCTTTAAGTAGCGCTTGAAACCCACATCAACACCTTGTTTACTCCCAAACAGCAGGTCGCTGTTAGGAGACGGCATTGGGACAAGTGGTAGCCACTAAAATGCCGTGCAGCCTCTTTAATGAGCACTAGCCGACATTTTAAGTGGCAATCAGCTCCTTAATGAGCCTCGGGCGGCCGTTTCTAATGCAGGCTTCAACTCCTTTACCAAGATGGTGTCTTGCGCTAAACGCGGGTTAAACCGGTGTTTCAGCTCAAGAATCCACCTTGGCTGCTTCTGAGGTTCTTTAGCACCTGAACGCGCTGCCGAAAATCGCCCCCTGTATGTAGTGTTAAGATTTAATTTAAGGAAAGGCATTTTATTTAGATCTCTAAGTTAAAGCAATGCCATAAAGCTCTTTTTTTTTGTATTTTCTACGGATGTTTATGCCTGAAAAGCAATATCCATCAGAATATCAAATGTCCATGTGCATAAAATCCTGAGATTGGTGGCCTTCCTTCAAGAAAGGGTCCACAAACTTATTTGGGGTTGAGTCAAGTTTGAAATTTCAGACATGAAGCTATTTGAATGGAGTGCCCACGATCAGACCTTGAATCGGGATAAAAAGAGCGAGTCTCCTAGAACCTGAGTGACCAGTGAAGGACCCACCCTGTATTTCAAGATAATACAAAGATTGGATTTGACTCTTTCTTTTGATGATCTAAAATGACAGGAAAAGCATCTGTTGCTGAGTTATGACCCTAGATTTGCCTTTTGTTATGTCACAGGCAGCGTGGTCTATTGAAGAATATTACTCTAATGCAATAAGTCATGTATCATTAAAATTATTACAAGATATTTATATAAAGTATGTTATCAGTTTTTTATCTGGCTGGATGTGATTGGTTTTTGCACTGATAGTGATCACATTAGAACCTCATGAAATCACAAATGGTACACCCTGAAGAAACAATGCTTGATCATTTGAATTGTGATTAATTATTTTCAGTGAGCCACCATTATGGGTATGGACTACTAGATGCTGGACTTCTGGTGGATTTAGCAACAAAATGGTTGACGGTGCATCCACAGAGGGAATGCTCCATAGAGATTATTAAATCCCCACAGTAAGCATGTTAATGCAGATTGGAATTGTTGTTGTATAGTGTATATGATTACAGATGGCTCTGAATGTCTTACAAGGATTTACTTTATTCTTGTTAGTGATCCTTTCCCTGCCCAGAAACTTTCTAAGTAACACTAATGAAGGTCAAAATGGTACATAACTAACTACAATTGTTACTTAATAGTAAGCTTGGTAGGCATGCATCAAAGAAAACCCACACAATAGAACATCCCATGCGGTACATCGAATATATAACACACAAACAGGTCATTCAGCCCAACCAGTCCATGCCGGCGTTTATGCTCTACTCGAGCCTCCTGCCATCCTTCCTCATCCTCATCTAACTCTATCAGCCTAACCCTCTATTCCCTTCTTCCTCATATGCTTATCTAGCCTCCCCTTAAATGCATCTCTACTGTTTGCCTCAACTACTTCCTGTGGTAGTGATTTCCACATTCTCACCACTCTGTGTAATTGTAGGTCATGAACTCCTGTTATGCACCAAGTGATAATTTCTCTGATAATTGTAAAGTTAGAACTGGACATTTTCATTGTGAAGTTCTCTCGAATGCAGTGAATCCAGAAGCCTAAATTCAATATTGGTAATAGAAGATTGGATATCTAACAGCAAAACTCAATGGGCACCCAAGATTGGTAAAAGTATATAAGCAAGGCTTGAATGACATCTTAAATAAAAGGAAAATAACTTGAATTTATGTGGTACTTTAGTCTTTTGAAATATTTCAAAGCATTTCACACAATGAATTACTTTTGGACTGTAGTGAATATTATGTAGTTACACAAGTCGATCTGCATCATTGTCTCACAAACAACCATTGGATGAATGACCAGTTAATCTGCTTCATGGAAAAAGGTTGAAGATTGTGTATATTATATGAAAAGGTAGGTGGCTGGGAGTGTGTTTAAAGCTGTAACACAGTCTCGGAGGTTTTGTTCTATAAACCTGTGACTATATGCAAGAGATTGAATTGTTAGTAAAGTGCTGGAAAAATATCTTTGCCATGTCCTTTTTGTTATGAGATGTCCTCTGGATCTTTTGGAGTGACTGAAGCTACATTCTCTCAAACTCCAATGAGTAACCTTTAACAGAAGAAACAAATTAAAATAGCAAAGTAGAATATATGAATAATTATGTGCAGAGTGGTACAGTGCTGCAGTGCAATCTGGTTGACCGTATAAACCGCTCTAGTACCTTTCTCTTCTGAACCTCTTAATAGTATTGCAGCCTTGTAGCACTCTCTCACTGACGTTGCTTATTGTAACGCATTCTCAGTCATCTGTTATTTTATATAATGTATACACAACTCCATTAGAAATCTTGCTGTTGTCCGAGACATGAAATAACCCACACCTTGTGCAGCATTCTGGTGTAGCTTTAAACTAGCTTCTAACTGTGCCCATACATTAAACTGAATCTCTGTTTCAGGGACACTGAATTTCTAAAATTATGCTACTTTATATTTTCAAACTTGTGGAAATACATAACTCCTAATAGTAACACACAACCACAGGATTAGTTTGTTTGAAAGGGTTACCAAGCAGCTGGGCTCTCTGGCCATATTCGTTTGTCATAGTTGCTCTGATGATCCTTTACTCCACCAGTGTATTTTATTTGCTTTTTGTGGAAAAGCAAAATTGTTTTATTTTGTATATTTTCTAATTCATGTATCTCAAAGCCAACTGAGCTTGAGAGTTAACAGGCCATCAAGCCAAAAGTACTCCTGATCCAATTGTAGGTTTTCAATAGATCTATATTTATTTGCAGCAATAGCAAGATTCTCACTATATCTGAAGTTGTTTTCTTCCCACATCATCCCTGAAGAGAGGTAGTGGAAATTTGATCCCAAGCCTCAGTCAGAAATTGGTAGCTGAAGTAAGCAAGAGTGACTCGGTGTCTAGTTTCTTGCTGAGATCAGTTTGTGCGTGTGCATGCCTCTCTCTCTCTCTCTCTCTCTCTCTCTCTCTCTTCGTGCTCCAATGTACTCTCCCACTTCTAATGTATTATGGTTAACTACTTTAGTCATAGTAATTAATGTTAACTCTGATGTGCCATTATATTCTCCTGACAAAATTGAGCAAAATGTATACATTAGTTAAATTTAAAAAAAACCATTTATTAGAACCTGCTGTGCTTAAATTCCACTTGTTCTTTCAGAGTAATTTCTGAAAATCTTGTGATCAAGAAACATATCAATGCATGTTCTGGAACTAAAAATTACATCCGGTCTCTTGAGCATGTGGAAGTTAGAGTGTCGTTGAGCTACACTCGAAGAGGTGATCTGAGGATTTCTCTTAGTAGTCCTAGTGGGACGTGTTCCAAGTTGGTTGATGTAAGGTATGAAAGTCAATGCGGTTTGTTTATTTGCTGGCCTATAGATAAAAGAGGAGAAATGATCCAGTGACTTACAGGTAGCCTCTAGTCACTCGAATCCCTCTGGGGAACTGACTATTACTGGTTAACTTTGGAGCTTTCATAGAAGTGTCTCCTTTTTAATCCATTACACAGCACAAATAGTACTTCTGTATTGTATCTGTGACAGGACTTGTACGAGCAAGCTTGAAGGGTTTTATGCTTGGGATTGGGGCAGCACTGATTCAAAGCCTGAGTGAAAGTGCGTTCAAGATTACAGAGCATCTATTTGGAGCTGAATGCCAGTTGAGTTGAGAACAAAACTTTAAAGCCTTGTTGCATCACCCGAGTTCAGTAATGGAGGGGATTTTTCCAACACATCCATTACTGTGCTTGGATCTGATTTGAAGTTTTAAGCATTAAGCACAGGAACAATGAAGGAGAGTAGTGAGCGTACAAGATATTTCCCTAAAATATTTTATGTGGCACTTGACCAATAGTGCAAGTAGAATATCTTGCCATTTGTGAGTTCTAAGCATTCTTGCTCTTGTATCATTTGTTTGTCCTTTTCAGAACAAGTAAGATGTGTGTGTTTCACACTCCTGCCATATTTCCCCATTACTAGTGAGAGGTTCTACTTGGACTGCATCTATAATCAAGGGAGCATGCTTCACTATTAAATTCCAATTTTTATAGGACAATGAGATTGTAACCTCAATGTTGTTTTCCCAAGTGCCATTACTGCTAACGGTGATGCCACAATATCACTAGGGTGAGACTTTATTTTATGTTTGTTGTCGTCCTGCTTTGGCAAATCACCAAAGTGCTCATTTTAAATCAAGGGCTGTTCTATGCTTATTAAATAAATGTTTAATTAGACTTTGGAATCAGAAACACAATTTCTAAATTTGCGGATGATACCAAATTGGGGAAGATAGTTGATACTGAGGAGGACTGCAACAAATTACAAGAGGACATTAATAAACTTGCAGAATGGGCAAATAATTGGCAAATGAAGTTCAACACAGACAAATGTGGGGTATTACATTTCGGTAGGAAGAATAGGGATGTCACTTACCACTTGGAGGGTGCGAGTCTAGGTGGGGAAGAGGAACAAAGGGATCTTGGAGTACAAATACACAAATCACTAAAAGTTGCATCACAGGTTAGCAAGGCCATTAAAAATGCAAACCAAGCACTAGGGTTTATTTCTAGAGGGATAGAATTGAAAAGTAGGGAGGTTATGCTAAACCTGTATCGAACCTTGGTTAGACCACACTTGGAGTACTGTGCACAGTTCTGGTCGCCATATTATAAAAAGGATGTAGAGGCACTGGAGAGGGTGCAGAGAAGATTTACAAGGATGATACCAGAAATGCGAGGGTATACATATCCGGAAAGGGTCTCTTCTTTTGGGGGGGGGGGGGGGAAACGGCTGAGGGGTGACCTAATGGAGGTCTATAAAATTTATGAAAGGTTTTGATAGAGTGGATACAGAGAGAATGTTTCCACTTGTGGGGAGGAGCATAACTAGAGGCCATCAATATAAGATGGTCACAAAAAGATCCAATCGGGAATTCAGAAGAAACTTCTTTACCCAGAGAGTGGTGAGAATGTGGAACTCGCTACCACAGGGAGTGGTTGAAGCGAACGGTATAGATGCATTTAAGGGGAGGCTGGACAAGCCCATGAGTGAGAAGGGAATAGAGGGTTATGCTGATAGATTTAGATGAGGAAAGATGGGAGGAGGCTCGAGAGGAGCATAAATGCCAGCATAGACTGGTTGGGCCGAATGGCCTGTTTCTGTGCTGTATATCCTATGTAATCCTATGAAATTCATAGCTGTGGGGGTTGGGAGCCAAAGAGAAACATTAAATGTTCTGGACTCCTTTCATGACAAACTTTTAAAATCTGTCAATTCTGTCGGCATCTTCACTTAACAACATTGCCAGCTGAGGTTTGTGGCAGAGCAATTAAATGTATAAAGACTTTACTGGTAACACCTGATGTGCTACAAATAAACTACTCCCACCCCTTTTTTGTTGGAATTCTAAAACCTAAGAGTGGCGTTGATGAAGTGATGAGTGAATAGATTTTTTTTGTGCAGCACCAATGACATATTTTGAATTGCACGTATTGTGCCGTTAACACATTTATAACCATTACACCAATTGTAAGATTCTTGTCTGGTTTTAATATAGTGACCATGTTCCAGTGAAACTCGCCTCCTAACTGGAAATGCATTTAGAAATAAGTGCTTTAGTTCTAGACATGACTTACTGGAAAAGCAAATTATTGTTTATATAAAGCAAAAAAAATAGTTTGAGGAATAATTTATAAGAAGAAAAATCAATTTTATCCTCTGTCTGTGTAACCTCTGATTCATGCAGTCCTTATCCTGCATCTGTTCAAAATGAGTAGATTTGTAATGGCTTCTGAGTTATTTGTCAGATGTGAGGTTTTAATTTGTGGAAATAGTTTACCCAGGCAAATGTGAACACCAGCTGTCTTTGTTTTGTGTTCCTTTTTTTAGACCATATGACACATCGTCCCATGGCTATAGAGACTGGACCTTCATGACCACACACTGCTGGGATGAAGACCCTAAAGGAGTTTGGACTATTCAGATCGAGAATAAAGGAAGTTCCAGAAACACTGGTATGTTTTTAAACCTAGAGTGCTGCAATTTGATTTAGTGCCTCATACACTTTTCTTGTACATTGCAATGTAGCTGGAAGCATGTGTTTTGTTCTGTTTACTGATGGCACTGACTTTCATTCTTCACCTTGAATTCCCACCAGTCACATGTTTGAAACCCTGGGGTAAAAAGGGAAAGCCAGCTCCATAAGCATCGAAAACCTACATTTTCAAAATAGAAAGCCAGAACTTTCTTTCATACAGCATTTTTCAAGTTCTTGGGATATCTCAAAGTGCTTTGAAGTGTAGTCACACTTTTGTTTGTAGGTAAAAGTGCACCACAAGGTCCCACAAACAGCAATGAGAGAAATGACCAGGTTGTGGCGGATCGCCACCTAAACGGGCGCAATCCACTTTTCCGTCCGTGGACAATAAATCGGGCACCTTGCCTTTAAGAAGCATGCTGCCTTTGAGGCATGACAAAGGAGCGGGCGTCGCCCTCAGTGTGTACTCAAAAGCGTGGGTGTCGCCCTCAGTCGGTTTTCGGGTTTAGCAGAGAGAGGAGCTGAGGCAGCCATCTCTCGAGAATGTAATAAAAGCCATGTGTTCCTCAGATCGGTTCGGCCTCCATTCGTGTTCCGCGGCAGCCGCAACATTGGTGACCCCGACGCTCAGAACGTATTCAGAGCACTGCAATGGCGGACACGAACGCAGTTTCTGTGAAACTGCCGGAGTTTTGGGAAAACCAGCCCGAAGCCTGGTTCCTCCAAGCTGAGTCCCGATTCCAGCTGCGACACATCACCACAGATGGGATGAAGTATGACTACCTCGTCGCATCACTCGGTAGCTCCACAGTCACGAAGGTCTGGATAGCGCTGCAGAACTCACCAGAGGAGGGCAAGTATGCACATCTTAAGGCCGCGCTCCTTAAAAAATTTACGACCTCGACATGCCAGCGAAACTGCCGCCTCCTCGACCTTCCAGGCCTCGGTGACGCCTCACCGTCAGACGACCTCTCCCACATGCTCTCGCTCACCGACGAGAACCCACCCGGGTCCCTCTTCCGCACGCTGTTCATCCACCAGCTACCTCCCAGCATCCGCCCAGCGATCGTGGCGTCCGGCCTCACGGACCTAGAAGCCCTGGCCGACGAGACCGACAAGCTGCTGTCCGCTCACTCCAGCCGCGACGTCGCTCCGGACCTGGCAGCCACAGCCTGGGCGCGCCCCTCACCGGCCACCACAAGGCCCAGCCACAGGGTCCACGGGGCCTTCGCGCCCCACAAACCCGGGCTACTGTTACTACCACGCACGGTTCGGCGCCAGGGCACAACGGTGCACACCTCCCTGCTCCTTCAAGCCCGCCCCCGTACCAGCCCCCGCGATGGCCGTGGGCCACGCGGGCTCCCTGCTGTACGTCACGGATGACAAAACCGGCCGCCAGTTCCTGTGCGACACTGGAGCTCAGCACAGCATCATCCCGGCCTCCGCCCTCGACATCCAAAAGGGCGAACGAGGACAGGCGTTGGCTGCCGCTAACGGCTCGGACATCCGGACGTACGGCACCCGCACAGTCACCCTCGACCTCGCTGGTCGCCGCTACCGATGGGAGTTCATCACTGCCAAGGTACTCTCCCCTCTCATTGGCGCAGACTTCCTGTGCGCCCACGGCCTACTGGTAGACATCCCTCGACACCGCCTCGTGGACATGAACACCATGTCCTCCCCCTATCCTGGGCGCCATGGCCCCCCCCGCCGACATGGCGTCACAGTGCCACGCCCGGGCCACGGACAACTACTCTGCACTCCTGACCGAATTCCCGGCCCTCACCAACCCGACCTTCTCCGCGGAGGTCGCCAAACACGGGGTGGAACACTTCATCCCCACCACAGGCCCCCCAGTGTACGCCCACGCCCGCAGGCTGGACCCGGCCAAACTGGAGATCGCGCGGACCGAGTTTGCCACTATGGAACAGCTCGGCATCATCCGCCGCTCCAACAGTCCCTGGGCCTCCCCACTCCACATCGTCCCCAAACCAGGCGGGGGTTGGCGCCCCTGCGGGGATTACCGCTGCCTCAACGATGCCACCACCCCTGATCGGTACCCCGTGCCGCACATTCAGGACTTCTCGGCTAGACTGGCCGGCCGCTCAGTCTTTTCCAAAGTCGACCTGGTGCGCGGCTACCACCAAGTCCCCGTCCACCCCGCGGACGTCCCCAAGACGGCCGTAATCACCCCCTTTGGGCTTTTCGAGTTCCTGCGGATGCCTTTCGGCCTCAAAAATGCGGCCCAGGCATTCCAACGGCTCATGGACTCGGTCCTTCGGGACCTGAAGTTCCTGTTCGTCTACCTGGACGACATCCTGGTAGCCAGTTCCTCCAAGCAGGAACACCTCGAACACCTTCGCATCCTGTTCGGGCGCCTCAGCGACCACGGGCTCATCCTCAGCCCAGCCAAGTGCCAGTTCGGCCTGGACAAGATCGACTTCCTCGGCCACCACATCACCCATGCTGGGGCCATTCCCCTGCCCACCAAGGTGCAGGCCGCCCAGCAATTTCCCCGCCCCACCACCATCAAAGGACTCCAGGAGTTCCTCGGGATGGTGAATTTCTACAACCGCTTCATCCCCAAAGCGGCGTCCCTCATGAGGCCCCTGTATGAAGCCCTCCGGGGCAGGAGCGGCAAGATGGCGGTCGAATGGACGGCAGACGTATCAGCCGCCTTCAACTCCACCAAGACCGCGCTCGCCGACGCCACCCTGCTCGCGCACCCACGGCCCAATGCCAGAGTAGCGCTCACCACGGACGCCTCCGACCACGCGGTCGGCGCTGTGTACGAGCAGTGGGTCGACGGCGCCTGGCAACCACTTGCCTTCTTCAGCCGCCAACTACGCCCCCTGGAGGTCAAGTACAGCATCTTCGACCGCGAGCTCCTCGCGCTGTACCTGGCGGTCCGCCATTTTCGGTTTTTGCTGGAGGGCCACCCCTTCACTGCGTTTGTCGACCACAAACCCCTGACATTCGCAATGGCAAAGACAACCGACCCCTGGTCCGCCAGGCAGCAGCGCCAGCTCGCGGCAGTGTCCAAGTTCACCACGGACATCCAACACGTCTCCGGCCGAGACAACGTGGTAGCCGACTGCCTCTCCCGCCCCGCCATCCACGCCACACACCTGGCAGTCGACTACGCTCAACTCGCAGCAGACCAGCTCACGGACCCTGATCTGCTCTCCGCACCTACCGACCTACCAGGGCGACGCCTGGCCGACGTCGCCTGCGGCCCGACCGCAGTCACGGTCAAGTGCGACATATCCCTATCTCAACCTCGGCCCGTCGTCCCAGCGTCCTGGCGCCGCCGGGTATTCGAGATTCTCCACAACCTCTCCCACCCCGCGCATCCATCAAATTGGTAGCCAACCGCTTTGTCTGGCGCGGCCTTCGCAAGGATGTGCGTACTTGGGCCAACTCCTGCCAACGGGCCAAGGTGCAGCAACACACGAAAGCACCCCTCGGAGTTCACCGTCCCTTCACGTAGATTCGACCACATCCACGTGGACATCGTCGGGCCGCCGTCGCAAGGCCACACGCACTTGCTGACGATCGTCGACCGCACCTCGCGCTGGCCCGAGGCAATTCCACTGACCTCTACCACCACCGCCGACATCGCCAGAGCCTTCGTCAGCACCTGGGTCGCACGGTTCGGCGTCCCCTCCGACATGACGTCGGACAGAGGTCTGCAATTTACCTCTGAACTCTGGACCGCCATCGCACGCAATCTCGGGGTGACCATTCACCGCACCACAGCGTACCACCCCCAAGCCAACGGACTGTGAGCGGTTCCACAGATCCTTGAAGGAATCTCTTCGAGCCAGCCTCCAGGACGGCGCCTGGACCGACCGACTCCCGTGGGTCCTCCTTGGCCTGCACTCCGCGGTTAAAGAAGACCACGCATCGGCAGCAGAGCTCGTGTACGGCCAGCCGCTGCGTGTACCCGGCGAGTTCCTGCCCACCGCCACGACACCCTGGTCAGCCGACCAGCAACGCCACGACTTCGCCTCACCGGTGCTACAGTTCGCCCCGGTGCCCATTGCCCGGCATGGCGAATCCACCTCACACGTCCCGCTAAGCCTGCACCAGGCACGGTTCGTTTTCGTCCGGCACGATGCCCACCGCGGACCCCTTCAACCCCCGTACGACGGGCCCTACAAAGTGCTACAGGCTGGGGACAAATTTTTCGACCTACAAGTGGGCGACAGGACTGAAAGTGTCGGTTGACTGACTCAAGCCAGCACACTCGGAGCCCGGTGAGCAGGTCCCAGTAGCTCGTCCACCGCCACGCGGCTGACCTGCCCTCAAGCCAGGACACCCGGCTGCTCCACGCCCGGCCGTTCCACGTCCACCGGCGTCCTACAAGAGCCACTCCGGCCGGCCCATCAGACCGCCGCACCGTCTCGTCCACACCTCCTAAGCGGATTCTGGGGGGAGCTGTGTGGCGGATCGCCACCTAAACGGGCGCAATCCACTTTTCCGTCCGTGGACAATAAATCGGGCACCTTGCCTTTAAGAAGCATGCTGCCTTTAAGGCATGACAAAGGAGCGGGCGTCGCCCTCAGTCGGTTTTCGGGTTTAGCAGAGAAGAGGAGCTGAGGCAGCCATTTCTCAAGAGAATGTAATAAAAGCCATGTGTTCCTCAGATCGGTTCGGCCTCCATTCGTGTTCCGCGGCAGCCGCAACAAGGTCATCTTTGTTTTTGGTGGTTTGGTTGAGGGATAAATGTTGTCCGGAACACTGACTGCCCTGCTTTTTTCCGAGTAGTACCACAGGACCTTTTTGGGGGTGAAATTGGATGCCTTTGCGTCTCCCGTTAGCGTCCCCGGGGGACGCAAATGGCTGCGACCGGGCATGGCGCTGACATCGACTCCCGTCATATTCGGTGAGAGTTTTGAGGCGGCGCTATGGTGTTGCTCCCCGATTTTTCCTTTGCCTGGAGATCGTGACTCAGTAGTTGACTCAGAGACTAGGGTCCTCAATTTAAATAAAGGAAACTACGATGGTCTGAGGAGCGAGTTGGGTAGGATTGATTGGGGAATGGCGCTCAAAGGGTTGACGGTGGATAGGCAATGGCAAACATTCAAAGACCGAATGGATGAGCTACAGAATTTGTTCATCCCAGTTTGGCATAAAAATAAAACAAAAAAGGTGACTCAACCGTGGCTAACGAGGGAAATTAGGGATAGCATAAGATCCAAGGAGACGACATATAAATTGGCCAGAAAAAGCAATAATCCTGAGGATTGGGAGCAGTTTAGGATTCAACAAAGGAGGACAAAGGGATTAATTTAAGAAAGGGAAAATAGAATATGAGAGTAAGCTAGCTAGGAACATAAAAACTGACTCAAAGCTTTTATAGATATGTGAAGAGAAAAAGATTGGCGAAGTCGAGCGTAGGTCCCTTACAGTCAGAATCAGGGGAATTTATAATGGGGAAACAAAGAAATTAAATTCATACTTTGGTTCTGCCTTCACAAAGGAGGACACAAATAACCTCCCAGAGATGCCGGGGAACATAGGGCCTGATGAAAGGGTGGAACTGAAAGAAATCAGTATTTGTAGGGAAATGGTGTTAGGAAAATTGATGGGACTGAAGGCCGATAAATCCCCAGGGCCTGATAATCTACATCCCAGGGTACTTAAGGAAGTGGCCCTAGAAATAGTAAATGCATTGCTGGTCATCTTCCAGAACTCGATAGACTCTGGAACGGTACCCATGGATTGGAGGGTAGCTAATGTTACCCCACTATTCAAAAAAAGGTGGTCGAGAAAAAGCGGGGAATTATAGACTGGTAAGCCTGACGTCAGTAGTGGGGAAAATGCTAGAATCTATTATAAAAGATGTAATAGCAGAGCACTTGGTAAGCAGTGACAGGATCGGACAAAGTCAACATGGATTTACAAAAGGTAAATCATGCTTGACTAATCTACTGGAATTTTTTGAGGATGTAACTGGTAAAATAGATAAGGGAGAACCAGTGGATGTGGTGTATTTGGACTTTCAGAAGGCTTTCGATAAGGTCCCACAAGAGATTAGTGTGCATAATTAAGGCACATGGGATTGGGGGCAAGGTATTGACTTGGATAGAGAACTGGTTGGCGGACAGAAAGCAAAGAGTTGGAATAAACGGGTTGTTTTCCGATTGGCAGGCAGTGACTAGTGGGGTACCGCAAGGATCGATCCTAGGACCCCAGCTGTTCACAATATATATTAATGATCTGGACGCGGGAATTGGATGTAATATCTCCAAATTTGCAGACGACACAAAGCTGGGTGGGAGGGTAAGCTGTGAGGAGGATGTCGTGAAACTCCAGTATGATTTGGACAGATTGGGTGATTGGGCAGAAACATGGCAAATGCACTATAATGTGGATAAATGTGAGGTTATCCACTTTGGTGGCAAAAACAGGAAGGCAGATTATTATTTGAATGGCAATAGATTGGGAGAAAGGGAAGTGCAACGAGACCTGGGTGTCCTTGTGCACCAGTCGCTGAAGGTAAGCATGCAGGTGCAGCAGGCAGTTAAGAAGGCAAATGGTATGTTGGCCTTCGTAGCAAGAGGGTTCGAGTACAGGAACAAGGATGTCTTGCTACAGTTGTACAGGGCCTTGGTGAGACCGCACCTTGAGTATTGTGTGCAGTTTTGGTCACCTTACCTGAGGAAGGATGTTCTTGCCATGGAAGGAGTGCAGCGCAGATTCACCAGGCTGAAATCTGGGATGGCGGGAATGATGTATGAGGAGAGATTGTCGATTGGGCTTATACTCACTGGAGTTTAGAAGATTGAGAGGGGATCTCATCGAAACCTATAAAATTCTGTCAGGCCTGGACAGACTAGATGCAGGAAGGATGTTTCTGACGGCCGGGGAGTCCAGAACCAGGGGTCATAGTCTAAGGATAAGGGCTAAGCCATTTAGGACTGAAATGAGGAGGAATTTTTTCACCCAGAGAGTGGTGAACCTGTGGAATTCTCTGCCACAGAGGGCGGTGGAGGCCAGTTCATTAAATATATTCAAAAAAGAGTTGGATATATTTCTTAAGGCTAAAGGGATCAAGGAATATGGGGAGAAGGCCGGGACAGGGTACTGAATTTGGATGATCAGCCATGATCTCATTGAATGGCGGAGCAGGCTCGAAGGGCTGAATGGCCTACTCCTGCTCCTTGTTTCTATGTGACGTCATCGCCGTGCGCATCGCCTCCGCCCCCTGCAACAGCGCCGGTAGAAAACACTGACAGCTGCTGGAGGTGTGCATCGGGCGGCCGGCCGCTTTTGGGTCGATGATTAAAAGCTAAGTTGGGTGGGGGGGGGGAACTTACTTTTCCTGTTCTAATTTTTTTTTGCGGGTTCCTGCCCACGATCGATGGCTCTGCTTGAGTGCCGGGCTGATCGCGTGGGATCGCGGCTCCCTTGGTGGTCCAGGTAGGTACTTTTTAAATTGCAGAGCCTGCAGCAATGGCCCTTCCCCTTTAAGGGAGGGAAGGAGCCTTTGAACGCGGCAGCTGCTGAAGTCTCCACCCTGCTCTCCGACACTGGCTCTCTAAAAAGGAAGTGGAGTGCTTGATTTCGCGCCCCACTTCCCTCTTTGGGTGCTAAAACTCAATTTTGCGGTCGCTGGCGCTAATGTTAGCCCCCCAAAATGGTCAATACCGAATTTTCCCCCCTTTATGTCCACACAAACGGGCAATTGGGACCCCCATTTAATGTTTCATCTGAAAAACAATGCAGCACCTCCCTCAGTACTGGACTGAAGCACCAGCCTCGCTTTATGTTTGTGCTCAAGTCCTGGAGTGGGACTTGAACTTTCTGACTTGCAGGTGAGAGTGCTACTGCCGAGTCGGGCTGGCACTTGAAGTGACCGGCTGCAGGAATTTTGTTGTTTTTCTGTTGCTGGTCCTTTTTATTTACTGACCTCTCCTAAATTACGTATTGCTGTATCTTTTTAATATACACTATTCTGTGGGAGGTAATAAGAAGAGATTACTTTTTTTTTAAATGGTCTTTCAATTGTGTGATTCCAGTGAGAGGATCTGAGTTCTTTTCTGTAACTAAATCCCTAGAGGTCCTGCTGCAAAAATATTATATTTTGAAGAACTAATCATAATGTAAATTGTCTCATGACTTATTGGCACAGTAAATGTAAATGTGTTTTAAAACCAATAGTTCATAAGGGATCTGAAAAGGGGAAGGTGTCACTGTTACTTGAAATCAGCACTAATAGAAATAAATTCTATCATTACTATATGTGGCAAAACTGACTGAACTCTAGATCTACTGTACCTGGATAACCGGTTATTAAAATGCATATGGTGGTTGTGGCAAAACCTGTCCATCGTTTCGAACTTTGGTCCTTACTATTGGGATTTCCAGGATGGCAGACACAACCACCTTCAATATTTGTAGTAGCCCAGATTAAAATAATTGTAATGCAATGTTTTCAGTGTGTTCCAACCTAAAATGCATGAATGGCTGTTTTAAAATCTAAAGAGTTCTGTACTTCCAGCCTCAACTGCTGTAGGGTATAATGGCAGAGAAAACTCAGTAGATTACTTGCAATCTATCTTCTGCAGGGGTTCTGTCCTATTTGAAGATGCACTTGTATGGTACTGATGAAAACATGATGGCAAGACATATAAAGGATACAGTGATAAGTGACTGTAGGAAATGGAATGAAGATGGACTCTGTGAAGGTAGGTAAAATATATTTTTCAAAATTAGCTTTGTAATGCTCTGCATGCATTACAACAGTTGATACTCAATCCACCACAAATTATTGTAACGTTAAGTTATTTTTGTCACTTATTACAAGACACATTAGAGGTGCTCCTCTCCCAGGTAGTGTTGTGCAGGTGGTTCACTGCTTTCACATTGCTAGGACCATTTTTAATTGCATGTAGACTGACATTTGCCCAGCCCTGCTTTCCAAGTTTGCAACACCATTCTTGTAATGCAGTAACTGAGAAAATAATAGTGTTTAGAGAAAGTCAATGGATTTGTTGTAATGTATCCTTGTGTATTTAAATTTGTATTTCATAAGTAATAGTATTTCAGACAGTAGCACATCGAGCAGTTCAGATAATGAGCTTTTAAGTGTAAATCCATGCTGTTATCTGAGCCCTGTATTAGTTTTGCCTTTGACTGGTTTTGGTTGTCTTGGGTTTGTGGTCCTGGTGTTGACCATTTCCTCTGGTCTATAAATTGAAATGATTTTAAAGTTTATTTGATTCTTAAATACAAGGTGTTATGTTCTTGGGTTTTACCCCTAGATATTTTCCTTTGGTGCATTGTGCCCTTATTAGCCAATATCTAGGTTAATATACCAAGACCCAGGGTCAAACGGAGAACCCTTGTTTACTAGAATTTGTCACGCACTGCCATATAAGAACATAAGAAATAGGAGCAGGATTTGGCCCCTTGAGCCTGCTCTGTCATTCAATGAGATCATGGCTGATCATCTTCCTCATCTCCATTTTCCTGCACTATTCCCATATCCCTTGATTCCCTTAATATTCAAAAATCTATCGATCTCTCTCTTGAATATACTCAACGACTGAGCCTCCCCAGCCCTCTGGGGTAGAGAATTCCAAAGATTCACCACCCTTTGAGTGAAGAAGTTTCTCCTCATCTCAGTCCTAAATAGCCGACCCCTTATTCTGAGACTGTGACCCCTGGTTCTAGACTCCCCAGCCAGGGGAAACATCCTCCCTGCATCTACCCTGTCGAGCCCTGTAAGAATTTTGTATGGTTTCAATGGGATCACCTCTCGTTCTTCTAAACTCTAGCGAATATAGGCCCAGCCTACTCAATCTGTCCTCATAGGACAATCCCCCCATCCCAGGAACCAGTCTGGTGAACCTTCGTTGTACTCCCTCTATGGCAAGTATATCCTTCCTTAGGTAAGGAGACCAAAACTATACACAATACTCCAGGTGTGATCTCACTAAGGCCCTATATAATTGCAGTAAGACGTCGTTACTCTTATACTCAAATCCTCTTGTAATAAAGGCCATGATTTCAGAAGCAGAAGAATAATACTGATTTGGGTTATAAACCATTAGACCAATTTATTGAAAATTAAACTGCTAAAAATGACTGCAAACTGTATATTTACAATAATTACAATTTTACTATTCCTAAGGTCAAAACAATAGAGATTTTCCATGTGCTAGCCCTCAGTATGACTGATTCTTGAAATACGGCCACTTGTATAACGATATGCTACCATGGAGCACTCTGGATTAGTCCTGTTGCTAGCTTCAGACTGACTAAGAACTGAGTACAGCCAAGCCAAACAAAAAACCTACAACCTGTAGCTACTGATTAGAGTCTGTCAAAGGGTACACAAAGCATCCTGACCCTGTCCCCCTCTCAAAACTGGCTCTAGTCTGACACAGATGTAGCTATGAATCAAACCTATTACTTGTAAAAGATCCCCAGAATGTCAATCACATTGAATTGAATAAAATGGTTTGACCATGATGTTCAATTTTAAAATATTTTTGAATGATCTGATGAGATGGGCCTCCATCCAATGATGGAGCAATTAATCTACATCCATCCAGGCTTTGTCCTGAGGTGTACACATCAGCCAGACTGTAACATAGATTTTCTGTGGCTTGTAAAATCAGCTAATAGTACAGGTACATGACTTTAATTGAGTGTGTACTGTGACCAGCAAGAAAGAATCCAATAAATAATCAATCACAGATAAAAATAATTTTCTGTCATACAAAGTAATGTGCTTTGTACATACTCAGTCTTGTATTTGTGCAGTGGGGACATTGAAATCTTTTCACCAGAGTGAAAATATGAACCCACCATGATATCACTACATGGGTTTTCAAAACCAGCACACGGGTTTAATAAAAAATAAAAATAAAAAAAAATTTCTAGAAAGAAAAATGCATAGTTAGAAGAATTCCACCTTTTCATTGCACTTCTGAAACAACTCTGGCCACTTGTGAGTTAATAACCATCGCACTTGGCAAAGGATGAGAGGTGATGAGAAATAATATTTTAGCTACAGAAAGAAACCATATCGACAGCAGTAACTAGTTGGGTTTTTGCCTTCCTCTTCTCCAACTCTTTCGCCCCCCCCACTCCACAGCCCCAAAAATGCACATAGCCCAAAAACTGTTAATCATCTTCAAAATATGACCAGCAGCAATCTATAATATGACAAGCATGAATAAAAGCTGTAGAAAGGCTGTTATGAATGGACAATTCCTACATACTGGAACTGTCCAATGCGCAGCAGAACAATTGATGCCAGCAGCCATTCGGGCATAATGTGATTTGTCAAGCCGATGAAGGCAAGAGAGCTGGAAGTGGAAATTTTTTTTTGCTCATTTTCTACATTTCCTGTTCAATGCGCTTGCACCCACCTGGCCAATTAGTCATTACATTTTTGTAAGCCTATTGATTTGGCCTTTGTAGTAATAATTAATAACCAATTGTTGCAAGCAATGGCCAGAGCTGGGTTTTTTTTGCCAATGTGGATAATCGTTTCCATGCTGAACAATTTCCTACATGGTTGCAGCAATTGGCAATTATAATTAAATGGCACAAAATGAAGAGCAAAATTAATTAAAACATTGCCGAATGCACACCATCGATTTAAGTAGTGGTTTCAATTAAAGGGTTTGCAGAAAAAGAGCGCTTCTCTACTTTTACTGAAACATTACTAGTTTTATTCAAAGGAGAGGACTTCCAGTTAAATGTAATTATTTTCAGCAATGTTGTCGCAGCCACCAGGTTTTTTTTAATGAGCTGTTATGTTTGTCTCTGGCTATCCCCTGTTGCTTGCTGTAACACTTTGATTTTACTGGATCACGGTCACTGCTTCTTGAAATATTGGTCAGGATTGAGCGAAGTTCCTTTCTGATAACCTCAAATTTATAATGGTGCACAGGGCTCCTGATATTTGTTTTCCCCTTAACCACAGCAACCAAAAGTAGCAGTACAATGAGCTAATTTCCACAGATCTTTGACTTTCTAAGTAAACTTGTCAGAATTGTTTTTGCCCCATATGTTCAACTGATTACAATAATATTGACCTCCCACCACTGGCTCCGTGCCGATCACTATACTCTGTAGTGCCACGGTGTATTGCAGAAGAGAGGACCTAGGTGTGATAACTGGTTTGTGCTGTTAGCTGATCTTGGAGTTACTACCATTAGTATTGGTGTCTGTTATAAATTTCAGGTCTGCACTAGATATTCTCTGTGGTTTATGGTCATTTGCTTTTCCTGTAATTGGATTCCGCTCCCTTTATGATCAGTATTTTACCTTTACTGCCTGATATCTAGTCATATGATCGTGCGGCCCAGGGGCTGTAACAATGAATCCCCTTGTTTTATGAACTAATTACTGAAATCTCACATGCTTTTCTCCAACCTTCTGAAAGCAGATTGATTGTCACTTTAGTGAGATGAGGCCAATTATAAATCAATGAGCTGATTTATTTAATAAGCAACAGGTAGATAAACAGTAACATTTATAGTAGGTAGATATCCTCTGTATAATTCCTTGATGTGTATAGAATTTTTTTTTAAATGCCGCACTGCCCCTGTTAGTGGGTTAAATGCACTCTACTCGGTAAAGAATTTTCTGAAGCTGATTAGCTCTGAACATAAAGGAGAATACTGTCTGGTTTGTTTACCGGCTTTTCTATGCAGTCTTGGGCTATTTGTGTCTTTGCCTTTTCGTTGCCTAGATAGACCGGAAGCCAAGAACTTGACCCTGACCCTATTTCCATGTTGTTTAGTAGAACTGCAATCAGACTGGCTGCCTCGCCCCTGGGCAAGAGTTCCCAGTAACTATCCCCTACTGGCTGGACTCAACAGAGCGGTCCCAACCTAATGGGTGTGGAGGTTTACAGAAATGTCTGACTTTTATTGTCGCAAGTTGAAGTGTTATGTGGGAACTCTCTTATGTTCATTAATAACTAGACATTCTTATTATGAACACAGCTAGCTTTTGCTAGACACTTTTATTGAGCACATGTGGACTAGGTACAGTATCTGTAGAGGCTTCCATCTTGACTGCTGCCTTGTGGGTAGCCTAGTGCCTCATGGGTAATGTTGTCTTAATATACATACAGCTGGGTAGTGTAGTCTTATACATACAGCTCTACGGCTCCACCTAGTGTCCACTATAGAATGACATGTTATTGATCATTACAGGAACCACCAGTTGCTTCATCCATATCTAATCCACATACTCCAGCACATGGCTGCACTGTGGATGTAATCCCTTGTGAGCTAAATTTAACTTGATTGTTTTAATATAAATGACACCCAAATTCTCCCCATAACCAAGCAGTTTATAAAAAATAAAAAAAAATAAAAAATGAATGTTGAATGTGACTGTCCTAAAGCTGGGTTGGGAATTGTCAAGGTTCCTGCTGATGCTTTTTATCCACAAACTTTTGCTTGAAATGCATATGTGGCTATCTTGATATCTTGAAGATATGGCCAGGTTCAAACAGTGAAGGCTCTCTATGGTTGAATGGCATGCTGACATTCACATGAAGAAATGCCAGTTGGATTAAGTAACAGAAAGAAGCTTCTGCCCCCAAAAAACTGTATCCCTGGCATGAATTGTATCTTTAGGAGTGCAAGGGTGAGATTGATTTGGCGGGGGGGGGGGGAAGAGAAACGTGGTTATATTGACTTGGGTCGATTTTCCCAAAGCTGTCAGGAAGAAGGCGGGACTACAACTTTCGGGTTTTAGACCCACCTACATCGACGTCTGGCCAATCTGCACGATTTTCCCTTGATTGACCTTGTTGAGCCCGCCCAGCGGGCCAATTAAGGGCCACCCGGCAACAGGTGATGTCACAGACTGCAATTTCAACTGTCAAGAGTTCTTGACAGATGAAATATCAGTGTTTCACAGCTGTTTGAAGCTGCCAAACACTGACAGTCTGAGTTCTAACATGAGTCCTTCTGCACAGACTCAGTTAGAACTCTCGGCAGCACTCAAAGCTGAAGGCTGTCACTTTTCACAGATCGCAGCCATTCAGCTTTAAGTGCCGGCTGAGTGATGCGCTCCTGACGCCTACAGGAAGAAAGGCTGTTAAAGTAAGTAAAAGTTCTTTACACACTTTAGACACACCAAACACACTTACCTTTGCACCCATCACTCACCTGAACACCGACATCGCGATCCCTTCAACCCGACGGCCCACCTGCTCTAACCTGGTGTGGTTTGGAGCCGTCGGGAATCCCACACGACACCCCTCAAAATAGGGATTAGGCTAAAAACTGCCTGATAACTACCTGTTAACAGGTAGTTAATTGGCACTAATCCCTTCCTGCCTGGGGTCGGTGGGTCCCAGTGCGGGGCGGGGTTTTGGGCGGGATGGTGTCAGGACCCCCGAATTCGGGATTTCTCCCCCCCCCACACACACACGCCTGAAACCCTGCCTGATGGCTCCAGGAAAATCGACCCCTTAATGTTAGTATTGTCAACAGGGATTAGCAAAAGTAAGTTAATTGATGGACTATTAGAATATACTTGACTGCAAACCATGCTGCCTAGGCCCTAAGCTCTGAAATTCCCTGCCTAAACCTGTCGGCCTCGCTACCTCTTTCCTCCTTTTTAAGACGCTCCTTTAAATCTACCTCTTTGACCAAGCTTTTGGTCACCTGCCCTAATTATCCTTCCATGGATCAGTGTCAAATTTATTGTCTTAAAATGCTCCTGTGCAGCGCCTGGGGGCGTTTTACTATGTTAAAGGTGCTATATAAATACAAGTTGTTGTTGGTAGAAATGTGAAGCACAACTAGATTTAAGACTTAGAAATACCTACTCCATTCATGAGCTGTTGAATAATGTGTCTGGTAGTGATGTAGTTTATCTTTCAGTAAACCATCAAATGCTGTCCTGTATCATTATTGAAAATAGATTTATTTGAAGTTGTACAAGTACCTATTACAGAGGTGGGGTTATATTTAAATGCAGATAACTTTGTTAAAAAATCTCTTTTTTTATCCCTTTACAGAATGCCAAGGTGCTTTTGTCACCTTCGGACACCTTTGCCTCACCTACTGTCCTCCACACTATTACAATGTTTCAAGGACTTTAAATAAAACAGTGAGTGGTGTTCGTAGAAGTTTCACCGTGGATGCCTGTGCTCCTTGCCATTCATCTTGCTATTCCTGCAATGGCTATTCTGTAAATAACTGTGTGACGTGTCCTCCATTTTCAAATTATGATGAAAATCGACAGTCTTGTTCGCCTCCTATTTACCCAAGACGTTCTAATGTGAATCAAAGGAATGAGCAAAAGCATGGGCTTTACAAAATCGGCGTGATAGTCGCAATCCTCATTGGTACACCTGTTGCCCTGATGTGTGGTGTAACGTCATTGTCATGGTTGATATACCATTTAAGTATTAGGCAGACCGTAATGGTAACCACCTCCCCAACTGGAGACTCCGAAGCAACACAACTGCGAGTACAGCGTGACACTACGGATGAGGGAACTGGAAGCAGCGAGACAGAATCCACTTACTTTATTACACGGTTGGACCAACAACAGGCTCATTAAAAAAAAAACTAATTAAAATGCAGATCCAGTAGTCATTATTTCATCCAATCACAGAATCTTTTGTCTTTAGTCTAGGTGAATGTAACTTCCAGTTCAGCCCCTCCAAAATTACTAATTTTAGTTGAAATACCATCTTCAGGGGTTTCTTTCAAGTTTCTACAAATGCATGAATACATTTTTTTTGGAAAGGCAACTTATTTACGTAGTAACCTTTGTTTATCTTAGTGCAATTCCACAGTCATTAAAGGGGGGGTAGGTTTTGATGTAGATAATTCAAACTTCTACAAAGGAACATAGCTAAACCGATTGGAAGGAAGCGCCTCAAACATCTGCCAACAGCTCATTCACAATTTACACTGCACTCGTCCCACTTTATCTCTTGAGGAAGCTGTGTAATTACAGGTAAAACTTCCAAGAATATAACATGCTGAAATTTCTCCGAGGCTAATTAACTGAGAACTCCAGGATATAACTCTAACCTCAGTCTTGTCAATCCTAAATATTTGGATTTCATTCTGCAGTATTGTATCCAATTCTAGGAAGGATGTGAAGACCTTGGAGAGGGTGCAGAAAAGATTTACGAGAATGATTCCAGGGATGAGGGACTTCAGTTACGTGGATAGACTGAAGAAGCTGGGGTTGTTCTCCTTAGAGCAGCGAAGGTTGCGAGGAGATTTGATAAAGGTGCTCAAAATCATGAGGGGTCTGGGCAGAGCAGAGAGAAACTGTTCCCATTGGTGGAAGGGTCGATACAGATTCCCGCACTTCTGCCCCTCCCTCCTGGAACCACGATAGGGTTCCCTTTGTCCTCACCTTTCTCCCCACCAGCCTCCACATTCAACGGATCATACTCCGCCACCTCCAACGTGATCCCATCACCAAATGCATCTTCCCCTCCCCTTTCAGCATTCCGTAGGGACCGCTCCCTCCGAGACACCCTAGTCCACTCCTCTATCACCCCCAGCACCCCTTCTCCTTTGCCCGGCACCTTCCCGTGCAAGCGCAGGAGATGCAACACCTGCCCTTATACCTCCCCCCTTCCCACTGTCCAGGACCCCAAACGCACCTTCCAGGTGAAACAGCAATTTACTTGTACTTCTTGCAATCTAGTATACTGTATTCGCTGCTCACGATGTGGTCTCCTCTACATTGGGGAGACCAAACGCAGATTGGGTGACTGCTTTGCGGAACACCTCCATTCAGTCCGTAAGGGTGACCCCGAGCTTCCGGTCGCCTGTCATTTTAATTCACCGCCCCATTCCCACTGAGACCGCACCGTACTCATTCTGGTTCTTGCATTGTTCCACAGAAACCCAGCGTAAGCTCGAGGAACAGCACCTCCTTCCGAGTAGGCACTTTACAGCCTTCTGTACTCCATATCGAGTTCAACAATTTCAGATCATAACCTCGGCCCATATTACATTTTTTTTATCCACACCTTTGTTTTGGCCCCTCCCCCTTTTTTCTCTCCCACATGGCAGCTGTCTCCCATTCTGCCAGTGCATTTCGCACCTAATCTAGAGCCGTCTTTTGTCTCCACTAGTCCTATCACCATCTCGTCTGGTTTTGAATACCTCTTAATGTCTCTTCACTTCTCTTTTGTTCTCTCATCCCCATTTCCCAGCCCCCAAACTGGCCTTTTAATCTGTTTCATTTCCTGTGTTTTTTTCAGTCCTGACGAAGGGTTTCGACCTGAAACGTTGACTCTCTTTCTCTCTCCACGGATGTTGCCTGGCCTGCTGAGTTTTTCCAGCAGTTTGTTATTTCAGATTCAAGGTAATTGGCAAAAGAACCAAAGGCGACATGAGTAAAAACTTTTTTACGCAGCGAGTGGTTAGGATCTGGAATGCACTGCCTGAAAGGGTGGTGGAGGCAGATTCAATCGTGGCTTTCAAATGGGAATTGGAGAAGTACCTGAAGGAAAAAACTTTGCAGGGCTACGGGGAAAGGGCAGGGAAGTGGAGTGGGACTCGCTGAAGTGCTCTTGCAGAGAGCCGGCACGGGCTTGAATGGCCTCCTCCTGTGCTGTAACCATTCTATGATTCATGGGACAGGAGCTATAATCACCATTTAGAGAATTTGACTACCTATATCTCTGAAGATGTTCTCCAATTCTGTAACAGATTTGCTTGATTTTTGTCTGTATACATAATTGATCATACAGTACTATGAAATGTATTTTTGAATTTTTGGGGGGGATGGGAAGCGGTAAAGGAAAGAAGGTGGAACTTCAAATCTCCCACCTCATTTAAAGTTTGCTGATTTTGTAATCTTAACTGTGCAGGGAAAAGAAGTTTTTGCCCATGATTACTTTTTTGGCCCAAATTTCCCCCCCTGGCACACTCTTACGGTGCTAGCTCGTGTCTAATATCACCAATGATAAATGAATAGCAATTGAGGCAGAATTTTCTTTCCCACCTCTTCCTCTCTTTCCTCTTGTGTCTATCTAATTAATGCACCAAAGGTAGTGGCAGGAAACTAATTCAAACAAGTTGGATCTTACTGCAAATTCTTCCAGCTAACTATAGTTATTATTTGGCAGAGTATAACGTTGATGCAATGCAAAATATGTCAGCTGTAAAGCATTGGATTTTATATAATTGAATATTTTATTACAAAATAAATTGGCCATAGCCCATTATATAAATCTAATAATATCACACTTATTAAACTACCTGATGTAATGATCAGCTGTCTGAAAATCAACCATTGTTATAAATATAACACTACATTCTGTCCAGTGGAAACTCATTATTATGAACTTCTCACTTTCAATATCATTCCTATTCCCAATGAAAATCCATCATGGGCACGAAAGGAGCTCAAAACGAGATAATGGAGCACTTAACTACTTTAAGGATGAATGATGCAGTTTGAAATATTGTCATGTCACTGCTGGGACCTGGGTTTCATTACATCCTACAGTGCTGGACTGTTGTCTTCTCCCTCTGATTATAAGCAAAAACATTCTCTCAAAGGTTCAAAGTTTGCAGTGCAAAACTGCATGTGGCTGTCAATCTGACTGTGGGGGAAGGGCGAGGAGGAAAAGTTTGATGTGCCTTTGCTGTTGAGGTTTAGGGAAATTGGTGCAGAGTGAAGTATTGATTACTCTGCATCTGGCTTATGCAATACATTTGTAAAGGGGATGCTTGATTCCTATACTGGGTGCCAAAAGTAGAAAATGGTGGTCCCAGTAGAATTGCGTAATACTACCAGTGGAGGAATTGATGGAAAACCAAGGTTGAAGTAGTAATGCAGTGATGTTGGAAAGAATTCAGCTGTAATGTCTTTTCCTCCAGAACACACATCTGTCTGGATGGTGCATTGACTTTCACTCAGTAGAACATCCTTTACTGCACTTATGAATTTTTGCGTTTTACAGCTTTTCTGAATGAGATGGGCAGTAGAAAACCCGTTAAGACTACCCCAAACTAATGTCACATGGGATTCTTCGATTTGGAGAGAAAGCAGACTTTCATTCACTTACTGAGGTCCCAGAGGTTTGGATCCAAGTAAAACGACATTCTGTCATGCCGTGCTATACCTGATTTAACTATGCTTTATGATGACTGAGTGCTTAAAGTGGGGAAAAAAAATGTCCCATTCCCCAACACTTGTGCCCTTATCTTGAGCGCGCAAATTTCATCTTTTGTGAAAGCTTACGCTAGTGTACCAGACACACCTTTTAAATGGTTGGATTTTATTCTGTCCATTCTCGTCGTCACCTGGTTTTTGGTCATCTGCCTTAATATCTCCTGCTGTGGCTTGGTGTCACATTTTGTTTGATAACACTCCTGTGAAGCATCTTGGGATGTTTTACTGGGTTTAAAGACTATATAAATATAAGTTGTTTAAAATACCCATTATGTATTTTTGAATATTAAGGGATATGGGGATAGTGCAGGAAAGTGGAGATGAGGTAGAAGATCAGCCATGATCTCATTGAATGGCGGACCAGGCTCGACGGGCCAAACGGCCTACTCCAGCTCCTATTTCTTATGTTCTTATATGTAGCTACTTCTAGCAGTGGGGAGCATCAGTAGCTTTTTACGTGTAGTCATCCCAACAACCGGGATTGAGTTTTAGTGGGCATCTGTGGTGGTGATTTGATTTATGAACAAGAGCGGACAGGGGCTTTGGCAGCTACTCCGATAGTGGTTATGATTGATGTTATTTGAAAATAGGGAACTGCTATGTAACAATGAGTGATTCAAATGGATGGAACGGTGGTCCTTACTTTGGAGTGGTACTAATTGCCATAGACTAGGGATGAGCAATAAATGCAGCCTTGCTGGCATCGCTCACATCCTCTGAACAAATTTTCTAAAAAGACTCGGCTGGTGTGCCATGGCACCCATACTACAGATCGCGTCAGATGTTCTGACGCCACACCTGGCCTGCGGCCAAAGCCATCCAGGCAATGTTCCCTCTAAAAAAAAAAAAAAAATTTTATGCACGGGATCTTAGAGGAAACAGCTTGTGAGCGGCCTGCGCGTTACCTTCCAGATTGCTGTGCGGCTGCGCAGGGAATATTGTTTCCAGGTGTTAAAGGTTACGTTCGGCCCTGACTGCACTGGGTAAATCGAAGAGGCTCAACAGTGTGGAGGGATCCTACCCGATTTTACCCCACCCCGCCCCATTCGGTGGAATTTCTCATCGGTGCGAAGCCCTGAAACCTTACTCTGGAACATGCACCTCAACTTCAGCCATCTCATAGAAATTCCTTCCGTGCTATTGCACACTTTGCAGAGGGGTTTCCTGTGCAAACTGCTCCTGTACAATCTCCACTTCTTCACCCTCTCCTCCTGTCTGGACAAGCCTTGGCGTGCCACCTTGCTGTCCGGCGGAGGTGAGGGACCCCAATGGATGACTCTCTATGCGGGAGTCCTTCTCTGCACCATTGGGGATCTAGGGTGGAGGGTGTTGCGTGGAGCAGTCATGTTGAGCAGGTTTTTAAGCGCCTTCATGGATTCCCAAACTTTGTGTAATTTTTGCAGCCTAAAGGAGTCCGTGGCCCATGTCTGTATGAAGTGTGAGAAGTTGCAGTCCCTGTATAGTTACCTGAAGGGGCTGCTCCTCGACCTTTGGCTACATTTTAGCCCCACTCGGTCAATCTTTGGCCCCCTGGTGCTTCAAGATTCAAGATCATTTTATTGCCATATGTAACTAGTACAATGGAATGCTCACTCCCCACTCACTCCCATAATACAAGCATATAATATAAAAGCAAAAAAATAAAAACAAGTATAAATAAAAACAATAAGCAAATAAGCAAAAAGCATAGCAATAACAGTCCAAGTTGCAGGATATGATGAATAGTACAAAAAAGCCTCAATTACTACTGGAAATAATAGTAATGTAATATGATAAATATATGGTAATATGAATATATATATATATATATATATATATATACATAAACATATAACTATAATATATGGGGCAGTGTGATTAGCAGTTCAGTAGACGCACTGCCTGTGGATAGAAACTGTTCTTAAACCTGCTGGTCCTGGTTCGGATGCTGCGGTACCGACGTCCGGACCGCAGGAGGGAGAACGGTTTGTGCCCAGGGTGATTGGGGTCCTGGATGATGGAGCGGGCCTTGTTCCGGCACCTGGTCTGGAAGATCTCCTCGATGGACGGAAGTGCGCACCCGATGGTCTTTTCTGCCGTATTCACAACTCTCTGGATGGCTTTCTTGTTCTGTGCAGTGGTGTTACCATACCACACATTGACACCACTCGTCAGGACACTATGGTGCCGCGGTAAAAGTTCACAAGCCACTGTGTGCTTATGCCGCATTTCCTCAGGCACCGTAGAGGGTAAAGGCGCTGGTGTGCCTTCTTCAGCATAGCCTCAGTATTATGGTTCCAGGCCAGGTCATCAGAGATCTGCAGACCCAGGAATCGGAAGCAACTGACGACTTCCACTGGTGTCCCGTCTATGCTGATGGGGCGATGGTTCCCTCGGTGGCTCCTGAAGTCCACGATGAGCTCCTTAGTTTTGCCAATGTTCAGGGCAAGGTTGTTGTCATTGCACCATCTCATCAGCTGGACTATCTCATCTCTGTACTCCGTCTCGTCATCGTTGCTTATCAGGCCAATTACTGTGGTGTCGTCGGCAAACTTGATAATCCGGTTATTGCTGTGTATGGCTGTACAGTCATGTGTAAACAGAGAGCACAGCCAAGGACTGAGGCAGCAGCCTTGTGGCGCTCCGGTGTTGAGAACCAAAGTGGATGAGGTGTTGTTCCCTATTTTCACCACTTGAGGCCTACCAGTCAGGAAATCCAGAATCCAATTGCAGATGGGGGTGCCCAGGCCTAGCTCCCTCAGTTTCAGGACCAGCTTGGAGGGAATAATAGTATTAAATGCAGAACTGTAGTCAATGAACAACAGTCTGACGTAAGTGTCCCTCCTGTCTAGGTGTTCCAGGGCAGTGTGTAGTGTTAGGGCGATGGCATCGTCTACAGACCTGTTCGCCCTATATGCGAACTGGAACGGGTCCAAGGAATCGGATATGATGCTGCTTATGTGTGTCATGACCAGCTTTTCCAGGCACTTCATGGCTATAGATGTTAGAGCCACGGGACGATAGTCATTGAGGCCTGTTACCTTGGTCTTCTTAGGTAACGGCACAATGGTTGTCTCCTTGAAGCACACTGGTACAACAGACTGCTGCAATGAGATGTTAAAAATGTCCGTGAACACAGGAGCCAGCTGGTCTGCGCAGGTCTTGAAGACACGGGGTGAAACCCTGTCTGGGCCGGCTGCCTTCCGTGCTTTCACCCTCCTGAAGGTTCTCCGGGCCTCGGATTCAGTCAGCTGTAATGTGTAATCCTCTGGGTGGCTGGGGGTTTTAATGGCCGGCTCAGTGTTCTCCCTCTCAAAGTGAGCATAAAAAGTATTCAGTTCATCTGGTAGGGAGGGATCGGTGTTGGTGACTCCTGCTGAGCTCCCCTTGTAGTTGGTGATGGCCCTTAGTCCCTGCCACATGCGTCTGGCGTCAGAGCCCCTGCCATACTGAGACTCTAGTTCTTATAGTCTCTTTTTGCTGCTTTGATAGCCTTTCTGAGGTCATACTTGGCCGCCTTGTAGGGTGTGCAAGTCGGAGGATCTTCTTGTGGGCCTGCTCCCAGGCTTGGCTATTACAGCAATTTGTAGGTCCAGGACAGGTGGAGCCCATGGGGGATGTGGTGGGGGGGGAGGGTGTCGCTCTGGCTGCCTGCCACTCTTCCGCGGTCTTGTCTGTGGCCCTGGAGAGGAAGCAAGCAGTGTCCACCGGTACGCTTGGTGCCTTCCGCGAACCATGGGAACCATGGTATAGGGTGTCTTGTAGACATCAATAATAAAATCCTGATTTAGTTGGGGAAATATCCTTTTGTTTTTGGTGGCTCTTGATGCTTATTTTGGCATCTTTTCAGTTTGATTGGACCATCCCATATTAGTGGTGCCCTAAAAGGGGCACTTGTGATGATTTTTGTTTAGTGACCCTGGGCAACCCAGCATCACCTTTATTGGTCCATCAAAAAAGGCCCATTCTATAGGCAAGACTTAATAACTGCTTTCTAAACTCATACAAGGCCATCAGTGTAACAATTTGCTCTGTTCAGACAGATCAATAATATATATTATGGGGGAGAAATTTGGTATCGCCCCGTTTGGGGCGCAATTATCGGCCGGGCACAAAGTTTAGCGCCTGGTACTAATTATCGCCTCCGACTGCAAACTTGGCTTCTATCGCCCCTGGAGGTGATTGGAGCGCTAAATCAGGCGCTACACACCTCTCTTAAGGCGCGAAGGCCGAGGAGCGAGGCGCTAGCTCAGAGCGCTGGCGAAGCTCATGTGATGTCAGTCAGCAATGGAACACAGACACACTGGCGCCGGCCAGTTCTTAAAGGGGAGGGTCGATCTTGCTCTCCATCTACACCCTGCTCATTGCAGCCTTGAATCTCGGCCTGGAGAGACCTGTACATCAATTCTGTTGGAAAGAACAATGGAGAGGCCCAGGGAAAGAGTTCAGAGTGCAGCCCCCATAGTTTCTTCTAAATCGATTCAGGGAAGTTCAAATCAAAATGAACCTACAAAGTGCTGCTCAGTACCCAAAACTTCTTCACACAGCATTGAAGTCTCTCTCCAGAAGTCAGTCTCTCTCTCTCTCTCTCTCTCTCTCTCTCTCTCTCTCTCTCTCTCAGAATGCGTGGTGCAAAAATGTCACCGACAAAAAAAGGCAGGAAGTGGCCGCCTTTAAATAGCGCTCCCCCAGCCCCTTCCTGACTGCAAAATGTTCCCCTCAACCTGTCATTGCTAGCGGCAGGTGGAAAGGCAGGTGTCGCCACTCCGGGGGGGCTACTGGGGCGTTGCATGCTCGACTGACGTCATGATCTGCGGGCGCAGGAGATCGTGATGGTCGTGTTTAGCACCGCCGCAAAATGTCTGGTCAATTTCATGAGAGGCGCAAACGTCGCCGTGCCCGGGCACTAGTCGCTTTGCGCCCCATTAGCGCCCTCTTAGGGCGCTAACGGGAGGCACAAAGCAACCGAATTTTTCCCCCTAGCCTTTTATTGGCAATCCAAAGAGTGATCTTATTTTAGATTATAACACCCACCAACTTTATAGGTGTTTTGCCATTAAAATTATCAGCACTTAATGAGCATTGTGAGACTCGTCCCTTTTTAAGGATTAATAGACTGATTCCACCAACGTTCTGAGCATACAATGTTCTTTTAGTGTCTTCCTATCACCTCGATGATCTTTTATAACATCTAACAGTCTTTTATTGAAGTTTCTCATTAAGCAATTTGTAGGGTGTGACGAGTGGCGTTCCCCGAGGATCTGTACTGCAGCCTCAGCTTTTCATTATATATATATTAATGACTTAGTTGAAGGAAGAGAGAGTTGTACATCCACATCTGCAGATGACACTAAGTTAGGTATATAGGGAAAAGGTGGGTAAATAGAGTAAAGGTACAGATCTAATAGAATTTTTTTTAATTCATTTTTATTGTGGGCATCGCTGGCAAGGCCAGCATTTATTGCCCATCCCTAATTGTCCTTGAGAAGGTGGTGGTGAGCTGCCTTCTTGAACCGCTGCAGTCTGTGTGGTGAAGGTGCTCCCACAGTGCTGTTAGGTAGGGAGTTCCAGGATTTTGACCCAGCGACAATGAAGGATCAGCGATATACTTCTAAGTCAGGATGATGTGTGACTTGGAGGTGGTGGTGTTCCCATGCGTCTGCTGCCCTTGTCCTTCCAGGTGGGCACAAGTCCCCAGATGTTGGTGAGGAGGACATTGCAGGGTCGACTGGGCTGGGTGTGCCGTTGCCGTGCCCATACAGAGTGGTCCATCCGGTTTTATTTTTATTATTTTGTTTCATAGTTTGTTACAACTGAATGGCTTGCTAGGCCATTTCAGAGGGCAATTAAGAGTCAACCACATTGTTGTGGGTTTGGAGTCACATTTCGGCCAGACCAGGTAATGACAGCGGATTTCCTTCCCTCAAGGGCATTTTTACGACAATCCGATAGTTTCATGGTTAGCATTACTGATACTAGTAATTATTCTAGATTTATTTAATTAACTGAATTTAAATTCCCCAGCTGCCCTGGTGGGCTTTGAACTCGTATCTCTGGATCAATTCCTGTGTTCCTCATTAACTCCCTTTCTGTGATTAAGGTATTGTTGATTATCTTCCTACCCTGCACCTCTACCTTTTCCTTTTTTCTCTTTTTCCAATGTCATTAAAATGCTTGTTTCACTTTTTTCAGTTTTGATGAAGGAATTACACCTGAAATATTACCCAATCTATTGCCTTTCCCACCTGACCTGCTGTGTCTGTCCAGCATTTTCTGTTCCTGATTTAAAAAAAAAAATCATCAAATTGAACCTACAGATCTACACGGCTATTTATTCATGGCAAGGGGTTAGGTCGTTCATTCAGGAGCTGCAATCTTGTCCTTCAATTGACCTGCCTTCAATTCCTCAACACATTACAGGCCGAAGCAGAATAAGATTTAAAAACTGACGAGAGTTGTAAAACATAACCCTTAGTATTCTTTGATTAATGTGGGGAAAACCCTCAATGTAATGAAGTGCCGTTCTTTGTTTTTGATGCAGAAATGGGACCATAGTGTTTAAATTAAGACACCATCTGAAAAGTCACAGGATGATCTTGCGGCCCTCAGTAAAATCGCCTTCTAGGCTTCAACAAATAATCTGTGGGTTGTGTGATCTTGCCAGTAAGGATAGGTAATACATCATGGCTGGTGAATGCATTTACAGACTACTTGTTTAGAGGTGCTGAAGGGTGAACCTTAGGCCTGTGCACCAGCTGTCGACAGAATGCTGCTGTCCCATCTGCTCAGTGCCCCGTCGCTCGGCTTGCAATTTTTTTTTAAAAAGGCAGAGCTCAGAATTAACCCTTTCCCGATCACATAATCCCCCCAAAAAAACAATCTTCAAGGGCTGCTTCATATTTTCTTGATTAAGAATGTCTTCCTTCTTTAGAATTGAGGGGCTGATGTAGCATGACCATTTTAAAAAGATTGGGACTGGAAATTTAATCATTTAGGCTGTGTTTTTAGGTCTTTGTTTCTTATTAGTTTTTCGTGTGTTTCTACTCCCCCCTCTGTAGTTAGAAGGCCTCCAAGATGAGATTCAGTGTTAGATATGACTGGGGATGAAGAGACTGTCAGAATGCGCAGCAGATTTAGGTCTCGGTAGATTCTGTGTTGTCTATCACTATGACGTAAAACAACTTTTAATTTAGTTGGCAATGGCCTCATTCTGCAGTCTCAGCAGTAAGTCATGGAATGGAGAGTGCGAAGAATGAAGCTATTGGATTGTTGGAAAGGCCGCTTGCAAATCGCACTTTGAGGTGTTTTGGTGCTCCATAAATCCAATCTGGCAATTTACCTCACCGTGAATACATGAATTACTAAAGCTTAGTCCTGTGGCATTGCTTCTCAGTTTGGATTCATCAGTATAGCTACAAAACAAACAATCTCTCTCTTTCTCTTTTTCTTTCTTTCCCCCCTTTCTTTCTTTCTCTCTTTCTCTCTTTCTTTCTTTCTCTCTTTCTCTCTTTCCCCCTCTTTCTCTCTCTTTCCCTTTCTCTCCCTCTCCTGCGAACTCTAGTTATCCCTCCATCTCTTTATAACATTTTGCTACGTTAAAGGTGCTACACAAATACAAGTTGTTAGAATTTGCTTAAATACAGTTTGTGACATACGTTGATAATTCTACACTGTGCTCTATTGATTAAAAGGTATGTGTTATCGATGAGAAGTTAGAGCAGTCTTTAATATGGTCATTGCCAGCAAATGGTGCACAGGGAATTGGCAGTATTACCAAAGGACAACATTATATTACACAGGATTGTAGTCTACACTGGTTCTATAACAGATGGTTTCTGTATTTGAAATCACCTTCTTGCAGCGGAAAATAAATAAAAGAAAGCTGGTATACTACAGGGGACAACAGACTTGATCCCAATTGTAACCTAAGCTGCTCTTTGAGAAGGGGTTGGGTTTGGGATGGATACCCAAATTATACCCCACCCAATTTTAATGCACCACAGACCCAAACCCATCCCTTTCTCACGTGGTGGGTTAGGTTAAAATTGGGGCTTTAGTGTGTCCTTAATGGCCCATAGGCGGTCACAGTGATCCTACAAATGATGAACTTGCAGGATGTTTGACCTATGCACCCACCTGGAGGATATATTGAAATACCGAAATTTTCCTTGCAGGGTACCTGTGACGGTAAATAATATCTTTGGTTGAATCTTTTCCCGCCAGCTGCCATTAACAAATAAGCTGGTTTCACACTTTTATTGGTGGTTTTTTTTCCACTGTTGTGGGTATTACGATTTCAACTTCCTCACCTTTTTTGACTTGTGTTCAGGCTGCAAAGGCAGTTTCGTTAACCGTACCAAATCCCTGAAACCTGAACACTCGTGCAAGCCATAAGTGAGAGTGCGTACCGCGGGTCGAGCTATTATCTCTTGCCTGTGATATGTTCCACCAGAGACCGCGTGGGATGTCCACCATGTTCTTCAGTCTACTCTGAAAGGTGGTTAAATACCATATTGTCAGATGGTTATATTTTAGCTAAAACTGGTGGTCAGGGTTTATTTACAAGATAACTACACAGAAGCAGAAAGACACACCAAGTTACTGATGGTATACGTACTTGGAAAACACAGATTTGGATCAATTCACAATGGGTTAAAATATCTTCTGTCTTTTGTAGAGATTCAACTGTGTTTCCTTACGTAGGTGGGTCAAGTTGGAACAGTTATAAGAACATGAGAACTAGGAGCTGGTGTAGGCCATTTGGCCCATTCGAGCCTGCTCCGCCATTCAACAAGATCATGGCTGCTGATCTACCTCAACTCCACCTTCCCTCACTATCCCCAAATCCCTTCATTCCCTTAGTTCCCAAAAATTTATCGACCTCTGTCTTGAATATACTCAACGACTGAGCATCCACAGCCCTCTGGGGTAGAGAATTCCAAAGATTCACCACCCTCTGTGTGAAGACATTTCTCCTCATCTCAGTCCTAAATGGCCGACCCCTTAGTCTGAGACTGTGACCCCTGGTTCTAAACTCCCCAGCCAGGGGAAAACATCCTTCCTGCATCTACTATGTCAAGCCCTGTATGAATTTTATATGTTTCAATTAGAGCACCTCTTATTCTTCTAAACTCTAGGGATTATAGGCCTAGTCTACTCAGTCGCTTCTCAAAGGGCAATCCCCTCATCCAAGGAAGCAGTCTAGTGAACCTTTATTGCACTCCCTCTAAGGCAAGTATGTCTTTCCTTAGATAAGGAGACCAGGACTGTACACAGTACTCCAGGTGTGGCCTCACCAATGCCCTGTATAATTGTAGTAAGACTTCTTTACTCTTATACTCTAATCCCTTTGTAAAAAAAGCTAACATACTATTTGGTTTCCTAATTGCTTGCTGTACCTGCATGTTAACTTTCTGTGATTCATGTACAAGGACACCCAGGTCCCTCTGAGTGCAAACATTTCCCAGTCTCTCACCATTCAAAAAATATTCTGCTTTTTTGTTTTTCCTACCAAAGTGGATAACTTCACATTTCCCCACATTGTATTCCATTTGCCATGTTCTTGCCCACTTGTCTGTCTCTCTGCAGCCTCTGTGTCCTCCTCACAGCTTACTTTCCCACCTAACTTTGTGTCCTCAGCAAACTTGGATACATTACACTCAGTCCCTTCATCTAAGTCATGGAATGTCTTCATGCAACACATGTTCATGTTGACACATTAATTATCTTCATCTCAAGTATAACCCTAATGATATGGCTGGGTTTTCCAGTTCTGTGGTCGGCAGTCTGCGATTTTCTGTCCAAACACACATACATTAACATTTCAAAGTGAACAGTAAATATCTGATTACCACGAGTAACAGCAACAAAGGAAGCCAGCCAACTTTCAGTGAATATGTGAATGAATTAGGGCAATTTTGTATAGTGCCCACCTCTCTGAAATGAAGAAAAAGAGAACCTTTTACAGATACGCCAATTTTTAATTCACATTTACTCACCAGCTAAAGACATATATTAAAAAAAGACATAATGCACCAGTCGCTGAAGGTAAGCATACAGGTGCAGCAGGTGGTTAAGAAGGCAAATGGTATGTTGGCCTTCATAGCAAGAGGATTTGAGTACAGGAGCAAGGATGTCTTGCTGCAGTTGTACAGGGTCTTGGTGAGACCACACCTTGAGTATTGTGTGCAGTTATGGTCGCCTTACCTGAGGAAGGATGTTCTTGTCATGGAGAGAGTGCAGCGAAGATTCACCAGACTGATACCTGGGATGGTAGGAATGACGTATGAGGAGAGATTGGGTCGATTAGGCTTATATTCGCTAGAATTTAGAAGAATGAGAGGGGATCTCATTGAAACTTATAAAATTATAACAGGACTAGACAGACTAGACGTAGGAAGGATGTTCCCGATGGTGGGGGAGTCCAGAACCAAGGGGCACAGTCTAAGGATAAGGGGTAAGCCATTTAGGACTGAGATGAGGAGGAATTTCTTCACCCAGAGAGAGGTAAACCTGCGGAGTTCTCTGCCACACAGGGCAGTTGAGGCTAATTCATTAAGTATATTCAAGAAGGAGTTGGATATATTTCTTGAGGCTAAAGGGATCAAGGGATATGGGGAGAAAGCAGGGACCGGGTACTGAATTTGGATGATCAGCCATGATCTCATTGAATGGCGGAGCAGGCTCGAGGGGCCGAATGGCCTACTCCTCCTCCTATCTTCTATGTTTCTATAATATGAAAATCTTTCCTTATTTGATGCAAGAGAAAACTCTGCTTTCATCGCAGTGAATACCATATAGATAAAGTTTAGGAAACAGGAAATCCAACCGAAACTGCACCATCCATATGAAACTATCATCTGGTCTGAATCTATGTAGAGATTATTTAAATCAGATCTGTTAGAAATTGTGCAGAAAACCCATACTGATTGCCTTGCAATGAATGCAGATAATAGAGAAGTGTGCAATTTTTTTTTTCGTTTCCTCTCGGAGAAAACTGATTTGTTGCCCCCAAGAGTGCAATAGAAATTAGGATTGGAGTCAAGTTCCCCTGAACTATAGTAGAGCCAGAGGAAGTAGACATTTTTTAATATTTTGGATCTGCCCCAGATTTGACAGCAGGTCTCTCATCCCCACTGGCTAGCGTAGATGCAGTCCAGCACCGTAATTATCCTATCATAACAAACTGGCCAGCAATCAAATTTTTATTCCAATTTTGTGGAGAAGCTGTGTAGCCTGAGTTACTGTTCCTTTGTGGTATGTGTGTGTGTGTGTGTGTGGGTTCAGTGGTGGCTGGACGGGGGCGTGGAGGGAACTGGGTTTGAACAAAATTGAAAGTAAACCAGTCCAATATCGTTATAAGCCGAGACACTGCACTGTGTGCGGTAGTAGCACACGGACACTGAGGGGGAGAATTTCTGCAGGGCTTCTACCGATTGTCTGGTGTAACTTTGCCTACAGAGCCTCGGAAACTCCAGAAAAACCCCCCAGCATTTACGCCATTCTCCCAGGGCTTCCGTGCCTCTTCCGGCGGAGGGAGATTGGGAGAGCCCTCCATCCAAAATTTACCCCCTTAATGCATTTGTGCAAAATGATTTCCCCCGCTATTTCAACGGCGGAATTAACCTGCTTATTAAGCTGTGGAATCCTCCCCCCCCCCCCCCCCAAACCTCTTTGCCTCTCCACCTCTCTCCCCTCCTATAAGACCCTGCTTAAAACCTACCGCTTTGACCAGGCTTTTGTCCTAATGCCTCCTTATGTGGCTCGGTGTCCAATTCTGTTTGATAATCGCTCCTGTGAAGCACCTCGTGATGTTTTATTAGGTTAAAGGCACTATATAAATGCAGGTTGTTATTTAGCAGACAAGATCGTTTCACATAAGAGGTACGAAGGAGTCAGATGCTAATACAGTGAACTCTCGTTTAAACGGCACCTAATTATCCGGAATTCTCTAATAACTGGCAAAATTGATACTCAGAAAACAACACCTCAATAACCGGAAATGTTGCCGAGTCCGAGTCTCCCGCGGTGGCCGAGTTAGTCAGTGGGGGAAGTTCTCCAAACCGCCACTACTCGGCATCTTGGCACTGTCGGAAGTCTCTTCCGATCCGAATATCTCAATAGCCTCGGTAGATATACCTCTCCAACCGGCGCCACCCCAGTCCTGTCGGTGCCGGATACGAAAGAGTTTACTATAGTACACTGCGTACTTTCCACTCTATTCTAACATTCTAACAGGACTAGACAGACTAGACACAGGAAGGATGTTCCCAATGGCGGGGGAGTCCAGAACCACGGGTCACAGTCTAAAGATAAGGGGTAAGCCATTTAGGACAGAGATGAGGAGGAATTTTTCATCCAGAGAGTGGTGAACCTGTGGAATTCTCTACCACAGAAGGCAGTTGAGGCCAATTCATTAAATATATTCAAGAAGGAGTTAGATATATTTCTTAAGGCTAAAGGGATCAAGGGATATGGGGAGAAAGCAGGGACAGGGTACTGAGTTTGGATGATCAGCCATGATCTCATTGAATGGCGGAGCAGGCTCAAGGGGCCGAATGGCCTACTCCTGCTCCTATCTTCTATGTTTCTATAGTGTTAAACACTATACCTTTGGGCCTGTACCTGACGACTGTTTCTCTTGATGCTCTTTTATAGAATGGCATTTGGAAAATCGCGGTTAAACGATATTGGACTTGAACTGGCTTTCTTGCCCCCATTTAGTACTTTAAAGAGGTGTTACTGTCTGAATGAAAAGCTTTCAGACAGGAAACAGCTACAACAGTCTGCCCTGAAAACGCTCTCCTCCCCACCAGTGTGTCTGCTCGGGAACGATCTCGTTGCAGCAGATTCCATCTTAAAACAATAAATTTGCAGCGCCAGTGAAAAAAGTCATGAGCCACAGATAATAAAATTTGGTAATTTATTCGACATGTGAAAGATTCTGTGCCTTATTTATAACTTTTGGGAAGGGCCATAATCTTGAGCAGTTACTTGCTTGAGGGCTACTCCGACTTAATCGACCATAAATCTTACTTTTTTTTTTAAAAGAATCATTTACGTCTTTTGTTTTTTCTCTCTCTCTCACACACACACACAAGCTGGTGGACACTGAGGTCAGACACATGAAGCAACAGAGGGTGGCTGCTCATGCACTTTCCAACTGGATCATCGGTTTTTGAGGTGACCATAAAATACTTTTGAAAATTGAAGCAGTAAAGGTGCTCTTTGCAGTTAAAAAGCACCGTGCACAAACATGATTATAACTATTTGATTTCTCCTTCATTCAGATGCATTTTACACACGCAAAACTTTTTTAAATATTCCCCCCCCACCCCCGCCCACCCCCGCATACCATCAGCTCTTGGATTTAGCAAAAAGTAGCTACCCTATGCTGTAGTTCTGCTGGAGGGGATGGGGTGGGGGCTAAGTGCCCCTCAGCCTGTTTCAAGAGTACCACAGCCTTATAACGTTAACTGGACAGCAGGACAGTTACAGTCAGAAATATGCATTAAAGGCGCTGTTATTTTGGCTGAACAGTCTGGTTAAAGGTTTGCGTTGCTACGTGGAGAAGGAGCGAAAAGGGTATTGCAATTATGGACCCAGCTTACAACCCATGGTGGACCGTGGGATTTTATCTAGCATTCCTCCGCTGCATACTAAATCTGTCGCAATCTCTGCTGTGCAAATTGTTCCACAGCAAAGCCTTGAAAATAATTGGTTTGGGAGGATCTGCAATGATCCTCTGCACATAGAGTCATAGGGGGAGAAATTCGGTTGCTTAGCGCCTCCTGTTAGTGCCTCCGGGGGGGGGGCACTAACAGGGTGCTAGGATCTTAGCGCCCGAGCGCGGCGGTTTTAGCGCCGCTCACGGAATTGACCAGTCATTTTGCAGCGGCGCTAAACACTACCGCCACGATCTCCTGCGCCCGCAGATCATGACGTCAGTCAAGCGTGCAACGCCCCGGTAGCACCCCGGACCGGATATTGAGTCCCGCCCCCTGCCTTAGCACCTGCCGCTAGGAATGACAGGTAGAGGGGAACGTTTTCAAGTCGGGAAGGGGCTGGGGGAGTGCTATTTAAAGGTAGGCGCTTCCTGCCTTTTCTTGTCGGCAAAATTTTTGGTTTTAACGCTGTCCTAAGGAGTTTTGGCCCTCAGCACCACTTTTGAGGTTCCTGAGTGCTGAGCTTTTTCCCTGGGCCTATCCATTAGTGCTTCCAACACAATCGCTTTTGAGGTCGCTCCAAGATTCAAGGCTGCAATGAGCAGGGTGTGGCTGGCCAGCAAGATGGCCCCTTCCTTTTAAGAACTGGACAGCGCCAGTCTGTCTGGCTTCCATGGTAATTGGCATCGCCTGAGCTTCTGTAGCGTTCTGAGATAGCGCCTCGTTCCCTGACATTAGCGCCTTAAGAGAGGTGTGTAGCGCCTGATTTAATGCTCAAATCACCTCCAGGGGCGATAGAGGCGAATTTTGCAGTCGGAGGCAATAATTAGCGCCCAGCACTAAACTTTGCGCCCGGCCGATATTAGCGCCCCAAAATGTGCGATACCCAATTTTTTCCCCACAGATTCATAATGGCACAGAAGGAGGCCATTTGGCCCATCGAGTTCATGCCGGCTCTCTGTAGAGCAATCCAGTCAGTCCCATTCCCCCGCTCTATCCCTGTAGTCCTGCAAGTTTATTTCCCTCAAGTGCCTATCCAGTCTCCCCTTGAAAACATCGAGTGTCTCCGCTTCCACCACTTCCCTCGGCAGCGAGTTCCAGGTCTTCACCACTCGCTGCGTAAAAAAGTTTTTCCTCACATCCCCCCTTGTATCTCTTGCCCAAAACCTTAAATCTATGTCCCCTAGTCCTTGTACCATCAACTAGTGGGAACAGCCTTTCCCTGCCTAGCCTATCCAAACCCGTCATAATCTTGTACGCCTCTGTCAAATCACCCCTCAACCTCCTTTGCTCTAATGAAAACAAATTTAGTCAATGAAAAGAATATTTACAAGTTAGGATCTTAGATAAACTGCAGCAATACTGTTGCGCATCCCTGGAAGAGTCTATTACAACAGATTGGCAACTTTGACTGACATCCCGTGGATACTAGTCACACAAACCATCACGATCACAAAAGGATTATCTGGGATAGTACGTTGGTGTGTAGACTGTGTGCATTAGGTAGCAAACGGCCACGCGATGAATGGAAGTTCAGCTGTTGTTGTTCAAGGAAAGCTGGAAAAAATGCACTGAAAGTAATAGTCCAAAAGGGTCATTAGACGGTGTCAGCGGGAAAAGCTGGGAGGTTATTTATAGCCCGAAGAGCCAGAACACATTTGCATACATCACTGACTCCTCAAGGACAACAGATGGTTGATATTAAACTGAGAACCCGCCAGCATCACTGCCAGCAACCCAATAATTTGGGTGTTATATTTTGTGTTATATCATTTCCAAATCCGAAACTCTGTCTTCAGTAATTCTAGCCAACTAATTGATCTATGGGGATCTTACTCATTTACACATCACTATAGGAATTAGCCCTATCGTTATAAAAGTGCGTGCATGTTTATTGAGGTGTATAAATTTATGAGTGGCCTAGACAGAGTGGATAGGAAGGACCTATTTCCTTTAGCTGAGGGGTCAACAACCAGGGGGCATAGATTTAAAGTAATTGGTAGGAGGTTTAGAGGGGGTTTAAGGGGAAATTTCTTCACCCAGGGGGTGGTGGGGGTCTGGAACTCGCTGCCTGAAAGGGCGGTAGAGGCAGAACCTCTCACCACATTTAAAAAGTGCTTGGATATGCACGAAGTGCCGTAACCTACAGGACTACGGACCAAGTGCTGGAAAGTGGGATTAGGCTGGACAGCTCTTTGTCAGTTGACACGGACACGATGGGCCAAAATAGCATCCTCCCGTGCTATAAAAGCGGACTTCCACCTAGCTTTGAAGCCAGTCTAGCTACTGGCAGCCACCATTCTTTAAATTAAATGATTAGAAAATGACATTGTACACATGCTGCATGGCAAACCTGTGAAAATATTCTATTGTTTCTGTTTTTAAAGGGATTACTTCTCAGGTGGATGTAAAAGATCCCATGGCACTATTTTGAAGAAGAGCAGGGGAGTTCTCCCCGGTGTCCTGGGCCAATATTTACCCCTCGACCAACGTCACTAAAACAAATGACCTGGTCATTATTACATTGCTGTTTGCGGGAGCTTGCTGTGCGCAAATTGGCTGCTGTGTTTCCCAAATTACAACAGTGATTGCACTTCAAAAACTACTTCATTGGCTCTAAAGCGCTTTGGGATGTTTGGAGGTTGTGAAAGGCGCTGTATCAATCTTTCTTCTTTTCCACATTGATTACCGCAATTGTTCTAAAATTATTGGATTCACCCACCACTCCCACACTAATAAATGAGAATGGATTTTAATCAGCTCAATCAAAACCAAAAGAAATAAATCCTTGCATTTATATAGAGCCTTATCGTGTGCTCGCAAAACGCTTAACAGAAAAGTGCAGCACCTGTTGTTACATAAGAACATATAAGAAATAGGAGCAGGAGTAGGCCAATCGGCCCCTCGAGCCTGCTCTGCCATTCAATAAGATCATGGCTGATCTGATCCTAACCATCAATCTACTATCACAGAACCATCTCCTGAATCTAACAGAATTAGACACACGAAATAGGAGCAGGATCAGGCTACACGGCCCCTGGGCCTGCTCCGCTACCCACAGGGCCATGTCCGATCTGAACCTAGACTCATGTCCAAATTCCTGCCTGCTCCCCATAACCCTTAATTCCCTTTACTTCTAGGAAACTGTCTATTTCTGTTTTAAATTTATGTAATGATGTAACTTCTACAGCTTTTTGGGGCAGCATATTCCATGGACCTACCACCCTCTGAGTGAAGTAGTTCCTCCTCATCTCAGTTTTGAAAGAGCAGCCCCTTATTCTAAGACTATGCCCCCTAGTTCTAGTTTCACCCATCATCGGGAACATCCTCCCCGCATCCACCCGATCCAACCCCTTCACAATCTTATATGTTTCAATAAGATCGCCTCTCATTCTTCTGAACTCCAATGAGTAGAGTCCCAATCTACTCAACCTCTCCTCATATATAGCTCAATTAAGGGCTCAACTCCAGTAGTGATACCTCTCCAGTCTGGAAAAAATGGCTCTTTGCAAAGATAGATAAAATTAACCAGGACTATAGGTTAGATAAGAATCTGCAGGTTATTTATTACAAAAGCCCAGTAACTCCAAGTTTTTCTAATTATAGTTGCATAGCAACAGCTCCTTTTCACTCCTATAACAAATATGCAGATTGCTCTTTCCTTCCACACACTGCAAGGTACAGACATTGCACAGCATAAGCCATTGAGAGAATTGGCAGAAAACAATGGTGGCCTATACTTCAGGGTTGCTCTTGCAGGAAGATCCTAGATTTGATCGATTAAGATGTCAACCGTGGCTCAGAGCATAGCACCTTCGCCTCGGAGTCAGAAGGTTGTGGGTTCAGAGTCCCACTCCGGAGACTTGAGCACAAAAATCTAGGCTGACACTCCAGCGCAGCGCTCCCTCAGTCCGAGGTGCCGTCTTTCAGATGAGATGTTAAACGTCTGCTCTCTCAGGTGGACGCAAAGGATCCCGCGGCACTATTTCGAAGAAGAGCAGGGGAGTTATCCCCGGTGTCCTGGGCCACTATTTATCCCTCAATCAACATCACTAAAACAGATTATCTGGTCATTATCACATTGCTGTTTGTGGGAGCTTGCTGTGCGCAAATTGGCTGCCGTGTTTCCCACATTACAACAATGACTGCAGTTCAAAAAGTAATTCATTGGCTGTAAAGCGCTTTGGGATGTGCGGTGGTCGTGAAAGGCGCTATATAAATGCAAGTCTTTCTTTTTACTGTCTGTGCTGAGTTAGCTTATCTCAGTGGTGGTGTCCTCAGCCAGCTGTGCGAGGGAAAGGAACAATCAGCCAGGGTTACTGCTCTTGACCATTATCCAGTGAGCGCTGTTGGAAAATGTCCAAACGCTGGCTGAGGGCAGAACTTGAACACGGTTGTGATGCCCCCCCCCCTGCCCCCCATGGTTGAATAACCTCTGGCACTCACCCATGACGAATGGGCCACTTGGCAAAGGTACTGGAGGGCAGCTGGCACCCAAAGAACTGAACCCCAACAGCTGCAGAAGAGAAGAGCAAAAACCTGGCGGCAGAGAGAACAATTCAGTGTTAGATTGCATTGTGACCAACAAAAGTTAAATTTGTGAGCCCCTGAACGTGTCCGGCAGCCCCTTACATTCAGGTTCCCATGCTTCTTTTCAGACTGTTGTGGAATTGAAGTGGTGGCCAGCACTCCCCAACTTCAGTGCTGATGAGTAAGGTTTTATTCTGCGAGTATACTGCCTTCTCGGCTCAGACTTGGGTTTTTCCCGGCCTCTCACAAAGCGCTCTTAAAAGTTTATTTGTATTCGGACCTTAGCTCTGCACTGAAGTTGCCGAATAATAAACTCCCCACAAGGAGGAGTCCAAGAAAGCTCATGGGGGTGCGATAAACAGAAGTTGAGGAGACGAGGCCTATGTGCACTAGAGTTTAGAAGACTGAGAGGTGATCTTGTTGAAACATATAAAATTCTTAAGGGGCTTGACAGAGTAGATGTTGGGAGGATGTTTCCCCAGGCTGGGGGGTCTAGAACCAGGGGTCACAGTCTCAGAATAAAGGGTCGGCCATTTAGGACTGAGATCAGGAGAAATTTCTTCACTCAGAGGGTGGTGAATCTTTGGAATTCTCTACCCCAGGGGGCTGTGGCTGCTCAGTCGTTGAGTATATTCAAGACCGAGTTGGATAGATTTTTGTATACTAAGGGAATTAAGAGATATGGGGGGGGGGGGCGGGGGTGGAATTGGAGTTGAGGTAATAGATCAGCCATGATCTTATTGAATGGAGGAGCAGGTTCAAAGGGCCGAATGGCCAATGCCTGCTCCTATTTCTTATGTTCTTATAAGAGAACTGAAAATATAGAGCTGCATTTCGAGTGTGGATCCTTCATCAGCATCCAGAGTCTTGACAAAGGGTCAACACTCAAAACGTTGAGCCTTTTAACCTCACCATGGCCACTGCTATCTCAGTTGTAGACGGATTAAGAAATAAAGTTAAATTCAAACTCAGAAGCAAACACAGGAAATGCTGGAAGTGCAGAGCAAGATGAGGCAGAGAAAGAGATTTGATTGAGGTGTTCAAAATCATGAAAGGTTTTGATAGAGTAAATAAGGAGAAACTGTTTCCAGTGGCAGAAGGGTCGGTAATCGGAGGACACAGAGTTAATTGGCAAAAGAACCAGAGGAGACGCGAGGAAACATTGTTTTTACGCAGCGAGTTGTTGTGATCTGGAACACGCTGCCTGAAAGGGCGGCGGAAGCAGATTCAATGGTAACTTCCAAAAGAGAATCGGATAAATACTTGAAGGGAAAAAATTACAGGACTATGGGGAAAGAGGAGAGTGGGATTAATTGGATAGCTCTACCAAAGAGCTGGCACAGGACCGATGGACTGAATGGCCTCCTTCTGTGCTGTATCGTTCTAAGAGACAGGGTTATATTTTGGGTGGTACACAACATCAGGGGAGAGGTAGGATTACACACATTTTAGTATTTTTTTCTTTCAGATGGTGCGCATTTTCTGGGGGTTTTTTCCCCTCCAGATTTCCTTTGTTTGAAGTATTTCTTTCATCCCTAAATTAAAACCCATCTGGACAGGTTCACATTGATTTAAGGAAGTGCCAGAGGGGAAAGCTTCGAGAAGGCCCCTGCGCAGCCAGTGGGACCTCGTGTGCAGCCAACACATCTAGGAAAATGGTGGGCAGTCTGGTGTGATTTTCTGGTCTGCGCTGGCTGCATGAGACCCCTTCAGCAGTGCGGGGCGACTTGAAAACTCTTGTATGTATGAAGGCCCACAGATGTAATTTTTCTGATCTTTTCCCGGGTGTTTATTTTAAGTGTGAAACCAGATGCTCTCTTCATTAAGTCGGGAGGGATGGGATTGTCTGAGTGCGATAGATTAGCGAGATACATGGGAACCTGAGGTGCCTACCTTTAACCTCACCTACAGGCTGAAGCCTTTATTTAGCTCTGAACAAACTGCATTCCAGATGGCATTAGCCTTTAATTCTGTTTGCAGGGCTGCCTTTAAGGAACAGCGTCCTTTAAAAAAAAAAGTATTATATCTACTGGCTGGGAAATTCCTTGGGGGCCGCTACTGCATGTAAACAGGGTTTCCGCTGCACTTCCGGTAGAGTGACGTCCGCGGAGCGGGAGCATCACCAGGCAATTCCCGACTGTTATCCTTTTGGTGAATAATTCTGTGGTGAGGCAAGTCAGTACTGGGGAATGCAATGGGGAATGTGGTTGGTAAAATTTTAGAGTCCATTATTAAGGAGACAGTAACGGGACATTTGGATAAACATAATTTAATAGGACAAAGTCAGCATGGTTTTACGAAGAGGAAGTCATGTTTGACAAATTTGCTTGAGTTCTTTGAGGATGTAACATACAGGGTAGATAAAGGGGAACCAGTGGACGTAGTGTATTTAGACTTCCAAAAGGCATTTGACAAGGTGCTACATAAAAGATTATTGCTCAAGATAAAAAATCACGGGATTGGGGGTAATATTCTGGCATGGGTGGAGGATTGGCTATCTAACAGAAAACAGAGAGTGGGGATAAATGGTTCATTCTCAGACTGGCAATCAGTAACTAGTGGTGTTCCGCAGGGGTCAGTGCTGGGTCCCCAACTCTTTACAACCTATATTAACGATTTGGAGGACGGGACCGAGTGTAACATATCAAAGTTTGCAGATGATACAAAGATGGAAGGGAAAGTAGTGAGTGCAAAGGGACATAGACAGGCTAAGTAAGTGGGCAGAGATTTGGCAGATGGAATATAATACTGGAAAGTGTGAGGTTATGCACTTTGGCAGGAAAAATCATAGAGCAAGTTATTATCTTAATGGCAAGAAACTGGAAAGTACTGCAGTACAAAGGGATCTGGGGGTCCTGGTGCACGAAACACAAAAAGTTAGTATGCAGGTGCAGCAGGTGATCAAGAAGGCCAATGGAATGTTGGCTTTTATTGCTCGGGGGATGGAATATAAAAACAGGGAGGTATTGCTGCAGTTGTACAAGGTATTGGTGAGACCACACGTGGAATACTGCATACAGTTTTGGTGTCCATACTTAAGAAAAGACATACTTGCTCTCGAGGCAGTACAAAGAAGGTTCACTCGGTTAATCCCGGGGATGAGGGGGTTGACATATGAGGAGAGGTTGAGTAGATTGGGACTCTACTCATTGGAGTTCAGAAGAATGAGAGGCGATCTTATTGAAACATATAAGATTGTGAAGTGGCTTGATCGGGTGGATGTGGTGAGGATGTTCCCAATGATGGGTTAAACTAGAACTAGGGGGCATAATCTTAGAATAAGGGGCTGCTCTTTCAAAACTAAGATGAGGAAAAACTTCTTCACTCAGAGGGTGGTAGGTCTGTGGAATTTGCTGCCCCAGAGAGCTGTGGAAGCTACATCATTAAATAAATTTAAAACAGAAATAGACAGTTTCCTAGAAGTAAGGAGAATTAGGGGTTACGGGGAGCGGATAGGAAATTGGACATGAGGCTAGGTTCGGATCGGTCATGGCCCTGTGGGTGGCGGAGCAGGCCCAGGGGCCGTGTAGCCTGGTCCTGCTCCTGCTTCTTGTGTTCTAATTCTGTGTTAGATTTCAGGAGATGGTTCTATTCACAGGGATTAGTGGAGACCTCGGGAACAGGCTGCCAGCTAGGAGTCCTTCAAGAGTAAATTGGGCCTGTTCCTGGCTGGGGTGGAGATCACCTCTTACAGAAGGTAAGTACTGCAGGAAATACAGGGACAGAGTGATCTCCTGGACGAGTTTCGATCGCCTAGATGGGCCGGAGAGGAATTTCCCAGATTTTTTCTCCCAAATTGGCCATTGGGTTTTTTATCTGGTTTTTCGCCTCTCCCGGGAGATCACATGGGTTCGGGTGGGATGGAGAGTGAAAGTAGATTTGAGGTTAGGATCAGATCAGCCATGATCTTATTGAATGGTGGAGCAGGCTCGAGGGGCCGATTGGCCTACTCCTGCTCCTATTTCTTATGTTCTTATTTCTTATGTTCTAACACTATTTGGGCACCTGGTTTCAGCATCATGTATTCAAGAACTCTATAGGTTAGACACAGAAAGAAAGACCTTTCACGACCTCAGGACAACCCAAAGTGCTTTACAGCCAATGAAGTACTTTTTGAAGTGGAGTCACTGTTGTGATGTGAGAAACGCGGCAGCCAATTTGCGCACAGCAAGCTCCCGCAAACACCAATGTGATAATGACCAGATAATCTGTTTTAGTGATGTTGCTTGAGTTAAAAATATTGGCTAGGGCACTGGGGATAACTCCCCTGCTCTTCTTCAAAATAGTGCCATGGATCCTTTTACATCCACCTGAAAGAGCAGGCTTCTTGGTTTAATATCTCATCCAAAAGACGGCACCTCCAACAGCGTAGCACTCCCTCAGTATTGCACTGCAGTGCCAGCCTAGATTTTGTGCTCAAGTCTCTAGAGCGTGTCTTGAACCCATAACCTTTTGACTCCGAGTAAGAATGCTACCAACTGAGCCACAGCTGACACAGGTTCAACTGTTTCCAAACCCCCCACCTCAGAAGAGCACCTCTCTACCGCAACAATGAGATTTCCATTTCCCACACCAGTCATCCGTGTGAACCTAATCGATTGCCAAGGTGTGTCGACTTGTGAGCAGTTTCTTTTTTTTTTGCTGTGGATTCACACCCACCGTAACCTGAATTCAGACGGACCCAACTCATCTCACGTAGAAGCAGTTCACGTGGCAGCCCTGGCAGACCTCCTACTCATCTGCCGGGGCTGGATTTGAATCCAGCACCAGCTGTGAAAGGGTAGTGTCCCACCCATTGCGTTAAGCGCAACTAATTCAAGGAGCCACGTGTGTTGTTTCTTTCTTGCCCCTACTCCAACAAATCCAGGCTCCAGAGACATCCCAGGGCCGACAAGAGCCTAGAGCGACAACTGGAGCAGCAGGTCTGGGTAGGGCCACAACTGAGGGGGGATTGTGTTCTCAAGTGACCCCGAGTTATTTAATGAGTACCACTGGTTTAACAAACACTGCGCCATATAACTCACACTGGAGTATAAAATACACGGTGTAAGTTTTGGTGAGACTTACGTATATGAATTACTGAGCAAAGCACTGTCCACAATGCGGTAACTTTATATTTATTAGATATTTACAGTCTTAGATGTATTAGATAAAATACATAACTAGTTCACCAACAAATTTTATGGATGGATCCTATGCAGATATTCATATCTAAACACTTCATATAAAAAGGACTAATATTCAATACTTAAACGTACCTATTTTTTAAGTTACAATTAGATCTATAATAAAATAAAGCACAAACAATTCACTATTATATATACAAAAATCTTTCAGGAGAAAGAGGTGGTCAGCATATGCTATGCTACTGTCTTTTAAGTGAAATGATTCACAATATTAATGAAAGATCAATGATTTTAGCAAACACCCTTCCTCCTCACTGTGTTCAAATCGACAATCATTACACAGGAGCCTACTCTAGCCTATTGTTTTTTTTGAATCTAGCCTATTGTTTCCCAGGGCCTCAACACTGGCAACTCCTTAGCTCTCCGCAGTCTACCCTTCTCCTCCAATCGTCGGGTTTATAAATCCAAGTTTGGCATCCCCTCATCACTGCTGCTTAGTTTGCCTTCACTTCTCTTTTCAAATTTGATGGTGTCCTGTGTTATGGCTCTTGGCCCTGTGTGTGGGTTTCACGATAAAGAAAGATAGATCTCGATCGACCGGGAGTGAAAGGGAAGTGGTGGTCATGGGTTGCAATGAAAAGGTTAAATCCTGCGAGGACTAGATCTGTTTGTCTTTGTCTGGAGCCATCTGTGCTCTCGGTGTAAATACTACTTTGCGTAGAAGTCGATCCACAGGAAGTCTGGATAAAGGCCAGCCATGCACTACAGGGTATATATACGGGCAATGGTGACGAGCTGGCTTTCTTGGTGAATTCCAATGCAAAACACACACCCTTCATTGCAATCATTAAGAGCTCTTAGTAGTGCTCTGGTGTGTGTCTGGTTTTATATTATATTTGTGCATTCACCCAGCATATAGGCCTCAAATAAACCCCTGAAGTAACAGCATACTTTAAAAAAAAATCCATGGTTAATGGACCCCTTGTTAAATTGTAATGTTGGAAAATTCAGAATTGATGGGCCTGCATCCTTCAAATTTATGTCACTTCTTTTTGCATTTGTACTCATCAAAGCCACTGCTGGGAAATGGTTGAGAGCTCTTGCACTGAGTGACACCACGAGATGGACAAGGAACATGAGCAGCACGGCTGATAATCAAACCGTGACTCTGTCAGTCCAGCGAGAGTAGGAATGCCTGAGTGCTATCCTATACTAAAGGCTCCATTATTAGTCAGAAACAAGCGCTCTACTCGGAGCTCCGACACGGCAAGAGAGCCCCAGGTGGGCAGAAGAAACGCTTCAAGGACACCCTCAAAGCCTCCTTGAAAAAGTGCAACATCCCCACCGACGCCTGGGAATCCCTGGCCCAAGACCACGCAAAGCGGAGGAGAAGCATCCGGGAAGGCGGCGAACACCTCGAGTCTCTTCGCCGGGAGCAAGCGGAAGCCAAGCGCAGGCAGCGCAAACAGCGCACGTCAACCCAAGCACCCCACCCACCCGCCCCTTCAACCACCGTCTGCCCCACCTGTGACAGAGACTGTAGGTCCCGCATTGGACTCATCAGTCACCTGAGAACTCATTTTTAATGTGGAAGCAAGTCAGCCTCGGTTCCCGAGGGACTGCCTAAGAAGAAGAAGAGATTGGTCAGAATGTAAAAGTTTGCCGTTTTTGCAACCTAAGTGCTGTGGATATTCTTCATTGCAGTCGGGAAATATTAATACTGGATCGTTATTGTCTTTAGTTAGAAGTGTTCTTGCTACCATAAAATCTGCATAGGTTGCAGGTGACGCAGGTTTTTACAGCATGCAAACCTGGTGGTGACTTAAGCCATTGTGTTTCCACCAACCAGGGATAACGTTGCTAGTGAAACCTTTAGGCTGGTATATCCAATACACTGGATTTTACAGTAATTAGAGCCCTGAGTTACCATAATCCAGTTAAACAATTAATGACTTCCTGAGTATAACTGTGTGTTTCTCGCATCTTTAGTTGTGACTAAATACTGGAAATCCCCAACTCCTGTGTTCAGTCATATGGCTAAGTACTTAAAAGCTTTTATTGCAAGTCCCCGCACCAGACCATTTTAAGCTTAGTGGAGTCAGCCGAGGAGACAGATTGGGAATAACTATAGGAGATCTTGAGCCTTAAATCACCGCAGCTCAGCGCTGGCAATTACACAATATCCTGTAGTGGTCTTGTGTCGGGAGTCTCCTGAAAAGTAAAGTAAAAGACAGTAAACCAGAGTGGAGACTCCCTTTAAGAACGAGTTCACAATTCTCTGGCAAGGAGAAGCATGTGATTGATGAAAAGGAATTGTGTGGCCAATTTTGTAAGGCTTGGGGAAGTCCATTGAGAGCAGGAGAAGCTATACAAATTTTGAAAATAAAATTGAATATAACCCTTTGCGTATATGCTGGTCATAAATGTCCTTAAACGTACACTTAATTGGCTCTAATGGTAAGATGTGAGGGGTGGTTGTGTAAGATAATTGTACAAACTTGAGGGAAATATATATATATTATTATATATAAGAGACGGTAACGTTATGGCTAGATTGGCACAAAACATGTACAGCTGGTCAGAGGACAGAGATCAGTCATCTCCTAGTTTCAGTTAAAGGTGTCTATGAGAGTTGTAAGTCCATTTAAGTTAAATTCCTGTTGAAACAGTCACAAGGCTGCATCCTGTCTTATATTCGTGGGTTTTAATTTAAACTGCAATAAGCCAACCACAAAAAACTAACAGTGTGGCTATTTCGCCGCGTTCTCCTTACACTCATATTCACACAGTCTAATCTTCTACGGGATTTCCCCACCCTGATACCATTCAACCCCCGAGACCCCACCACCTCAGTCTTGGTGCAGGAGCTCGTGTGGGCTCTCCACTCTCAGGTGTGATAAAGTCGTGATCCAGTCCTAGTTCGTACATGCAGTAGAAATTGTAGGCCGCCATCGCCAAGGTTGGGAAAAATGTCAGCCCGAATCCAAAGCCGCGATAGGCACTGCTCAATCTGGCTGTAATCCAATATATCAGCCTGTAAGAGATGCACAACAAATTGTATCAGTTATAGACTTAGTGAGGTTCCTGTCACAATCAGGATCTTCTTTGTGACTGGGGAGTGTATGCGTGTGCGTGTGTGCATGTGCATGTGCATGTGTGGTTCTGTTGAAAGGTCATCGACCTGAAACGTTAACTCTGTTCCTCTCTCCACGGATGCTGCCTGACCTGCTGAGTTTTTCCAGCATTTTCTGTTTTTATTTCAGATCCCAGCATCCGCAGTGTTTTGCTTTTGTCTTGTATGTGCGTGTCGGCATACGTGTGTGCGCTCGCATGTGCGCGTGTGTGTATGTAAGTCAGTGGGCACGTGTCTAACAGAGAGCATTAAAGAACATTTTGGAAACTGTTACTCTCTTTAACAAGACTCAATATGGTTTGAATAAAACTATAAACACATATCATTGGAACAGAGAAGGTTAAGAGGGGAACTAACAGCAGTGTTCAAAATTGAGGGCTAACAGTGAATTATTTCCACTGCTTTGTGAAATGGTAATAATGGGTATAAAATTAGGAATAGATTCTGAGGGGGATTAACAGGGTAGATGCTGAAAGGTTGTTACCTGTCCTGGAGTGTCTAGAACTAGGGGGCATAGTCTCAGGATAAGGGGTCGGCCATTTAAGACTGAGATGAGGAGGAATTTCTTCACTCAGAGGGTTGAGAATCTTTGGAATTCTCTACCCCAAAGAGCTGTGGACGCTGAATCGTTGAGTATATTCAAGGCTGAGATCGATAGATTTTTGGACTCTAGGGGAATCAAGGGATATGGAGATCGGGCGGGAAAGTGGAGTTGAGGTCGATGATCAGCCATGATCTTATTGAATGGCGGAGCAGGCTCGAGGGGCGGTATGGCCGACTCCTGTTCCTTATGTTCTTATTAGAAACATAAAGGGGGAGGTGAGAAGACTTTTTCCATGCAAAGGATGGTTAGAATATAGAATACATTATCCTCTGCTTATTAAATCCCAGTCAATTGGCAGCACTTAAGAGGCATTCAGCTAAACATTTGAAGAAGAATTGTTGTTAAATATACAGGGAAAGATGAGATTGGAGTAGATATCTCCGATGTGGCCAGCTAGCACTGGCACAGACATGATGAGCCAAATGGTATCCTTGTGTATTGAGATTTTTATGATTATTTCAGTGAGAATGAGCTACCATAATAATTTTTTTAAATTATTCGCTTATGGGATGTGGGCATCGCTGGCAAGGCCGGCATTTATTGCCCATCCCTAATTGCCCTTGAGAAGGTGGTGGTGGTGAGCCGCCTTCTTGAACTGCTGCAGTCCGTGTGGTGAAGGTGCTCCCACAGCGCTGTTAGGGATGGAGTTCCAGGATTTTGACCCAGCGATGACAAAGGAACGGTGATATACTTCCAAGTCAGAATGGTGTGTAACTTGTGGGGAAACTTGAAAGTGGTGGTGTTCCCATGCGCCTGCTGCCCTTGACCTTCTAGGTGGTAGAGGTCGCGGGTTTGGGAGGTGCTGTCGAAGAAGCCTTTAATGTTTTTCCTCATTTGCTTTTTTGTGTGTTTAAGTAGCTTAGTAACATGTTGCATATTTGTCCTGGTGTGTTTCATGTTCCCCATTAACTGGGTAGAAGTGTGCTGGGGTCTCCATTAACAGGGTCCACATGTGTCTTGGCAGATTCTAAAGTTCCTATTAGCAGGATGCACACGTGTTCTGGTGTGTTCCAGGTTCCTATTAAAAGCATGGCGTGTGCACATTGGTTTTAACAGGTTGCAACACTGGTCAGGGCAGCCTTATAATAAAACATTTCTAAAGTCCTGATATAGTTACAGTAATTCTGCCAGCTCCTGATACAGTAAAACTGTCCTTACGATGCTAATTTGAAGGGCAGGTACAATTTGCATAAAGAGGCCCCATCACCTCCAAACAGGTCAACTAGTTCAGAGTACAGACGTAATCGCCATTACAATCAAATTGGAAGTGGCCATTCTTCATGTGTGGGCCAACGGGCGTGAGGGTTGTCATACTATTTGACCGTGGAAGGCATCACAGCGGAGCCCATCCTCACCCATTCACTTTCTATGGGATGGTGATCAGGAAGTGGAACAGCGGCTGATCTTATTCCCAGCAGCACTGGAGCCCAATTGCAGTGGTCCTGCCACTACCCCAGCAGTGATCACAAAGCAAGGGTAAACCCTGGGGTGTTCTGGTCCATGTTCTCCGTACCACACTGGGCAGTGCATTGGGAGAAACCCATTCACTCTCAAGAATTTACATTAACACCAGCATGTTTCATATCGCTCATCACCTTGCTACTGCAAAGAGCCCAGCTAATATGGGAATGATCTTCAGGTGTTCCTGGTGAAGATAGGTTGCCATAACAACCATGTTGATAAAGTAGATGGTAAACTGTTCAATGGAGTTGCCAACATATCTCTGATGGATGAGAACCGCACGGACGTTAGTGTCCAAGGGATCGATCGCCGTAGAACAGAGCCGCGACAGTGAGCCTACTACAACACCTGGAAAAGAGCAAATAAAATCAAGACATGTTAAGTCTTTAAGCGTGGATCAACATAGGAGCAGCAGAACATGCCTGAAAAGAATTCTTCATAAATTTCCAACTAGTGATATTGTACGTTAGAAAATGATAAGAAACCATTGAATTGTCTCTTTTAAATGTGTTTTCTGGCTGAAGATAAAAACTTCTCAGCTGGAGCAGCGCACTGATACTTCAACACGGTGTGCCAAAGTGTTAGCACGTGGTACAAGCCAGAGTCCTAATCTTGGCCATACTATTTGAGGAGAAGCACGGAAGCAGGAAGACTGGTACTTCTAAAAAAAACATCCAGAGGCATCCCTGGCTACAATATAAATGGGTGAAAATTGCGCTGCGCAATATTAGTAACATGGACACTAATGAGTTCATCCGTGCCTTGGTGAGATCACATCTTGAGTATTGTGTGCAGTTTTGGTCGCCTTATCTGAGGAAGGGTGTTCTTGCCATGGAAGGAGTTCAGCGAAGATTCACCAGGCTGATACCTAGGATGGCAGGAATGATGTATGAGGAGAGATTGGGTCGATTGGGCTTATACTCGTTGGAGTTTAGAAGAATGAGAGGGGATCTCATTTGAAACATAAAATTCTGACAGGACTGGATAGATTAGATGCAGGAAGGATGTTCCCGATGGTCGGGGAGTCCAGAACCAGGGGTCACAGTCTAAGGATAAGGGGTAAGCCATTTAGGACAGAAATGAGGAGGAATTTCTTCACCCAGAGAGTGGTGCACCTGTGGAATTCTCTACCATAGAAGGCAGTAGAGGCCAATTCATTAAATATATTCAAGAAGGAGTTGGGTATATTTCTTAAGGCTAAAGGGATCAAGGGGTATGGGGAGAAAGCAGGGACCGGGTACTGAATTTGGATGATCAGCCATGATCGCATTGAATGGTGGAGCAGGCTCGAGGGGCCTACTCTTGCTCCTATCTTCTATGTTTCTATGTTCCCTTGTTGGCTCTAGACCTGACTATTCCAACGCACTTCTGGCCGGCCTCCCACGTCCTACCCTCTGTAAACTCACGGTCATCCAAAAACTCGGCTGCCCGTGCCCTAACTTGCACCAAGTACTGTTCATCCATCACCCCTGTGCTCTCTGACCTACGTTGGCACCTTGATTAACCAACACCTCGATTTTAAAACTCTCATCCTTGTTTTCAAATCCCTCCATGGCCTCGATTCTCCCTATCTCTGTAACCTCCTCCAGCCCTACAACCACCACCACCCCCCCCAAACCGAGATATCTGCGCTCCTCTAATTCTGGCCTCCTGAGCACCCCCGATTTTCATCGCTCCATCATTGACGGCTGTGCCTTCAGCTGCCTGGGCCCTTAGCTCTGGAATTCCCTCCCTAAACCTCTCTGCTCCTTAAAACCTATCTCTTTCACCAAACTTTTGGTCATCTGCCCTAATATCTCCTGACCACGTGCTAACACTTTGGCAAACCGTGTTGAAGTATCAGTGCGCTGCTCCAGCCGAGAAGTTTTTATCTTCAGCCAGAAAACACATTTAAAAGAGACAGTTCAATGGTTTCTTATCATTTTCTAACGTACAATAGGCTTATATTTGCTAGAGTTTAGAAGAATGAGAGAGGATCTCATTGAAACTTATAAAATTCTAACAGGACTAGACAGACTAGATGCAGGAAAGATGTTTTCGATGGCGGGGGAGTCCAGAACCAGGGGTCACAGCCTAAGGATAAGGGGTAAGCCATTTAGGACTGAGATGAGGAGGAATTTCTTCACCCAGAGAGTGGTGAACCTGTGGAATTCTCTACCACACAAGGCAGTTGAGGCTAATTCATTAAATATATTCAAGAAGGAGTTAGATATATTTCTTAAGACTAAAGGGATCAAGGGATATGGGGAGAAAGCAGAGACAGGGTACTGAATTTGGATGATCAGCCATGATCTCATTAAATGGCGGAGCAGGCTCGAGGGGCCAAATGGCCTACTCCTGCTCCTATCTTCTATGTTTCTATGTTTCATGTGGCTCACTGTCAATTTTTGTTTTATAATACTGTGAAACGCCTTGGGAAGTTTTACTATGTTAAAGGCACTATATAAATACAAGGTGTTGCTGCTGTGATATTCCACCATCAACTATTGTACCAACAACTTCAACTCAAAAATGAGGGGAGGAAATACTTCTGATCATGGTTGTATTACACGTTATTATTTTTGTGCTAACCTGCAAACTGTTGGGAAAAAAAAATATTTTGTAAAATCCTTGCATGAGTCAGAAGATGGAGCAATCCATCAGTGTAGAACTATTTTGGATCATTTAGTCAGTCCCAGCTCAGTTACCGTGATAAATAATAGCAATCTGAAATCTTCACATAATATTAATCTATCAGTTAATTCAACACAAAGCAAGCAAAGATCCTGGGACCAAATGGATTATACCGTACCCTTTTATAACGGGACCTTGAAAGACGTACAAAATGTCCATTGGGAGCTCAGAGTTATGCGCTGTTGTCACTGCTGAATAACTTCTGATTCATTTTTGTTTTAACAGAGAAAGTACTCAGAAGTAAGAATGTTTACTCCAGCTCCGGGGGGAGGTGTACTGAGGGAGTCAAAAAAATTGTTTTTTTGTTTGGATAGAGAACTGGTTGGCAGACAGAAAGCAAAGAGTTGGAATAAACGGGTCTTTTTCCGAGTGGCAGGCAGTGACTAGTGGGGTACAGCAGGGATCGGTCCTTGGACCCCAGCTATTCACAATATATATTAATGATCTAGACAAGGGAACTAGATGTAATATCTCCAAATTTGCAGACGACACAAAGCTGGGTGGGCGTGTGTGCAGTGAGGAGGATGCTGAGAAACTCCAGTACGATTTGGACAGGTTGGGTGATTGGGCAGATGCATGGCAGATGCAGTATAATGTGGATAAATGAGAGGTTATTCACTTTGGTGGCAAAAACAGGAAGACAGATTATTATCTGAATGGCAATAGATTGGGAGAAGGAGAAGTGCAACGAGACCTGGGTGTCCTTGTGCACCAGTCGCTGAAGGTAAGCATGCAGGTGCAGCAGGCGGTTAAGAAGGCAAATGGTATGTTGGCCTTCGTAGCGAGAGGGTTTGAGTACAGGAACAAGGATGTCTTGCTGCTGTTGTACAGGGCCTTGGTGAGATCACATCTTGAGTATTGTGTGCAGTTTTGGTCGCCTTATCTGAGGAAGGATGTTCTTGCCATGGAAGGAGTTCAGCGAAGATTCACCAAGCTGATACCTGGGATGGCAGGAATGACGTATGAGGAGAGATTGGGTCGATTGGGCTTGTACTCACTGGAGTTTAGAAGAATGAGAGGGATCTCATTGAAACTTATAAAATTCTGACAGGACTGGACAGACTAGATGCAGGAAGGATGTTCCCGATGGTCAGGGATTCCAGAACCAGGGGTCACAGTCTAAGGATAAGGGGTAGGCCATTTAGGACAGAAATGAGGAGGAATTTCTTCACCCAGAGAGTGGTGAACCTGTGGAATTCTCTACCACAGAAGGCAGTAGAGGCCAATTCATTAAATGTATTTAAGAAGGAGTTGGATATATTTCTTAAGGCTAAAGGGATCAAGGGGTATGGGGAGAAAGCAGGGACCGGGTACTGAATTTGGATGATCAGCCATGATCGCATTGAATGGCGGAGCAGGCTCGAGGGGCTGAATGGCCTGCTCCTGCTCCTATCTTCTATGTTTCTATGTTTTGTCTGAGATTGTGGTAAAGCAGTGGGGATGAAAAGGCTACCTTTGTAAGATGATCCTTTTAAAAAAATTCGTTCTCAGGATGTGGGCTGTTAAGGCCATGAATGATTGAGACACGGACCAGCAGGGGTGAAAACAAACAAGTCTTTACTGGTGGAAGTCAATAGCGAAACTAACAAACAGAGGCTCTCTAGCGCCTTTTATACAGGGGTGGTCACTGCCGGTACTGCAGTCTGAGACCAGTTATTCTCTTAAAGGTACATACACAACAATTCCTCCCCTTTTAGATAAACAGTACATAACATTCATTTAACAACTAAATGATAACTAATTACAATCACAATCACAGTTGCTAGATACATTGGTTAAGTTTAAGCAATTATAAGTTCAGTCTTTGAGGAGGCTTCCTGATTCTGTCTGGATAACGCCTCTTTGGGGTATCAGGTTCTTCTGGCAATGTTGAGTCGAGATCAATGTCGTTGTTTGGTTCATCTGCTTCCAATATCACCAATTCTGCGGTAGCTGCAATTGGTACGTCGATTTCATTGCCAGGTGTATCAGATCGTGGTGTGGAGTTGACGTTTTCCATTGACTCTAGAATCTGGTTAGCATGGCGTCTTACAATGCTCTCTCCAACGTCCATGGTATACATGAGAGGTCCTTGCCGTGTACAATCGCTCCTGGCTGCCATTTCTCAGTGCGGTAGTCCCGGGCCAAAACTGGTTGACCTATCTTAAAACTCCTGGTCGGCCTTTCATTCATATTCTGAAACTGCCTGTTCTCCACATCTCTTCGGATGTTTGGCTTAACCAAATCCAAGCGACATCGTAGTCTTCGATTGAAGAACATCATGGCTGGGGTTTGGTTGGTAACCGCATGTGTCGCATTCCGGTAGGCAAACAAGAAGTTGTCCACCTTGTGTTGTAGGGGTATATCTTCATTACACATTGCCTTGATAGCCTTCTTGAATGTTTGGACAAACCTCTCGGCCAATCCATTAGTGGCTGGATGATATGGGGCAGATGTGTAATGCTTAACGCCATTGTTCTTTAAGAACCTCCGGAACTCTTCAGACACAAACTGTGGTCCATTGTCAGAGCAAATCTGTTCAGGCAGCCCATTCCTGGCGAATATGGTTTGCAAAACTGTGATAGTTTTTTCCGTGGTGGTTGAGGACATTTTTATTACCTCTGGCCACTTTGAATGTGCATCCACCGCAATTAAAAACATCGAGTCCATGAAGGGACCAGCAAAATCAATGTGCACCCGTTGCCATGGAGATGAGGGCCACTCCCATGGATGCAGAGGAGCTTGTGGTGGGGCGTTTTGGACCTTCTTGCATCCTGCACAGCTCTTGGTCATCTCTTTGATTTCTCTATCGATTCCCGGCCACCACACAAACGCTCTGGCTAAGTTCTTCATTTTTACCCCACCTAGATGACCCTCATGAAGCTCATTGAGTACTCTATCCGTCAACTTAGGTGGAATTACTACTCTGGATCCACACATCAAGGTTCCTCTGCACACTGACAGCTGTTCTCTTCTCGGCGAGAATGCTGGCAGCAGTGGTTCGCCATGTGCTGGCCATCCCTTCACCGTTAAATCATAGACCCGTGATAGTGTCGGGTCATTCCGTGTTTCCTTTTCTATGTTTGCATTCGTCACAGGGAGACATTCGACTATGGTCGAGTGGAATAACTCCATTGGATCCACTGCAAGGTCTTCTTTTTCCACCGTCGGCAACGGTAGGCGTGACAATCCATCAGCATTTCCATACTGTTTAGTTCCTTTGTACTCGATGTCATATTGGTGTGCCCCTAGGAAAAGGGACCATCTCTGCAGCCGTTGTGCCGTCATTATCGGTACGCCCTTCTGAGGGTTGAAAATGGAGCCAAGAGGTTGATGATCAGTTAGTAGAGTAAATTTTTGACCGTGCAGATAGTGATTGAACTTCTTCACCCCCCACACTAGGCTGAGGGCCTCTCTGTCAATCTGGGCGTAGTTACGCTCGGCAGAAGTTAACGAGCGTGACGCAAAAGCTATCGGCCTCTCTAAACCATCAAGGAATTTATGTGACAGTACCGCCCCAATGCCGTAGGGAGATGCATCACACGCCAGCCTGATCAGCAGTGCTGGGTTGTAGTGAGCCAATACTTCCCTTGAAGTGATTAAGTCCTTACTCTTCTGAAAAGCACGCTTACAATCATCGCTCCATTTCCATGCTACTCCCGTTCGTAGCAGGGCGTTCAGTGGGTGCAAAATTGTCGACAAATTCGGCAAAAACTTATGATAGTAATTCACCAACCCGAGGAATGACCTCAGTTGCGACACATTTTCAGGCGCTGGGGCCTTAACAACCGCTTCAATTTTGTCAGGGGACTTATGTAACCCCTCTTCATCAATCACGTGGCCACAATACAATATCTGTTTCTTAAAAAATTCGCACTTGGGGCGGTTGGCTCGCAGCCCATGTTCCCGTAGTCTAGTGAGCACCTGTTCTAGGTTGTTAAGGTGTTCACTGTCATCTTCACCTGTTACAAGGATGTCGTCGAAGTAACACTGAGTCCCCGGAATCCCTTGCAGGACTTGTTCCATCGCTCTTTGCCATATCGTCGGAGCCGGTGCTACTCCGAATACCAATCGATGATACTGGTAAAGACCTTTGTGAGTGTTTATCGTGAGATACTTCCTAGAGGACTCTTCAACCTCCATCTGCAAATATGCTTGTGCTAGGGCAATTTTTGTAAAACGCTTCCCTCCAGCCAGTGAGGCGAAGATGTTTTCTATCCTTGGAAGAGGATATTGTACTGTGTGAAGGACAGGGTTCACCGTCACCTTGAAATCCCCACAGATGTGAATCTTCCTTGGCTCTCCGGGCTTATTGCTTAACGTTTTCTTCATGACAGGAACGATGGGTGTCGCCCACTCGCTCCAGTCGACCTTAGACAACACGCCCACCTTCTCCAGATTCTCCAGCTCTGCCTCGACGGCTGGGCGAATTGCATATGGTACCGGTCTTGCTTTGAAAAACTTGGGAACTGCATTCTCTTCTATTTTTATCGAGGCGGTTACGCCTTTAAGCGTGCCCAGTTCTTGTTGAAATACCTCTTTGGCACTAGCTAAGATTGTTGACAATCGTCAAGGAGTGACGTCTTCATCTTTTTTACCGTCCACCGTCATTGCATGAATGGAATGCCAATCTAAGTTTATCTTCTTGATCCATTCCCGTCCCAATAACGGTGGTCCACCATTTGGCAGTATGTAGAGATACAATTTCCGTATTTTCTTGCCATTGTATTCGACAGGCACCCTTATTTTTCCTCTGGGGTATACTTTTTGCCCCGTATACGTCGTCAAGACGATGGATGTCTCTCTCAAGGGTATGTGTGAAAATAGTCGCTCGTAGTCTCGTCGATTCATGACGGTTAGCGCTGATCCTGTATCCAATTCCATTTTAACTTGGGACCCTGCTATCGTGAGGGTGACCCAAATGGTTCGGTGATCCTCTTTTGCGATTACATTGTGAAGTTTGAGACAGCTTAGTCTCCTGTTTCCGGATTCACTATCGCTCATCTGATCTTCGGAACTACTGTCCGTCATCTTTTTTACTTTCTTGTACGGTTCCTTAGTAGCCTTTTTGTTGTCGCTGGTCTTCTTCCCAGACCTGCAAACTCGTGCAATGTGTCCAATCTTCCCGCATTGTCTGCATATTTTGTCTTTGGACCAGCAGTCCTTCTGGTCATGGTTAGTTCTGCCACAGCGATAACATTTTGCAAATCCCCGTGTCATTTCGTGGGTGCCGTATTCCTATGGTTTTTGTTGAATTTCTGCAGCTCCCTTGGCTGCTGCTTCATACGATACTGCCACGCTGAAAGCCTTATCTAGCGTCAGCTCTTTTTCTGAGAGTAACTTCTTCTGTGTTCCTTCACTCAGGAGTCCACAGACAAATTTGTCCCGTAGGGTATCTGCCAGTCCTGCTCTGAACTGGCAGTGCTTTGATAGCTTGCGTAGTTCTGTAAGATACTCAGCATTGCTCTCATCTTTGTGCTGAGTTCTCCTGTGGAATTTAAATCTTTCTGCTATCAACAGCGGTGCAGGGTTTAAGTGTTCCTGTAGGACAGCAACAATTTCGTTAAAACTCTTCGCCTTCGGTTTGGCTGGAGTAATCAGGTCCCGCAATAGGCCGTACGTTCTAGCGCCCATTAAGTTTAGCAATATCGATGCCTTTTTCCCCTCCGCTATTTCGTTTGCCTCGAAATATACCTTGACTCTTTCCACATACGTGGTCCAGTCCTCTATTGTATTATCAAAAGCAGTGATACAGCCAGTCTTCGGCATCTTGCAAATCTAAAATGGCACCTCCCGCGCTTTGCCTTCTTCCCCGATTTAACAAAATGGCGCCTCCCGCGCTTTGCCTTCTTCCCCGCTGTTGTTAGCGCTGCTTTCCACGGTTTCTTGCGCGTTAAATATTGATTCTTTTTCTTTTATTATTTTCCCGTCGTGGGGCGGACCCTCTGGGACACTTCCCTCCCTCTTCTTAGGTCCGAACGCTGCCCGGCTTCGAAGCACTGGCCGCGCCCTGTGTGCTCCACCCTCTCTCTCTTTGCTTCCCGACTCGCTGCCCGGCCCCGTTGAAAAGCCACCCGATCGAGCTTCAGCCCGCCGCAGCCCAGGAAGGATCAGAGCACTACCTGCCACCAGCCCGATTAGCTGGGAAACCACAGACCGAGGAACCCAGCCTGGCTCTGAACAGTCTCTCCTGCAAGTTTTCAAACCGATGATTGACGGTCGACGCCCGTTTCCCGAGTTTCTTTGGACTCTATTTTTTTTTCTTTCTTCTGGCTCCGACCTTCAACAACGTCGTCTGAGGTGCTGCCGAGTTGCAGGTAAGTTCGTTTCTTATTCGTCGCCAGTGTTAAGTCCGTGAATGATTGAGACACGGACCAGCAGGGGTGAAAACAAACAAGTCTTTACTGGTGGAAGTCAATAGCGAAACTAACAAACAGAGGCTCTCTAGTGCCTTTTATACAGGGGTGGTCACTGCCGGTACTGCAGTCTGAGACCAGTTATTCTCTTAAAGGTACATACACAACATGGGCGACTCTAGAAAAGCTGTATTTATTGCACCGAGAGGTGGTCGTTGAAGTTCTCCATGTACCGCTGCCATCCCGGTCTGCAGAAGGTGCTCTGATTATGATGTTAGCTCGGGATCTTGACTCAGCGATGATGAAGGAACGACTATATATGTCCGAGTCAGGATGGTAGCTTGGAGGGGAACTTGGAAGCAATGGCGGTCCCGTGATCTTGCTGCTCTAGTCCTTCTTGATGGCAGGGGTCATGGGGTTGGGAGGTGCTGATGAACTAAAGCTTGGTGAGTTGCTGCTGTGCATTTTGCAGCCACAGTGCACCAGTGATGGAGGGGGTAGATGAAGCGTACGAGAGCATGGGCCTTACACTAAACATCCGTAAGACAAAGGTCCTCTATCAACCTGCCCCCACCACACAGTACTGCCCCCCGATTATCAAAATCCACAACAAGGTCTTGGACAACGTGGACCACTTTCCATACCTCGGGAGCCTACTGTCAACAAGGGCAGACATCGACGACGAAGTCCAACACCGCCTTCAGTGTGCCAGTGCAGCCTTCGGTCACCTGAGGAAGAGAGTGTTTGAAGACCAGGACCTCAAACCCGGCACCAAGCTCATGGTCTACAGAGCAGCAGTGATACCTGCCCTGCTGTATGCCCCAGAGACATGGACCATGTACAGCAGGCAGCTCAAAGCACTGGAGAGGTACCACCAACGCTGCCTCCGCAAGATCCTGCAAATCCATTGGCAGGATAGGTGCACCAGCGTCAGTGTTCTCGCTCAGGCCAACATCCCCAGCATCGAAGCTTTGACCACACTCGATCAGCTCCGATGGATGGGTCACATTGTCCGCATGCCCGATACGAGACTCCCAAAACAAGTGCTCTACTCGGAGCTCTGGCACGGCAAGCGAGCCCCAGGTGGGCAGAGGAAATGCTTCAAGGACACCCTCAAAGCCTCCTTGAAAAAGTGTAACATCCCCACCGACACCTAGGAATTCCCGGCCCAAGACCGCACAAAGTGGAGGAGAAGCATCCGGGAAGGCGCCGAACACCTCGCGTCTGTTCGCCGGGAGCAAGCGGAAGCCAAGCGCAAACAGTGGAAGGAGCGCATGTCAACCCAAGCACCCCACCCACCCGCCCCTTCAACCACCGTCTGCCCCACCTGTGACGGAGACTGTAAGTCCCGCATTGGACTAATCAGTCATCTGCGAACTCATTTTTAATGTGGAAGCAAGTCATTCTCGGTTCCGAGGGACTGCCGAAGAAGGATATTCAGTCCAGGGGCAGGGTTGCTGGTCGAGTCCTAGAGAGAGGTTTAGTTGCTTGAGTTTTGTTGCTATTGCACCATCCACGCAGCAGAGGTTGAGACTTCTCTTGTGGGGCCTGGAGGAACACTGCTGCTCCTCCTGGCCCCACAATGGAAAGTTTAACATTTACCACTTGTGGTCCTGTCAGTCTTCAAAGCAGCTTTGGCAGAGTGGGGCGGCCACGATGCGTGTCTGCTCAGACAGTGGTGAAAAGGCCATTGGGGCCCTATTAACATAATTGGATTCCAATTTGCATACATGTGTGAGGCTCCCACTACCAAAAACAGCAACATTAAAGTCTCTACAGATTGGGAACAGAGCAGGTAATTGAAACCGCACCTAGTTTCCGCCAGGAGCGGGTTTAAAATTTCCTCCCCAGTGTCTTCGTTTGCACAATCAGTGACATGATAACATTGTCCTGTTGCCATTGTGTCAGCTGTGGCTCAGTGGGTAGCACTCTTGCTCTGAGTCATAAGGCTCTGGGTTCAAGTCCCACTCCAGAGACTTGCACACAAAAATCTAGGCTGAACCTTCAGTACTGAGGGAGCGCTACACTTTTGGAGATGATGGGGGTGATTTTCATTCAGAAGTCGGGTTGGAGGTGGGACTACAACGTTCGTGGTTATAGTCCCGCCTCCATCGAGATGCGGCCAATCCACGCGATTTTAACTTGATTGACCTTGTTGAGCCCGCCCAGCGGGCTCAGCAGGCCAATTAAGGGCCACCCGGCAACAGCTGACATCACACACTGAAATTTCACCTGTCAAGACGTTTTGACAGATGAAATATCAGTGTTTCACAGCTGTTTGAAGCTGTCAAACACTGACAATCTTACTTCTAACCTGAGTCCTTCTACACAGACTCAGTTAGAAATCTCACCGGCACAGAAAGCTGCAGGCTGTCACTTTTGACAGTTCGCAGCCATTCTGCTTTCTGTGCCGGTTAGATGATGGACTCCCGAAACCTAGAGGAAGGAAGGCTGTAAAGGTAAGTACAGGTAATTTAAACTTCTTTACACACTTTAGACACACCAAACACACTTACCTTTGCACTCATGCACCCATCACTCACCTGAACACCGACATCTCGACCCCTCCAAGTCCTTCAACCCGACGGCCCGACTCCTCTAACTTGGCGTGGTTTGGAGTCGTCGGGAATCCCACACTTCAAGCTTTAAAATAGGGATTAGGCTAAAAACTGCCTGTTAACTACCTGTTAACAGGCAGTTAATTGGCGCTAATCCCTTCCCGCCTTGGGTCGGCGGGTCCCAGTGCGGGGCGGGTACCCGCCTCCTTTGAAACTTACATGGAGGTGGGTTGGGGGCGGGATGGTGTCGGGACCCCCAAATTCAGGACTTTAACCCCCCGCACACCTCCAATCCCGACTCCACGGGTCAATGAAAATCGACCCCGATGTCTTTTGGGTGAGATGTTAAATCGAGGCACTGTCTACTCTTTCAAATGGTCTAAAAGATCCCATGGCACTATTTCCAAGAGGAGCAGGGGAGTCCTGGGCCAATATTTATCCCTCAACCAACATCACTAAAACAGATTATCTGGTTGTTATCACATTGCTGTTTGTGGGAGCTTGTTGTGTGCAAATTGGCTGCTGCATTTCCTACTATACAACAGTGACTACACTTCAAAAAGTACTTCATTGGCTGTAAAGCGCTTTGGGATGTCTGGTGGTCGTGAAAGGCGCTATCTAAATGCAAGCCCTTCTTCAATACTTCCGCCCCATTTATAAACAATGTCCTGTGGCCTGAAGCACATTCTCCCTCTTATATTTTGAATTAGGCTGGTTGAAATGTGGCTACTTTTTTATTGCAGTGCTCTTATGGCTTCACTATATTTCATCAACATAGCCAACAAAAGACGACTATTATTTGGCCCGATGTGGAGCGAGGAGTTTGGGAAATGGGGAACAGAGGGCCTGGTCTCAAATAAAAAATGATACAAATGAATTAAGTGAATAAAGGAACTGGTGTGAGGGATTCACATAGGGTCGGAGACAAACAGATGAGCGTGGAGCCTGCGATTCTCCACACAGTGAACTCTTGATTTGAATCACACTGCTTTTGGCACTTGACAAGTGGAGGCCACAGGAAGAGGTAAAAGCTTACGGAGAAACAGTGCAATGATAGCGTTCAAGAAAAATAAATATGATCTACAAAATACTATAGTTATGAAAAAAAGAGCTATTTTTGTTGGAACAGGGAAGTTTAAGGGGTGTAGCTCATACAGTTTCTCAACATTGAAGCAGAGACTGTAATATCATTCAAAAGGGAATTGGATATATATTTGAAAAAGGAAGACTATAAAAGGATATGGGGAAAAAGCAGTGGAATGGGATTAGTAGCACCAATTGATGAGCTGGCATGGCATAGGCCTCATGGGCATGATGGTCTTATTCAATGCTGCATTTTCTATGATCCAGACGACAAGTTGGAGATTGTATGCGGAGGCCAGTGCTGCTCTATGTGAAGTGGTTTAAAACTGTATTAAATAAGATTGGTTTTCCTTTACCATACAACGCTGGATTATTATCAATGCTGCATTTCTAGAATGCCTTATTGTGTCCTCAGGACGCCCAAAGTGCCTTACAGCCAACAGTGCTGCACCTCAAAAGTAATTATTTGGCTATAAGACACTTTGGGGGTCCCGAGGGCACAATAAGGCACCCTAGAAATGCAAAGAAAGAAAGAACATATTGCGCCTTTCAGGATGTCCCAAGCGCTTTACAGCCAATGAAATACATTTTGAAGTGTAGTCACTGTTGTAATGTAGGAAATGCAGGTTCTTACTTTTCTATTAGAAATCCCAAAATAACTTAGGAACAACACAGCTATCAGATCTCAGACCTGGTTCTGAATATAGGGTAGAAATGACCATCAGCAATGCTACATAAGAACATCAGAACATAAGAATTAGGAGCAGGAGTAGGCCATATGGCCCCTCGAGCCTGCTCCGCCATTCAATAAGATCAAGGCTGATCTTCTACCTCAACTCTACTTTCCCGCCCAATCTCCATATCCCTTGATTCCCGTAGAGTCCAAAAATCTCTCGATCTCAGCCTTGAATATACTTTTAAATGGCCGACCCTTTATCCTGAGACTCTGCCCCCTAGTTCTAGACTCTTCAGCCAGGAGCAACAACCTCTCAGCATCTACCCTGTCAATACCCCTCAGAATCTTATGGGCTAAAAATTGAGTAGCGCCCCGGAAAAATTAGCGTCCCCGCGCCGGAAATTGAGTGCTTGCGCCCCAAGAGGGAAGCGGGGCGCTACTGGAAGTGCCCCGCATCCCTCTTGGGGCAATGTGAGTCAATATTGCGGCGTTATGTGCCACAGCGCCACACGCTGCGGCACGTCGCGCCACAGTATTGCAGGCCTTCCTCCCCTTCTTAAAGGGGAGGGGCCTTGTGCAGCGCGACCTGGGGCCCAGCTGGGCCCCCGGGGATCGGGAGTGCAGGCAAAAGAGCCCGGCACTCAAGAGAAGTGCCGGGCTCTTGGAGCGCAGCCAGCACTCCGCCGGGGGGGGGGGCGCTTCAAGAGGTCTGGGACGGGAGCGCAGGCAGGTGCTGGCAGGCGGCTAGCAACAAAAATGGCCGCCCCGCACCTCGCCTTTAAATTGCGCCTCCCAGGCCGCAGGTACGCCCCCCTGACCCCGTCGGACATAGCGTCCGGCGATAAGTCAGAGGGCGCTCCCGAAGATCGTGGCTGGGGAGTGAGTGGGGCGCTGCGCACGCCAATGACGTCATCGCCAGCGGCGCAGCGCCGCAGGGTGCTACCGGTTAGCGCCACCACTAACCACCAGCTGAATTTTGCGGGAGGCGTGGGCAGTGCCGCGCCCAGGCGCTAGTTGCTTTGCGTCCCGTTAGCGCCCTCTTAAGGCTGATCTTCTACCTCAACTCTACTTTCCCGCCCAATCGCCATATCCCTTGATTCTCTACCGCCCTCTTAAGGCGCTAACGGGAGGCGCAACCAACTGAATTTTCCCCCCTATGGCCTAGAAATTCACTGGCCTTAGCGCCGCTTTTGAGGCGCTAGAGGGCCTAGCGCCGAAGTTATGGCCAGTTTAGAAATTGACAGGGGCCCTAAATCGGCGTTAGGCCGGTAGCGCTGCGCCGGCACCGATGACGTCATCGGTGTGCGCAGCGTCCCGGTTGCCATGGTAACCCGCCCGAACTCGGAAATTGAGTTGCGGCCGCCTCGCCCGTGGCAGCCGCAAGCAACGTTCTGGCAGAGGTGCCTTACAGAACTTTGCGCCGGCGCATTAAAGGCCCCGCGGCAGCCGGCCGCTTTCCCGCCGGCCGCCTGGCCACAGCTCCCTCCCCGGACTTCCCCCCGCCCCCCCCCCTGGAACAGAAGCAAGCCCGGCACTTGTCCGAGGTGCCGGGCTCATTTTTAAAAAGATTATCGCGGGCCGCGGCCGGGTGCAGGCAGCTCCTCCTTAACGGAAGGAGGAGGCCTGCACTTCCCGAGCCTGCCGCACCACAGCGGGCGCCGCAGCGCCAGAATAGCGCCGCAATGCGGCGCGTGGCGCCAGTTTTGAGGCGATGAGACCCCTCAGTAGCGCCGGCAGCCGTTTGGGCGCGGTGCTACTGAATTTTTGGCGCGCGCAGGGGGACTTAGCGCCGGCACTAACTTCCGGCGCTAAAGCCCTCGCTGCGCCAAAACCGAATTTCTAGGCCTATATGTTTCAAGGCAATCACCTCTCATTCTTCTAAACTCCAGAGAGTATAGGCCCAATGTACTCAATCTCTCCTCATAGGACAGCCCTCTCATCCCAGGAATCAATCTAGTCAACCTCCGTTGCACCGCCTCTAAGGCAAGAATGTCCTTCCTCAGATATGGAGACCAAAACTGTGCACAGTTATTATATGAACCCCTAATGTGTTTACATCAAATTCCTTTGTGGTATTTTAACAGAGGCATTAGCCTATTTAACATAAAGTAAATGAGTTAGAACCTCTGTTAAAATAGCAGACAGACGAACTTGGTACGAGTGCATTAAACACATCATTGCAGACAGTAATTTCTACCTTATGGTGTCTTGAAGGGTTAGTGATGGAATGACTGTGCTGTAACATGGTCTGGTAATTACTGCTTAAAGGTTTCTTGCTAATGATCATGGTGATCTGGATGTGGTGCCTTTCCTTCGCCCCAACATTGCCTACTGTTCCTTCTGTTGCCTTGACCCTAATCTCTGGAATTCCCTCTCTAAACCATTCCGCCTCTCTACCTCTCTTTCCTCCTTTAAGATGCTCCTTAAAGCCTACCTCTTTGACCAAGCACTTGATCACCTGTCCTAATATCTGTCACATTTTGCCTGATAACGCTCCTGTGAAGCGCCTCGGGACGTTTTACTACGTTAAAGGTGCTATATAAATGCAAGTTGCTGTTGTTGTTGTGATTGCATGCATGTACAGCGCTTTACTTTCCCTCTAACCAAACGGAGAACTGCTAACTATGGTTCCCTTACCTCAGTGGTAGACTTGTAGACCCAGAGTTTCATGGGTCTGTAAGATTGCTGGAAGGATAAGGAAGCCAGACTCAATAGTTTATTGAAACATATAAGATCCTGAGGGGTCTGGACAGGGTGGATGTGGAGAGGATGTTTCCTCGTGGGAGAATCTAGAACTAGGGGTCGCTGTTTAAAAATAAGGGGTCGCCCATTTAAGACAGAGATGCGGAGACATTTTCTCTCACAGAGGGTCGTGAGTCTTTGGAACTCTCTTCCTCAGAGGGCGGTGGAAGCAGAGTCTTTGAATATTTTTAAGGCAGAGGTAGATAGATCCTTGGTAAGCAAGGGGGGTGAAAGGTTATCGGGGGTAGGCGGGAATGTGGAGTAATCGGATCAGCCATGATCTTATTGAATGGCGGAGTAGGCTCGAAGGGCCGAGTGGCCGGCTCCTGCTCCTAATTCGTATGTTTGTATGTTCAAATACCGTGAGCTGACTCCCCGAATCCGAATGAAAACACAGCCTGTTGGCCTCCAGCAGTCTAATTAGATACTGTTCTCAAACAACAACCATAGAGATTGCTACATGTCTAATATTCTTGAAACTTGTTTCTGGGTAAAGATTGGGTCGAATTTTTTCCCTTACTAAGCAAGCAATGGAGTTCTGCATCCTTCAAGGACAAAACAAAAAGCTTAAGGGGCTTTTCCTCAATGCAAAAGTTGGTGCGCTGGGCCTGTGATACTTACAGCAGCCCGGTTGCCATGCAACCATCATTATGGCTTTGACCCTGGCCTAGAAATCTCCAGACAATTAACTAAATGAACCCGACCACGTCTCCTATGGGGAAGAGGAAATCAACTACTGCATTTATGTAAGTCCAAGTTACTGCTCATGATGAGAAGATCCGCAAGCCTGTCCACAAAATTAGCCAGCTTCACTTTCCTGATACTTTCTGGCCTTTCGATTTACTAGCAGAACGAGCAGCAGATTCTTAGTCAAATGCACTCTGCTCACCCTTTTAAAGGCACAGTCCCACCGCCCCCCCCCTTGTTAAAGTGTAGCCCCAAGCACCATTTTCAGAGCATGGCCCTCCACTGTTAAAGTGTACCCACCGGTACCCCTTTAAAAGGGTAATCCTTCCTGTTAAAGTCTACCCCAGGCACAGTTTAAAAGCACGCTCCCTCCTGTTAAAGTGAACCCCAAGACCCTCTGTAAAGTGCAACCCAATCTCCCTTTTGTTCCTCCTTTTACTTGCTTCCATGTGCAGTCCATGAACTGTCCCCAAGCCTGTGTCAACACCTCTTTAGTTATACTTTTTTGGAGGGTCAGGACTACACTAAAGGCGCTATATATGTTCAAGTTGTCATTGTTGTGGTTAGATGGATGTACTGTGCTTTATTTTTTCCCTATAGCAGAGACCAGCTGTCTGTGGCTCCTTTATCTCAGTCGTAGACTCATAGACCCAGATTTTCATGGGTCTGTGAGATTGTTGTAAGGATAAGGAAGTCAGATTCAATAGTTTAAATACCGTGAGCTGACTCCCTGAATCCGAATTAAAACACAACCATTGAAGCCCAGCGAGAAATAGCCTGGGCTCTGCTCAGCTTGGAACTGGGGTGAGGGAGCCCGCCATGTGGATTAAGTCACAGCTGCCATGCCGACACTCTGCTCCACCATTTTTTCTCAATTTAGATTCTAATTCGAAAAAAAATGGAAAATGCTTTGAATACAGTGCAGGTCAGTCAGCATCCAAAGAACAGAAGATACAGGAGTAGGAGTAGGTCATATGGCCCCTCGAGCCTGCTCCACCATTCAATAAGATCATGGCTGATCATCCATCTCAACTCCACTTTCCCGCCTGGTCCCCATATCCCTTGATTCCCATAGTGTCCAAAAATCTATTGATCTCTGTCTTGAATATACTCAACGACTGAGCCTCCACAGCCCTCTGGGGTAGAGAATTCCAAAGATTCACCGCCCTCTGAGTGAAGAAATTTCTCCTCATCTCAGTCCTAAATGGCCGACCCCTTATCCTGAGACTGTGACCCCTGGTTCTAGACTCTCCAGCCAGGGGAAGCAGCCTCTCAGCATCTACCCTGTCAGCCCGCTAAGAATTTTACATGTTTCATTCTTCTGAACTCCAGAGAATATAGGCTCATTCTACTCAATCTCAAGTTTTTGGATGAGACGCTTCATTAGATCCCGAGACAGGAACCTGCCGTTTCTCTTTCAGGCGCTGACGTCCAAGGTTTTTCACTTTAAAAAAGATTCCGATAGGTCAGGAGAGTGTCACCACTGCTGACTGGACAGACCCATTAGCTTAAAGTTGCTGAATGACCCGGGCTGTTGTCCATTAGCTGCTATTTACTTTAGTTTCAGTCAGTGAGTCGTGCAATACATCTCACTGATTGGGGCAATAGCTCCCCATTAGCTTGCTAACCGGTTCAAACGCTGCCCTAATTAAAGTGCTAAGTAAAGGTCAGCATACTTCCTCAAACTTCACATCAAAAACAGTGGCTATTTAGACTGCACAACCTCACTCAGCCCTCGGTGCTAATTAACTACGATGAATGTCACACATTCCATTCACTCCCAAATGCTTCATTTAAAACTGCAGCTGCTTTGCAATCTGGAATAAAAAACAAAATGCTGGAAAACACACAGCAGGTCAGGCAGCATCGGTGGAGAGAGAGAAATACAGGTTTAACGTTTCAGGTCGATGACCTTTTGGCAGAACAGCTTCTTTAAATCTCTTGAGTCAGGCATTAAAGAGGAAACAAGTTCTCCACTGGAAATGTATTTTTCTCCCGACGCTAGCGCTCCTGCTAAAGCAGGTACAAGAGTAACGGTTTAATTTCCTGCCAAACAGGAGGCTGGGAATCGCTGTTGCCGATATTGGAGGACGAATTCACACGTTCGTCTGATTTTCCTCGTCCACTGTATTAATAAAAGGTGTTAACTTGAAGGTGTCATCCTGGTTATAATAAACGGGTTAAAAGCCCTCTGTTAAACTGGTGGGCAGAGAAATGTCACCAATGTTCCCTTTAAGCCGCGCGGCTACATAACGCTCTGGAGGTCCCGCGCAGCCAGTTAGCCGGCTTTTGAATTGAATAAACCGCGCATGCGCGGACTTTTGAATGGGTCGCACAGCCCAATAAAGGGAATGTGCGGCCCCCCCCAAAAATTACAAGGAACATTGAATGTCACGTCAGCGCATTAAGTGGTCATCCGCTAATATCACTGACGGTAATTTATACCCTCTTACCGGGTTCAAAAAACATGTTCTCCCCATTTTGTCCAAAAGGAGGGGATCTTGCGCCGAGGGAACAGTTCCATGGCTACCAGCAGCCCCCTCCCAAGTGGCCAATTGTCAGACGCGAGCCCAGGCAGCGAGTGTCGCCTGGCTATTCATGCATGGGGAGCATCAGATGCTCATCTGAGGTGCACACTTCCCAGCACGATGAGGTCACTGCGTAGCAATCGGTAGCAGAACCTTGGCTGGTAGTTTTGCTCGCTAGCCCAAGAGCGCTGAAGGCACTTCCAGCGCCCCTACCCCCCACCCCCAACCACCCACCCACCCCCGCCCCCACCTCAGCCATGGTCATCTAACCCAGCACAGACCCGGGATGGAACCTGGGACCATATATGGAGTTGGGCCACAGATCAGCCGTGAGCTCACTGAATGGCGGAACAGGTTCGAGGGGCTAAATGGCCCACTCCTGTTGCTATGTTCCTATGACCGCTTGCCGCAGTCAATTGTACCTTTGTATTTTCTTCTTTTATGCGGTATCTCACCCTGGTGACCTACTGGCAGGAGAGAAAAAAATAACAACTAGCCAGCTGCCCATCTGTCTGCGATCCTTGGACAAGTGAATATATACTGCTGCTTTTCTCCAGGACAAGTCAAGTCTGAATTATTGGTAAGAACTGAGGCACAAAGAACACATTGTAGGGAGCAGCTTGCCTGTGACTTGAGAAGGGAGCGATTCATCCAGCTGTGAATTGATTTGGTTTCGCGCTCCGCGTTTCGAACCTCTCTTCAGTTGGGCCAGGAGAGTTAGCAACAGGACAGATAACTTTTACTGCTACCTGTCTTCTGAGGATATAGTTGAAGCTGCAAATAAGTGCCTGCCGTCTCAAGTTTCTTTTTAAAGTAAAGAAAAATGTGATTGAGAGGGAACGATCACAGGGGGCATGAAAGGGGACAAAGTACCTTTGTTAGGTTTGCTACTTGCATACAATAGGTCTGGGAAATGGCAACGTGCAACTTTGAATGGACTGACTGAAGAAAGTAGCTTCATAACATACATAGTTATTTCATTTACATAATTCCTTGGTTACATTGAATAACAGTACTTATCCCAGACTCGGTATCTTAATCTGCAGCAAGGCATTATTGGCAGCACCCACATTGCCTTGCTCGCTCCATCTGAACAGCCAGGGATTGTATTGTAGGCAAGCACCAATTCTAACAAAGGTACTTTGCCCCCTGTCATGCCCCTGTGAATAGGAAGGGAGTCCACTCCCTGAATGTCTGGCTGGTGTGTGACAACTGGCGCGTATTAGGCAGGTCTCCGCTGAGCTGCTCCCTGAGACGTCCAATCCCTCTGCCCTTGCTCTTGCGCATGCGTTGGGTGCATCCCCCAGTGCAGACCCTCCGGCCTACCCACTGAACTAGGCAAGCTGGTGTCTGCAAGGATAAGGTTGCTTTGTCTATTTCTCATTTTTTTTGCCTCTCCCAGGAGAATACATGGCTGCAGGGGGCGGTGTGTGGTGGTGGGGCAGGACTTGTAGGAGAGGGAGGAAGTATCTAGTCATGATGCCCTCCGTCCACAATGCTCAGCAACTCCTCCTCGAGTGGGGGTAGGACGTGGATGGCTCGCGGCCCTCCTCCTGTCCACACCTGCTCCCTGGCATCATGCGCCATCTTCTCCAGCAAGAAAGAAGGGAGCGTGTTAGCGGTAGCCTAGTGAGTGGTTGTGAGGATGTGCACGTCAGGGTAGAGTAGTGTGGATGGTGTGTGAAAGGTGGCATGGGTGCGGGGAGTAAGGGCTGCCACTGTGAGGACAGTAGCAGGTGCAGAATGTGCCAGTAGCAGCAGAAGGAGATTCAGTGACGTGCACGACTGTGATTGGAGGAGAGTGAAAGGAAGCGAGGCTGGGGGAGGGAAGCCTTGAGAGTTCAAGGGCTACAGGTGATGCAGGGCTCAGCAGAGAGCAACAGAGATGAGAGTTACAAGTCTCATCTTAACAGCCCTGGCCAGATCATGAGAGTTCTTCCTGCATTGCAGTCAGGCCTTGAATCAATGCTCCTGGCATTGACCTGTTTGACCACCTCTTCCCATTGGTGCCGGGCGACTTGTCTGGAAACCCGCTGCCTGCTGCTGGGAAGAGCGCCTCCATCATCCTGTTGGCCTCCGGGAACGGTGGCATCGTGGTTATGCTACTGGACTAGTAATGCTCGAGGTCTGGACTAATGATCTCACAAGACATGAGTTCAAATCCCACCATGACTGGGAAATTTAAATTCAGTTAATTAAATAAATCTGGAACAAACAGCTATTATCAATAATGGTGACCATGAAACTACTGGATTGTCGTAAAACCCCATCTGGTTCACTAATGTCCTTTAGGGAAGGAAAACTGAGGTCCTTACCCAATCTGGCCTATATGTGACTCCAGACCCACAGCAATGACTCTTGACTGCCCCTTTGAAATGGCCGAGCAGGTCACTCAGTTGTCAAGGTGGCTCACCACCACCGGGGGAGTGCTACACTGTCAGAGGTGCCGTCTTAAGGATGAGATGTTAAACCGAGGCCCCGTCTGCCCCCTCAGGTGGAGGTAAATGATCCCCTGGCACTATTTCGAAGAAGAGCAGGGGAGTTATCCCCGGTGTCCTGGGCCAATAGTTATCCCTCAACCAACATAACAAAAACAGATTATCTGGTAATTATCACATTGCTGTTTGTGGGACCTTGCTGTGCGCAAATTGGCTGCCATGTTTCCTACATTACAACAGTGACTCCACTTCAAAAAGTACTTCATTGGCTTTGAGACGTCTGGTGGTCGTGAAAGGCGCTATATAAATACAAGTCTTTCTTTCTTTACCATTTTCAGTATTGAAAATCGATTTAAGCTGCATGTAGCCAAAGTGCACCTCCCCTTTAAGATGTACAGGCTGCTTTTAAATGGTGTCAGGGATGCTCGATTTCCCGCCCCCCCCCCACCCTCATTAGGCAAGCGGCCAATGAATGCTCTTGCCTCTCTCCCATGTGATCGCGGGTTCTCTCTCTCCTCCCATTCCCCGATGAGCTATGGGCCTTGACCAATTCCTCAATGTCAAAGTAAACAAGGGATAAAACTGTTGACTTTAATATTATTTTTAATTTGTGTCTGTGGCAGTCAAGTGGGAGCTGGCATAATTGTGTCAGTAATTTATTACATGACAAAACAACACCAAGGGTGACCACATACCAGGTGGGGAGGCTAAACTTTCAATCATCTCATGCTAACTGGGACATCCAGAGCACTGCTGAGAAAAGCAGTGACACGCCACAATAATCCCAAGCTGGCAAATTCAACTGGTTTCCAGCTCTTAGTGCCACCCTGAGTTCCACCCTTTCAACACATTGAGAGGTATGACACTGAGACTCTCTTGCGAGATGAGCAGCTTAGATTCCAGACTGCAGTCTTTCTCTTTCAAATCAACATCACTAAAACAGATTATCTGGTCATCATCACAATGGTGTTTGTAGAGGAAATGCATTAGCACATTGGGCAGAGGAAACGCTACAAGGGCACTCTCAAAGCCTCCTTGAAAAAGTGCAACATCCCCACCGACACCTGGGAATCCCTGGCCCAAGACCACTCAAAGTGGAGGAGAAGCATCCGGGAAGGCGGCGAACGCCTCGAGTCTCTTCGCTGGGAGCAAGCGGAAGCCAAGCGCAAATAGCGGAAGGAGCGCACGTCAACCCAAGCACCCCACCCACCCGCCCCTTCAACCACCGTCTGTCCCACCTGTGTCAGAGACTGTAGGTCCCGCATTGGACTCATCAGTCACCTGAGAACTCATTTTTAATGTGGAAGCAAGTCATCCTCGGTTCCAAGGGACTGCCTAAGAAGAATGTGTTTGTAGGAGCTTGCTGTGCGCAACTTGGCTGCCACGTTTCCTACATTACAACAGTGACTACACTTCAAAAGTGCTTCATTGGCTGTAAAGTGTTTTGGGACGTCCTGTGGTCGTGAAAGGCGCTATACAAATGTCTCCTTCCTTCCTTCCTCCCTCCCTCCCTCCACAATCTGCTTTAGAGTACAGGCACTGCTCACAAAGATCAGTGACAATTTCTTAAAGTACAGCACTGAGGTGGGGTGGGAAAGAATCTAAAGTTCCCAGCCCCAGGTTTGAGATTGACTATTTTTTAAGTGCGGACCAAGGAAATATATTATTTAGTGGGTCGAGGGACCAGAAAGACACAGACTGGAATCCTTTCACAGCTTCACAGCCAATTGATCACATCACTGTAAAACTCAATGCATTCTCAATCAACGCTGTTGCAATCAATGTACAGGATTTTAAAATAACCCCAAAAATTCTTTAGTGATCAGGCTTAAAGGGTAAATGGAAAGAGAATTAAAAGAAAGAATGTGAAATGGGGATTGCCCAACTTCTCTCACCGTATCAAACGCTGAAAAGACAGCAAAACAGAGCAAGAGATGGATATAGAGCGAGAACAGATCACTCAGCATAGTGTTAAACACCGCCAGTGAAATGCGATTGATGAATTGTCACCAGCATCTCACAGCCATTAGCAAGGTGAGGGGAAAAAAAAATTGGTGAAATAAAATGAATCAAGCCAAATGCTATAAACACACCATTAGCATCAAGCTCACTAAAGTGTGAAATATTGATTGAATTAATGGATTTTTAAAGCGTTTTTCTGTTCCATTTCACAAAATGTAGCCCATGCACTCACTGCAAAACAGATCATTGAGATTTATACTTGTTTAAAGCAATAGTAGGTATGGCTGTTATAGGGACAAAGGTATAAGAATTATCATCAGGCCCAGGAGATAAACACAGGAACATAAAAAAGTCAAGGGTGAAAAAAGGACATTTGGCTCAATGAAACTCATTCTTTTAGCACTTTAACTGTCCCATTTTAGCATCCAATCGTGTTTTGAATATCCCTGTTGCAGGTTTAGGATCTACCATAGATATTCTTTTGAGTACAAGGATGCTGGTCACTTCCATAAGGGATCCAAGCGTCTTATCTTCAGGACTGTGCCCATAAAGCCCAATATCAAATTATAGGGCAATATCACCCAGGAGTCTAACAATAAGACCCCCCATGATTGGAACTGGATATCGTGTCTGTCACACAAGCCCTACGTACGCAGGACAAGGCCAGATATGAATCGTTAAGCTGCTTTATTTTACAGACCGCAAGTGTACAGAGTAACAGATGTAATCAAATCTTACCGTGATTTGATTAACCTCCTCGAGAACAAGAAAAATTCCAATTAAAATGTGCCACACTATTAATGGCTTGCCTAACCTTTCATGGCTTGAGATGCTTTGCGATTCCCCTTGTTAATGCAAGCTTCCTCCCCAGACTTAGCCAGCTGACACATTCCCCTGTGTCCCTTTGTCCTTTTCTCCCTGTGTTCACAGTTAATGTTTACGCCATTTTCCCAGGATTTCTGCGGATCTTCCGCGTAAGTTACAGTCGACGATTAGGGAAATCCCTGTGGAAATTCAGCCCTGTTGCTTTCACACAGGTTGAAAAAGCACATCACTCGATCATAATTTGTTTCCAAATTATTTCCAGGAGGACAGAAAAAGTTTGAAAATCCTGAAACATGACAATCCCCATTATTTTTTATCCCTACTATCCCAGATTATTGTAAACAATTGTCACTCTTTGAGTACAGAAGTCCTTCCTGATTAAGTTAATTATGTTTTCACATTTGTTTTAGCTCCCATTTATCTATACCATTTAATACTTTACATACTTTGATGAAGCCCATCCTTAACCAATTGTCTTCCTACACTGTAAAGTTTAAGCTTTTCTACATCTTTCCTCATACCTCATTCCTTTACACTTGGGATCAGTCTTGCTACTTTCCTGTGCACCGTTTCTATTGCATGGATATCTTTTATGTGGTGTGGTTGTCCAGAACTGAACACAGCACTGTAAGACTGATCTGACCATGCCATTGTAAAGCCTTACCATAACTTATGTAAAATTGTATTCTAATGTTCTGGCTGTATGTCATAGCTATTAGCTTTGCAAGTCCCATTTCAGGACTTGAGTAATGACGTCTTGACTGACACTTCAGTGGAGTATTGCTTTGTTAGAGGTGAGATGTTGAACCAATGCCTGCCTGCTCAGGTGGACAGAAAAGGTCCCATGGCACTAGTTGAAGATGAGCAGATGGGGTGTCCTGGCCAACGCTCATCCCTCAACCAACATCATCAAAAACAGATTAACAGTTCAGTTATCTGATTGCTATTTGTGGGACCTTGCTATGTGCAAATTTGCTGCTGTGTTTGCACTCTCGCCTCCGAGTCAGAAGGTTGTGGGTTCAAGTCCCACTCCAGAGACCTGAACACAAAAATCCAGGCTGACACTCCAGTGCAGTGCTGAGGGAGTGCTGCACTGTCGGAGGTGCCGTCTTTCGTATGAGACGTTAAACCGAGGCCCCGTCTGCTCTTTCAGGTGGATAAAAAGATCCCATGACATTATTTAGAAGAAGAGCAGGGGAGTTCTCCCCGGTGTCCTGGGGCCAATATTTATCCCTCAATCAACATCACTAGAACAGATTATCTGGTCATTATCACATTGCTGTTTGTGGGAGCTTGCTCTGTGCAAATTGGCTGCCACGTTTCCTACATTGCGGGTTAGGTTGATTGGCTATGATAAAATTGACTCTTAGTGTTAGGGGGATTAAATACACGGGGATAGGGTGGGATATGTGTTGGTGTAGGGGTTACGGGGATCGGGTGGGATATGTGTCAGTGCAGGCTCGATGGGCCGAAATGGCCTCTATCTGCACTGTGGGGTTTCTGTGATTCTGTGATTACAACAGTGACTACACTTTAAAAGTACTTTATTGGCTGCAAAGCGCTTTGGGACATCCTGAGTTGTGAAAGACGCTATATAAATGCAAGTCTCTCTTATTACATTGCAGTGTTTGTAAAAAACCCACAAGGGAGCTTATTTAATTATTTTGTTCTCAGTAATGGGTTGTTTAATAAAGTATGTGTTGGATTGTTTAGGGACCCAAATCTCTTCCATTAACAGGTAACTGTATTTTCAATGGATGAAAAGGAAACCGATTTATAAAAAGCTCAACAGGAAAAGGGTAAATTACCTCAGTTAATAGAAATGAATGCAATTTCTCTAAAGATGGAAAATAATCTTTGATGATGAATTTCTATTCTGAGAACACTGTCAATGGAGTTGAAGTATTGGTAAAATATCCAGGTTATTAGACATTAAAAAGGAATTTAAAGGGAATTGTTACGTAACTCGAAAACATTATGAGGAGTCAAAAAGTTTAAAAGCTGAACAGCTGGGAGAGGTTTCAAATTGGTTTGGTCACTGAAGCATGTAGAGAACTGTGGATAAACACACATTATGGTGTTAATTGTGTTATTAAAAGAAAGACCATGGGAGTGTTTTTCAAGGAGTTGCAATGGAACAAGGCTATTAGTAACTTGTAAATTGACCTTGTGACTTGTTAGGAGCTGAGCTCTATATTCAATCACAGTGATGACAGAAGGATCAAATGGATTCTTGCTGCCATTTTCTCCCCATCTTTCCTAAAGGTGCTGACTCTTGCTAATTTATCATTCCCGAGGAATCAACCTTTCCCAATTGGTCTTCATTAGACTACTTGACAGTGACGTGAGTCCTGTCTTTACCTTGGTGTGCTGGGCTGTTGGTCTGGACTGTGATTCCTACCTTGAGATACTTCATTAAAAGGCTCCAAATGAGCCAAGGGTTTTGAAGAACAACCAAATAGTGCCATGGGATCTTTTACGTCCACCTGAGAGTGCAGACGGGGCCTCGGTTTAACGTCTCATCCTCCGACAGTGCAGCGCTCCCTCAGCACTGCACTGGAGTGTCAGCCTAGATTTTTGTGCTCAAGTCTCTGGAGTGGGACTTGAGCCCACGACTGTTTCTAATGCATTGATATCTGGTGTGGTGTGGTTGTGCAGAACTGAACACAGTACTGTAAGAGTGATCTGACCATGTCATTGCAAAGCCAGACCATAACTTCTGTCAGATTGTAATCTACTGTTCTGGCTGTATATCATAGCTATTCGCTTTTTAAGTCCCACTTCAGGACTTGAGCACATAATACTTCCTCAAAAAGCTAGGCTGGTCAACATCAATGGAACAAAATGGGAAGATGGGAAAAAGTAATAAAACTCTTGGTTGTTTAAAAAGGGAATTTGTTAGTTGCTTGGTAAAAGGAATATTAAAAGGCAAGGGCAGTGCATACTTAATGGGCTGACTTTTCTGAGCTGTAACATTCTCTGTCTAGCATGAGTCACTGCATAGCAGCCAGAAGCAGGTATCCTGGTGGATTTTGCAGTATCTCTCCTAGGGGTCCTGAAGAAAGAACTTGCATGTTATTATGCGCCTTTCATGACCTCAGGATGCCCCAAAGTGCTTCACAACCAATTGAACACTTTTTTTAAAGTGTGAAATGTGGCAGCCAATATTGACACAGCAAGATCCCAAAATAGCAGCTAGATAAAAGATCAGATAATCTGTTTTCGGTGGTGTTGGTTGAGGGATAAGTGGTTCCAGGACACCAGGGGGGAACTCCCCTGCTCTTCCTCGAATAGTGGCCATCGGATCTTTTACACCTCAGAGAGCAGACGGGGGCCTCGGTTTAATGTCTCATCTGAAAGACAGCACCGCCGGCAGTGCAGCACTCCCTTAGCACTCACACTGGAGTGCCAGCCTGGATTATGTGCCATGGTGTGGAGATGCCGGTGTTGGACTGGGGTGGACAAATGTAAGAAGTCACACAACACCAGGTTATAGTCCAACAGTTTTATTTGAAATCACAAGCTTTCGGAGCACTGCTCCTTCGTCAGGTGAAGTGGAGAGATGCATAAGGACACAGCTTGATTGCTGTGATTATCTCTTTGCCGAGGTGTGATAAATGGCAGTTAGAAAGATTACCTGTAATCATCTGGCATTATTCTCTGACTATATAAGCTGTGTCCTTATGCATCTCTCCACTTCACCTGACGAAGGAGCAGCGCTCCGAAAGCTTGTGATTTCAAATAAAACTGTTGGACTATAACCTGGTGTTGTGTGACTTCTTACATTGGATCATGTGCAGTAGTGCTTTATGACTCAGAGGTGAGAGTAGTGCCTCTGAGCCACGACTAAAACTAGTTCTATGGACTTATAAAAAGAGGCTCACGATGCATCCAAACACCCCATCCTTAATCCCATTGCTCCCTCGTAAGACCATAAAACAGTGGTGGATCCTGGTGCTACAGTTGGCCATGAGTGAGATAAGGGAAAATCAACAACAACAATAACAACTTGCATTTATATAGCGCCTTTAATGTCGTAAAACATCCCAAGGTGTGTTATCAAACAACATTTGATACCTTGCTACATAAGGAGCTATTAGGGGCAGGTGACCAAAAGCTTGGTCAAAGAGGTAGGTTTTAAGGAGCATCTTAAAGGAGGAAAGAGAGGTAGTGAGGCGGAGAGGTTTAGGGAGAGAATTCCAGAGTTTAGGGCCTCAGACGCAAATGGTGTAGCGATTAAAATCGGGGAGGTGCAAGGGACCAGAATTGGAGGAGCGCAGATATCTCGGAGAGTTGTAGGGCTGGAGGAAATTACAGAGATAGGGAGGGGCAAGGCCATAGAGGGATTTGAAAGCAAGGATGAGAATTTTTAAATCGAGGCATTGCTTAACTGGGAGCCAAATTAGGTCAGCGAGCACAGGGGTGATGGGTGAACAGGACTTGGTGTGAGAAAGGATACTGGCAGCAGAGTTTTGGATGACCTTAAGTTCAGGGAGGGTGGAAGATGTGCTCGGAGAGGGCATGAGGGGAGATAGGAGAGAAACTAGAGAAAGGGTCCCTGCTTCTAATTGCTATCAAATGATCCCTACTGAAAAATGTTTGCATGTGTGATGTCCTCCTGGTCAGATAGGTTCACCCCCTGGGCTCACACATGGTCACTTTGGTGAGGTGCTGTAACAATTCCTCAGTATGAGTCAGTGCTTCCAGGAGAGGATGACTGAGAATTGGGGGGAAATTAGGGAATGGGAAAACCTGTCAAGAGCTCGTTCAAAACAGCCTTTCCTTTTTAAGTTTGCCTTTCATGAACATTCACATCTGTCAGCTTTGCTGGTCCAGAGACTATTTTGGTGGATAAAATCAAACTGCTTTCACAATCAAGGGGTTACAATTTACAAAAAATTGCAACTTGACAATCCATTTTCGAAACCCCGTGTGTTTGTAAAGATGGATGTGGCTGCCATGCAACAGCAGCATTCCTATGGATCAAGCCAGCTCTGTATGTATCGACTCAGAACACCGACTGATTCCATCATGAACGCACCACTGAAATTAGGGCTCTCTCCCCACAATCTATAAAATGAGCGACTGTGGCGTTGAAATTGTGCTGTGTGATATTAGTAACAAACGTGTGGTTATGTTTGGATAGAATTCCCGCACCCCCCCCCCCACCCCCCCCATCCCCACCCCCGACTTCTGCCGTTAAGTTTGGCAGAGCCTCCGCGCCCCCGGTCTTGCCGGGTTCCTCGGCCAATTACTATTTCAGCCGCAACCTCCCCGCCTCCCCGTAGATATCGGGGCCTTGCTGCCTGGGCTCACACACAGAAAATGACCATTTGGGTGAGCTACCAGAACCCAGGGAACCGTGCTCCAGAATAAGTTAGGAGAGGAGGGGAGAATAGTAGGGGTAAAAGTAGACCGAATAAAACAACTGTTCCGTCGCCAACCATAACAAATAAATAAATCCTTACCGAGTAAAACTGGTGTGATTGCGATTATGTTGCAGCGCAGTGTAAATGTCATTCGACTAGTTAGGTCTGGACAGGACGGTGGTTCAAAGGGCACAAACAAATAGAGGCCATAGAGGATCCACGGTATAAAAATCAGAGCGACAAAGACAGATGCTATCGCTTTAAGGTGTGATGCAGTGCAGCACTGGCAGCAGGAACAGCATTTCCTGTCTCCTTTTGCCTCTGTCATCACCTTGTGTGAGGATTCGGCTGACACATTGCGCTCAGAATCACTGGAAATCAGTTCAATGGTCTCAGTGTCGGGCGATTGGCCGAGTAAAGGCTGGTCTTCTGAAGCCTGACTGGCGAATTTGTCTGTCTTCTCCAGTGTTCCTAAGTTCTCTACTGCTACCTTGGTGATGAAATCCTGGGGGGGACAGCTTCTTGCTTCACTGGGCGACGGTGGCTCTGAGAAAGATACTTTCTCGTCGGTTAAGAAAGAAGTTTCTCTGGTGATGACAAGAGACACATTGTCCGGTTGCTTGTTCTTGATTTCAGTGTATGGAAGAGTGTGATTTCTTGCCAGCTCAGCATTAATCATATTCAAACTCCCATCATTCTGTGCACTCTGATTTTTCATTAGCTTCTGTTGGGCGTCATTGTACTGCAGCCTCTTGGCTTTTGGAACTGGTTCTGTTACGTGCCCAATATTTTCATCAGACAGAGAGTGAAGTTCTTCCACAGATGATTCTGGGCTGTCTGAGATGGGTGCCAAAGTAATCTGGGTGTCTAGGTCCAAAAATGGAGAGAAAGACAGTCGGCTCGGATCAATGTCCTGGAGCTGGTTGATGATGTCAGTGATTGACTCCTTCACACTGTCAAATTCCTTCAGCTCGTGACTATTGGCTGGTTGTCTCTGAGTAGTCATTGTTCGGAGCTAACCTCTGAAAAGATAGGGAACTTGTGAGTGACAACATCAAAGAAAAGTTAGCCAAACAAACTTCTATTTGGTCGTTAACAAGTATTTGGTTACATTTCAGAGGTCTGTTTATGTTCACCTTTTAGAGCTATGGTATAAATAAAACTCAACTGATCGTCTATAGGGTGAAAAGAACTTAAGTTCAAGTTACATCAGTAACGGAGCATTACTTATAGAGTTACATAGTATTCACAGAAAGAGGCCATGTGGCCCAATAGGTCCATGCCGGTGTTTATGCTCCACATGAGCCTCCTCCCACCCCTCTTCATCTCACCCCATCAACATACCCTTCTATTCCTTTCTCCCTCATGTGTCTATCTAGCTTCCCCTTAAGTGCATCTGTGCTAATCGCCTCAACTGCTTCTTGTGGTTGCGAGTTCCCCATTCTAACCACGCTCTGGGTAAAGAAGTCTCTCCTGAATTCCCTATTGGATTTATTAATGACTATCTTATATTTATGGCCCCGAGTTTTGGTCTCCCCTGCAAGTGGAAACATCTTCTCTACGTCTACCCTATCGAACCCCTTCATAATCTTAAAGACCTCTATCAGGTCACCCCTCAGCCTTTTCTTTTCTAGAGAAAAGAGCCCCAGCCTGTTCAATCTTTCCTGATAGTTCTGGTACCATTCCAGTAAATCTTTTTTTGCACCTTCTCCAGTGCCTCTATATCCTTTTTATAATCTGGAGACCAGAACTGTTCACAGTAACTCCAAGCGTGGTCTAACCAAGGTTCGATACAAGTTTAACACAACTTCTCTGCTTTCAGTTCTATCCCTCTAGAAATGAACCCCAGTGCTTTGTTTGCTTTGTTTATGGCCTTATTGACCTCTGTCATGATTTTGGCCAACTCACCGCTTTCCACTCCCTTACACACACACCTCTTGCTTGGCAGTTTATGCAGGAAGTCTATGTGTAATCAGACCTGAAGAAAATCATTAACACAAAAACATTGTCCATCTTAGGAACAATTTTGTACAGAGGGTTTTCGTTCATTCAGAGTTAGATTTACTCAACTGAGAAGAACCAAATTTGGACATTTGATCTTCAGATCAGAGGTGGTCATCCCAATTGTCTAAGCAAAACTGATACTTGGGCATCAGGATATTGGTCTAGATTTTTCACTTTGGCACTGAGTATTTTCCTCTGATGGTGGCAGAAAATGGCACTCCCACAACTCATGTAATTTTCTCCTGCCCTGGTGTCTTTAGGCCGAGAGAAAAAGAGAATCAATGGGAAGAGAAATGGAGAATGGATAGATGGCCTAATCACACTCTCCTGTTTATTTGCCACACCCTCTAGTATTCTTCTTTTTCATGCAGCTATTTAATTTCCCTTTGGAAGTACTTACGGACTCATCTTCAACCACTGTTTGTGGCAAGAAAATTCCACAATCTAACCAGCCTCTGTGTAAAGAGGTTTTTTCTCTAACCTCCGCTTTAAATCTTCTTGTGATTATCTTAAATGTGCGCCCTCTCATTACCGTCTCAGCAACCAATGCAAACAAAGTACTACTGTTAACCTGTTTTAATCTTTCATAATCTTGAAGCCCTCAATAAGTTCACCCTGCAAGCTTCTCAACGCCAGTCTTTTTCCATAACTTGTAACTCCTCATTCCATTGCATTTATACCCTTCCTATAATGTACATAATACTCCAACTGTGGCCTAACTAAGGTCATCATAGAATAGAATCATAGAAATTTACAGCACAGAAGGAGGCCATTCGGCCCACCTTGTCCGTGCCGGCCGACAAAGAGCTCTCCAGCCTAATCCCACTTTCCAGCTCTTGGTCCGTAGCCCTGTAGGTTACGGCACTTCAAGGGCATGTCCAAGTACTTTTTAAATGCAATGAGGGTTTCTGCCTCTACCACCCTTTCAAGCAGTGAGTTCCAGACCCCCACCACCCTCTGGGTGAAAAAAATTCTCCTCAATTCCCCTCTAAACCTCCGAACAATTACTTTAAATCTATGCCCCCTGGTTATTGACAATTCTGCTAAGGGAAATAGGTCCTTCCTATCCACTCTATCTAGGCCCCTCATAATTTTATACACCTCAATTAGGTCTCCCCTCAGCCTCCTCTGTTCCAAAGAAAACAACCCCAGCCTATCCAATCTTTTCTCATTGCTAAAAGGTGTTGTACAAATTCTATTCAATGCCTCTAGGTACAAAACCGTGGATTCTGTTTGCCTTTTTATGGCCTTATCCATTTGTACTGCCAACTTTAATGGCTTGTGTAACTGCACACCAAGGTGCCGCTGCTCTTCTACACCATTTAAAATATACTATTTCAAGTGTGCTTCCTTCTCCATTCTTATTTCTAAAATCTATTATTTCACATTGTTACATAACATAAGAACATAAGAACATAAGAAATAGGAGCAGGAGTAGGCCAATCAGCCCCTCGAGCCTGCTCCGCCATTCAATAAGATCATGGCTGATCTGATCCTAACCTCAAATCTACTTTCACTCTCCATCCCACCCGAACCCATGTGATTAGACACACGAAATAGGAGCAGGATCAGGCTACACGGCCCCTGGGCCCGCTCCGCTACCCATAGGGCCATGACCGATCCGAACCTAGACTCATGTCCAAATTCCTGCCCGCTCCCCGTAACCCTTAATTCCCTTTACTTCTAGGAAACTGTCTATTTCTGCTTTAAATTTATGTAATGATGTAGCTTCTACAGCTTTTTGGGGCAGCATATTCCATGGACCTGCCACCCTCTGAGTGAAGTAGTTCCTCCTCATCTCAGTTTTGAAAGAGCAGCCCCTTATTCTAAGACTATGCCCCCTAGTTCTAGTTTCTACATTGTTCTACATTGAACAACATCTGCCACTTTCCTGCCCATCCTACTAGCTTATCTAGGTTCTCCTGCAATCTTTGACAGTCCTTATCCCAGTTTGCCATACCTTCCAATTTGACGCCATCCGCAGATTTCAATATTGTTCCATCATTTCCTAAGTCCCTATTGTAATGATCAGTAACATGTCATTCTAGAATGGTACACTAGGTGGAGCTGTATGTTTAGTAGGGGCTACCCACAAGGCAGTAGTCAAGATGGATGCCTGTACACTAGTCTACATGGCTGAATAAATGACTAGCTCAAGCTAGCTGTTCATAATGAAAACGTCTATTTATTTATGAACATAACATGGTACCAGGAGTGGTAATATCTGCTGAATATTGTGAAATGCGACATGGAGAATTGGAAGCCACTGGAGGGTTTGAAACTCACGGGGAATGTCGACTGCAATTGGCGGATTATCAACCAACAATTCGAACTCTATGTTGCTGCCATCGGGTTCGGTACGATGCCAGACGCAAGGAAAATAGCGTTACTGCTCACGGTTGCAGGCCCACAGGTGATAGAGGTATTTAATATGTTTGTATTTGATCAAGAGGAGGACAGAAAAAAATGGACGATGTGCTAAAGAAATTTGATACACATTGTTCTCCCAAAAAGAACGAGACCTATGAGAGGTACATGTTCCGTTCACGGACACAGCAGCAAAATGAGACTTTTGATAGCTTTGTGACCGATCTGAAACTGAAAGCACAGACCTGTAATTTCTCTGAACTGAAATCATCCATGATTCGTGACCAGATTGTGTTTGGTATTCATGATAAAAAGGTCAGGGAACGTTTGTTGAGAGAAACCGAACTAACATTGGAGGATGCTGTGAAAATATGCCATGCCAGTGAGCTAGCTCAGAAGCACGCGAAGACTTTCAGTGAAATTAATAATAATGCGACTGTAGTGAATGACAGTGCTGCTGTCGGTGCTGTGTCCTACAAGGGGAAGAAACGTGGGCAGAACAGAAATGCAAAGCAATCGGAGGATGGAACTTTTAATTGTAAATGCTGTGGTTACCAGCACCAGCCAAGACAATGCCCTGCGTTTGAAAAAATGTGCACAAAATGTAATGGAAAGAATCACTTTGCCAAACAATGCTTTTCAAAAGTAAAAACAAAGAAAGGGCAACAAGTCAATGTGATTGAGGACACTGATTTAAGTGAGACATTTTTTGTAGGAATGGTGTCATGTGACAATATTGAAAAGGATACAGAAAATGTGCAGCCCTCAGGAATGGACAGTGCTGAACATAAAGTTAATGCAGTAAAAGAGGACAAATGGATAATGCCACTGCAGATAAATGGAGCATTAGTTACATTGAAACTAGACACTGGGGCAAAAGCAAACTTAATCAGTATGAGTGACATTAAAAATATGAAAGAAAAGCCCAAAATACAGAAAAAGTCAGTACTACTGAAGAACTATAATGGACAGAAAATAGATAGCTTAGGTGTATGCAGACTTAAAGTGACAGTCAAAGACAAAGTGCATCATCTCATGTTTTCTTTTGTGGCTGAAGGACTTGATTCACTACTAGGTGACAAAGCTTGTGAGGACTTAGAACTGGTCAAGAGGGTATACCGTATAAACTGTGCCATAAGCAGACCAGATGACTCAGTGGATTCTGTAGTGAGTAATTTCCAGGATGTGTTCAAAGGATTTGGAGTTCTACCATTCACTTACAAGATCCAGCTAAAGGAGGATGCTCAGCCAGTGGTACATGCTCCACGGAGAGTTCCAGCACCCCTGCGTGACCGGCTCAAGAAAGAACTGGACAGAATGACCACACTAGGAGTCATCAGGAAAGTCGAAGAGCCAACAGACTGGGTTAACTCCATGGTATGTGTAAAGAAAAAGAACAATGATCTAAGAGTATGCATGGATCCAAAGGACTTAAATGCAAACATAAAACGTGAACACTACCAGATTCCTAAGCGAGAAGAAATCACCAGTGAAATGTCAGGTGCCAGATACTTCACAAAGCTCGATGCCTCACAAGGATTTTGGCAACTAAAACTGGATGAAGAGAGCACCAAATACTGTACCTTCAACACACCATTTGGCAGGTATTGTTTCCTCAGAATGCCTTTTGGGATAATATCTGCATCTGAAATCTTTCATAGAGCGATGGAACACATAATTGAAGGTCTGGAAGGAGTTCGGGTCTATGTTGATGACATCATCATCTGGGGCTCCACACTGAAAGAACACAATGAGAGACTGACTAAAGTGTTACAGAGCATACGCCGGAATGGACTGAAGCTCAACAAAGCCAAGTGTCAGTTTGGCGTCCAGGAAGTCACTTTCCTAGGAGATAATCTATCTGGTAAAGGATAGAGCCAGATATGGAAAAAGTAAACGCCATACTCAAAATGCCCCGACCCACTGATAAAAAAGGAGTGCTACACATCATGGGGATGATAAACTTCATTGGAAAGTTCATTCCTAACTTGTCAGCCAAGACAGCCTGTCTGCGAGACCTGCTACATAAAACAAATGAGTTCGCATGGACAGAAAGACATGAACAAAAGTGGATGAACTTTAAAACAGTGCTGACAACCACACCTGTACTCACCTTCTTTGACCCAACAAAGAGAATCAAAGTGTCAACGGATGCATCAAAAGATGGCCTAGGCGCGGTCTTGCTACAAGCAGAGGGTGAAGATTGGAAGCCTGTTGTCTATGCCTCCAGGTCTATGACTGACTCTGAGTGTCGATACGCCCAGATTGAAAAGGAATGTCTAGGCTTGGTAGTTGGACTAGAAAAGTTCCATGGCTACATATATGGACTTCCCACCTTCACAGTTGAGACAGACCACTGCCCACTAGTTGCCATCATAAAAAAAAATCTGAATGAGATGTCTCCAAGGATTCAACGACTCATGATGAAGCTGCAAAGATATGACTTTGAACTGATCTACACACCAGGCAAACACAAGGGGCTAGATTTTCAGTATAGACAGTTTTGGGGCGCTAACCTTAGCGCCCGCCTGAAGTTAGCGCCCGCCCCAATGTAGCGCCCCGTTGCCGGAAATTCAGTGGCTTCGCCCTAAGAGGTTGGTGGAGCGCTAAAAGAGGCGTTCCACTACTATCTTTAGGCGCTAAGCCGGCGGTGCAGAGCGCAGCGCCCGAGCTCGGGCACAGCGCACGGCAGACACTCTGGTGCCAGTGAGCTCTTAAAGGGGAAGGGTGCATGTGTTTTTTTAGGAGGAGGAGGAGGAGGAGGAGGAGGAGGAGGAGGAGGAGGAGGAGGAGGAGGAGGAGGAGGAGGAGGAAAACATAAATACACCGTTCACAACAACACACTGGATCCTTCCACACAACACATGCAGACTGCCGTTTATAGTGCAGGAGCAGTGCCCTTTAATTTGCGCTCCCCAGGGTGTGTTGCGTTCCATTTTACAAACGCTCTGGACGCCAGCCGCAGAATGGGGCGGTCCGACTGAAGTTTGGATTCGGGGCGGCCAAAGGGCGTTGCACGAGGATGTGACGTCATTTTCTGCGCGCGCATCTGAGCGGCCGCTAAACTTTGCGCCGGCGCTAACGGGCAACTTAATTTGGGGCGGGGCGCAAACTGCGCTGCGCCCGGGTGCTACACGAATAGCGCCCGAAAATCACTTCTCTTAAGGCGCTAACTGCTGGCGCAAGCAACTGAAAATCTAGCCCATAGTGTTAGCAGATGCACTATCCCGAGCACCCACAATGAGTCATGTGAGCTCTACTGAGGAAGACGTGGATGTTCATATGAGTATGGTCACTGCTGCGCTGCCCGTGTCAGACACAAAATCAAAGCAAATAGCAGAAGAAACAGTAAAAGATACAGGCCTAGAAATTGGGTTCTGGCGTAGCCAGGGCTTTAGCGCCGGAAGTTAGTGCTGGCGCTAAGTCCCCCTGCGCGCGCCAAAAATTCAGTAGTGCCGCGCCCAAACGGCTGCCGGCGCTACTGAAGGGTGTTTGCGGCGGTACATCGGCGCTAACTGCCATTTCACGCCGCAATTCCGGCGCTGCGGCACCCGATGCGGTGCGGCAGGCTGGGGACGTGCAGGCCTCCTCCTCCCATTAAGGAAATCAGCTTAAAAATGAGCCCGGCACCTCGGACAAGTGCCGGGCTTGCATCTGTTCCGGGGGGGGGGGGGAGAAGTCCGGGGAGGGAGCTGCGGGCAGGCGGCCGGCGGGAAAGTGGCCGGCCGCCGCGGGGCCTTTAATGCGCCGGCGCAAACTGCAGTAAGGCACCTCTGACAGAACGTTGCTTGCGGCTGCCACGGGCGAGGCGGCCGCAGCTCAATTTCGGAGTTCGGGCGGGTTACCACGGCAACCGGGACGCTGCGCACACCGATGACGTCATCGGTGCCGGCGCAGCGCTACCGGTGCAACGCCGATTTAGGGCCCCAGGGAATTTTTAAACTGGCCATAACTCTGGCGCTAGTCCCTCTAGCGCCTCAAAAGCGGCGCTAAGGCAACTGAATTTCTAGGCCACAGTGTTACAAACAGTAATAGAGAACATTCATCATGGTTGGCCAAAAAGTTCCTGTCCAAAGTACTATCACATCAGGTCAGAGTTAAGTGTCGCAAGTGGACTATTACTAAAACAGAACAGAATAGTCATTCCACAGGCATTACGTCAAGACATGCTCAAAAGGATTCATGAGGGACACCTCGGAATTGAAAAATGCAAAAGGAGAGCAAGAGACACTGTTTATTGGCCTGGCATAAATAAGGACATTGAGAACATGATAGGCATATATGAGACATGTCAGAAACACCAAAACAAACAAGCAAAGGAACCAATGATAGTAGCTGACTTACCAACAGCACCATGGCAAAAGGTTGGTATGGACCTTTTTCATTTGAATGGTAAAGACTATCTAATAGTGATTGACTACTATTCTAACTATCCTGAGATGGCGCTGCTCTCAAGCACATCAGCAAGCAGTGTCATAATGCATGTTAAATCCATCTTCACCAGACATGGAATTCCCAGGATTGCCGTTAGCGACAATGGTCCGTGCTTCAACTGTAAGGAGTGACAACAGTTTGCAGCACATTATGACTTTCAACACATCACATCCAGTCCTCTGTATGCTCAGTCGAATGGTAAGGCAGAGAAAGGTGTTCAAGTTCTCAAACAGCTACTGAAGAAAGCAACAGAAAGCAAGTCTGATCCTTATCTCGCCCTGCTGAGCTACCGAGCCTCCCCTTTAGATTGTGGTTCTTCACCTGCTGAACTCCTAATGGGTCGCAAGTTGCGCACCACGCTACCCTGCTGTGCAAAAGAAAAGCAGAGTAAGGAACTGAGACAGAAACTTCAACTGTTAAAGCTGAAACAGAAATCACACTATGACAAGTCATCCAAAACTCTGAAACCATTGACAAGGGATGATGTTGTCAGGATTGAGGATCCAGATGCATGGAACAGGAAAGCTACAGTTCTTGAGGAAGTAGGACCAAGGTCATACACTGTTAGAACTGAGGAAGGACAGATTCTCAGGAGGAACTGCCGTTCCCTCCTGAAAACACAAGAAACTATCCAAGAGCAAATCGATGACAATGCCGCAACTGAATCTTGTCACTCACCACCAGAACAATCTAACACAAACACACATACAGGCTCTCATGAAAACACATCAGACTTACCTGTGCTGAGAAGATCCACACGTGAAGTAAAAAAGCCTGATAGACTTAATCTTTGAGTACAAAGAAAACTATAATAAAAGAATGAAAAGCTTAGAGTTCATAAAGTAAAGCTTTGAAAATGTGTTGACTGTTGTGAAGATGTTTATGTCGTTATGATTGATTGATATTGATTTTGTTCAATCTCTAAGGAAGGGGGATGTAATGATCAGTAACACGTCTTTCTAGAATGGTACACTAGGTGGAGCTGTATGTTTAGTAGGGGCTACCCACAAGGCAATAGTCAAGATGGATGCCTGTACACTAGTCCACATGGCTGAATAAATGACTAGCTCAAGCTAGCTGTTCATAATGAAAATGTCTATTTATTTATGAACATAACACTATCATTTGTATATATATAATAAATGAGGGCAACCTAACACTTGCCCTTGAGAAACACCACTCATCATGTCTTTCCAGTCCAGGAAACTTTCCTTTACCTCTGCTCTTTGCTTTCTGTTCTACAACGATCTCACTATCCATGTGGTCAGATTCTTCTTATTTCCTTGTGACATTCCCTTTGCCATTTATCTCTTATGTGCATCTTATCAAATTGTTCTTGAAAATTCATATAAACCACATTCATTGCATCTCCTTTATCTATCCTCTGTGTTATTTCTTCAAACGATGCTATAGGATTGGTCAAGCACGGCTTGCCATGGGTACTGTAAGCGGACACCTTGCACTTCAGATGTGTGCCATTTATACAGCCACTATGCCCACCAGGGACCTTAGGCAAATTAAACCTAGTTCTGTTTTGGAAACAAGTTAATGCTCTCAAACTTCAGCTCCTCCGCTGTATTGGTCATAATGACTTTCCCAGTTTTCAGAGTACATACATAAAAGTTGACACTGAGACGTATACCAGTCATGATGTACCAGGTTGTTGCCTTTTGCCCAGTGGAAGCGGTATCATTAAGTAACAGCCCCGTTGGAAAAGTGGCAACAATCCTCAGCACATATACATAGAAACCAGAAGAAAATTGACAGCAAACGACCTTTGGACAGACCCATTGAATTGCAAGGCCCTTTCCGCTAAACTGACTTCCTATACTTTAATCATTTTAAAATATTCTATTTCCATTGGGGATATCGCTTACATTCTAGTGTGCAGCCAAGAGCTGAAATAAAGAACACAGCTACCACTTCTGTCACGATCCCGCTCTGTATTTTTGTACCAGGCAGAAGAAACATGCTTCTTTAAAGACGTGCAGTAAAAGTACCAACTTCAGGCAAATGCTAGGAGCGAGATTCATGATCAAGAAGAATTGCTAGGCCTGCATGCTTTGCATGTGCGCATTTTTTTCCCCCATGGAGGCTGGGAAGCTCTTTGAATCAGAGGGGACCCTGCACATTTCACAGTACACGGGCTGTGGTCATATTGCACCACCAGTGTGAGTTTGCCATAGTGTGAAACGCAGCCAGTAAGACCTGCGTTGTTCTGCAAGCTGCTATCGTGCGTTAAAACTTATAAAATTCTAACAAGACTAGACAGACTAGATGCAGGAAGGCTGTTCCTGATGGCGGGGGAGTCCAGAACCAGGGGTCACAGTCTAAGGATAAGGGGTAAGCCATTTAGGACAGAGATGAGGAGGAATTCCTTCACCCAGAGAGTGGTGAACCTGTGGAATTCTCTACCACAGAAGGCAGTTGAGGCCAATTCATTAAATATATTCAAGAAGGAGTTAGATATATTTCTTAAGGCTAAGGGGACCAAGGGATATGGGGAGAAATCAGGGACAGGGTACTGAATTTGGATGATCAGCCATGATCGCATTGAATGGCGGAGCAGACTCGAGGGGCTGAATGGCCTACTACTGCTCCTATCTTCTATGCTTCTATGTCTATGTTTCTATGTTGCTCACCAGGAAAGAGATTGTGCATAAATTCAGATCCCCCTCTCCCTGACAGTTTTTTTTTAAGGCCAGGAGATTGTGGGTGCGAATGTCTGCTTTCTCGCAAGTAAGTTTTGTCAGCGGCCCAAAAGACTGGCCGAGTGCTCTTAATCTCAGCGTGAAGCTACATTGGAGTTACAGCTCATGTGAGCAAGCCTCAGTGGTGTGAGAGGGAGGGATTCCTTGGATGGTGGAGGGAGAGGGGGTGTGGGTAGGGGAAGAGTAGGTGTATTCCAGAATCAGATATCTAAACACAAACTCACTTTCTTGTTGATGTGCACTCAATACTGCCACGCAATGATGCAAAAATGGCAGTATAATTGCAATTATAGACTGCAGGGCTGGATTTTCATTCAGGAGTTGGGTAGGAGGCGGGACTACAACTTTCGGGGTTGTAGTCCCGCCTCCATTGAGATGTGGCCAATTCACGCGATTTTAACTTGATTGACCTTGTTGAGCCCGCCCAGCAGGCTCAGCAGGTCAATTAAGGGCCACCCGGCAACAGGTGATGTCACAGACTGAAATTTCATCTGTCAAGAGGTTTCGACAGAAGAAATATCAGTGTTTCACAGCTGTTTGAAGCTGCCAAACACTGACAGTCTGACTTCTAACCAGAGTCCTTCTCCACAGACTCAGTTAGAAATCTCTCCTGCACAGAAAGCCGAAGGCTGTCACTTTTGACAGTTCGCAGCCATTCTGCTTTCTGTGCCGGTGAGATGAGGGACTCCCGAGACCTAAAGGAAGGAAGGCTGAAAAGGTAAGAAAAGGTAATTTAAACTTCTTTAATCACTTTAGACACACCAAACACACTTACCTTTGCACTCGTGCACCCATCACTCACCTGAACACCGACATCTCGACCCCTCCAAGTCCTTCAACCCGATGGCCCACCTCCTCTAACTCGGCATGGTTTGCAGCCATCGGGAATCCCACACTTCAACCTTAAAAATAGGGATTAGACTAAAAACTGCCTGTTAACTACCTGTTAACAGGTAGTTAATTGGCACTAATCCCTTCCCGCCTTGGGTAGGCGGGTCCCAGTGCGGGGCGGGTACCCGCCTCCTTTGAAACTGGCATGGAGGCAGGTTTGGGTGTGGGATGGGGTCAGGACCCCTGATTTCGGGATTTTAACCCCCCCGCCACGCCTCCAATCCCGACTCCACGGCCCAATGAAAATCCTGCCCTATGAGTTACATCAGGTCTTCACCAGCTTTTCAAACATTGAAAGACTTGGTGAGAAAAATGTATAGGCCTAACATCAAAATTCTGAAACCAAACTGAGCGAGTCTCACTCCAAATGAGTGTAATTTGACAGGGGTAAAACAGTAGAGATGGGGTAAAGCTGTGTTTTATATGAAACAAGTCAACATTGGACCAAATGCACACATGCACATTCCTGATACAGTCAACTCCAGGTAAATGTTATAGAAACATAGAAACATAGAAGATAGGAGCAGGAGTAGGCCATTCGGCCCCTCGAGCCCGCTCCGCCATTCAATGAGATCATGGCTGATCATCCAAATTCAGTACCCTGTTCCTGCCTTCTCCCCATATCCCTTGATCCCTTTAGCCTTAAGAAATATATCCAACTCCTTCTTGAATATATTTAATGAATTGGCCTTCACTGCCTTCTGTGGTAGAGAATTCCACAGGTTCACCACTCTCTGGGTGAAGAAATTCCTCCTCATCTCAGTCCTCAATGGCCTACCCCTTGTCCTTAGACTGTGACCCCTGGTTCTGGACTCCCCGGCCATTGGGAACATCCTTCCTGCATCTAGTCTGTCTAGTCCTGTTAGAATTTTATAAGTTTCAGTGAGCTCCCCTCTCATTCTTCTAAACCCTAGTGAGTATAAGCCCAATCGACCCAATCTCTCCTCATACGTCATTCCTGCCATCCCAGGTATCAGTCTGGTGAATCTTTGCTGCACTCCCTCCATGGCAAGAACATCCTTCCTCAGATAAGGCGACCAAAACTGCACACAATACTCAAGGTGTGGTCTCACCAAGACCCTGTACAACTGCAGCAAGATATCCTTGTTCCTGTACTCGAACCCTCTCACTACGAAAGCCAATGTACCATTTGCCTTCTTAACTGCCTGCTACACCTGCATGCTTACCTTCAGCGACTGGTGCACAAGGACACCCAGGTCTCGTTGCACTTCCCCTTCTCTCAATATATTGCCGTTCAGATAATAATCTGCCTTCCTGTTTTTGCCACCAAAGTGGATAACCTCGCATTTATCCACATTATACTGCATCTGCCATGCTTCTGCCCAATCACCCAACCTGTCCAAATCATACTGGAGTTTCTCGGCATCCTCCTCACAGCACACACGCCCACCCAGCTTTGTGTCATCTGCAAACTTGGAGATATTACATCTAGTTCCCGCATCTAGATCATTTATATATATTGTGAATAGCTGGGGTCCTAGGACCGATCCCTGCGGTACCCCACTAGTCACTGCCTGCCACTCGGAAAAAGACCCGTTTATTCCAACTCTTTGCTTCCTGTCTGCCAACCAGTTCTCTATCCAAGTCAGTACCGTGCCCCCAATCCCATGTGCCTTAACTTTACATGCTAATCTCTTATGTGGGACCTTATCGAAAGCCTTTTGAAAGTCCAAATACACCACATCCACTGGTTCTCCCTTATCCATTCTACCAGTTACATCCTCAAAAAATTCCAGTAGATTAGTCAAGCACGATTTACCTTTTGTAAATCCATGTTGACTTTGTCCGATCCGTCACTGTTTTCCAAGTGCTCTGCTATTACATCTTTTATAATGGACTCTAGCATTTTCCCCACTACCGATGTCAGGCTTACCGGTCTATAATTCCCCGTTTTCTCTCTACCACCTTTTTTGAATAGTGGGGTAACATTAGCTACCCTCCAATCCATGGGAACTGTTCCAGAGTCTATCGAATTTTGGAAGATGACCAGCAATGCATCTACTATTTCTAGGGCCACTTCCTTAAGTACCCTAGGGTGTAGATTATCAGGCCCTGGGGATTTATCGGCCTTTAATCCCGTCAATTTCCCTAACACCATTTCCCTACAAATACTGATTTCTTTCAGTTCCTCCCTCTCATTAGACCCTATGGGCTAGATTTTCAGTATAGGCAGTTTTGGGGCGCTAACCTTAGCGCCCGCCCGAAGTTAGCGCCCGCCCCAAAGTAGCGCCCCGTTGCCGGGAATTCAGTGGCTTCGCCCTAAGAGGTTGGTGGAGCGCTAAAAGAGGCGTTCCACTACTCTCTTTAGGCGCTAAGCCGGCGGTCCAGAGGGATAGCGCCCAGGCGGGGCGCAGCACGGGTGCGGTCATTTTTGCACTGACAGCAGACCCCGTGGTGCCGACCAGCTCTTAAAGGGGGAAGGGACGAATTGGTCTGCTGCCACGCCCTGCACACTGCAGCCTTGCAAAGAGGCCTCAACACTACTGCTCAGCCCCAGGGAGTCATGGCAACGCCAGAGAAGGCCCGTCAGCGTGCCCTGCGCTTCTCAGAGGGTGATCTGGACATAATGGTCACAGCTCTGGAGGTGAGGCGCAAGATCTTGTTTCCAGAGAGTGGGAGGAATCCAACCCACCACGACTACACCAAAGCCTGGAAGCAGATCGCCCAGAGGGTGACGTTCACCGGCGAGGCCCCCAGGACCCACACACAATGCCGTAAGAAATACAACGATCTGACCAGGATTGTGAGGGTGAGTAGCCTTTCCAGTCTCCTCCTCATTCTTGCATGTACACCAGACATGATGGGCAAAGGGACCTGAAAGTCCTTTTGGCCAGCCCTCAGCCAGCAGCATTGGGACAGTCATGAGCATCAAATGGCCATTCAGCACTCTACACTTTGGCCCAGCTATTCCACCATGGGAGGCAGTGGACAGTACATCAGGGCTTCACTCTGTCCAAGCTATTCCACCATGGGAGGCAGTGCACACTACATCAGGGCTTCACTGCGCACTTACAGCCCGTCCTTTCTCTTGCAGGCTAAAGTAGCGTTTAATCACCAGGCCCGTGCCAGGGGTGGCCGCGCCAAGCTGCAGAAGCTCACTCGGCTGGAGGAGCGCGTGTGTGTGCTCATGGGAGCCCGTGTGATTGTCCCCACAGCGTGCGGTGTATCCGACCCTCCACTGCCCGGCAATGGTAAGGACCTCGCCTTTTGGCCCTCTCGCGTCGCACTGGCCCATCCGAGCTACCTCCTTTGCCACTGTCCCACCAATGCGCTGAATCCCACCAGTCCTAACTCCCTCGCTGACGCCGTCTCCTCACTCTGAAGCTACTCTTGTGCATTCCTGCTTTCAGCTGGTGACGACCAGGACCCTGAGGCTGCCAGTGACAGCACCTCCAACCAGGAGGAGGAGGAGGAGCAAGCCGGACCTTCGGGGGAACAGTCACGTCCCGCAGGAGAGGAGGAAATGCTCGACACCTCCTCACTGGACGAGTGCCTGGAGGAACTGTCGCAGGGCAATGCAGCTTCTGGGACCAGTGGCGTCCAGCCACCCAGCAGCCGTGCGCGTGGCCCGCGGCCTTCCCCCCAAAGGGGGGAAGGATCAGAGGGGAGTGCTGCTGCTCGGCACACTCGCCGTCACCAACGCGGCAAGGGTCCCCTAGTTCGGCCCCCTCCTCCCCAGCGGGAGAGTCGCGACTCCAGTCCGGACACCTTCACTTCGGAGGAGGTGCGGAAGCTCGATCAGATGGCCGACGACTCGGACCGGCGCCACACGGAGCTCATGAGCGTGGTGGGGCGCATGCCTGAGGCCATCGAGTCGCTGGCGACCAGTGTGCGCGAGTTCGGGGCAGCAACTGCCGCGACTGGCCGCATGCTAACTGATGCCGTCAAGACCCTGGCGGATGTGATGCGCGCGCACACCAGGACCACAGGGCCACTCACTGCTGCCACACGCGCTGTCTCAGGCAGGCATCGCCAGGGCAGGCGCCGCGCTGGACCATCCCAGCAAGCCGGCCGTCGGCTGATTGCTGCGGATCCTGCAGTGCGGGCCCGGCCGAGTGCCACCGCGCCACAGCACCAGCCAGCGCATCCCAGACGCCAGCTGGCCCACATTGCGCCATCCGTCGCCGCCATTCCCCCTCTGGGCCGTCAAGGGCAAGCGGCTGCAGCTGATGGTGGCCAGGCTCAGGTGCGCCACTCAGGAGACGGCCCCTCGAGGCCCAAACGCCGTGTAGGCCGCCCCCCAGCGGCATCTGGCGGAAGGGCATCTGAGCCTCAGGCGCCTTCCCCCAGCCTCGCAGCAGCCACTGGGCAGAGCTTGCGAAGGAGCAGCAGGCAGGGCAGGGGAGGCAAAATGCTGGCCAAGGTCTCGCCCTCGCGGGCCACTCAGTAGAGGGTGTGGCCAGCTTTCCTTTAATATGGCGGTGGCCATCTTTATTTTGCCCATGGTTGTGCTTTTGGAGGGCTTTTTTTTTGCGTTAGGCCGACGTTGAGGCCCGGTTTCAATAAAGGTGGAGTGGCTCCTCCCCAGTTTGTGGGAGTGAGTCGTTTGTTGGGCTTTTTGTGAGGCCCGTTTATTGTTTTTGGGGATTCATGTGGGAAGGGCTTTTCATTTTTGTTTAATAAAAAATTATCTTTATTCATGCAGTCTCCATGGTTGTTCTTCTTAGTGTTTGTTGGCTTCGCCGGCTGAGGGCTTGCGGAGCGGCTGCATTCATCTTCCCTCATGGCCCCTGGCCATTCCCTGACAGGGGGCTTAGAAGTACCGTGTAATAAGGTGGCGTCGTGCGGCCCTGGTCGCTCCCTCCTGGGAACGTACTCCTGCTCCTCCTCCTCCTCCTCCTCCTCCTCCTCATGCTCCTCCTCCTGAGGTGCTGGTCCAACGTCAGGTGGCAGTGCCTGAGTCCTGCGGATAGCCAGGTTGTGTAGCATGCAGCAAACCACCACAAATTGGGAGACCCGGTCCGGCGAATACTGGAGAGCTCCTCCGGAGCGATCAAGGCAGCGGAACCGCTGCTTGAGGACCCCAATAGTTAGCTCGATGATGTTGCGGGTGGTTTGATGGCTCTCGTTGTAGGCCTCTTCAGCAGCGGTCCTGGGCGCGCGGAGCGGGGTCATGAGCCAGGTGCACAAAGGATAGCCTTTGTCCCCGAGTAGCCATCCTCTTGGGGGAGGCTGTGCCTGGAACATGTCATGCACAGTACTCTGCCGCAGGATAAAGGCATCGTGGCTGCTGCCTGGGAAGCTGGCATTGACTGCCATGATGCGCTGCTTGTGGTCACAGACCAGCTGCACATTCAGAGAATGGTAGCCCTTCCTGTTGCGATACTGCTCGCCATGCTCCAGAGGGGCCCGCAAAGCCACATGCGTACAGTCAATGGCGCCCTGCACCAAGGGGAATTCCCCGAGTCTGGAAAATCCCAATGCGCGCTGATGCTGGCTCTCCAGGGCCATGGGGAAGGAGATGAATTGGCTTCTCCTTCTGAACAGTGCTTCGGTCACCTGGCGGATGCAGCGATGCGCGCCGTACTGGGAGATGTTTGCTATGTCCCCAGCAGCGTATTGGAAGGAGCCGGTGGCATAGAAGTTCAATGCCACCGTCACCTTCACTTCCACCGACAGAGACGTCCTGCACCTGAGCTTTGGCCGCAGATCTCGGCGAAGCAGGTGGCAGATCTCTGCAATCACCCCCTTTCGGAATCGGAGCCTTTTAACACATCGCGCGGCACTCATGTTTAGGTAGGAGCGCTGCTGGCAGTATAGCCTGACTGGGTAAGGCCTACGTGGCCGACGCCTGTAGCCCCCTCTGCCTCTAGCCAGGGCTGCCCCTCTCACAATGCGTCTGCGAGCCCTATGGACATGGAGCTGCAGCTCCGCGTTGGCACCCCATGCAACCCCCATCAAATCCTGGAAAACACTCTAATTTCCAAATGGCCACTTGCAGCGCTGTTGCCTGAGTCCAAAAATACCTGGCTCTTGCTGCTTGAAACCAGTTAGCTATCCTCCTTGTTGTGTCTCCAGAAATGCGTTGCACAAGACTGTTTTCTGAAAAAAGGATGGCCTTTATACTGGAGAGGACGTTCCCTTTAATTAGCGCCCCCCGGGGCCCGCGCTGGTTGTGTTGCGTTCCTTTTTCCAAACGCTCCGGCCGCCCGCCGCACAATGGGGCGGTCCGACTGAAGTTTGCAATCGGGGCGGCCAAAGGGCGTTGCACGAGGATGTGACGTCATTTTCTGCGCGCGCATCCGGGCGGGCGCTAAACTTTGCGCCGGCGCTAACGGGCAACTTAATTTGGGGCGGGGCGCAAACTGCGCTGCGCCCGGGCGCTACACGCATAGCGCCCGGAAATCACTTCTCTTAAGGCGCTAACTGCTGGCGCAAGCAACTGAAAATCTAGCCCTATGTTCCCTGACATCTCTGGGAATTTATTTGTGTCCTCCTTTGTGAAGACAGAACCAAAGTATGTATTTAATTGGTCTACCATTTCTTTGTTCCCCATTATAAATTCCCCTGATTCTGACTGCAAGGGACCTACGCTTGACTTCACCAATCTTTTTCTCTGTAACTGTCATAGAGTTCTTATTTTCCAAATTATTTCCCATGTATTCCGATAATCTGGAATTCCTCATCCAAACATACCACTTAAGTACAAAATCACCATCCAAGTTGGATTCTACTGTAATTCAGCCTCCACAGCTTCTATTTAAGGGGAAGGAACCCCTGTCTACACGGAAAGGTATGTATATAAATATATATGTTGATTTCTTTTACCATAATGGAGGCCTGCCACTGAGTGTCTTATCCCTTTACAACCATTCTGGTGACTCGATTTTATGTAGTCTCTTTTTTTGAGGCCATGCAAAACTCGGCTGCCCGTGTCCTAACTCGCACCAAGCCCCGTTCGCCCATCTCCCCTGTGCTCGCTCACCTACATTGGCTCCCGGTTAAGCAGCGCCTCGATTATAAAATTCTCATCCGTATTTTCATATCCCTCCATGGCCTCGCCTTTCCCTATCTCTGTATTCTCCTCCAGCCCCAAAACCCTCCGATACATCTGCGCCCCTCTAATTCTGGCCTCTTGCGCATCCCTGATTTAATCGCTCTAACATTGGAGGCCGTGCCTTCAGCTGCCTGGGCCCTAAGCTCTGGAATTCCCTCCCTAAAACTCTCCGCCTCTCTACCTCTCTCTCCTCCTTTAAGACGCTCCTTAAAACCTACCTCTGCTATCTAAATCTGCCCTAATATCTTCTTATGTGGCTCGGTGTCAAAGTTTGTTTGATAACGCTCCTGTGAAGTGCCTTGGGACATTTTACTATGCTAAACCGCTATAGAAATACAAGTTGTTGTTGTTGGTGGGGTGTGGGGGGTGGTGAGGCATGTTTAAACGTACACACATGCACTTTTAAGCAATGATCAATAGCGGTCACAACCAAGGACACTGGCAGAATTTATTTCCTCTTTCGTTCCTTGGCTATTGAGGTAAGCTCTACTGCTACACTGCCTTGATTCCTTCTTGATCTGTGTGATTCAGTGGGTACAACGGGAGTGTATTTACACAGTAAGCTATGGGGAAAGTACTGTATCAGTGAAATCTTCTTTCCATTCATAATTGACCCGTTTGACTTTGCACGTTATTTTTTTTGTTCCTGCTCAATAAATCTTATTGTTTTTTTTTTGGAGGGGGTGGGGAGGGTGAATGGTGAATGGCCAGTCTGTGTGGGAAGTTGTGACCCCCAAAAGAATCCCGGTCAAAATGTTTGCGACTCTGTAATGGTTGTTTGGTTTCCTGAGTCAGATTTTGAGAGGTTGTGACACGGTTATACTGCCGGTGTCAAACCAACAAAGAAACGTTTGTGAGCACTCCTAGACAGATGAGGTTGTCCTCCTGCAGTTTTTTGCTCTTCCAGCAAACCCGGAAACAGCTGCTGTTCCAGGCCTGAATAACCTTACAAGCCCTTTGCCTAACCATCTATGGGATACTGCTTCACCCTTGTTGATTTTCCCAATATTTAGTATCAACACGGAAAGCTCACTAAATGCAGTCCGCCACGCCGAGCAGACTTGGAACTCTAAACTTTACAACACATCGGCCTAGAAATTCGGTGGGGTTAGTGCCCAATTAGAGGCATTAGAGGGCCTTGCGCCGGAATTATAGCCGCGATCGAAATTGCGTTGGGCCCTACCATCGGCGTTAGCCGGTAGCGCTGCGCCGGCACCGATGACGTCATCGGTGTGCGCAGCGTCCCGGTTGCCGTGGTAACGCGGCCGGACACCCAAATTCAGTTGCGGCCGCCTCGCCCGTGGCAGCCGCAACCAACGATTGTTCAACGGGATGTTGCAGCACGTAGCGCCGGCGCATTAAGATGGAGCGACGGCCGGTCGCTTTCCCGGCGGCCGCCTGCCCGCACCTCCCTCCCCGGACTCCTCCACCACCTCCCCGCGGCACTGATGTGTGTGGCCCGCGAGCCCGGCACTTCTCCGAGGTGCCGGGCTCATTTGTCGGGCGAATCGACCGGTCAGCGGTCGGCTGCAGGCAGCTCCTCCTTAACAGAAGGAGGAGGCCTGCAGTACCCCAGCCTGCCGCACCGCATCGGGTGCCGCAGCGGGGGATTAGCGCCGCAAACCTGCATTCAGCACCCATAGCGAGGCGCTGAAACCCTCCATTAGCGCCCGCAGCCGTCTGGGCGCGGGGCAGCTGAATTTTTGGCGGGCGCAGCGGCAATTATCGCGGGCGCAAAATTTCGGGCGCAAAAGCCCTGGCGGAGGCAAACCTAATTTCTAGGCCATCATCTTTTTACCAGACGGTGCTTGGAGCCGAGTTAGTTCAAATGACCTTTACTGAAGGGTGGACGCTGCAGCGGATGCTCACCTAGCCATCGTTGTGATCTCAATGTCAAAACTTAAGAACTCGTTTATGCTGTTGAGACTGCAGTTGATTATTCTCCAATCAACTGAACTTTTTCTAAAACACTGTGCCACCTGCTTGCCATTGTTTACTTGTATAAAGCCACTTTTACTTTTGTGCTTTAACATCGGGTTCTAAGATCATAGGGGGAAGAATTGGGTGGCGCCCCTCCGCCGTACATTCAGTAGTAGCGCCCCAAGCAGGAGGCGGGGTACTACTGGAAGCGCACCACCTCCTTCTTGGGGCGCTACTACTGAAGTTCGCGGTGCTACGCGCAACAGCGCCACGCCGCTTCATTGCAGGCCTCCCTTCCCTGATTAAAGGGGAGGGGCCTAGCGCTGTGCGCACCGGGGACCTGCTGGACCACTGGGGAGCGGGTTGCCATGGAAACAGCCCGGCACTCAAGAGGAGTGATCGCGGCTGGCACCCAGAGGAAAACAGGGAAAGGGGGCAGGTGCTGGCAGTTGGCTAAAATAAAAATGGCCGCCCGACACCTGCCCTTTAAGTGGCGCTGCTGCCGCAGCTGCAAAAATGCCCCCTGATCCTGTTGGACATATCATCCGGTGATAGGTCAGGGGGGGCGCAGGGGAAGTTTGCGGCCGGGGTGCTGTGCACGGCGATGATGCCATCGCCGGTGACGCAGCGCCGCGGGGCGCTACCGGCTACCATCACCGCTAACCTCCCGCTGAATTTCACGGGAGGCGTTAGTGGTGCAGCGCCCGGGCGCTAGGGGGTCGCTAACGAGAGGCACAAATCAACCCAATTTTTCCCCCATAGAATCTTGCAGCACAGAAGGAGGCCATTCGGCCCATCGTGCCTGTGCCGGCTCTTTGGAAGAGCGTTCCCATTAATCCCACTCCCCTCCTCATTCCCCACTGGTCTGAATTTTCTTTTTTTTTCAAGGATCTAGGATTCTGTTTCAGGAGATTAACCTGTGTGTCGGTACCGATAGGAGTGCTGTTTGTTAAAGAACTCTCGTGTAACGCCCATTAGATGAAGAACATTAAAGCCATAGAGACTGTACAGCACAGGAGCAGCAAGATGATGTAGGGATGAGAAAGTAGACTTGTAAGGAAAGACAGGAGACTGGGACTACTTACACTGGAGTAGAGAAGACGAAGAGGAAATTTAATGGAGGTTTTTAAAATTATGAAGGGCTTTGATACAGTGAATAGGGAAAGACTATTGGGAGGGAGTCAGGGATAAGGGGTCATAAATTTGAAATTGCCACTGTTATAAATCTCATCATCATAACAGAAGAACATAAGAAGTAGGAGCAGGAGTAGGCCATACGGCCCCTCGGGCCTGCTCCGCCATTCAATAGGATCATGGCTGATCTGAATCTAGACTCACGTCCACTTCCCTGCCCTCTCCCCGTAACCCCTAATTCCCTTATCTGCTAGGAAACTGTCTATCTCCATTTTAAATTTATTTAATGTTGCAGCTTCCACAGCTCTCTGGGGTAGCAAATTCCATAGATTTACTACCCTCTGAGTGAAGAAGTTTCTCCTCATCTCAGTTTTGAAAGGGCAGCCCCTTATTCTTAGACTATGCCCCCTAGTTCTAGTCTCACCCACCAGTGGAAACATCCTCCCCTCATCCACCCGATCAAGCCCCCTCACAATCTTATATGTTTCGATAAGATCGCCTCTCATTCTTCTGAACTCCAATGAGTAGAGTCCCAACCTACTCAACCTTTCCTCATACGTCAACCCCCTCATCTCCGGAATCAACCGAGTGAACCTTCTCTGAACTGCCTCGAGAGCAAGTATATCTTTTCTTAAATATGGAAACCAAAACTGCACGCAGTATTCCATCAAGAAACTACTCATGAAATAACCCTGGACGGCCAGCTGGTGGCATCGTCCAAGGAGTATAAATACTCGGGCGTGGGCCTAGCTTGCCCAGGGACATTTTGTAAGACAGGAACTAGTGAAGTACAACTAGACCTCCATGTTCTGAAACAAGTTGATTAAAGCCTTGCTTTATGCTCAAACCAAGTGTGTAGTGAGTTTTATTACGTCAGCCACTATATGAGATTGAGGCGAGAGGGTAGGAGAAATTCTTCACTGGAGATAGAATGCTTTGCCACAGGGAATGGTTGAGGCAGAGACTATTGCATCTTCTGAGGGAAAATTGGATAAATAGTTGAAGCAAAGGCAGGCACATGGCTATGGGGAGAGATCGGCCGTCAGATTAATTTCAGTTTGATCTAGAAAAGAGGCAGGCAAGAGACAATATGAGCCAAATGGGCTCCTTAAACTTCTGTGGTTCTGTGAGATACAGGAGCAGCTGTGACCATTTGATTTACAGCTTCAAGAGCTTGGAACTTACAGTATTATCATGCCAACATCAAACAACTTGCATTTATATTACACCTTTACGGCTACTGCTGGCACAAGTGATTGCTCGAGGAGGGGACGGATCAAAGGAATTGCCAGTATACACAACACCCCCGTGTTCATAGACATTCAACTCTGGGCAACCTGTGAATCTACAACATGTTGTCAGGCAACATTGTTCCTCATAGGAAATGGAGCTGTGCAAGCGTTGGGTTTCCCAATACAGTTGGGCTTGAAATGTTATATGCCACTAGCTGCTCTCCTGTGGTGTTGCTCACGATGAATCAGAGGCTAACCTGATTACAACAGGAGGAGTGTTATTCCATGTTACATACGATATTTTATCAGGGCTGCTGGGCTTATGGCAACTATATTAGTGATCTTACACGGCACTCTGGTGTTGTGCCAGGGGCCCACATCCACTAGGAACTGGGCGGCGACTGCCCCAAGCCCATAGCACATATAACCCTTACAGCCAGCAGAGAGAAGAGACATTTTAATAATCCGGGCCTGCTTTAAACCCAAGTCTCAGAAGTGAAAGGACAATGTGCAAACCCACTGCACTGCCAGGACCAGCTTGGAGAGCGGTGTTGATCTCGGGCTGCGAGCAGGAGATGGACAACAACAACTTGCATTTATATAGCGCCTCTAACGTGGTAAAATGTCCTGCGGCGCTGCACAGGAGCGTATTCGGACAACCATTGAGAGTGCGCCTGCGAATGGTTAATCTCGAAGAATCCCACGCCAATTTAGGAGTAATGTGAGGAGTCGCACAACACCAGGTTATAGTCCAACAGCTTTATTTGAAATCACAAGCTTTCGGAGCGCTGCTCCTTCGTCACACTTCACCTGACGAAGGAGCAGCGCTCCGAAAGCTTGTGATTTCAAATAAAGCTGTTGGACTATAACCTGGTGTTGTGCGACTCCTCACATTTGTCCACCCCAGTCCAACACCGGCATCTCCACATCATGGCTACAATTTAGGAGTTGTAGCCGACCCTTAGTTAAGGGCACATTGTTGGCCAGCTTTTTAGCAATTGGGATTTAATTTGCAGCAAGCACAGCTGGAGGAGAATCAAAGGAGGTCGGAGAAATTAAGTTGCAAAATACGGTATGAAACCTATTTTAGTTCTTAAAAATCTATCACAAGGTAAAGGGTGATCATTAGAGAGAGGATATAGGATGTTAAAAACATAAACAAGAAAGATACACGGGATCTCTTTAATTCAATAAGAACCACTGCTTTTGTAACCTGGAAACTCCAGCCAGTGTTTGGAAGGGGTGAACAGCAAGCTTATTTGAGTCTGTGTTGAATGCTGGTGCCCCAAGGCATCAGTTGCCCATGTGAAAGTGCTCCATTTATACAGCGCAGAGCCATTGAAAATCTCACTGTAGGACAGGCTGGAGGAGAAGAACTGCACACTGTACTGCCACAACAAGGTTGTCCTGGCATGACACCAGCTTCCCAAGCTGGAGGAGCCGAAAAGGAAAACAAGTTTTTCTGCGCAACGATACGAAATCGTACCTTTTGTTTTTCATAAAACCCAATCTTCATCAGTCGTTTATTCAGCGCACCGCAGCTGTGATTAAGACTGAAAAATAACATCAAGGGAAAAAAAATAAAATGAACCAGTGGAAATTAACCACCACCCCCTCTGCCCACATATGTGGTACAGACTGGATTCAACCACTTGGTAGACAGCTTTGAGGCATGAAAGGATATTTTGTTCAAATATTATGGGTCTGATCTGTGGAGGCTGGCCTTGTGCCAATACGTTGTGTGGTGCCAGTATAGTCTGCTCCTTCAACCCTGGCTGCTTCTCCTGCAGCCAGATATTGAAAATCCCCACCGCTGCACAATATAAATGGGGCAGTTTCACTACATAATCTGGTGCCTTTGGGGGCTATATTGACTTTGGCCGACAGTGTAAAATGAGCGATGTCGAATCAGCCACCCATTATACACGCTCCCCTAATTTCCTTTCCATTGACAACAACTTGCATTTATATAGCGCCTTTAACATAGTAAGACTCAGTACAGTTCTACAGTGATGGATACTCCCTGTAATACATGGCCACTGGGGTCGAGTGTTCCACCCCGGTTAGTGACCCACACTTAGTACAGTTCTACAGTGACAGATACTGCCAGTAATACATGGCCACTGGAGTCAGGTGTTCCACCCCGGTTAGTGACCCACACTCAGTACAGTTCTACAGTGACAGATACTCCCAGTAATACATGGCCACTGGAGTCAGGTGTTCCACCCCGGTTAGTGACCCACACTCAGTACAGTTCTACAGTGACAGATACTCCCAGTAATACATGGCCACTGGAGTCAGGTGTTCCACCCCGGTTAGTGACCCACACTCAGTACAGTTCTACAGTGACAGATACTCCCAGTAATACATGGCCACTGGGGATCCACAGTCTCAGAATAAGAGATCGGCCATTTAGGAGAAATTTCTTCACTCAGATGGTGGTGAATCTTTTGGAATTCTCTATGCCGGATGGCTGTGGAGGCTCAGTCGTTGAGTACATTTAAGACAGAGAGTGATATATTTTTGGATATTAAGGGAACCAAGGGTTATGGGGATAATGCAGGAAAGTGGAGTTGAGGTAGAAGATCAGCCACGGTCTTATTGAATGGCGGAGCAGGCTCGAGGGGCCGAATGTCTTTTGTTTCTTATGTTCTAAGATGTCCCAAGGCATTGGGGTGTGCTGTGTAACAGACGGTTAATTCAACATCACCCATTTTACACCTGTGCTCAAAGTTAAAATGACTTCCTTTGTGTGTAAACATCATGGACTATTGGCCATTTAACACAGGCTCAAATAAGTGTTACGTTCACCTGTGGCAAATATTGGAGGGACTGGTATGAGATCAAGGGGTATGGGGGAGAGAGCAGGAATATGGTATTGAGATAGAGGATCAGCCATGATCATATTGAATGGCGGAGCAGGCTCGAAGGGCTGAATGGCCTACGCCTGTTCCTATTTTTCTATGTTTCTTTTCTATGAGTGCAGCCCGTCTCACCCTCATCTGCAACCCTCAGCATAATTTGCTCTTTCCTGTGCCTCCAGGACAGTGAGATGTGACTGGAGCTGCCATTCAGCACTGTGCCCTCTCCTTCGCTTTCTTCCCTGCTAGAGAAAACAAGGGAACACTATTAAGAGGTGGGGAGATTCCACAGGATAAGCAGGGACCCCCTGCAAGTGGCATTTGGCCAATCAATAATGAAAGAATCAAGTGGGGGGGGGGGGTGGGGGCGAGACTCGAAAGTAAGAAACTGCATTTATATAGCGCTTTTCACATCCTTAAGGCACTTCACAGGCAATTAATTTTTTTTTTGCCATGCAGTTACTGTTGTATTGTAGACAAATGTAGCAGCCAACACGCGCATATCATGGTTCCACAAACAGCATTGAGATAAATGATCATATAATCTGCTTTGGTGTTGTTGATTGAGCAAGATATTGGGCAAGATAGTGTGATCTTTTATGCCTACTTAAGAGGTCAGTTGAGGTCTTAGTTTAACAGCTCATCTGAAAAATGGCACCTCCAACCATGCAGTACCCCCTCACCACTGCACTGAAGTGTTGTCCTAGATTAGGGGTTCAAGACCTGGACTGGGGCCTGAACCCAGAACCTTCTGGACTCACTACCGCTGAGCCAAGCTGACACCCGAGTGAGGCAGGGCTCAAGATGTGGAGGAGTACCTTGCGCTTGAGTTGAAGACTGCATGCACTGCTGTTCAGGGCTATTACTGGAGCTATGAAACTGGTGCCAAAAAGGTAGGCGAGTGAAAAGATCTAATTTCAGGGCAAGTTAGTCAGCTCTGCTGATAGTATTTTTGTTTTCAGCACACCAGACAAGTGAAAGAGCCATTCAAAAACTCCCCACTGTGGCATGAAATCAGGAGCTCATCGTGTTGGGAATCACAGATGCTGGAGTACACTACCTCACCCAAGTGACCATTCTTCATGCATGTGCCCAGACAAAGTAATTAACATTGGCACATGTCAGAGTTGAACCTAACCCTGTTTCCAGTGATAGTGATCAGAACAGGAAGCTTGGATGATTTGCTCTCCATAGCTCGTGGCACTAAGTTCAATCATGGAGCTCCAGTTGCTGGTCTGGTTATGTTCACCTCACTCAGCACAGGCCTGGAACTGAACCAAGCACTTAGAACATAAGAAATAGGAGCAGGAGTCGGCCATTTGGCCCTTCGAGCCTGCTCCGTCATTCAATAAGATCATGGCTGATCTTCTACCTCAGATTATCCCCATATCACTTGATTCCCTTAATATCCAAAAATCTATCGATTTCTATCTTGAATATACTCAACGACTGAGCCTCCACAGCCCTCTGGGGTAGAGAATTCCAAAGATTTACCACCCTCTGGGTGAAGAAATTTCTCCTCATCTCAGTCCTAAATGGCCGCCCCCTTATTCTGAGACTGTGACCCCTGGTTCTAGACTCCCCAGCCAGGGGGAAACATCCTCCCTGCATCTACCCTGTCAAGCCCTGTAAGAATTTTGTATGTTTCAATGGGATCACCTCTCATTCTTCTAAACTCCAGGAAATATAGGCCTAGTCTACTCCAGCTCTCCTCAAAGGACAATCCCCCCCATTCCCGGTTGTCTGGCTCAGGAATACTATGGGAACTTTGGCTGATGTCCTTCCCAGTCCAAGGATACTGAGGTCAATTGTAGTGTCCAAACCAAAGGCATGGCCAGGCATAGGCAAGGGTGAGATGAACAAATGAAGTTGCAGTTGCATCAAAAGCCAGGTCCGAGAGGTGCAGGTGCGTGACTATAAGCAGTGACAGCCTTGTGCGTCGCTAGGAATCTGACTGATGCACAGGGATGTCCCCACCTACAGTCAAGCAGGCGCACCATATCGATGAAGATCAGAAGAGAAGAGCCTGTCCCTGACGTATGCGGACGTCGGCAAGCACAGCCGTCTCACCACGGGGGTTCAAGCCTACGTAGGAGGGAGCTGCTCATTCAGGAAACGCCAACATTTTATGGGAATGGCCCCTGGGAGTATTACATGGAATTATGTACGGTCCAACGACAGGCGGTGCAGCAAAGGAGGGAGGGCCTTGTTTGGAGGTGCAAGCTGCGTAGACGTTGCCAAGGGAGTGCGTGTGAAACTAGTGACGCATCAGCAATGCAATCTATTCTGGGATTCTCAGTTTGATTCTACGCATATAAAGGTTAGCTGAAACACATGTTTCTTGTGCAGTAATGCTTCCTGCTATCAATGAGCTGGTTTATGCTGAGCCCCGCTGCCTAGGTCAATGATTAACTTGCAAACACCACACACAGTCAACGCCGCATCAACACCGGCCTGATTCGAGCATATTCCTCAACCACACAGAGAATTCCAGCAACCAAACCACTTCCCATTCACTCCTACTGTGGAGGAGTCCCCATCCAAGCATAATATTGAATCACAATGTCTTGACGCAGACATTAAGGCCTAGAAATTCACTAGCCTTAGCGCCGCTTTTGAGGCGCTAGAGGGACTAGCGCCAGAGTTATGGCCAGTTGAAAAATTCCCTGGGGCCCTAAAGCGGCGTTGCACCGGTAGCGCTGCGCCGGCACCGATGACGTCATCAGTGTGCGCAGCGTCCCGGTTGCCATGCCGATGGGCCCCAGCGCCGAAATTCAGTTGCGACCGCCTCGCCCGTGGCAGCCGCAACTAAGACTCTGGCAACCGAGTCTTACACAAGTTAGCACCGGCGCATTAAGGTCGCGCGGCAGCCGGCCGCTTTCCCGCCGGCCGCTTTCCCGCCGGCCGCTTTCCCGCCGGCCGCCTGCCCGCACCTCCCTCCCCGGACTCCTCCACCCCCCCCCCGCGGAACAGATGCATCTGGCCTGCAAGCCCGGCACTTGTCCGAGGTGCCGGGCTCATTTTTGAAAAAAACAAACGGCCAGCGATCGGGTGAAGGCAGCGCCTCCTTAACGGGAGGAGGAGGCCTGCACTTCCCCAGCCTGCCGCACTGCATCGGGTGCCGCAGCGCCGGATTAGCACCGCAATTCGGCACTCAGCGCCCATTGGGAGGCACTCACGCCCACCAGTAGCGCCGGCAGCCGTCTGGGCGCGGCGCTACTGAATTTTTGGCGCGCGCAAGGGAATTAGCACCGGCGCTAAATTTCCGGCGCTAAAGCCCTGGCGCGGCGTCAACTCAATTTCTAGGCCTAAATGTTGCCCCTGCTGCTCAGACTGCTCAACAAGCTAAATACTCTACTGTCACATCCAGGCCAAATTTCACCAAGAGGGAACGATCAGCAGGTTTCAAAGTCAGTTCTGTGTCAGCGGTAACTTTTTGCTAAGAGTTTAGATTACACAGTTAATAGCAGAATTAAATAGGCTGCGGCACAAACATATCCAAATTGGAGAGCTGTCAAAGGTGGAGAAATGTTAGGAGTGAGATCAGTGATCAAAGAGAGTGAGACCAATCACAAACCCAATGAAACACATGGCGCTGTGTTTGTTTTCTTCTGGAGAGATACATCGAAATAGGTTGCATTTTTGGACCAGCAAGGAGGAAGCTTCTCTTCCAATGAGTGACAACTTGACAGGGCTGGCAAGTTAGACTGTTGCCTATGTGGTCAATAGAAATCACGAGCCAAGAACAACATTAGTTGATAAAATAAGTTTTGCCTTTGTCGGAATTGGAGAACACGCAAGGCATGAAATGGGCCAATTCACCGATCCCACAGTCCCATCAGGGAGCCTTGTTCAAAAGAAGCGCAGGTCAACAAGGGTGCTACAGCACCGTAGTGCCAATTCTCTGACCTGTTTATTGAGTAGATTGGGCCTATACTCTCTGGAGTTTAGAAGAATGAGAGGTGATCTCATTGAAAGATATAAGATTCTGAGGGGGATTGACAGGGTAGATACTGAGAGGCTGTTTCCCCTGGCCGCAGAGTCTAGAACTAGGGGGCATAGTCTCAGGATAAGGGGTCGGCCTTTTAAGACTGAGATGAGGAGGAATTTCTTCACTCAGAGGGTTGTTAATCTTTGGAATTCTCTGCCCCAGAGGGCTTTGGATTTTCAGTCTTTGAGTATATTCAAGGCTGAGATAGATAGATTTTTGGACTCTAGGGGAATCAAGGGATATGGAGATCGAGCGGGAAAGTGGAGTGGAGGTCGAAGATCAGCCATGATCTCATTGAATGGCGGAGCAGGCTCGAGGGGCCGTATGGCCGACTCCTGCTCCTATTTCTTATGTTCTTACATATCCTCTTCAAGGCTGGAAACATGGGATCAATAAATTTACCTAAATAAACAATATCAACTTTTGCCACCTGCTGAAACTATTTGTTCTTATCAAAGTAATGCGAGAGATGTTTCCATGGTTACATGCACTGCCCAGTGTGGTACTGAGCCATTCGAGACTAGGTAGGCCCTAGCTCCAAGTCCTGCCCTGCACTGAGACAATTGATCTCAACTGGGACAACGATAAGGTTTCTACAATTGGAGGCCGGAAAAATTCAGTCGGGTTTCCCGCTCCTTATCAGTGCCCATTGACTACTGCTGGGAAGTGACTGTGTTGGGTGAGGAGTGAGGGTCCGGCGTGCCTGTGAGAGCTGAATAGTCTTGCACAAGGAGAATGGCCTGTTGAGTGAGATACCAGAAGGCTGCCAGCACAAGTGGGACCGCACTGCCGAGAGAATCTGCACCTCCAGCTGAGGAACAGAAAAAGACTGAAAGAAAATGAGGGGAGTTTGGCTTTAAGTGTGTTGTTTGAGAATTCCACATTCCTGGATCTGGAATAAGAAAATGCTATTTTTCTCAAAAACATTTCTGACTTTTTTTTCGTTCCTGGGACGTGGGCGTCACCGGCAAGGCCAGCATTTATTGCCCATCCCTAATTGCTCTTGAGAAGGTGGTGGTGAGTCGCCTTCTTGAACCGCTGCAGTCCGTGTGGTGAAGGTACTCCCACAGTGCTGTTAGGGAGGGAGTTCCAGGATTTTGACCCAGCGATGATGAAGGAACGGCGATATATTTCCAAGTCAGGATGGTGTGTGACTTGGAGGGGAACTTGGAGGTGGTGGTGTTCCCATGCGCCTGCTGCCCTTGACCTTCTAGGTGGTAGAGGTCACGGGTTTGGGAGGTGCTGTCGAAAAGTGTATAATTCAGACTGTGGCACAGTGCGATGTTATAGTGTAAAAGTACTGTACATTCATCTGTGAATATTCATCGATGAATATTCTGACGGCAATCATGGGTTGTTTGAATAGGTATCCATAAATAGGACTGCAATCCAGCTGATGCACTCAGCTGGAGGGAGACCCTGGGTGTGTGTGTATGTGCTGAAGCGGTAATGTGGCTGTAACAGTGATAAATCAGAAATAAGCTGAGCAGATCTGTTAAAAAGAGAACGCTGCTCTTCAGCAGCTCTACTGCTAAGGAGAATGGATAATGATAAGTGCAACATCTTCCGCTACAATGTTCAAAGTTTGTAAATTTGTGTGTTCGTGTAACGCTGAATATCTGAGACTGTACAAATCGGCTTATCACTGAACACCGACCCCAGGTTATTTAATGGATGCAGTTGGCTTGTCAGCCCATTTGCTTTCACCGTTTCCGAATACTGACCTCCCATTACACTACTCAGCTGTTCCTTAAATCCTGCAGCGAGTGTCCCACCTCCTGACTCCCAAAGCCTTTCCACCATCTACAAGGCACAAGTCAGGAGTGTCTGGATGAGTGCAGCTCCAACAACACTCAAGAAGCTCGACACCATCCAGGACAAAGCAGCCCGCTTGATTGGCACCCCATCCACCACCTTAAACATTCACTCCCTCCACCACCGGCGTACCGTGGCTGCAGTGTGTACCATCTACAAGATGCACTGCAGCAACTCACCAAGGCTTCTTTGGCAGCACCTCCCAAACCCATGACCTCTTCCACCTAGAAGGACAAGGGCAGCAGGCGCGTGGGAACACCTTCACCTCCAAGTCACGCACCAGCCTGACTAGGAAGTATATCAGCCATTCCTTCATCGTCACTGGGTCAAAATCCTGGAACTCCCTCACGAACAGCACTGTGGGAGCACTTTCACCACACGGACTGCAGCGGTTCAAGAAGGTTGCTCAAGGGCAATTAAGGATGGGCAATAAATGCGGGCCTTGTCAGCGACGCCCACATCCCGTGAATGAATTAAAAAGAAATGAATCTGCTGTTGGTCTCAGTTACTCCTTCTGGTGACCTATTCTAGCTCTCGAGTGAAAGAAATTAAAGAATTAAAAACAAGTGATTACATTCTGGCTGTTTGGAGGCTGCCACCTCTAAGATTTCTGAGGCTGGGAGGACAGGGATGTGATGCTTTGTTACTTGGCCTCAGCGCCCAGCTCCAACATCTTCCCTCCTCCACATAGCACTCATTGCTTTCAGGGGAGCTATCACATGTCTGTTTTAAATCTTTTTCGTAACACACAATCTTTTTCCTAAATGAGTCTGAGAGAGAGGATAAATTCATTGTTTAGTGCTCTCTAGGGGCGTTCCTTTAAAGGACTGTTGTCATCCCTGAAAGCTATCTCACAAGCCACTCAAGTTAAAATGAACTCATTCATCTAATTGGAACCAGCTACAAACCTACAGGGATCTGAATTACCCAGGGCCCAAAAGAAACATTGAACCTTCAGCATCACTGACGAGAAAATAATTGATACACTCACTGTCACCCCTTTATAAACTTCAGCTCATCCAAAACTCTGCTGCACGTATCCTAACTCACACCAAGTCCCATTCACCTATCACCCCAGTGCTCACAGACATACATTGGTCCCCGGTCCCTGAACAACTTGATTTTTAACATTCTCAGCCTCGTGTTCCAATCCCTCCATGGCCTCGCCCTTCCCTATCTCTGTAACCGCCTCCAGTCCTACAACACCCCCACCCCCCACCCCCGAGATCTCTGCTCTCTTCCAATTCTGGCCTCTTGTGCATCCCCAACTTCCTTTAACCCCACCAATGGCGGCCGTGCCTTCAGCCATCTGGACTATAAGCTCTGGAATACCCTCTGACGAAAGGTCATCGACCTGAAACGTTAACTCTGTTTCTCTCTTCACAGATGCTGCCTGACCTGCTGAGTATCTCCAGCATTTTCTGTTTGTATTTCATTCAGCTCATTATGCCTGCTCTATCCGGAGAGTATGTCTAATTGTTCTATCATGAGGTTTCCCCACCCACTCCACTGCCACTCGTTGATTTCCTACTTTAAGGATCACTAAGGGGAGCATTTACGTTACAGCTGTATTGTTGCTGCAACACAACAGTAGTTTCACATTGTGCCAACCCTGTAGTTATAAGGGCCAATTTTCCAAGCACAGGCTGGCATCCAGGAGCCTCGTCCCCCAGTGGCACAGATCGGCAAACCACAGCCAGTCGCGCCTGCGATTTCTCAATTAACACATTCTACAGATAACTGAAATGAGGCCACATCCACCCAAGTAAACACGTCTACAAAAGATAAACATAACTACCAACATATTTATTAAAAGTAAGCTTCAGTTGCCCATAAACAAATCCCTAGCCTATATAGCGTTGAGTTGGCGAGGCTCAGGAAATAGTGTAAATGAATCTGGAGTCCGACCCAGTGGAGGGAATCTCGCTCCACTTCACTGCGGGAGTCAGGTTGAGCCTTAACATCCCATTTACACAGCACAACTTCGGCTTTGCTGTGAAGCTGGAACCACTTCAAACTAACACTAAACTTGTGTTATAAATGTTCCTCCCTTGAAAAGATAAATCGAGTAGTGCTTTAATATCTCGACATCCCTCTTCCCAACAGCCATTGACTGTTTACAGCCAATGAAGTACTTTTTCAAGTGTAGTCACTGCTGTAATGTAGGAAACGCGGCAGCCAATTTACACACAGCAAGCTCCCACAAACAACAAACAACACTGGCTCCTTTTTAAAGGTATCAATTGACCACGAATCAATTCCCTTCTTTGAGTATCTGTTCCACATCTCCAATATCCAATGGGAAATGAGTATTTTCTAATCTCTAACCTTGTTTGAAGCTTGTTAATTTTAAACGTGCGTCGCTTACCCCTGTTGACAAGAATTCTTATTGCGTTAACCATAAAAATACAATTGAAAAAAACCGTATAGTTGATATCTAACAATCTGTAAAAATTAGAGATAAAATCAGCAACAAGTTCCCCTCAATGTTAACTTTGGCTCCTGTTAATAGAGAGTTTTCCAGTTCAGTGCCATGTTACTGATGATCATATTTGTATTGACAAAGCTCTTTATCACATTAAGATCATTGTCTGTCAGCCATGGCTCAGTGGGTAGCACACTCGCCTACTGAGTCAGAAGGTTGTGGGTTCAAGTCCCACTCCAGGGACTTAAGCACAAAAATCTAGGCTGACGCTCCAGTGCAGGGCCGAGGGAGCGCTGCACTGTTGGAGGTGCCGTCTTTTGGATGAGATGTTAAACCGAGGCCCCGTCTGCTCTCTCAGGTGGACGTAAAAGATTCCATGGCACTATTTCGAAGAAGAGCAGGGGAGTTCTCCCTGGTGTCCTGGCCAATATTTATCCCTCAATCAACATAACAAAAACAGATTATCTGGTCATTATCACATTGCTGTTTGTGGGACCTTGCTGTGTGCAAATTAGCTGCCGCATTTCCTACATTACAGCAGTGACTACACTTCAAAAAGTACTTCATTGGCTGTAAAGCACTTTGAGACGTCCGGTGGTCGTGAAAAGTGGTATATAAATGCAAGTCTTTCTTTCTTAAAATATCTCAATACTCCACACTGTGAATTACTTTGAGGTGCAGTGACTGCAGGTAAAATTGTCAGGCAAATTCGACTAGCTGCATCACACTAATAGCACTGAGCTAAGCTAAGAGTTAATCTGTTTGTTTTGGTGGTGTCAGTTAAGGTAGTAATGTTGGCCGAGGCCATCGAGAGAACTCCCTGCTCTACTTTAAGATCCACCAAACCACCACTACAGGCCGTTGGAGCCTCGGCTTATAACGTCTCACCTGAAGGACGGTGCCTCCGACATTGCAGCACTCCCTCAGCACCATACGGGAATGTCAGCCTAGATTATGTGCTCAAACACCGGTATGGGACTCAAATCCACAAACTTCTGACCCAGAGACAGGAGTGCCACCGAATGAAAGAAAGAAGGCAAGAAAGACTTGCATTTCTATAGCGCCTTTCACGACCTCAGGACGTCCCAAAGTGCTTTACAGCCAATGAAGTACAAACAGACAACACTTCAGGTTATCAGTACAAGATCCCCTCACGGTAGACATTGTAAAATATCCAACACATCTCCATGCAAAGCAGTTATATGTTATGTGCATGAACGTTAAAATTCTTCTTACATATTACACCGTTCAGCACGGTGTTTTGTGCATTGAAACTTACTGAAATATGTGTTCAATAGTTTTGCACTTTACTATGAAACTATCACTTTGTGTACAGCTCTGGAGAATTACACAGGTCTGATTAACAAGTGGATTAAACAGCTTTAACTAGTATGAAGAGAACTGAGATCTACTTACTGACTGGAAAGTGACTGCCACAAGCTTTCAGTAGGACTCTATCAGCTCCTTGAAAGTGAGGTTAACAGTAACACACAGTACTTGCTGGGAGCAAGAAAATGTGATTAGAGTCTGGGGCTTGACGGAGTCCACAGTTACGACCCAACCCCCTCACAGGCTCAGGTCCAATCACATCGCCACTGAGCTCACCAATCAGCAGCGTGTTTTCTTTTTGCATTTTCTCTCGCACAAAGACATTAAGCAGTCAATTGACAGGAACCAATCCTTTTGCACAGACCTCAGACCCCTTCAGAAACCTACAAGTGAGGACAGTACATGATTGTTCACCCTGACTACAAATTTCAGAGGATGTACAATTAGACTGTGGTCCCCTTAAGTATACCACTGCGTCTCTACACTCTACTGCACACGTATCTCAGTGAAACACTTAACCCTTTAGAGGAATCCAGCAAACAAATACTTAAGCCAGTTTTCAGTTTGCTTTACCTTCATTTGGATGATATGACAAATTGAACAGTTGCATACCATCATTGTAAAGTGTCTTGTCAGGCTCATTGCCACGGTTTATACACAGAGCTATCAACCCTGGCTCAGTGGTACAACTCTTGCCTCTCTGTCAGGAGGTTGTGTCTTCAAGTACTGAGCAGATAATCTAGGCTGACACTCAAACACCAACACCATCTGAGGTGCTGACTTTCAGATGAAAATGCTAAACCGAAGCCCTGTCTGTCCTCTCGGGTGAGCTGAGAGTGACTGCCCTTGACATCAAGGCAGCATTTAACCGAGTGTGACACCAAGGAGCCCTAGGAGTCAATGGGAATCAGGGGGGAAACTTTCCGCTAGCTGGAGTCATACCTAGCACAAAGGAAGGTGGTTGTGGTTGTTGGAGGTCAATCATCACAGCCCCAGGAGATCACTGCAGGAGTTCCTCGGGGCAGTGTCCTAGGCACAACCATCTTCAGCTGCTTCATCAATGACCTTCCCTCCATCATTGTGGTAAACCACTGTTTGTATTCCACTGTGTACATGCCTGGACATGCCTCGGCTGACTCCTCCCACAAGTCCTAGTATAAAGGTGACTGCTCCCCAGCCCTTTGTATTTCTGGACCGGTCGACCACTCGAGGCAGACCTTCATTCTTTTGTTAATAAAAGCCTTTAGTTACTCTCTTAACTCTCAGTCTTTTATGAGTAATTGATAGCGCATCAATCATAAGGTCAGAAGTGGGGATGTTCGCTGATGATTGTACGATGTTCAGTTCCATTCACAATTCCTCAGATAATGAAGCAATCCGTGCCTGCATGCATCAAGACCTGGACAACATCCAGGGTTGGGCTGATAAGTAACAAGTAATATTCGCACTACACAGGTGCCGGCCAATGACCATCTCCAACAAGAGAGAATCTAGCATTCTGCCCTTGACATTCAATGGCATTACCATCGTCAAATCCCCCACCATCAATATCCTAGCGGTCACCATTCACCAAAAACTTAATTGAACCATCCACATAAATACTGTGGCTGCAAGAGCAGGTCAGAGGCTGGGTGTTCTGTGGCGAGTGTCTCACCTCCTGACTCCCCAAAGCCTTTCCACCATCTACAAGGCACAAGTCAGGAGTGTGATGGAATACTCTCCACTTGCCTGGATGAGTGCAGCTCCAACAACACTCAAGAAGCTCGACCCCATCCAGGGCAAAGCAGTCCACCTGACTGGTACCCCATCCAGAACCTTAAACATTCACTCCCTCCACCACTGGCGTACCGTGGCTGCAGTGTGTACCATCTACAAAATGCACTGCAGCAACTCGCCAAGACTTCTTCGACAGCACCTCCCAAACCCCTGACCTCTTCCACCTAGAAGGACAAGGGCAGCAGGCGCATGAGAACACCACCACCTCCAAGTTCCCCTCCAAGTCACATACCATCCTGACTTGGACATATATCGCCGTTCCTTCATGGTCACTGGGTCAAAATCCTGGAACTCCCTCCCTAACAGCACTGTGGGAGCACCTTCACCACACGGACTGCAGCGGTTCAAGAAGGCGGCTCGCCACCACCTCCACTTGGCCAACTAGGGATGGGCAATAAATGCTGGCCTTGCCAGTGATGCCCACATCCCATGAATGAATAAAATAAGTTGGATGTAAAAGATCCTGTGGCACTATTTTCGAAGAAGAGCAGTGACGTTCTCCTCGGTGTCCTGTTCAATATTTATCCCTCAACCAACACCACTAAAACAGTAATACGATAGCAAAATACTGCGGATGCTGGAAATCCGAAATAACAACAGAAGATACCAGGGATGAGAGGCTTTAGTTACAAGAGGGACTAGAGAAAGCGGAGCATCAGAACAGAAGAGGTTAAGAGGAGATCTAATAGAAGTATTCAAAATGATGAGGAACTTTGATAAGGTGAATGGGGAAAGATTGGCCGGTGAGCTGGTAATTAGAAGACATAAATTTAAGATCATCATCAAAGGAACAAAGGAAGAAGTCAGGCGAATTACTTTTTTACTAAAACAGATTATCTGGCCATTATCACATCACTGTTTGTGGGATCTCGCTGTGCCAAATTGCCTGCCGCGTTTCCTACATTACAACAGTGGCTACTCTTCAAAAGTAATTCATTGGCTGTGAAGCGCTTTGGGACGTCCTGAGGTCATGAAAGGCACAATATAAATACAAGTTCTTTCTTTTAGCTGGGGTGATGGTTGTGCTGCAACTGGCCTCAGCAGCCTTAGGCAAGGGACGCAAAAAAAACATTCAAGGCCAGGGAGAGGGTACGGAAGAGATTGACTAAGGTGATACCAGGGATGAGAGGCTTTAGTTACAAGGAGAGACTAGAGGAAGCGGAGCATCAGAACAGAAGAGGTTAAGAGAAGATCTAATAGAGGTATTCAAAATGATGAGGAACTTTGATAAGGTGAATGGGGAAAAATTGGCCAGTGAGCTGGTAATCAGAAGGTATAAATTTAAGATCATCATCAAAGGAACAAAGGAAGAAATCAGGAGAATTATTTTTTTTACGCAGAGGGTGTAGTGTCCGTGTGTAGATAAAGACACTGAAGACAGGAGTTGGTTCATAGGTATTTACTAAGCAAGTCTTGGGGGGGGTTCTAAAGGATATACACAATACACAGGCTTATATAGCCCAAGTGGCAATTACCGGCATTGCGCACACCTGGGGCTCTTAAAGGCACATACACCACAATTGCTTTTAAAGGCACATACACCACAATTCCTCCCCTTCTAGCTAACTAGTACATCATATTTTAAGTAATTATTAATTACATGTTATATGCAAAATAATATACATTGCTGTATTAATTAATTATAAGTTAGTCTCTCAGGAGGCTTCCTGACTCGGTCCGGATAACGCCTCGGGGGTGTAGTAGTTTCTGGTGGTGTAGTAGGTTCTTCTGGCAAGGCTGATTCAGCTTGAAGGCCAGTGTCGGGTTCATCGGGTTCCAGTATCACCGGATCGGAGGTAGATATGGGTATCTCTACTTCATCGTTAGATGTATAGCGTGGTGGTGTAGGTTGTCCCTTTTCGGATGACTTGATGATTTGGTCAGCATGGCGCCTTATTATGCTTTCTCCGATGTCCACGGTATACATCAGTGGTCCTAGTCGTGTGCAGATAGTTCCAGGCTGCCATTTCTCGGTACGGTAGTCCCGGGCCAAAACCGGTTGGCCTATCTGGAAGGCCCTAGTTGGCCTTTCATTCATGCCCTGAAACTGCCGGTTCTCCACGTCCCTTCGGATGTTGGGCTTGACCAAATCCAGCCGGCATCTTAGGTTTCTATTGTAGAACATCATGGCGGGAGTTTGGTTTGTAACCATATGTGTTGCATTCCTATATGCAAATAAGAAGTTATCCACCTTGTGCTGAAGTTTTATGTTTTCATTACCCATGGCCTTTATGGCCTTCTTAAAGGTCTGGACAAACCTTTCAGCCAATCCATTGGTGGCGGGATGGTATGGGGCGGACGTGTAGTGCTTTACCCCATTGTTCTTTAAGAACTTTCTGAATTCTTCGGACACAAATTGCGGTCCATTATCAGAACATATCTGTTCCGGCAGCCCATTCCTGGCAAATATGGTCCTTAATACTGTGATGGTTTTTTCCGTGGTGGTGGAGGACATCTTTATTACCTCCGGCCACTTGGAGTGTGCATCAACTGCGATTAAGAACATTGAGTCCATAAATGGACCAGCAAAGTCGATGTGCACCCTTTGCCAGGGAGATGAGGGCCACTCCCATGGATGTAGAGGGGCCTGTGGCGGAGCATTTTGGACCTTCTGGCATCCTAGGCAGCTCTTGGTCATGTCTTCGATGTCTCCATCGATACCTGGCCACCATACAAACGCCCTAGCTAGGTTCTTCATTTTCACTCCACCCAGATGCCCCTCGTGAAGCTCCTTTAGCACTTTATCCTGGAGTTTGGGTGGAATCACCACTCTGGATCCACACATCAAGGTTCCTCGGCACACTGACAGCTGTTCTCTTCTTTGCGAGAATGCTGGCAACAGTGGTTCGCCGTGTGCTGGCCATCCCTTCATTGTTAAATCGTAGACCCGTGAGAGAGTAGGGTCATTTCTGGTCTCCCTTTCAATGGCAGAATTTGTCACCGGTAGACATTCCACTATGGTAGAGTGGAATATCTCTACTGGGTCTACTGTAGGTGCCTCTTCTATCGTTGGCAACGGCAGGCGCGATAAACCTTCAGCATTCCCATGCTGTTTTGACCCTTTGTATTCAATGTTGTATTGGTGTGCCCCTAGAAAAAGGGACCACCTCTGTAGTCTTTGTGCCGTCATAATGGGGACACCTTTCTTAGGGTTGAATATGGAGATGAGGGGTTGATGGTCAGTCAGCAAGGTAAATTTTTGTCCGTGTAGGTAATGGTTGAATTTCTTCACTCCCCATACCAGGCTGAGGGCTTCCCTGTCTATCTGGGAATAGTTACGCTCAGCTGAGTTCAATGAGCGTGACGCAAAAGCTATCGGCCGTTCCGAGCCATCAGGGAATCTATGGGACAATACCGCTCCTATGCCGTAAGGGGATGCATCGCACACCAGTCTGATTGGTAGTGATGGGTTGTAATGAGCCAAAACTTTCTCGGATGTGATTAAGTCTTTACATTTATGGAAGGCACGTTTACAGTCTTCGTTCCATTTCCAAATCACTCCTGTGCGTAGAAGATCATTAAGAGGGTGTAGAATAGTTGATAAGTTCGGTAAAAATTTATGATAGTAATTTATTAATCCCAGGAATGACCTCAATTGTGAAACATTTTCAGGTGCTGGGGCTTTTATAACTGCTTCAATTTTTTCAGGTAACTTATGCAACCCTTCCTTATTAATTATGTGGCCACAATATGATATCTGATTTTGGAAAAATTCGCACTTGGGGCGATTTGCTCGTAGGCCCCGTTCTTTCAGCCTAGTGAGCACCTGCTCCAAATTGGCAAGGTGCTCGTTGTCGTTTTCTCCTGTTATAAGGATGTCGTCTAGGTAACACTGAGTCCCCGGAATCCCTTGCAGGACTTGCTCCATAGCTCTTTGCCAGATAGCTGGAGCTGATGCTACTCCAAAAACCAGTCGATTGTACTGGTACAGGCCTTTGTGTGTGTTTATTGTGAGATACTTTTTAGAGGTCTCCTCAACCTCCATCTGTAGATATGCCTGGGCCAAGTCAATTTTTGTGAAACGTTTTCCTCCGGATAGTGAGGCGAAAATATCTTCTATCCTCGGAAGAGGATACTGTACCGTGTGAAGGACCGGGTTTACAGTCACCTTAAAGTCCCCACAGATGCGAATTTTTCTCTGTTCCTCAGAGTTATTTTTCAATGCTTTTTTCATGACTGGAACGATGGGCGTTGCCCATTCGCTCCAATCTATTTTGGATAATACGCCTGCCTTTTCCAAATTCTCCAGCTCTGCCTCGACTGCCGGACGTATTGCGTATGGCACCGGTCTTGCCTTAAAAAATTTTGGTATCGCTGCATCTTCCACTTTTATTGAGGCGGTGATGCCTTTCAAGGTTCCTAGTTTCTCTTGAAACACTTCTTTGGCGTTGGCCAAGATGTCTTTTAATCGTTCAGGTATGATGTCATCATTGTTTTTTTCCTTACTGGTCACCGTCAGTGCCTGAATGGAGTGCCAGTCTAAACGTATCTTCCTTATCCATTCACGTCCCAACAACGGTGGACCACCATCTTGTAGAATGTATAAATACAACTTTTGTATTTCTTTGCCGTTGTATACCACAGGCACCTTTATTTTTCCTTTGGGGTATACTTTCTGCCCCGTATATGTTTTTAAGATAATGGATGTGTCTTTTAGAGGTATATGCGAAAACAGCCTCTCGTAATCTCGTCGATTTATTACGGTTAGAGCTGATCCTGTATCTAGCTCCATTTTAACTGGGGACCCTGCTATTATGAGGGTAACCCAAATGGTCTGGTAATCTTCATTGGCAATTACATTATGTAATTTGAGAGAGCTTAGTCTCTTGTTCCCGGAGTCGCTATCGCTCTTCTGGTCTTTGGAGCTACTGTCCGTCATCATTTGTACCTTTCTGTGCTTTTCCTTATTGACTCTTTTCCCATTAGTGGATTTTTTATTTTCAGATCGGCATACACGTGGAATGTGTCCCATCTTTCCGCATCGCCTGCATGCTTTTTCTTTGAACCAGCAATCCCTCTGGTCATGGTTGGATCTGCCGCAGCGATAACATCTCTTGAAACCCCGTGTCATTTCATGGGTGCCGAAGTCCTGTGGCCTTTGCTGTATCTTTGCCGCTCCTATTGCACTGAAAGCCTTGTCCAGTGTTAAATCTTTTCCAGAAGATACCTTTTTTTGTGTTTCTACACTTAGGGGATCGCAGATGAATTTGTCTTGCAGAGAATCTGCCAGTCCTGCCTCGAATTGGCAGTGTAGGGTATCAACAATCTCCTCAAAATTCTTGTCCATCGGTTCGGCTGGAGTGATTAAGTTGCGTAACAGCTTGTATGTTTCTGCGCCCATTAGATCCAGAAGCACTGAAGCTTTTTTTTCATCTTCTATTCCATTTGCGGTGCAAAACACCTCCACTCTTTCTACATATGTGGTCCAATCCTCTATCTTGTTATCAAAAACATCAATATTGCCAAAGTTAGGCTCTGTTTCGTTATCAAAAGCATCAATATTGCCAGACTTAGGCATTTCAAAAAAAGATATGGCGCTTCCCGCGCTTTTTTTTTTTCTCTCTGTAGCAACGATATGGCGCTTCCTGCGCTTTCCCGCCGCTGCTACCGATAACAATGCTGTTTTACTGTGGTTTCCGTTTATTCACTGTTGGAGACTCGTTCCCGACGGAGGTCTAAACGCTGACCTGCTTGCCGCGCCGGCCGTCTCCCGAGTGCACCCTCCCAGTCCGTTATTGCTTGCCTCCGATTTCGCTGCCTGTCTCAGCTGTAGAGCCCGCCGCTGGAGCCCCAGCCTGACGCCCAGGAAGGATTAGCGCAGTACCTGCCACCAGCTTGGCCAGCTGGTGAAACCACAGTTTCTCTTACTTCCTTGAGTCTTCTGGACGCTGGAGGAATCGATGTCCTTGAAGTGCTGCCGAATTGCAGGTAAGTCCGTTTCCACTTCGTCGCCACTGTAGTGTCCGTGTGTCGATAAAGACACTGAAGACAGGAGTTGGTTCATAGGTATTTACTAAGCAAGTCTGGGGGGGTTCTAAAGGATATACACAATACACAGGCTTATATAGCCCAAGTGGCAATTACCGGCATTGCGCACACCTGGGGCTCTTAAAGGCACATACACCACAATTGCTTTTAAAGGCACATACACCACAGAGGGTTGTTAGGACACGGAATGCCCTAGCAGAAACAACGACGGGAGCAGAATCCATAATAATTTAGAAAAAGGAAGTGATTAAGTATTTGAAAAAGTAATGGAAAGGGCAGGGGAATGGGACTGGATGGACAGCTCACTTCTTGGCTATCTAAGGTTTGGTTGTGAATCAGACATTGAACGTTCATCGACCCTGTTCCATACACTCTTCTTCAGCCGAGCAGCAAGAGCATAATGTGGAGAACCTGCCTGCAGATCGCCATCCCATCAGCTACCGGTATCAAGGGGCAACCAGATTTCAATGTGACTCTCTATCTTTTTCACTCCCCAGTTCCAACCAGGGAGTATCTGACATTGGAACTTTCTGTAACCAGTTCCCGCTGAATTTTTCAGTCTCAAGCTCCTGATTAGGATCAGGGTTTGAAGAAGGTGACCTAGTGTCACGGAGGCTGTCCTCCTGGGGGAAGAAGTTATGCAGTCTGTAAAAATCAGCTCATCCAAAACTCTGTCGCCCCTGGAGGTGATTTGAGCGCTAAATCAGGCACTACACACCTCTCTTAAGGCGCAAACATCAGGGAGCGAGGCGCTACCTCAGAACGCTACCGAAGCTCAGGCGATGATCATTACCATGGAAGCCAGACAGTCTGGTGTCGTCCAGTTCTTAAAGGGGAGGGGCCATCTTGCTGGCCAGCCACTCCCTGCTCATTGCAGCCTTGAATCTCGGCCTGGAGAGACCTCAAAAGCAATTGTGTTGGAAGCACTAATGGATAGGCCCAGGGAAAGAGCTCGGCGCTTAGCAACCTCAAAAGTGGTGCTGAGGGCCAAAACTCCTTAGGACAGCATTAAGACCAAAAATTTTGCCGACAAGAAAAGGCAGGTAGCGCCCGCCTCTAAATAGCGCTCCCCCAGCCCCTTCCCGACTTGAAAACGTTCCCCTCTACCTGTCGTTGCTAGTGGCAGGCGCTAAGGCAGGGGGCGCGACTCAATATCCGGTCTGGGGCGCTACCGAGGCGTTGCACGCTTGACTGACGTCACGATCTGCGGGCGCAGGAGATTGTGGCGGTAGTGTTTAGCGCTGCCACAAAACGACTGGTCAATTTCGCGAGAGGCGTGAACATCGCCGCACCCGGGCACTATCTGCTTTGCACCCCATTAGCGCCCTAGGGCACTAATGGGAGGTGCAAAGCAACCAAATTTTTCCCCTATGGTATCTCCTTCTTTGACTCCATGTTCATTTATTTCACTTATGCCTCTGGGCCTTTTTCCTACTTCAGCGGCACTATATAAATGCAACTTTTTTGTTGTGTTGTTGTTAAGAGAGACACAGTAGGGGAGAAAGAGCATTCATTAACACATCCTCCCCTTTTGCAGATGCAAAAATAGATTGCACAAAATTCATACATTTTCCAAATGCCTGTCCTTCAAGTATCCTTTCCTCATCCTTCCTGCTGCAGTGCCGATATTTACAATGTGAACATTTAAGTCCCGATTTTAACCTGGCAGGAACCGGTTGGAAGCCCGTTTTACACCCGGCCTGATTTTATACACCGTTGTTTTCAATGGAGAATAAATTTGGAGAGGATGTAAAATGGCTGCCTGACCTGAACCTGCCCCATTCCCGTCAGGCATCGGGTTAAATTTGGGGCTTTAGTCTCCTTCAGTTGTTTGCAGCGTTCTTTTGTGGCTATTTCATTCAATAAAGTGGCACAGAATGTTAGTGGCCATATTATTGGCCAATCAGACTACCTAGCTGCCATGTCCACAGCCTCCCCTTTTGCAGATGCAAAAATAGATTGCACAAAGTTCATACATTTTCCAAATGCCTGTCCTTCAAGTACCCTTTCATCATCCTTGGAACAAAGACCGCCTACTTCCACCTCCGTAACATCACCCGTCTCCGCCCTTGCCTCAGCTCATCCGCTGCTGAAACCCTCCCTATCTCTGTAATCTCCTCCAGCCCCACAACCCCCCGAGATATCTGTGCTCCTCTAATTCTGCCCTCTTGAGCATCCCTGATTATAATCGCTCAGCCATTGACGGCCGTGCCTTCTGTTGCCTGGGCCCTAAGCTCTGGAATTCCCTGCCTAAACCTCTCCGCCTCGCTACCTCTCTTTCCTCCTTTAAGACGCTCCTTAAAACCTACCTCTTTGACCAAGCTTTTGGTCACCTGTCCTAATTTCTCCTTATGTGGCTTGGTGTCAAATTTTTTGTCTTAGAATACTCCTATGAAGCACCTTAGGACATTTTACTATGTTAAAGGTGCTATATAAATACAAGTTGTTGTTGTTGTTATTATTTGAATCTGGAGTGGGATTGTGAGTGTGGCCAGGGCTCAGAGATGAATGTGGAGTGGAACATGGAGCTCCAACTGGATAGGGTGTGGGACTTGGAGCTGGACTGGGATTGGAAGGCAAGAGGGTCCTGGAGCTGGAGTGGGAGTGGGATCGGGAGCTGCAGCAGCAGGAGGAGCGTCAAAGCAGTTGGTGGGGCAGAAAACATGGACTGGATCCAATCCAGTCTAAGGGCAGCAACAGAGACACAGGGGCAACATCTGGCTTGTGGGCCGTACTCATGGCCTAGGCTCATGTGAGAAGAATGGCTTCTTGGGGTGAGGTATCGGAGGGCAGTCGGAAAGGAGCGAGAAAACTGGAAGGGGGAAGAAAGCACACAAAGTCATCCAAGACTCTGCTGCCCGTATCCTAACTCGCACCAAGTCCCAGTCACCCATCACCCCTGTGCTCGCTGACCTACATTGGCTCCCGATTGAGCAAGGCCTCAATTTCAAAATTCTCATCCTTGTTTTCAAATCCCTCCATGGCCTCGCCCCTCCCTATCTCTGTTACCTCCTCCAGCCCTACAACCCTCTGAGATATCTGCGCTCCTCTAATTCTGCCCTCTTGAGCATCCCTGATTATAATCGCTCAACCATTGGCGGCCGTGCCTTCAGCTGCCTAGGCCCTAAGCTCTGGAATTCCCTCCCTAAATTTCTCCGCCCCGCTACCTCTCTTTCCTCCTTTAAGACGCTCCATAAAACCTACCTCTTTGACAAAGCTTTTGGTCACCTGCCCTAACTTATCCTTATGTGGCTCGGTGTCAAATTTTGTCTGATAACGCTCCTGTGAAGCGCCTTGGGACGTTTTACTACGTTAAAGGCGCTATATAAATACAAGTCGTTGTTGTTGCCAATTGTTGTATGATAGACTTCAGTTATTCATTGTAAATGCTGCACTAAGAACTCGGTGTGGAGTTCTACTTTACAATATTTACCACTAGTAATGTATAAAGAATTGGGCTTCGCTGTTATGTGAAACAATGTGTACATAAAAGTTGAAAAAGGGTTTAAGAAAGCACTTGAAGGATATAGTACAGTACTGTATTACCAAATATCATTAATGTAGAAAATGCTTTAATTCATAGTTTAACAAGCTCAGATGTCTGTCGTTGGCTACTCCTTCACAGCTAGTAAATGAAGGGGGGTTGAATCGCCTGTTTATAGTAACAATGAAAAAGGACACTATTATGGAGATGAGTAAAAGCTAGATGTCTGATAAATGATGATACCGTCTCTCACCTCTAGCCTCCAGCCTTTCTCTGTTGTAGCCGATTTCCGTAACCTCCTCCGTCACTACAACCCTTTGAGAACTCTTGTACATCCCCCACTTCCTTGGTGGCTGTGCCTTCGGCTGTCTAGGCCCTAATCTCTGGAATTCCTTCCTTAAACCGTTCCAACTCCCTACCTCTCTTTCCTCCTTTAAGATGCTCCTTAAGAACATAAGAAATAGGAGCAGGAGTCGGCCATTCGGCCCCTCGAGCCTGCTCCGCCATTCAATAAGATCATGGCTGATCTTCTACCTCAACTACACTTTCCTGCACTATCCCCATAGCCGTTGATTCCCTTAATAATGAAAAATCTATCGATTTCTGTCTTGAATATACTCAACGACTGAGCCTCCACAGCCCTCTGGGGTAGAGAATTCCAAAGATTTACCACCCTCTGAGTGAAGAAATTTCTCCTCATCTCAGTCCTAAATGGCCGACCCCTTATTCTGAGACTGTGACCCCTGGTTCTAGACTCCCGAGCCAGGGGAAACATCCTCCCTGCATCTACCCTATCAAGAATTTTGTATGTTTCAATGAGGTCACCTCTCATTCTTCTAAACTCCAGAGAATATAGGCCTAGTCTACTCAATCTCTCCTCATAGGACAATTCCCCGCATCCCAGGAATCAGTCTGGTGAACCTTCGTTGCACTCCCTCTATGGCAAGTATATCCTTCCTTTGGTTGGGTGATTGGGCAGAAGCATGGCAGATGCAGTATAATGTGGATAAATGCCAGGTTATCCACTTCGGTGGCAAAAACAGGAAGACAGATTATTATCTGAACGGCAACAGATTGGGAAAAGAGGAAGTGCAACGAGACCTGGGTGTCCTTGTGCACCAGTCGCTGAAGGTAAGCATGCAGGTGCAGCAGGCGGTTAAGAAGGCAAATGATGTGTTGGCCATCATAGCGAGAGGATTCGAGTACAGGAGCAAGGATGTCTTGCTGCAGTCGTACAGGGCCTTGGTGAGACCACACCTTGAGTATTGTGTGCAGTTTTGGTCGCCTTATCTTAGGAAGGATGTTCTTGCCATGGAAGGAGTGCAGCGAAGATTCACCAGACTGATACCTGGGATGGCAGGAATGACGTATGAAGAGAGATTGGGTCAATTAGGTTTATATTCGCTAGAGTTTAGAAGAATGAGAGGGGATCTCATTGAAACTTATAAAATTCTAACAGGACTAGACAGACTAGATGCAGGAAGGCTGTTCCCGATGGTCGGGGAGTCCAGAACCAGGGGTCACAGTCTAAGGATAAGGGTAAGCCATTTAGGACTGAGATGAGAAGGAATTTCTTCACCCAGAGAGTGGTGAACCTGTGGAATTCTCTACCACAGAAGGCAGTTGAGGCCAATTCATTAAATATATTCAAGAAGGAGTTAGATATATTTCTTAAGGCTAAAGGGATCAAGGGGTATGGGGAGAAGGCAGGGACAGGGTACTGAGTTTGGATGATCAGCCATGATCTCATTAAATGGCGGAACAGGCTCGAGGGGCCGAATGGCCTACTCCTGCTCCTATCTTCTATGTTAGGTAAGGAGACCAAAACTGTACATAATACTCCAGGTGCGGTCTCACCAGGGCCCTATATAATTGCAATAAGACATCTTATACTCAAATCCTCTTGTAATAAAACCTTTGGCTAAGCTTTTGGTCACCTGTCCTAATGTCTCCTTCTTTGACTTAGTGTCAGTTTTAGTCAGATTATGCCCCTGTGAACTGCCTTAGGACATTTTATGACGTTAAAACTGCGATATAAATGTTAGTTGTTGTTTATTGTCTTTCTCTATTTTCTCAATGCTGCTATGGTCAGTGCTCCTAAGAACTTCCTTCCCTTGTTCCTCCCAATCTCCAACTATGCCATTCTACCCACTCTTCCTCCTCCTTGTGTCCTCACACTGTCTCCTATTCTCATTCTTTCCCATTACTCCAAGTTGTGGAATCCCTTTATCCTCACTCAGTCACCCCTGCTGCCAATCTTCAGGCTTTGGCTCTGGAATTCTGCACTAGTTTCACGTCAGATTTATTTGTTCAAGGCCACTTTTTTCTATTTAACATCAATGAACAGTTTTTTGAGGCAGGTTTCTTTCGGGACAAGCATGCAGATTAACTCTCAAATAATTGCCTCCAATGTCTGGCTTCTAGATTCAGAATTTAATGGTCCTGCGTGGATCCCCAAACATTGCCTTGGGTAACTTTCTAAAAAACGTGGGTTTCATATTCTTCGGGAGACTCCCTATCCAATATTCCAACCCAAATGTCAGAAGAAAATCTTTGTTTGCGACTTCATAGGGGCCAAGGGTGCAGAGTGGCTCCCCCTGGAGGCTCAGTGGGTTTGTGCAACTTGTAATCGGGCACTGACCTACACACGGGGATGTAGACAGTGGCAGCAGTTAAAATTGGGCTCACTCTTTCCAAACAGTCCCCCCCCCCCACATACTGACACGTGTAAGGTGATCCAGAGGAATGCCCCACACAGAGTGGATTTAGAATTTTCAAGAAAAAAGGACACATTCTGGTTAATCGACAGGTGATAGATTTTTAGGGGGAGAAATTCATTATTGCCCAGGAATGGGCGGTAACTTTTGAAAAGCTTGAGAATTAGCGCCAGGCACTACTGCTTCAGACTGCACGCAAAATTAAGTCTCATTGCACAAAGAAAGGATTGGAGCGCGAAATCAAGCTCCAATGGCCTAGCTCAGTGGCCTTAAACTCGAAGCGCTGACCAATATCAGGTGCAGTCTAATCACAAGTCATCATTGCCACAGGCTCTTTCCAGTTCTTAAAGGGGAGGTTCATTCATGCTGCAGAGCCTCATTCTCATCATTGCTGGCTGTGCAGCCGTCTCAGCCAGCAGCAGCAGGTCAAAGAGAAGGAGCCAGAGGACTCATCAGCCCTCATGGCCCTTCTCCTCCCTCTGGCCACATGTTCCAATCTTTCTAGCTGCCTCCATTCCCTCTGCTGTAGATCCTGGAGGGCCAGGTCGACTGTCAGTACAGCCCCCATTAATGTAACCAAGTGTAGCACTTTGATATGATGTGAGAATAAATGTAACTGATTGTTAGTAACCACAACACTCCTGATACTAAACAACCTTTAAATGACTGAATTAAACTTTTGCACAATGTCAAACTGACAAGGAAGCAGTGAAACACCACTAACCTGAGAGCTGCAACTCATTACTCATGATCCCTTTAAGTAGCACTCCTGGAGCTGGCTACCAACTGCTTGAAGCCTCCCCTCCCTTTAGCTGTCGGGGGCAGGCGCTAAGGCAGGGGGCGACAATGAATTTTGCAGTTCCGGTGCCCAGTGAGCGTTGCACACTCACCGACGTCAGGATCTGCCTGGCTGAGGTCCCCGGCGGTAACTCGTAACGGCGGCTCTACGGGGGTGTCGGATTTGGTGTGCGTTGCTGGATTTGCTTTGCCCCGGCGCTACTGCATCAGCGCCCCATTAGCGCCCCCGCCAGGCGCTAACTGGAGGCGCTAACCAACTGAACTTTTCCCCCTTCGTCTTTAAAAAAATCTGTTAGGCTGGCGCCTACGATACCTTGAATCAGACTTTCAGGGTTATAAGGGCAGTGGGCAATTTTGTCAATCGATTGAAAATGCCCAAGCATCATAGTTCCATACAATCAGTATGAAATCAGTGACTAAGTTCACGGCACAGTTAAAAAAAATCAGCAACAAATTACAAAACAAAGTAAAAGTTATGAACACTTTCACTATATACTGAAACAAAACAAATAATCTTGCAATGATACACTCCTCATCATCCTCTCTCCTCCCTCTCCCCCTTCCCCTCTCCCTTTCCCCCTCATTGCCCCATTTATTTCTCTCTCTTCTTCAATAATTGGCAAAAAATGCCAGCGATGGGGGGGGGGGGGGTGGGGGGGAATGAGAAGAATTTATTTTTTTACGCAGCGAGTTGTTGTGATCTGGAACGCGCTGCTTGAAAGGGCGGTGGAAGCAGATTCAATAGTGGCTTTCAAAAGGGAATTGGATAAATACTTGAAAAGGAGAAATCTTCAGAATTGACTCTCATCCCCTCTCAAAATAGACATATACGGTAGGTGTACACAGCACATGCCTGGTGATGCTCTGGGCCCGTACAGACCACGAGAGCCCCAGCTATGATCCCCAGTGTGTGGAGTTAACTGACCTTGGATGAACCGGCAGTATGGGTGCCTTAACTGGCCTAGGTGCCTCGGGATTAATAAAGGGATGAGTTAGGCATGGGGAGGTGTGACTGGTAACCAAACCCTAAACCTAAACAACAGGGGGAGTCTGGTGGACTGAATGACCTTTTTTTCTCTCTCTCTCCCCCCACCCAGTTTTTTCCCCTTTGGTTCCCTATTGACTCATTGCCTGGGTACAGTCCCACAGCCCTCGGGCATCCTTACCCAAGTGTCCACTTTTTGTTGGTAAGTCTAAGACAGTGAGCGGACCAGGGTTAAACACGTCTGCAGCACTCCCTTGCACCGCTAGAAGAGGCTCGAGAGAGGCTGTCTCAAAAGAGTTTGTGTAAAACAATCTGTGTGCAGTCTTCAATGGCCCCCCACGCAACTGCACATAGAAAGAAGAACAGCGGCTCCCATTGTATGGGAAGATGTCAGATCTTGAAAGCGTCACAAACAGTTGGGACATCTTTAAAAGCAATTAACATCTGGCACAGGATCCCCTGTAATTAACATCATCTGGGACCATTTGGTACCTCCCACAATTGTATGCTTAAGAAGGCAATGGCAGCACTGTCACAACATCTGCACTACTACAGTTAGAGTCATAGTTACAAGTACGTTGAGAACGTGTCCCGTTTATCCAGTCATTCCCTTTAAGCAAACACCATTAAAAGTATATTTATTGTTCTGAATTGGCAATAACATTCTGTAAATCCAAGGGCTAAAGTCATTCGCCTGTCTATAACAACAAATTAGTGTTAATTAATAAAGGGGGTATTGTTTGCACAGACTGGTACTTGGTAGGAATAACAACAGGAAACGCTGGAAAAACTCAGCAGGCCAGGCAGCATCGGTGGAGAGAGAAACAGAGTTAACGTTTCAGGTCGAAGACCTTTCGTCAGAACTGGAAAAAAAGCAGGAAATGGAAAGCAAGTTTAGGGGCTGGGAAAAGGGGGCGGGGACGAAGGAACAAAAGGGAAGGTCAGTGATAGGATAGAAAGCAGGAGAGATTAAGAGACATTGAGAGACATTAAGAGATATTCAAGGCAAGAGGAGGTGGTAATGGGACAGGTTAAGGAACAAAGGATGGCTCTAGATGGGGTGTGAATTGCGCTGGCAGAATGAAGGACAGCTGCCATGTGGGAGGGAAGAAAAAACAAAAAGCGTGGATAAAAAAAAAGGAAGAAAATATATATATGTGATAGGGGCCGAGGTTATGATCTGAAATTGTTGAACTCTATGTTGAGTCCAGAGGGCTGTAAAGTGCCTAATCGAAAGATGAGGTGCTGTTCCTTGAGCTTACGCTGAGCTTCCGTGGAACAATGCAAGAGGCCGAGGGCGGTGAGGTCTGGGTGGGAGTGAAGCAGTGAATTAAAGTGACAGGCCACCGGGAGCTCGGGGTCACCCTTACGGGCTGAACGGAGGTGTTCCGCAAAGCGGTCACCCAATCTACTTGGTAGGTTTGGGCGAAACCCGATTATACCCTGAGCAACTACAATTGGCCCCATTCCACTACAAAAAAATAGAGGCTCATTGAACCAGATCTGACGATTGCAATTTGAATGACTTCAGACGCACTTTAGGATCTGACAGTCATCCCAAGCGGAGCCCACCCCACAGAAGGCGACATACCCGAGGGTACGAAGTACTGTAGGTGGCCTCAGTGCTGTGTCCATTGCATAACAGCAACAGCATCTACACAAGCACACCAGCTTTATTTGGTCTTTTATTACTGGAGCCTAACCTGGGAGTTTATTGAAACTCAAGCACTGATGATCGAGTTACATAGTAGGTAATTGATTACATGCAAGATAACGGGCACAGATTTAATGTATTTACAACCGCTAATCCACTAACGCTCAGTTCAAACTAGCAAGCAGGGACCACGTTAATAGACGATTCAGCTCCTGTTCCCCACTAATACTGGCACAAACTTTCGAACTGATTGCCACAAACTCCGTTCCCTAGCCACTGACTCCATCCCCCTCCCTGACATCTGTTTCAAGCTGAACCACACTGTTGGTAATCTTGGTGTCATATCTGACCCTGAAATGAGCTTCCGACCACATATCCGCGGCATAACTAAGACCGCCTACTTCCACCTCTAACATCACCCGTCTCCGCCCTTGCCTCAGCTCATCCGCTGCTGAAACCCTCGTCCATGCCTTTGTTACCTCAAGACTTGACTATTCCAATGCACTCCTGGCTGGCCTCCCACGTTCTATCCTACATAAACTTGTGGTCATCCAAAACTCAGCAGCCCGTGTCCTAACTCGCACCAAGTCACGTTCACTCATCACCCCTGTGCTCGCTGACCTACATTGGCTCCGGTTAAGCAACGCCTCGATTTTAAAATTCTCATCCTTGTTTTCAAATCCCTCCATGGCCTCCTCGCCCCTCCCTATCTCTGTAATCTCCTCCAGTCCCACAACCCCCCCCCCACCGAGATATCTGCGCTCTAATTCGGCCCTGTTGACCATCTGTGATTATAATCGCTCAACCATTGGTGGCCGTGCCTTCTGTTGCCTAGGCCCTAAGCTCTGGAATTCCCTCCCTAAACCGCTCCGCCCCGCTACCTCTCTTTCCTCCTTTAAGATGCTCCTTAAAACCTACCTCTTTGACCAAGCTTTTGGTCACCTGCCCTAATTTATCCTTATGTGGCTCGGCGTCAAATTTTTTGTCTGATAATACTCCTGTGCAGTGCCTTGGGACGTTTTACTACGTTAAAGGCGCTATATAAATACAAGTTGTTGTTGTTGAGTGAAACTAGTGCAGTTGGTTAGATAGTAACCTTTTACTTCTAGGAACTGGGGTTCAATTCTAGCGCAGATGGATGGGATGAAGGTCTGTGAGGGTTCTACGTGAAATGAAGTGAAATGAAATGAGTTTGGGCATTCTCCTCAATTCAGTACAAAACTGGCATCTCAATCATAGAGGCTACAGGGCATGACGAGGGGGAAATGTTACACTGGCCCAGTACGGCCATGCTTTTCCTGAGCTTGGGTTGAAGCAGGCTGTTGGGGCAAAGTATAGGGAGCTTTACTCTGCAGGTGGTCATACTATACCTCACCTAATGTCAGCTGTGGCTCAGTGGGTCACATCTCACCTCTGGGTCAGAAGGCTATGGCTTCAAGTCTACCCTCCACGAGACTTTGAGCACAGAAATCTAGGCTGACACTCCAGTGCAGTACCGAGGGAGCACTGCACTGTTGGAGGTGCTGTCTTTTGGATGAGACGTTAAACCGAGGCCCCGTCTGCTCACTCAGGTGGATGTAAAAGATCCCATGGCAATAAGAGCAGGGGAGTTCTCTCTGGTGAACTGGGCCAATATTTATCCCTCAACTTACATCACTAAAACAGATGAGCTGGTCATTATCACGTTGCTGTTTGTGGGAGCTTGCTGTGCACAAATTGGCTGCCGCGTTTCCCACATTACAACAGTGACTGCACTTCAAAAAGTACTTCATTGGCTGTAAAGAGCTTTGGGACGTCCGGTGGTCGTGAAAGGTGCTATAGAAATGCAAGTCTTTCTTTCTAGAAGTGCTTGGCACATGAAATGGCAACAGTTCCATCTCTTCCCTTGATGAGCACAGATGCTAAGTTATTCTATTTTATGGTGCACTTTTTTAAAATTACATTTACATAACCAGAATTGATGATTAAGATAATTAAAGGAGTTGATCGGGTAGACAGAGAGTAACTATTTCCTCTGGTGGGGGGAGTCCAGAACAAGGGGGCACAACCCTAAAGTTAGAGCTAGGCCGTTCAGGGGTGATGTCAGGAAACACTTCTTCACACAAAGTGTTGTGGGAATCTGGAAATCTCTGAATGGCCTCCTCGTGTTCCTAGAAAACGCTGGGATTCACAGCAGGTCAGTCAGCATCTGAGGAAAGACAGGGTAATGTTACAATTCTAAAAAAGACTTTGCACTAGAGATATGAATCCATCCAGTGGGAGGGTATGCTGTGAGGAGGATGTCGTGAAACTCCAGCACGATTTGGACAGGTTGGGTGATTGGGCAGAAACATGGCAAATGCACTATAATGTGGATAAATGTGAGGTTATCCACTTTGGTGGCAAAAACAGGAAGGCAGATTATTATTTGAATGGTAATAGATTGGGAGAAGGGGAAGTGCAAAGAGACCTGGGTGTCCTTGTGCACCAGTCGCTGAAGGTAAGCATGCAGGTGCAGCAGGCGGTTAAGAAGGCAAATGGTATGTTGGCCTTCGTAGCAAGAGGGTTCGAGTACAAGAACAAGGATGTCTTGCTGCAGTTGTACAGGGCCTTGGTGAGACCGCACCTTGAGTATTGTGTGCAGTTTTGGTTGCCTTACCTGAGGAAGGACGCTCTTGCCATGGAAGGAGTGCAGCGAAGATTCACCAGGCTGATACCTGGGATGGCAGGAATGACGTATGAGGAGAGATTGTGTCGATTGGGCTTATACTCACTGGAGTTTAGAAGATTGAGAGGGGATCTCATCGAAACCTATAAAATTCTGTCAGGCCTGGACAGACTAGATGCAGGAAGGATGTTTCTGATGGCCGGGGAGTCCAGAACCAGGGGTCATAGTCTAAGGATAAGGGGTAAGCCATTTAGGACTGAAATGAGGAGGAATTTCTTCACCCAGAGAGTGGTGAACCTGTGGAATTCTCTGCCACAGAGGGCGGTGGAGGCCAGTTCATTAAGTATATTCAAGAAAGAGTTGGATATATTACTTAAGGCTAAAGGGATCAAGGGATATGGGGAGAAGGCAGGGACCGGGTACTGAATTTGGATGATCAGCCATGATCTCATTGAATGGCAGAGCAGGCTCGAGGGGCCGAATGGCCTACTCCTGCTCCTATCTTCTATGTTTCTATGTATCTTTCCAAATGTTGACAGATCTGCTGCCTATTTCCTGTTCTTACTTCAGATTTCCAAGTTTTTTTTTTGCATTTATACAGCACCTCATGATATCTCTCAAAACACTTCGCAGGAAAGGAGTTGTTTTGAAATGCAGTGACTGCTGTGACATAAGCAAATGCACAGCAAGAGCCCACAGACAGCCTTGCATTCATATAGCACCTTTCACGACCACCAGACGTCTCAAAGCGCTTTACAGTCAATGAAATACTTTTGAAGTGGAGTCACTGTTGTAATGTAGGAAACGCGATAGCCAATTTGTGCACAGCAAGCTCCCACAAAATGCAAAGTGATAATGACCAGATAATCTGTATTTTGGTATGTTGATTGAGGGATAAATATTGGCCCAGGACACCGGGGATAACTCCCCTGCTCGTCTTCGAAATAGTGCCGTGGGATCTTTTACGTCCACCTGAGAGGGCAGACGGGGCCTTGGTTTAATGTATCACCTGAAAGACGGCACTCCTGACAATGCAGCACTCTCTCAGTACTGCACTGGAGTGTCAGCCTCGCTTTATGTGTTGCAATTAGCTAGAGTGGGACTATGAACCCACAACCTTCTGACTCAGAGGTGAGAGGTGCTACCCACTGAGCCACAGCTGACACTGAAGGACCAAACAATCTACTTTTGCTGCCATTGGTGCAGGGAGGAAGATTGGCACCTCTGAACAACATGGCACTCCCGCAGTACCGTAGGGGAGTGTCAGTCTAGGGTACAAGTTCAAGTCTTGGATTTGGCCTTAAACCCAGTTCATTTATTCCCTCAACCAACATCATTAAAACAGATTATCTGGTCACTTTCACAATGCTGTTTGTGGGAGCTTGCTGTGCGCAAATTGGCTGCTGCGTTTCCTACATTACAACAGTGACTACACTTCAAATAGTACTTCATTGGCTGTAAAGAGCTTTGGGACTTCCTGAGGGCGTGAACGATTCTATATAAATGCAAGTTCTTTCTTTCCGTAGTGGGGTGAATTTCCAAGAGGCTTGTTTGCCATAACTTTGACAGGAGAGCCACAGAAACCCTGGTAAAATGTCGCAAACATTGCTTGGGGATGTTTTTCCTGGGTTTCGGTGACACTTCCGCTGAGGTTACGATGGACAAACAGGTGAACCCCACGGAAAATTGCCTCACCCACCTACCCCAACCCCCATTTAATCTACCAAGAGAACACTTCATTGAGAAAAAGCCAAAGGTTTTGATGTCTGGTTTTCATTTACCTGCCCCGTCTAAAACCAGAAGCTCGGCAACCTTACTACAGAGAGTTTAAGAAAGAATGGCTCATCCTAACTTCACCAGACTTTGGTATCTTTGCCCACATGCCTTCATTGCTCACTCACTGCTAGCTCGCTCTGCACCCTCTAGGTGACAGCATGGCCCATCTGTTTGTACACACTGCCCCTGATGCCTCTTGTTTATTCAGCTGCCCGAACGCTCCATCCCTTCTTAACTACTTCTCGCCACTTCACTCCCTTCCTTCAAAAGCCTCTTGAAAACCGACCTCTTTGACGCTGCCTTCAGCCTCCCCCTCCCCGCCACCCGCCCCCCCCGCCCAATCTTCTCCGACTCCAGCTCAGCGTCACCCGTTGCAACTTGTAAAAGCCTCCGAGATATTCGAATGTGCGAGGTGTGAAGTTGTTCCTGGTCTTGTTACTGATTATTCCTGTGGAAGGGTTGACAGTTCTTAACGTGCGAATCACAGCAAAATGTGCGGATTCTCCCACTTTCCTCGTCTCTGTAACTTGTTAATAGTTCAGGATCCTGAAAGCATCTTTAATATTTTTGCTACTTAAGTTTTGCTTGCACACAGCATCCATTTGTCATAAAGGCAACAAGGGCATCGTAATGAACCCCCCTCGAGATGAGATGGGCTGTGTGGAAAAACTGGATTAACATTGATTGCAAAAACACCACTTGTCAGTGTCAGCTGTGGCTCACTGGGTAGCACTCTCACTCTCGGAGTCAGAAGTTGTGGGTTCAAGTCCCACTCCAGAGACTTGAAGCACATAAGTTGAGGCTGACACTCCAGTGCAGTGGTGAGGGAGTGCTGCACTGTCGGAGGTGCCGTCTTTCAGATGAGATGTTAAACTGAGGCCCCATCTGCTGTCTCAGGTGGATGTAAAAGATCCCACGGCACTATTTCGATGAAGAGCAGGGGAGTTCGTCCTGGGCCAACATTTATCCCTCAATCAACATCACTAAAAACAGACTATTTGGTCATTATCACATTGCTGTGTGTGGAAGCTTGCTGTGTGCAAATTGGCTGCTGTGTTTCCCACATTACAACAGTGACTACACTCCAAAAGTACTTCATTGGCTGTGAAGCGCTTTGGGACGTCCTGAGGTTGTGAAAGGTGATATAGAAATGCAAGCCTTTCTACCTACCCTTGCCGTTGGACCTCATGGCTCGTACTGCAGTGCTCTTGTAATGTTATAGGGAAATAACCTGGTTATTAAATGAAAATATGTTACCATACGAGCAAATGAAATGTGAAACAGCGAAAGGGGTCAGACTGCTACAGGTTTAGTTGTTGCTTTGCTGTCATCTAGTGGGCACAGGTGGCTTTTACATCATAATCTATTTTGTGCCACCTTTTAATAAACAATAACCGTTTTATAATTCATCACGGTGAAACGTCGCAAAGTGATTCACACAGTGAATGGTTGTGGAGTGCAGAGACTGTTGGGTAAGTGCAGCAGCAACGTCAATAAGGTGAACAAGGTGAATAAGGTTAGTCTGGTGTTTTTATTTTGGTGATAACATAAGAACATAAGAAGTAGGAGCAGGAGTAGGCCATACGGCCCCTCGGGCCTGCTCCACCATTCAATAGGATCATGGCTGATCCGAACTTAGACTCACGTCCACTTCCCTGCCCTCTCCCCGTAACCCCTAATTCCCTTATCAGCTAGGAAACTGTCTATCTCCGTTTTAAATTTATTTAATGTCGCAGCTTCCACAGCTCTCTGGGGTAGCAAATTCCATAGATTTACTACCCTCTGAGTGAAGAAGTTTCTCCTCATCTCAGTTTTGAAAGGGCAGCCCCTTATTCTAAGATTATGCCCCCTAGTTCTAGTCTCACCCATCAGTGGAAACATCCTCCCCGCATCCACCCAGTCAAGCCCCCTCACAATCTTATACGTTTCGATAAGATCGCCTCTCATTCTTCTGAATTCCAATGAGTAGAGGCCCAACCTACTCAACCTTTCCTCATAAGTCAACCCCCTCATCTCCAGAATCAACCGAGTGAACCTTCTCTGAACCGCCTCGAGAGCAAGTATATCTTTTCTTAAATATGGAAACCAAAACTGCACGCAGTATTCCAGGTGTGGCCTCACCAGTACCCTGTATAACTGCAGCAAGACTTCCCTGCTTTTATACTCCATCCCCCTTGCAATAAAAGCCAAGATTCCATTGGCCTTCCTGATCACCTGCTGTACCTGCATACTAACCTTCTGTGTTTCATGCACCAGGACCCCCAGATCCCTTTGTACTGTAGTACTTTGCAGTTTCTCTCCATTTAGATAATAACTTGCTCTTTGATTTTTTTCTGCCAAAGTGCATAACCTCACACTTTCCAACATTGGGCCAGAAATTCCAGAACGGGGCTTGCAGTGCGTGCAAGCCCCGTATTTGCACTTACCCCGCGCTCCTGCCGATCAGCTTCTGGGACGCCTGAACTTGGAGAAATAGAAAGCACATTCCCGGGCAGCGTATGACGTCACGCCGCCCAGGAGTGCAGCCAGCGCGGACCCAGGAGCGTGCAGTGTAAGTGAGACACGCCCCTTGAGGTCTCAGTTTCACTGGACACGCCCCCAATGTTTCTGTCAAGCTGCTTTGCTTTTTTACATGCAAAGCAGCAGTTTAAATAGGTTTTTGGAAGTTTTTTGAAGATTTTGGTAACTTTTATAAACTTTTTAAAATGTTTACATTATTTTGAGTAATCTGAAGTAGTTTTAAAGAGAATTAAAGCAATTTAAAGACTTTTAAAAGCCCTAAAAGAATTTTTTTAATTCCATTTATTTATTTAGCAATGTCGTCGTCATACGTGTCTTCACACTGTTCCCTTTGGGGAACTGTATGAAGTGGTGGAAGGATTTATGGCCGTGATTAACGCTCATTCCGTGACCGTAACCATCTTTGAACCAGCCATTAGGGCGGTTAGTCCTATGGCGGGAGGGTTTTACGGGCTCCCACAAGCTATACAAGGAGGGGGGGCCACCCACACCCACGGACGCAAATATCCCACTGGATGTCAACCCAGAATTTAGAGCCGGAGCTCCGACTCCACTTGCCGGGACTGTCTGGAGCGGGGTTCGAAACCCTACCCTGATCTGGCCCAGCGGCGGGGATCCTACCGCTATGACAAACGCCCAATCCGATTAGCAACGTGAAATGGCAGCATAGGGCTCCAGTCACGGGGAGGGAAAAGGCGCAGGAAACGTATGGGTGTCACCTTTTGTGCGGAGTGGGCCTTTTGCGTAGCAGTAAGCATCCCCGCCGCTGGGCCAGAAGGAGTAGGGTTTTGAACCCCACTCCAGACAGTCCCAGCAAGTGGAGTCGGAGCTCCATCTTTAAATTCTGGGTGGACATCCAGCGGGATACTTGCGTCCGTGGGTGTTGGTGGCCCCCCCCCCCTCAGATGGGTTGTGGGAGCCCGTAAAACCCTCCCGCCATAGGACTAACCACCCTAATGGCTGGTTCAAAGATGGTTACGGTCACGGAATGAGCGTTAATCACGGCCATAAATCCTTCCACCACTTCATACAGTTCCCCAAAGGGAACAGTGTGAGGATACGTCCGATGATGACCTCTTGCGCAATGCACCTCCTTGGACCCTCAGTCGCAGATGCGAGGGGGCAAGTCGTGCAAGTGTTAAATTTTTTATTTTATTGACATGTAAAATGTTGGCCCAATAATTCCCTTCCAAATGCGCTAGTACGGTCGGGGTACTTAAGCATCTGGCCGGATGAAATGCCAGTTTTCAGCATGCACAGTGCATGTGGGGAAAACCGGCATTTCCTGTCCTCTGAACGAAGGGGTTCAGAGGCAGAACGCGTGCGACTGCACATGCAGCGCGTGCGCAGTATAATTCGCCGCTTTCATTAATGCTTTCAGTGAGGTCCAGTCATTACAACTTACACATGAAAAAAGCATGGGTACAGTTGCTACAGAGGCTGCGGAGGAAGATATTTCTTATCGTGGAGCTTCTGAAAGTATGTATGTCTGTATATATTCCTTTGCGTGTTATGTATATATTCCTTTACTTATGTGTATGAATGTATTATTTAATTATGACTTTCAGAGAAAGTAACTTATTGGAAAATCATAATTAAAAACATACATTCATAGTAAAGGAATATAAAACATACATACATATACATAAAGGAATATATGTGGACATACATACATAACTCATTCTCACATTCCATTCACACAGCCACAATTGCTCCTTCTACCTACCGTTCTGAAAACCCTTTAAAAAAAAAAAAATTTTAACTTTAAAACTTACTTAAAATTTCTTAAAATAACTTCCCTCCCTTTCCCAAACAAAAATATTGCATTTCAAAAGCTCCACGATAAAATATATCTTCCTCCGCAGCCAATGAACCACTTTACACTTGCTTTTTTTCAGTGTAACTTCTAAGGACTTAACCTCACGGATTTCATGAATGAAATCCACGAAGTTCACTGCGCAAGCGCTGCCTGTGCAGTCGCACGCGCTCGAGGTCTGGAAATGCCGGCGTTCCCCGCATGCGCTGTTCATGCTGAACGCCGGCATTTCCAACGGCCAGAAGCGTGAGTAAGCCGACCGCACTCACGCTTCTGGCCTGGAATTTCTGGCCCATTATATTGCATCTGCCAAATTTCTGCCCACTCACTTAGCCTGTCTATGTCCTTTTGCAGGTTTTTTATGTCCTCCTCACTCACTGCTTTCCCTCCCATCTTTGTATCGTCGGCAAACTTGGATACGTTGCACTCGGTCCCTTCCTCCAAATTGTTAATATAGATTGTAAAGAGTTAGGGTCCCAGCACTGACCCCTGCGGAACACCACTATTTACTGATTGCCAGCCCGAGAATGAACCATTTATCCCAACTCTCTGCTTTCTGTTAGATAGCCAATCTTCCACCCAGGCCAGTATATTACCCCAATCCCGTGATTTTTTTATCTTGCGCAGTAATCTTTTGTGTGGCACCTTGTCAAATGCCTTTTGGAAGTTGTTTGTGAACGAGGGCCTTTGGTCAGGACTCTGGAAGGACTCCCTGCTCCTCTCCGAATAACATCCACACAAACCACTGGAACAGGCAGAAGGGGCCTCAAGCTTGCTTCTAAATCTGCCATTTTCCTACCTGCTCGCTCTGAAACCTGCCCCGTGTAGGCAACCGCCGACAGCTGGGCGAAAACCTCCCTGCTTGCTCCAATGGATTGAGCCAACTCTTAAATTCAGTGTTTGGTGCAATTTAAATGGGAACCTTTTTCCCTCCAGTTCCTAAGCAGAAGCTGAGGTAAAACCTCTCTAACATTCCGCTGAGGCCGACGCTCGTAGCACCGGCTCCTGAAACACAGATTCCGTGCAGCCAACTGCAACCCTAAAGGCTAAGGGCCTGACCGTAGCGTATCCCAGCAGGCTCGTCTTTAGGTGCGGCCAGCTGCCCGAGACCCACGTGTTGGCAGCCAGCACCACCGGCAGAGGGGCCCGGCCCGGTGCAAAACAAGAGTAGCTTCAGTGAGGGACAATACATTGAGGAGGAGCAGGCCTTTGGGGGAAGGAAGCGAGCGAGAGGCAGCAGTTATATTTTTTGGCAGTCAGGAGGAGAGCCGTCACTCTAGGGGGGAGAGAGTGGTCACTCTAGGGGGGAGAGAGTGGTCACTCTAGGGGGGAGGGAGCTGTCACTCTGGGAGGGGGGCAGAGCTGTCACTCAGGGGGGGAAAGAGCTGTCACACTAGGGGGGGGAGAGAGCCGTCACTCTCGGGGGGAGAGAGCCGTCACTCGGGGGGGAAGAGAGCCGTCACTCGGGGGGGGGGGGGGGAGAGAGCTGTCACTCGAGGGGAGAGAGAGAAACAACAAAAACCCAAAGCAAACTCAATTGCTACTTGGCCCTAAACAGACAACACAACATAGCTGATTACCTGACCATGGTAAAGGATAACAAACTGAGAAGAACCTTGACAAGGTACAGACTTAGCGAACATAGCCTAGCGATCGAAAAAGGCAGACACAGGCAGACCAGGCTGCCAAGAGAAGACAGGATATGCTCTCACTGCAGTCAGGGAGTAGTGGAGACAGAGATGCACTTCCTCACAGCCTGTGGAAAATATCAGGGCATCAGGGAGAATTTCTACCAAAAATTCTCACAAATATGCCCTGAATTCAGAAATCTGAATGACAACCAAAAACTCCCATACCTACTGGGGGAGGAGAGAAGCTGTGTAACACTGGCGGCACACTATGTTACAGCTTGCCATGAACAGAGGGACAACCAGTAAACTAAGAAAAGAGTATATATAAATAATGCGATTGTATATTTATACACTCAGGGATATACCTGTTTATACACTGTATGAATAGAACTGCGTTTATGTGTTCAACCATAAATGTATTATGATGCTTTGGCAACATAAGATGTACCTTATCATGCCAATAAAGCGATTTGAATTTGAATTTGAATTTGAGAGCCGCCACTCTAGGGGGAGAGAGCTGTCACTCTAGCGGGGAGAGAGCTGTCACTCTCGGGGGGAGAGAGCTGTCACTCTCGGGGGGAGAGAGCTGTCACTCTAGAGGGGAGAGAGCCATCACTCTAGGGGGAGAGAGCTGTCACTCTCGGGGGGAGAGAGCTGTCACTCTAGGGGGAGAGAGCCATCACTCTAGCGGGGAGAGAGCTGTCACTCTCGGGGGGAGAGAGCCGTCACTCTAGGGGGGGGAGAGCCATCACTCTAGGGGGGGAGAGAGCCGTCATTCTAGGGAGGAGAGAGCCGTCATTCTGCGGGGGGAGAGAGCCGTCACTCTAGGGGGGGAGAGAGCCGTCACTCTAGGGGGGAGAGAGCCGTCACTCTAGGGGGGAGAGAGCCGTCACTCTAGGGGGGAGAGGGCCGTCACTCTAGGGGGGGAGAGAGCGGTCACTCTAGGGGGGGAGAGAGCTTTCACTCTAGGGGGGAAAGAGCGGTCACTCTAGGGGGAGAGAGCGGTCACTCTAGGGGGAGAGAGCGGTCACTCTAGGGGGGAGAGAGCGGTCACTCTAGGGGGGAGAGAGCGGTCACTCTAGGAGGGAGAGAGCGGTCACTCTAGGGGGATAGAGCCGTCACTCTAGTGGGGGAGAGCGGTCACTCTAGGGGGGGAAGAGCGGTCACTCTAGGGGGGGAGAGAGCGGTCACTCTAGGGGGAGAGAGCCGTCACTCTAGGGGGGGAGAGCGGTCACTCTAGGGGGAGGGAGTGGTCAGTCTAGGGGGAGAAAGCCGTCACTCGGGGGGTGGGGAGAGAGCTGTCACTCTTGGGGGGGGAGGGGGGGAGAGAGCTGTCACTCTAGGGGGGAGAGAGCCGTCACTCTAGGGGGGGAGAGAGCCGTCACTCTAGTGGGGCAGAGAGCCGTCACTCTAGGGGGGGAGAGAGCCGTCACTCGGTGGGGGGGGGGCCGAGAGAGCTGTCACTCTAGGGGGGGAGAGAGCCATCACTCTAGCGGGGGAGAGAGCCGTCACTTGGTGGGGGGGGCGAGAGAGCTGTCACTCTAGGCGGGGAGAGAGCGGTCACTCTAGGGGGGGAGAGAGCGGTCACTCAGTGGGGGGGGGGAGCTGTCACTGGGGGGGGGGGAGCTGTCACTCGGGGTGGGGGGGTGGAGCTGTCACTCTGGGGGGGAAGAACCAGCACATGCTTTCAGCTGTCAGTCACAACCAATACTCTTAAGTTGCATTAAGCACGAGACTAACCAAGGCGGGGCGGGGTGAGGGGGCGGGGGGTATCAGCCACCTCAGGCTAGGGCACTAACATATGTTAAACGGATGGATTTAGCAAACCAGCCTGCAGTTCCAGTGCGCAAAATGTAGCAAAAGTCTCCAGAATAAAAAAATTAATCCTTTCTATAGTGCGGCCTATAATGAGGCCCATCTATAGTGCGGCCTATAATGAGGCCCATCTATAGCCCCATCACTCAATTAGCCTCGAGCATATGTTGGGAGGTGGCCAGTCTGTGAAGGCCATTTCAGCACAGGGCTGTCACTCATTGGGGCTCGAAGTGGACCGTGCGGAATCGGGAAGATGTAAACGAGGCGGCCAAAGTCTTCAGAAACACGAGCCCGTTTATCCACGGTGTCTTATGATGAAGCCTCAGTGATGAATATTACTGATGTTTCCGATTAACTTGCACCAAAGCCAATACCAGAACGCCATTACCAGATCCTCAACCAACATCACTAAAACAGATTGTCTATCTGTCTTTGGGTTGAGATGTTAAACCGAGGCCCCGTCTGCTCTCTCACGTAAAAGATCCCACGGCGCTATTTCGAAGAAGAGCAGGGGGAGTTCTCCCCGGTGTCCTGGGGCCAATATTTATCCCTCAATCAACATCACTAAAACAGATTATCTGGTCATTATCACATTGCTGTTTGTGGGAGCTTGCTGTGCCCAAATTGGCTGCTGCGTTTCCTACATTACAACAGTGACTACACTTCAAAAGTACTTCATTGGCTGTAAAGCCTTTTGGGACATATTGAGGTTGGGAAAGGTGCTATATAAATGCAGGTTCTTTCTTTTACTGCTAATACTTGAGGCTAATGCACTTCTGTTTTTTTTGCAATTAAAACCGATAAATTACATGCCGTCCCGTATGCTCATTAGCAGTGTTTCAGCACACAGACTTTCGAGAATTCACTTGATCAATAGCAGGGATGTCAAAATTGATTCTTATAACCGAATTCCATTGCATTTCTAAGGCAATAGCTACAGTCTGTCTCGATCCTTCTCCCGACCGATTTTGGATGGCAGTCGTACTTTGAGAGGTAATCATTATAAAAAGGTTTTTACTATACGTACTCACTCCTCAGTGCCTCTCCTCCTAAGGCCTGTGGTGTGTAAGGGCAGGCCCTGGGTGTGATGCGAACACAGGAGGGCGATTTCCCTCGTGCACTTTGTGTAACATGATCATGAACCCAAATATGAAGATTTAGGAATTTAAAAAAAAACAGGGAAATGCCGAAACGCTCGGCAGGTCAGGCAGCTTCTCCGGGAGAGGAGGGTAGGGTTAACATCTCAGGCCTACGAACCGTGGGCAGAACACAGCATCAGCAGTATTTTGGCTTTTGTGATGAAGATTTAGGGATTTTTTGCCATACATTGCCAAAGTGGGACATCAGAGGCTGCGGACCTGAGCGGGACCCGAGCTGGGAGCGAGAGAGAGATAGAACGGACCGGTGAGTGTAAAGAAGTGAAAAGTAATCGAAGTGTGACGTCGCCAGAAAGCAGGCAAGTGATTGTTTTTTTCCAAACTTGGGCGTCTAAATTTTAAGTGCCTTGGTGTAGATTAAAAGATATACGTGTTCCAAATTTTAAAACTAATTAATTAATTCATTGAGATGGGAGACCAGGCAATGTGTTGTTGTTATTGCATGTGGGAGCTGGTGGACACCATTGAGGTCCATGGCGACCACATCTGCAGCACATGTTGGCTGCTCGAGGAACTTCGGTTCAGAGTCAGAGCTTCGGACACTGCAACACATTAGGGAGGGGGAGTGTTACCTGGACACTAAGTTCCAGGAGGCAGTCACAGCCAGTAGAGTAATTACTTCCAATTTGGCCCATGGTCAGGGACAGGAGGGTGTGACTACAAGCGAGGCAGGTATTGGGATCCAGGAGGTAGTGATGGAGGAGCCTCAGCCCTTGGCCTTGTCCAACAGGTATGAGATTCTTGCTCCCTGTGCGGACGAGGGCAGGGACTGCAGGGAGGATGATCAATCTGACCACAGCACCGTGGTACAGGGAGCCATTCAAGTGGGGGGAGTAAAAAGAAATGTTGTAGTGATAGGGGACAGTATAGTTAGGGGGATAGATACTGTTCGCAGCAGCCAAGAGCGTGAGTCCCAAAGGCTGTGTTGCCTGCCCGGTGCCAGGGTTAAGGGCATCTCCTCTGGGCTGGAGAGGAACTTGGAGTGGGAGGGGAAAGATCCAGTTGTCATGGTCCACGTAGGTATCAATGACATAGGTAGGACAAAGAAAGAGGTTTTGCTGAGAGAGCATGAGCAGCTAGGGGCTAAATTAAAAAGCAGAATCACAAAGGTAATAATCTCTGGATTACTACCTGAGCTATGAGCGAATTTGCGTAGGGTAAATAAGATCAGAGAAATGAACGACTGGTGTGGGAGAAATGGGTTTTGATTTATGGGGCACTGGTACCAGTATTGGGATAAGAGGGAACTGTTCCGTTTGGACGGGCCTCACTTGAACCATGCTGGGGCTAGAGTCCTGGCGAATGTTTAAAAATATAAGTGCAACAGAAAATGGGGTCAAAACAAGGAGAAATGGTAAAAAGACAAAGTTAAAAGCTCTATATTTGAATGCACGCAGCATTCATAACAAGATAGAGGAGTTGATGGCACAAATAGATACAAATGGGTATGATCTGATCGCTATTACAGAGATGTGGTTGCACGGTGACCAGGGCTGGGAACTGAATATTTCAGGGTATTTGACAATTCAGAAGGATAGATAAAAAGGAAAGGGAGGTGGGGTGGCTTTGTTGGTAAAAGATGGGCTCAGTGCAGTGGTGAGAAGTGATATTGGCTCAGAAGATCAAGATGTAGAATTGGTTTGGATCAGAAGATCAAGGTGTAGAATCAGTGTCTCACCGCCTGACTCCCCAAAGCCTTTCCACCATCTACAAGGCACAAGTCAGGAGTGTGATGGAATACTCTCCACTTGCCTGGATGAGTGCAGCTCCAACAACACTCAAGAAGCTCGACACCATTCAGGATAAAGCAGCCCGCTTGATTGGCACTCCATCCACCACCTTCAACATTCACTCCCTCCACCACCGGCGCACTGTGGTTGCAGTGTGTACCATCTACAAGATGCACTGCAGCAACTCGCCAAAGCTCCTTCAACAGCACCTTCCAAACCCGCGACCTCTACCACTTAGAAGGACAAGGGCAGCAGACGCATGGGAACATCACCACCTACAAGTTCCCCTCCAAGCCACACACCATCCTGACTTGGACCTGTATCGCCGTTCCTTCACTGTCGCTGGGCCAAAATCCTGGAACTCCCTTCCTAATAGCATTGTGGGTGTACCTACACCATATGGACTGCAGCGGTTCAAGAAGGCGGCTCACCACCATCTTCTCAAGGGCAATTAGGGATGGGCACTAAATGCAGGCCTAGCCAGCGATGCCCACATCCCACAAATGAATTAAAAAAAAGATAAAAAATATGGGGAAAAAGTCTCTGGTGGGTGTAGTCCACAGGCCCCCGAACAGTAGCAATACTGTTGCACAGAGTATAAATCAACAAATAATGGAGGCCTGTAAAAAAGGTACGGTAATAATCATGGGTGATTTTAAGCTCCATATTGATTGGACAAATCAAATTGGCCATGGTAGCCTTGAAGAGGAGTTCATAGAGTGCATCCGGGATGGTTTCCTCGAACAGTATGTAATGGAACCAACCAGGGAGCAGGCTATCTTGGATCTGGTACGGTGTAATGAGACAGAATTAATAAATGATCTCATAGTAAAGGATCCTCTAGGAAAGAGTGATCATAGCATGGTTGAATTTCAAATTCAGTTGGAGGGGGAGAAAGTTGTATCTCAAACCAGTGTCCTGATCTTAAACAAAGCCAATTACAATGGCATGAGGGCAGAACTGGCTAAAGTGGACTGGAAAAATAAATTAAAGGGTAAGACAGTTGAAATGCAGTGGCGGACATTTAAGGAGATATTTCATAACTCTCAACAAAAATATATTCCAGTGAGAAAGAAAGATTTTAAGAGAAGGGAGCAACACCCATGGCTAACTAAGGAAGTAAAGGATGGTATCAAATTGAAAACGAAGGCATATTGTTGCCAAGATTGGTGGGAGACCAGAGGATTGGGAAATTTTTAAAAACCAGCAAAGGATGACTAAAAAATAAAGAAAGAGATGAATTGTGAGAGTAAACTGGTAAGAAATATTAAAACAGATATAAAAAGGAAGAGGGTAGCTAAAGTAAATGTTGGTCCCTTAGAGGATGAGACTGGGGAATTAATAATGGAGAACGGGGAAATGGCCGAGACTCTGAACAAATATTTTGTATCTATCTTCACGGTAGAAGACACTAACAACATCCTAATAATGGATAAACAAGGGGCCACAGGGAGTGGGGAACTAAAGACAATCACTGTCACTAAGGAAAAAATACTCGGTAAAATAACGGGACTAAAGGCCGACAAGTCCCCTGGACCAGATGGCCTACATCCCAGGATCTTAAAAGAAGTGGCTGCAGAGATAGTGGATGCATTGGTTGCAATATACCAAAATTCCCTGGACTCTGGAGAGGTCCCAGTGGATTGGAAAACCGCAAATGTAACACCCCTATTTAAGAAAGGAGGGAGACAGAAAGCAGGAAACTATAGACCAGTGAGCCTAACATCTGTCGTTGGGAAAATGCTGGAGTCCTTCATTAAGGAAGCAGTAGCAGGGCATTTGGAAAATCATAATGCAGTCAAGCAGAGTCAGCATGGTTTTATGAAAGGGAAATCATGTTTAACAAACTTGCTGGAGTTCTTTGAGGAGGTAACGAGCAGGGTGGATAAGGATGAACCAGTGGATGTGGTGTATTTGGATTTCCAGAAGGCATTCAATAAGGTGCCACATAAGAGGTTACTGCATAAAATAAGATCTCAAGGAGTTGGGGGTAATATATTAGCATGGATAGAGAAATTGGCTAACTAACAGAAAGCAGAGAGTCGGGATAAATGGGTCATTTTCCGGTTGGCAAACGGTAACTAGTGGGGTGCCACAGGGATCGGTGCTGGAGCCTCAACTATTTACAATTTACATTAATGACTTGGATGAAGGGACCGAGTGTAATGTAGCCAAGTTTGCAGATGATACAAAGATAGGTGGGAAAGCAAGTCGCGCAGAGGACACAAAGAATCTACAAAGGGATATAGACAGGCTAAGTGAGTGGACAAACATTTGGCAGATGGAGTATAATGTGGGAAAGTGCGAGGTTATCCACTTTGGCAGGAAAAATAAAAAAGCAAATTATTATTTAAATGGAGAGAGATTACAAAATGCTACAGTTCAGAGGGACCTGGGGATCCTTGTACATGAAACACAAAAAGTTAGCATGCAGGTACAGCAAGTAATCCAAAAGGCAAATGGAATGTTGGCCTTTATTTCAAAGGAGTTCGAGTATAAAAGCAGGGAAGTCCTGTTACAACTATACAGGGTATTGGTGAGACCACACCTTGAGTATTGCGTACAGTTTTGGATTCCTTATTTAAGGAAGGATATACTTGCATTGGAGGCAGTTCAGAGACGATTCACTAGGTTAATTCCAGAGATGAGGGGGTTGACTTATGAAGAAAGTTTGAGCAGGTTGGGCCTATACTCATTGGAATTTAGAAGAATGAGAGGTGATCTTATTGAAACATATAAGATACTGAGGGGGGCTCGACAAGGTAGATGCAGAGAGGATGTTTCCCCTCGTGGGGTAATCTAGAACTCGGGGCATAGTCTCAGAATAAAGGGTCGCCCTTTTAGAACTGAGATGAGGAGGAATTTCTTCTCTCAGAGGGTCGTAAATCTGTGGAATTCTCTGCCCCAGAGAGCCGTGGAGGCTGGGTCATTAAATACATTTAAGGTGGAGATAGACAGATTTTTACAAGATAAGGGAGTGAAGGGTTATGGGAAGCGGGCAGGGAAGTGGCTTTGAGCCCAAGATCAGCCATGATCTTATTGAATGGCGGAGCAGGCTCGAGGGGCCAAGTGCCCGACTCCTGCTCCTATTTCTTATGTTCTTATCATACCCCATTGCCTCCAAATGTTAAATGGATCATGTAATGCTGATTTCCACCACTAGATGTAGCTATTGCCTTTAGAAATGCAGTGGAATTTGTTTATAAGACTCAATTTTGACATCCCTACTATTGATCAGGTGAATTCTCAAAAGTCTGTGCTGAAACACGGTACTAATGAGCATATGGGACGGAATTCATTTTATAGGCTTCGTTTGCAAAGAAAACAACATAAATGCATTAGGCTCAAGAATTAACAGTAAAAGAAAGACATTTATAATAAAGAAAGACTTGCATTTATATAGCACCTTTCGCGACCACCGGACGTCCCAAGGCACTTTACAGTCAATTAAGTACTTTTGAAGTGGAGTCGCTGTTGTAATGTGGGAAACGCAGCAGCCAATTTGCGCACAGCAAGCTCCCACAAACAGCAATGTGATAATGGCCAGATAATCTGTTTTAGTGATGTTGATTGAGGGATAACTATTAGCCAGGACACCGGGGAGAACTCCCCTGCTCTTCTTCGAAATAGTGCCATGGGATCTTTTACGTCCACCTGAGAGAGCAGACGGGGCCTCAGTTTAACGTCTCATCCGAAAGACGGCACCTCCGACAGTGCAGCACTCCCCCAGCACTGCACTGGAGTGTCAGCCTAGCTTTATGTGCTCAAGTGCCTGGAGTGGGACTGTGAACCTACAACCTTCTGACTCAGAGGCGAACTGAGCCACAGCTGACATATAGCACCTTTCATAACCTCAGGATGTCCCAAAGCTCTTTACAGCCAATGAAGTACTTTTTGAAGTGTAGTCACTGTTGTAAATGTCGGAAATGTGCAGCCAATTCGGGCACAACAAGCTCCCACAAACAGCAATGAGATAATGTCTAGATAATGTGTTTTAGTGTCGATGAATAAATATTGGCCAGGACACCGCGGAGAACTCCCCTGCTCCTCTTCGAAATATAGAATTACATAGTATTTACAGCACAGAAACAGGCCATTCGGCCCAACTGGTCTATGCCGGAGTTTATGCTCCACACGAGCCTCCTCCCACCCTACTTCAGCTAACCCCATCAGCAGAACCTTCTATTCCTTTTTCCCTCATGTGCTTATCTAGCGTTCCCTTTCATGCATCTTTTTTTTCCATAGGTGCTGGGACAGTCAGGCCACCAGTGCCAGAAAGCAAATGAAATGGCAGCCATTACCGACACAGGCAGACGTGAGATTGGAACCCTGGGATGGGCGGGCAGGGGATCACGGTATCATCTGCGAGGACGCCTATCAAATGGCGGAAGTGCTGACAGACCTACTGCTTAGCGTGGATCCAGGAGATGAAACACAAGCTAAAAAATTACAGAGTGACCTCTCTGCCCTTTGATTTGTTAACTGATGGGACATAGGAATCGCTAAACTCAAAAGACCCCTGTCCATCTAATTTGCCTTCTACCATCCTGGTAGTCACACACGCCCTCCCACCTCACTTCATCTCACCCGATCACCATATCCTTCTATTCTTTTCTCCTCCCCTCATGTGCTTATCCAGCTTCCCCTTAAATGCGTCTACGCTATTCGCTTCAGCCACTAGGTGGCAGCGAGTTCCATATTCTCACTGCACTCAGTAAAGAAGTTGCTCCTTAATTCCTTATCAGATTTATTTGCGCCTATCTTATAGTTATTTTATCTTCTTTCAAACAAAGGCCATATTTATGGTAGGTAGCTAAACATTCATTTGTTAAACGTCCCCCCTACAAATTGAAAAATACAGGCACAGAATTGGTGTTGTGATTGCAGGGACTGGAGTCCTCAAGCCAGCTTGTAGCAGAGCAGCAGGCTAGAAATTGGGCACCTTAGCGCCTCCCATTAGTGCCTCCGGGGGGCGCTAACGGGGCGCTAAGCTCTCGCTGCCCGGGCGCGGCGAGAAGATCGACTCCCGCTATATTCGGAGGGAGGTTTGCGGCGGCGGTATGGCGTTGCGCCCCGGTCTCCTTTGCCCAGAGATCGTGACGTCATCGGCGTGTGCATCGCCCCGGTCATGCCCCGGACCCGAACTTCAGTTCCGCCCCCTGCAGCATCGCCGGGCGAAAACACCGACAGCTGCAGGAGGCGTTGATCGGGAGGCCGGGCGCTACGGGGGTGAAAGTTAAAGGGGAGGTGGCCGAGGTAAGTGAAAAAAATTCTGAAATGCTGTTTCCCTTTTTTTTCCCTTTGTCTTCGCCAGCGATGGATCAGCCCGGCACTCTGCTGCCGTACACTGGGCTGATCAGGCTGGATCGCGGCTGCCGTCGTGGACCAGGTCAGTTTTGCCCCTTGCAGAGCCTGCAGCGATGGCCTTTCCCTTTAAGAGAGGGGAGGAGCCTTCCAACGCGGCAGCACTGCGCGGCCCATTGTGCAGCGCTGCTCACCTACCGCCCCGCCTGCTGCCTGTTACGCTCCAGGAAGGAAGTGGAGCGCTTGACTTAGCACTCCACTTCCTTCCTGGAGCGCAAACCCCGAATTTTTTTAAAGTTGAAAGACCTTAGCATTTGGTGCTCATTTTTTCAACTTTTAAAAGTCAGCGCCCCAAACGGGACGATACCGAATTTCCCCCCACTGTGGTGTTTTGATCTATATAACCATCATCATAGTGCTTCGTAAAAGCAGGAACGTTGGTCCGTGTCAGCCAGTAGCTCAGTTGGTAGCACCCTCGCCTCTGGGTCAGAAGGTTGTGGGTTCATAGCACCACTCCAAAGATTTGAGCACAATAATTCCAAGCTAACACTTGCAGTGCAATGCTGAGGGAGTGCTGCACTGCCGGAGGTGCCGTCTTTCGGATGAGACGTTAAAAGAAGGCCCCTCTCTGGTGGATGTAAGAGATCCCACAGCACTATTTTGAAGAAGAGCAGGGGGAGCTATCCCCGGTGACCTGGCCAATATTTATCACTCAATCAATCAACATCACTAAAAAATGGATTATCTGATCATTGCTGTTTGTGGGAGCTTGCTGTGCGCAAATTGGCTGCCATGTTTCCCACATTACAACAATGACTACACTTCAAAAGTACTTAATTGGCTGTAAAGCACTTTGGGACGGCCTGAGGTTGTGAAAGGCGCTATAGAAATGCAAGTCTTTCTTATTACATAGCAAGACTTTCTTTATTTTGTGCAGCTGCCATATTGCAGACGAGACACTGGCGAAGTGGATCAACAGCATTTGAAAAAGATGTGGACCAATTAAGAGGATGGGCTAAGGAGCGACAGATCTTAATGTAAATATAATCATAAGACAATTGACAAATGGAGCAAGAAATGTGTGTATACAATGAAGAGTTCGATTATAAAAAGGTTTTCATCCTTTATCTACCCCAATGGAAGAAAGAATCTTCTTAGACAACCACAGATTGAGGATATAAGCATCGAGAGGCAATCACAGATTATCAAAAGCCTAATCCGTGTCTCAGCAATCCTGCTCCAGCAAATTACAGCATTCTTTTACAAAAGTCAGCTACTGCGGGTGCTGGAAATCTGAAATAAAAACAGAGAATGCTGGAAATGCTCAGCAGGTCTGGCAGCATCTGTGGAGAGAGAAACAGAGTTAAGGTTTCAGGTCGATGACCCTTCGCAGAGTTCTATTGACAGACTCACTGAGGTAGTGGTAGAGCAGCGTCTATAGATGTTGTAAATTATTTGATAAGGTTCCACATAAGCTAGTGCTAGCTAAATGGAATCAAAGGTCATGGGTAGAAATCTGGGTGTGGAGAAAACGTGGCCAGGGGACCTTTTACGTCCACCCGAGAGAGCGGACGGGGCCTCGGTTTAACGTCTCATCCGAAAGACGGCACCCCCGAAAGTGCAGCACTCCCTCAGCACTGCACTGGAGGGTCAGCCTAGAATTTTATGCTTAAGTCTCGTGGAGTGGGACTTGAACCCACAACCTTCTGACTTAGAGGTGAGAGTGCTGCCCACTGAGCCACGGCTGGCACAGCAGAGAAAAGGGGGATAATTTTCATCTGTTGCTTAGTTGATTCCAGGGAACAATGAGCCTGACTGTGGTTCTCAAACTGGGGTTCGTAGATCCCAGGGGGTCCACGAAATAATGTGAGTATCGAGCAGGGCCGGCCTTACAGGTGGTGGGGGGGCCCATGGGCAAGTGTAAGCGAACGAGCGGTGGCCGGAGGCGGGTTTGCTGCGAGCCGGGAGGCGGGAGCGGAGTGCGATCGCCACATGTACAGTGCAGAGTCTCACCAAGGAGGGGAGCGCACATGGAGGAGCACTGAGAGCGGCACGAAGATCGCCAGGTAGAACCGCAGTTACCAAGGCTGGTGGTGGGCACCAGAAGGTTGATCGATGAGAGTGCGGCTCACCCATCTCACCGATATCTGTAAGTAAATGCCTGTTTTATTAAAACACTCTTTGCATGCAGCACTTTCGTATTATATAATTTAGATGGGACGCTGTGATTGGTAATCCATTTGAAAAGGGGTGATATGATGCGCGTCAATCAGTAAAAGTGCCTTTTCCAAGAGATGGAGTGGAGTTGACAGATACTCCTCCATTCCTCGCTGTGTTGGAAAGGAGGAGGTGATTCCCTCTTCATTTCCTCCAGCCTCATTGTTGCTTTTGTCTCTCTGTTGTTTGTCTGGTTTTTATTTCGAATGATCGGTTAGAACTGCTCGGACAATGCTCGGACAATGGAGGGCGGACTAGATGGACTCGAGGTCCTTTATGACCTTGATATTTACTCTGGTTCTAAGAACAGCTGATGGACGAGAAAGATCGTTAGTGGTCCAGGGGGCCTCGTCGCACTGAGACAGGTTGTGCCCAACATTCCTTGTTCCTGCGAGTACTGTATACCTCTCTTTGGTTTCAGCTGTGGCTCAGTGGGTAGCACACTCGCCTCTGATGTCAGAAGGTTGTGGGTTCAAGTCCTACGCCAGGGACTTGTGCACGAAAATCTAGGCTGACCCTCCAGTGCAGTGCTGAGGGAGTGCTGCACTGTTGGAGTGTGCCGCCTTTCTGATGAGATGTTAAACCGAGGCCCCGTCTGCTCTCTCAGGTGAATGTAAAAGTTCCCACGGCACTATTTTGAAGAAGAGCAGGGGAGTTCTCCCCGGTGTCCTGGGCAATATTTATCCCTCAACCAACATCACTAAAAACAGATTATCTGCTCATTATCACATTGCTGTTTGTGGGAGCTTGCTGTGCGCAAATTGGCTGCCACGTTTCCTACATTACAACTGCTGCCGATTGCGCTCCAAGAGTAAAGTGGAGGGCTCGATATAACGCTTCACCTCCCTCTTGGAGCGAGAAAACCAAATTTTTTTAAAAGTTAGAAAAACATAGCGCCTGGCGCTAATTATACAAACTTTTAAAAGCTATCGCCCCCAAATTCACCCCTAAAGTTTCCACTGGCAGGGAGCTTGATAACCAGCTGGACGCAGATTTAAGATAATTGGCCGAAGAACCAGAGGGGTGATGAGAAGAATTGTTTGTATGCAGCGAGTTGTTGTGATCTGGAATGCACTGCCTGAAAAGGGCGCTGGTAGCAGAAGAACGTAAGAAATAGGAGCAGGAGTCGGCCATTCGGCCCTTCGAGCCTGCTCCGCCATTCAATGAGATCATGGCTGATCTTCTGCCTCAACTCCACTTTCCCGCACTATCCCCTTGATTACCTTAATATTCAAAAATCTATCGATCTCCGTCTATCGATCTCCGTCTTGAATATACTCAACGACTGAGCACCCACAGCCCTCTGGGATAGAGAATTCCAAAGATTCACCACACTCTGAGTGAAGAAATTTCTCCTCATCTTAGTCCTAAATGGCCGACCCCTTATTCTGAGACTGTGACCCCTGGTTCTAGACTCCCCAGCCAGGGGGAAACATCCTCCCTGCATCTACCCTGTCAAGCCCTGTAAGAATTTTGTATGTTTCAATGAGATCACCTCTCATTCTTCTAAACTCCAGTGAATATAGGCCTAATCTACTCAATCTCTCCTCATAGGACAATCCCCCCATCCCAGGAACCAGTCTGGTGAACCTTCATTGCACTCCCTCTATGGCAAGTATATCCTTCCTTAGGTAAGGAGACCAAAACTGTACACAATACTCCAGGTGTGGTCTCACCAGGGCCCTATATAATTGCAGTAAGACGTCTTTACTCTTATACTCAAATCCTCTTGTAATAAAGGCCAACATACCATTTGCTTTCCTAATTGCTTGCTGTACCTGCATGTTAACTTTCAGTGATTCATGTACAAGGACACCCAGGTCTCTCCTAACACCAACATTTCCCAGTCTCTCACCATTTAAAAAATACTCTGCTTTTCTATTTTTTTTACCAATGTGGATAACTTCACGTTTCTCCACATTATATTTCATTTGCCATGTTAGCCTGTCTATATCCCCTTGAAGCTGTAATGTATATACCTTTAAGGGGGGAACTATCTTTTACAGCTCATGTATACTGCAGTACCGGCAGTGACCACACCTGTATACAGCACTGAGTAGTAATCTGTACAGATCAGTTTCCGTGTGAGCCACGTTGAGTAAACACCTGTTGTACCGTTCTCCTGCAGTCTGTGTCTTACTATACACAGACACAACATTGGCGACAAGGCAAGTTCGAACCTACCTGCAACTCTGCATCACCTCCCGGGGATTCGTTCCTGGAGATTAGTGGATTGGAGGTCAAGGCCAGAGACTCGGGTGTCGACCACGGGCAACCGCCCAGTCATCCAGCAGAGACTCGAGAATTGCAGGGGAGGCTGTCGAGAGCCAGGCTTGGCTTTCCAGTCGAGGTGGTCCAGCGAAACGGGCTGGCAACAGGTAGTGCGCAGACCCTTCCCGGACAGCGGCGGGTTAGAGCCCGACCGAGTGGCACAGCAAAGTGCTGAGCAGCGTCGACGGGGGAGAGAGAGAGAGGGCAGAGCGCACAGGGCACAGCCGGTGTTCAGGGGCCGAGCAGCGTCGAAGAGAGGGAGAGAGAGACGCGCAGAAACCCGCAAGGCGCCGCCATTGCCACAAGGACCGCCGGGAGCGGCGGTGGCAGCAGCGGGGGAGGAAGGAAAGCGCGGGAGACGCCATTTTAAGCCATTGGGAGACGCCATTTTAAACCACACCCAAAATGCCGAAGAGTGGCAGTATCACCGCGTTTGACAATGAAGTCGAAGATTGGACTACATATGTCGAACGAATAGAGGTATACTGCAAGGCAAATGAGGTGTCAGATGACAAGAAAGCGTCGGTATTGTTAAATTTAATGGGTGCAAAGACGTATGGTTTATTATGAAATCTAGTAACCCCAACGAAGCCAATGGAAAAGAGTTTTGAAGACATAGTAACGATACTACAGGAACATTTAAACCCCACACCGCTGCTGATAGCAGAAAGATTCAAGTTTCACAAACGGAACCAGCATAAGGATGAAAGCAATGCTGATTATTTAACAGAACTGCGCAAACTATCAAAATACTGCCAGTTTGGAGCAGGACTGGCAGATACCTTAAGGGACAAGTTTGTGTGTGGGCTTCAAAGTGAAGGAACCCAGAAACGGCTTTTATCTGAAAAGGACCTTACGCTGGAAAAGGCTTTCAGCATTGTGGTATCATATGAAGCAGCAGCATGGGGCGCTGCAGAGATACAACAGAGACCACAAGAATATGGCACAAACGAAATGTCATATAGAACAGAGAAGTGCTATCGCTGCGGCAGAACAACACATGACCAGAATGATTGCTGGTTCAAAGACAAAGTGTGCAGACAGTGTGGAAAAGTAGGACACATAGCACGAGTCTGCAGGTCGGGAAAGAAAACCAGCAATAAGAAACCTACCAAAGAGAAGTACAAGAAGGTACATAAGATGACGGAGAATAGTTCAGATGAACAAAAGAGTGATAACGACTCCGAAAGCAGGGAACTGAGTTGTCTGAAACTACATAATGTGATCACAACGGAGGATCACCGAACCATTTGGGTCACTCTCAAGATAGCAGGAGTCCAGGTAAAGATGGAATTGGACACAGGATCAGCCCTAACAGTCATAAACTGACGGGACTACGAGCGGTTATTCTCACACGTAGCCTTGAGAGACACAAAAATTATTTTGAAAACGTACACGGGGCAAAAAGTCTACCCCAAAGGAAAAATAAGGGTGACCGTTATATATAACGGTAAGGAAACACCAAAACTAGACCTGTATGTATTGCAAGATGGAGGACCACCATTACTGGGACGTGAATGGATCCGGAAAATACAACTGGATTGGCATTCCATACAGGCACTGACTATGGCTGACAAAAAGGATGACGACGTCACGCCTGGGCGACTGTCAAAGATCCTAACTGACGCGAAAGAAGTGTTCCAGCAAGGACTCGGAACACTAAAAGGCATGACAGCGATGATTAAAATTGAAGAAAACGCAAGCCCAAAATTTTTTAAGGCCAGACCGGTACCTTATGCGATCCGCCCAGCCGTCGAAGCAGAGCTGGAGAGTCTGGAACGTTCAGGTGTACTGTCCAAGGTAGACTGGAGCGAGTGGGCTACACCCATCGTCCCTGTGATGAAAAAGTCATTGAGCAGCACGCCTGGGGAACCAAGGAAGGTTCGCATCTGTGGGGACTTTAAGGTAACAGTGAACCCAGTCCTTCACACCGTACAATATCCACTTCCGCGGATTGAAGATATTTTCGCCTCGCTATCTGGAGGGAAACGCTTCACTAAGATTGATCTGGCCCAGGCGTATCTGCAAATGGAGGTAGAAGAAGCATCAAAAAAATACCTCACAATCAACACCCATAAAGGTAGAATACCAATACAACCGGCTGGTATTCGGGGTAGCATCAGCTCCGGCTATTTGGCAGAGGGCAATGGAACAAGTCCTGCAAGGGATCCCAGGGGCCCAGTGTTATTTGGACGACATCCTGGTCACGGGCGAAAATGACAGTGATCACCTTGCCAACCTGAAGCAGGTACTCACTAGATTGCAGGAATATGGGCTCCGAGCTAACCGCCCCAAATGCGAGTTTTTTAGAAAACAGATCTCGTATTGTGGCCATGTTATCGATAAAGAGGGGTTACATAAGTCCCCAGAGAAGATTGAGGCAGTAGTCAAGGCTCCAGCACCGGAAAATGTGTCACAACTGAGGTCGTTCCTCGGGCTGGTAAACTACTACCATAAGTTCTTGCCAAATTTGTCTACAATACTACACCCACTGAACACCCTACTGCAAACTGGGGTGCAATGGAAGTGGAGTGACGAATGTAGACGAGCTTTCCAGAAGAGCAAAACACGAATCACATCGAAAGAGGTATTGGCCCATTACAACCCGGCATTACCAATTCGGTTGGCATGTGATACGTCACCCTACGGCATTGGAGCGGTGCTGTCGCACAAATTCTCGGACGGCTCAGAGAGGCCAGTAGCCTTTTCGTCACGATCACTAACCTCAGCCGAGCGTAACTACGCCCAGATTGACAGGGAGGCCCTCAGCCTAGTGTGGGGAGTGAAAAAGTTCAATCACTATCTGCACGGGCAGAAATTCACCTTGCTGACTGATCACCAGCCTCTTGTCTCCATTTTTAATCCGAAGAAGGGCGTTCCGGTGATGACTGCGCAACGACTACAAAGATGGTCACTTTTTCTAGGGGCGCACCACTATGAGATTGAATATAAGGGCACGAAACAGCATGGAAATGCTGATGGGCTATCACGCCTGCCACTGTCTACTGCGGAGGAAGCACCAGCAGTGGATCCTGTCGAAATATTCCATTCGACTATAGTTGAATACCTACCGGTAACTAACGCTTGTATCGGAAAGGAAACCCGAAATGACCCGACACTGTCTCGGGTATATGATTTGACGGTGAAGGGATGGCCAGCACATGGCGACTCACTGTTGCCAGCATTCTGGACAAGGAGAGAACAGCTGTCAGTGTGCCGGGGGACCTTGATGTGTGGATCCCGAGTGGTAATTCCACCCAAGTTAAGGGATAGAGTGCTCAATGAGCTTCATGAGGGTCATCTGGGAGGGGTAAAAATGAAGAGCCTAGCCAGGGCATTTGTGTGGTGGCCGGGAATCAGTAAAGAAATCGAGGATATGACCAAGAGATGCAGAGGATGCCAGAAGGTCCAAAACGCTCCACCACAGGCCCCTCTACACCCATGGGAGTGGCCCTCATCTCCATGGCAATGGGTGCATATTGATTTTGCTGGTCCATTCATGGACTCAATGTTTTTAATAGCCGTGGATGCGCACTCGAAATGGCCTGAGGTCATCAAAATGTCCTCCACCACCACGGAGAAAACTATTGCAGTCCTACGGACCATTTTTGCCAGGAATGGCTTGCCAGAACAGATTTGCTCCGACAACGGACCACAGTTTGTGTCCGAAGAGTTCCGGAGGTGCTTGAAAAAGAATGGGGTAAGGCATTACACATCCGCCCCGTATCATCCAGCCACAAATGGATTGGCTGAGAGGTTCGTACAAACCTTTAAGAAGGCAATAAAGGCTATGTACAATGACAACATTCCGCTGCAGCACAAGGTGGACAATTTCCTGTTTGCCTACCGGAATGCGACACATGCAGTCACCAACCAGGCCCCAGCCATGATGTTCTTTAACCGAAGGTTAAGATCTCGCCTGGATTTGCTCAGACCAAACGTACGAAGAGATGTTGAGAGTAACAATTTCAGCACATCCATGAGAAGCCAACAAGGAGCTTCAATGTAGGGCAACCAGTCTTGGCCCGCGACTACCGAACAGAAAAATGGCAGCCAGGAACGATATGCACACGGCAGGGCCCACTAATGTACACAGTGGACGTTGGGGAGAGCATCGTGAAACGTCATGCTGACCAGATCCTAGAGTCACAGGAACAAGTCAACCCCATGCCTCGCCCATACGTACCTGGTGATGAACCCGATGTACAGGTTGCATCTATCCCAGAAACAGTAGCATCGGAAGCTGATGAACCAACCGATGACAGGGGTCAGAATCGCCTCCTCACCAAGAGCAAGACACTCGGGAAAGGCGCTATCCAGAAAGGATCAGGAAGCCTCCCCAAAGACTGAATATATAAATAGACTATTTTCAGCTAATGTTGCATGTTAAAAGTGTTAATTGTAATTAGTTTGATATTTAATTGTTAAATGAGTGTTATGGTACTGTTAATCTAAAAGGGGAGGAATTGTAATGTATATACCTTTAAGGGGGGAACTATCTTTTACAGCTCATGTATACTGCAGTACCGGCAGTGACCACACCTGTATATACCACGGAGTAGTAATCTGTACAGATCAGTTCCCGTGTGAGCCACGTTGAGTAAACACCTGTTGTACCGTTCTCCTGCAGTCTGTGTCTTACTATACACAGACACAACAGAAGCCTCTTTGCATCCTTGCAGATTCAATAATAACTTTCAAAAAGGAATTGGATAAATACTGGAAAAGGAAAAATTTGCAGGGCTATGGGGAAAGAGCAGGGAGAATGGTGGGGGTTGGGGGGAGGTGTGGGGAATGGGATTAATTGGATAGCTTTACTAAAGAGCCGGCACAGGCTCAATGGGCCGAATGGCCTCCTTGTGTGCTGGCTCATTCTCTGATTCTACAGGGGCACAGAGATAGGAGTGGGGTAGTAACAGGGGAAAAAAGCGGCCATCATAAAGTTTGCAATTCAGCACCGAAAATAACTGTCAATGATCGTGTGGTGTAGTGAGAAGAGAGGATGTAATAGAGCCTTGGCACACTCGCTTATGTTACAGCTGAACAAAGGCCGCCTTTAACCCACTTAAGGTGCCCGCTGGCTTGAATCCAAAGGCGCTTGTCAGAAGATGAAAGGACATCTGAGTGACGAACACTCCACCGCTTTGACATTTCACCGTTAGCTTATTATTTTTTGTTACTTGTTTCAATATTTTATATAGTAATATATGACATGAATCTTGTCATTCATGTGGAAATGACTTATAAAATAATACTGGGCGGCCTGCTGGTGGCGCTGTCCAGGGAGGGCATGGGCCCAGCTTGCTCAGGACATTCTTTAACAGGAACTAGTGAAGGACACAACTCGATCTCCATGTTGTAAAACAGTTGATTAAAGCCTTGTTTAATACTCAGACCAAGTGCCTAGTAGTTTTCTTACGTCAAGGTAATAGTTTGTTAAAAAAAAAGTTGGTTGTGTTCATTAGCAGACAGTATGGGCATTTAATGGTGGAGCTGTTGCCATTCATGCGCAGTCATGATTATTACTATTAAAATGCAGGGTGCTCTGTGGCTTGCAGCTATTGGCAAGAGCGAGGACATCTTAAAACAACATCTTAAACATGGGGCCCTTGCTTATGCCTCCACGCACATTGCTTTTTGGTCGAGTTCAGTCCAGAAGTGGGCAGTACTTCTGACTTAATTGCATGAAAGTTGGAGCAGACCTCTTCTACACAAGTGAGTGGGGTTCACGACCAGAAATGTCACCAAGTCTGGCAGCTCTGTCCCATGGCTCCCTTGATCTTTGAATGACGCTTCTCTCTTCTCCAGAAAAGAGAAGACTAAGGGGTGACCTGATAGATGTCTTTAAGATTATGAAAGGGTTTGATAGGATAGACGTAGAGAAGAAAGGAAAAGGAGGTGGTGTGGCCTTGTTAGTAAAGGATGAAATCAGAGCAATAGTGAGAAAGGATATTGGCTCAGAAAATCAAGATGTAGAATCAGTCTGGGTGGAGCTAAGAAGCACCAAGGGGCAGAAAACATTGGTGGGAGTTGTCTGTCGGCCTCCAAACAGTAGTGGTAATGTAGGGGACGGCATCAAACAGGAAATTAGAGATGCATGTAACAAGGGTACTACAGTAATCATGGGAGACTTTAATCTACATATAGACTGGCCAAACCAAATTAGCAATAATACTGTGGAGGATGAATTCCTGGAGTGTGTACGAGATGGTTTTTTAGACCAGTGCGTTGAGGAGCCAACTTGGGAACAGACTATCCTAGATTGGGTATTGTGCAATGAGAAGGGGTTAATTAATAATCTTGTTGTGTGGGGTCCTTTAGGGAAGAGTGACCATAACATGGTAGAATTCTTCATTAAGATGGAAAGTGAAGTTTTCCAATCTGAAACTAGGGTCCTAAATCTAAACAAAGGAAACTATGATGGTATGAGGAGTGAGTTGGCTATGATAGATTGGGGAGCTTCATTAAAAGGCATGATGGTGGATAGGCAATGGTTAACATTTAAGGAACGAATGCATGAATTGCAACAGTTATACATTCCTTTCTGGCACAAAAACACAAAAGGAAAAGCGGCCCAACCATGGCTAACAAAAGAAATTAAGGACAGTATTATATCCAAAGAGGAGTCATATCAAGTTGCCAGAAAAAGTAGCAAGCCTGAGGATTGGGAGCAGTTTAGAATTCAGCAAAAAAGGACCAAGAGATTGATTAAGAGGGGAAAAATAAAGTATGAGAGTAAACTTGCAAGGAACATAAAAGTGGATTGTAAAAGCTTCTACAAGTATATAAAAAGAAAAAGATTAGTGAAGACAAATGTAGGTCCCTTACAGTCAGAAATGGGAGAATTTATAATGGGGTACAAGGAAATGACAGAGCAATTAAACAAATACTTTGGTTCTGTCTTCACGAAGAGGACACAAATAACTTTCCAGAAATGCTAGGGATCCAAGGGTCTAGTGAGAAGGAGGAATTAAAGGAAATTAGTATTGGTAAAAAAAAGTGCTTGAGAAATTAATGGGACTGAAAGCTGATCAATCCCCAGGGCCTGATATCCTGCATCCCAGAGTACTAAAAGAGGTAGCCATGGAAATAGTGGATGCATTGGTTGTCATCTTCCAAAATTCTATAGATTATGGAACAGTTCCTGTAGATTGGAGGGTGGCAAATGTAACCCTACTATTTAAAAAAGGAGGGAGAGAGAAAACAGGGAACTACAGACCGGTTAGCCTAACATCAGTAGTTGGGAAAATGCTAGAGTCCATTATAAAGGATGTGATAACAGGACACTTAGAAAATATCAATGGGATTAGACAAAGTCAACATGGATTTATGAAAGGGAAATCGTGTTTAACAAACCTACTGGAATTTTTTGAGGATGTAACTGGTAGGATAAGGGAGAACCAGTGGATGTGGTGTATATGGATTTTCAGAAGGCTTTTGATAAAGTCCCACATAAGAGGTTAGTGTGCAAAATTAAAGCACATGGGATAGGGGTAATATACTGGCATGGATTGAAAATTGGGCAACAGACAGGAAACAGAGAGTAGAAAAAAAATGGGTCTTTTTCGGGGTGGCAGGCGGTGACTAGTGGGGTACCGCAGGGTTCAGTGCTTGGGCCCCAGCTATTCACAATATATATCAATGATTTGGATGAGGGAACTAAATGTAATATTTCCAAGTTTGCTGATGACACAAAACTAGGTGGGATTGTGAGTTGTGAGGTGGATGCAAAGAGGCTTCAAGGCGATTTAGACAAGTTGAGTGCGTGGGCAAATACATGGCAGATGCTGTATAACGTGGATAAATGTGAAGTTATCCACTTCGGTAGGAAAAACAGAAAGGCAGAGTATTATTTAAATGGTGATAGATTGGGAAATGTAGATGTACAAAGGGACCTGGTTGTCCTTGTACACCAGTCACTGAAAGCAAACATGTAGATGCAGCAAACAGTTAGGAAGGCAAATGGTATGTTGGCCTTCATTGCAAGAGGATTTGAGTACAGGAGCAAGGATGTCTTACTACCTTGGTGAGACCACACCTGGAGTACTGTGTGCAGTTTTGGTCTCCTTACCTAAGAAAGGATATACTTGCCATAGAGAGAGTGCAGTGAAGGTTCACCAGACTGATTCCTGGGATGGCAGGACTGTCGTATGAGGAGAGATTTGGTCGATTAGGCCTGTATTCACTAGAGTTTAGAAGAATGAGAGGGGATCTCATTGAAATGTATAAAATTCTGACAGGGCTAGACAGACTGGGTGCAGGGAGGATGTTTCCCCTGGCTGGGGGGTCTAGAACAAGGGGTCACAGTCTCAGGGTACGGGGTAGGACATTTAGGACTGAGATGAGGAGAAATTTCTTCACTCAGAGGATGGTGAACCTGTGGAATTCTCTACCACAGAAAGCTGTGGAGGCCAAGTCACTGAATATATTTAAGAAGGAGATAGAGAGATATCTAGAAACAAAAGTCGTTAACCGGTATGGGGAGAGAGTGGGAATAAGGTATTGAGATAGAAGATCAGCCATGATCATATTGAATGGCGGAGCAGGCTCGAAGGGCCCAATGGCCGACTCCTGCTCCTATTTTTCTATGTTTCTAAGATGTTTCCACTTGTGGAGGGAGACCAAAACTAGGGACTATATAAATATAAGGTAGTCACCAATATCAGCTAATTCAGTACAGACCTGGGATTGAACAATGGACTTTCTTGCTTGGTATGGCTCACAACATACCAGATGATACATTTAGCCGCTAATTGTGTGAGTGCGTTTGTCAATCATCTTGACACCTGAATTGCCCAATAATTGCTTCAAAAGTATATTCTGTAAAAGTCATTAATAGTCTTGAAAGGGTCACATGATATTTCTAATGTATTTCAAAGTCACTTTGCATGCTTCAATATTTAGGGAGAAAAGTTTTGATCTCTATTATATAGAAAGAAAAGAAAGGCTTGCATTTCTATAGCGCCTTTCACAATCACCAGACGTGCCAAAGCACTTTACAGCCAATGAAGTACTTTTTGAAGTGGAGTCACTGTTGTAATGTGGGAAACGCGGCAGCCAATTTGCACACAGCAAGCTCCCACAAACAGCAATGTGATAATGACCAGATAATCTGTTTTAGTGATGTTGATTGAGGGATAAATATTGGCCCAGGACACCGGGGATAACTCCCCTGCTTTTCATCAAAATAGTGCCACGGGATCTTTTACGTCCACCTGAGAGAGCAGACGGGGCCTCGATTTAATGTCTCATCCGAAAGACGGCACCTCCAACAGTGCAGCACTCCCTCAGTACTGCACTGGAGTGTCAGCCTAGATTGTTGTGCTCAAGTCCCTGGAGTGGGAACTTGAACCCACAACCTTCTGACTCAGAGGCAAGGGTGCTACCCACTGAGCCACGCCAACACTATATTCAGTATTTTATGTAAAACAGACTCTTTCTCCAAATAGAGCTGTTGCTGCGACTACTCTCAATTAGATCAGAAAGGCACATCCAAAGCTTATTCTATGGCCTCATCTGCACTGGCAACTGGATGGAACCTGCTGGTTCAGACCTTCTAGCCCTTCACAGCTATCTAACGATGCATTAACTCCTTCTTTCGGGGTTGGATGTGACGCAGGGCTGATCCAATTCTGAGGTTGGCTGGGAGGTGTAATTTAAAGCATAATATATGGACGTCTTTTTGATATCCCACTACAATGATATAATAAATGTTCCACTTATGCTCAAACAATAACAAAATCGCCCTCTCCAGGAGAACCATCCCATAAATTAACTGCAATGTCATCAACAAATGAGCAATGGCTCATTCAGCAGGTTTGCATGGAACTATTGTATAGATAGAATAGAAGGACAGTCGGAGAATATACAGAAAGAAAATAATGACTTGCATTTATATAGCACCTTCTTAAAGAAAATAACATTTTGATAGCGTAAATAAGGAGAAACTGTTCCCAGTGGCAGGAGGGTTGTTAACCAGAGGACACAGATTTAAGATAATTGGCAAAAGAACCAGAGGCGAGGCGAGGAGAATTTTTTTTACACAGCGAGTTGTTGTGATCTGGAATGCGCTGCCTGAAAGGGCGGTGGAAGCAGATTCAATGGTAACTTTCAAAAGGGAATTGGAGAAATACTCGAAGGGGAAATTTTTTTTTGCAGGGCTACGGGGAAAGGTCAGGGGAGTGGAAATAATTGGCTAGCTCTTTCAAAGAGCCGGCACAGGCACGATGGGCCGAATGGCCTCCTTCTGTGCTGTACCATTATAGGATTGCATGAGTTTTAAATCTCCCAGAAATGTCTCAAAGTTCTTCTCACAATGGCATGCATCGAGGGTTGTTATGTCGTTGTTGTGGACAACAGGTCCCCCAAACTACAATGCAATGGCCGACTAGTTCAATTTTTTTTCATACATCTTAGTCAAATGTATATATATTTATTTATATAACGTAGATGCATATAGATACTTAAAAGACAGACAGATATCATATATGCGTAGGAGTCTGTGAGAGGCCTATAACAAACTGAGGGATTCAAACATCATCAACTGCATGAGTGAAGCTTGAGTAGTTTATAATCATATACTTTGAAAACTTTGACGTGTTGCATTGTTGAAACATATGCCTAAGAACATAAGAAATAGGAGCAGGAATAGGCCACTTGGCCCCTCGAGCCTGCGCCGCCATTCAATAAGATCATGGCTGATCTTGGGCTCAAAGCCACTTCCTTGCCCGCTCCCCATAACCCTTGACTCCCTTATCTTGTAAAAATCTGTCTATCTCCACCTTAAATGTATTTAATGACCCAGCCTCCACCACTCTCTGGGGCAGAGAATTCCACAGATTTACGACCCTCTGAGAGGAGAAATTCCTCCTCATCTCAGTTCTAAAAGGGCGACCCTTTATTCTAAAACTGTGCCCCCGCGTTCTAGATTTCCCCATGAAGGGAAACATCCTCTCTGCATCTACCTTGTCGAGCCCCTCAGTATCGTCTATGTTTCGATAAGATCACCTCTCATTCTTCTAAATTCCAATGAGTATAGGCCCAGCCTACTCAACCTTTCCTCATAAGTCAACCCCCTCCTCTCAGGAATCAACCAAGTGAATTGTCTCTGAACTGCCTCCAATGCAAGTATATCCCTCCTTAAATAAGGAGACCAAAACTGTATGCAGCACGCAAGGTGTGGTCTCACCAATACCCTGTACAGTTGTAGCAGGACTTCCCTGCTTTTATACTCCAACCCCCTTGCAATAAAGGCCAACATTCCATTTGCTTTTTTGATTACTTGCTGTACTTGCATGCTAACTTTTTGTGTCCCATGCACAAGGACCCCCAGGTCCCTCTGAACTGTAGCACTTTGTAATCTCTCTCCATTTAAATAATAATTCGCTTTTTTATTTTTCCTGCCAAAGTGGATAACCTATGGACTCCTTAGTCTATGTAATACATACTGGGCTACCCCATCAGTGGGTAAATGCATCACCACCGGGTGTTGTGTTATAGGCCAGGAAGGCGCAGGTCAATCCCTGCTCCGTGTTCAGTTAGCTCTCAACCTGAGCCATGGCAGGGAATCAACTGGCCTCAGCACAGCTCGACTCAGGAAGGGAAAATATCAGCCAGGAGTTCCTGCTGTGGATTGCTATCCAGCGATCTTGCTGGATGGTGAGTGAGGAAAGGACCATTTCTACAGACCATTGGCCTCAACGTAAAGTTTTGCACAAGTTGAATGGTCAGTTGAGGGACCATACCAGAGGGCACGGCTTGTGAAATCATAGTCCAACAAGACAATAATAAAAAAAAACAACCAGCCATCAGTATGTGGGAATTGGGAGAGCTGGCATCTTGACGTCCATGAGTTTGCTTTCTTCCATTTAAAGCACTGCCCGTATCTTTCTCAATTGGACTCAGTTGTCGTACAGTCATTGTCGTAACGTCCTTTGTCCGCTGGCATTTCTTTGGAAAGCATCACCATTCTGCGAGATGTGAATCCCAAGACATCTTCAAAAGGTAAACTGGCGGTGGGGGTGGGGGTAGCGGGTAGAACTTACAGTGACTTATCTTCACAACACTTCCCCATTCATAATTTTTCCATTGTTCTTTGTTCTTTCAGAGTTAACCTGAGAAATTCCTCACATACCGACATCAAATTTTGTGTATCTCCTTTCAAAATGCCCAATCTCGTAGGCGCCAACCCAGTCTTTATGTAGTAAATTGCGCAGTTCCCAGACAACATGATAGAATACGAGGGGCTTATTTTTGCTTAACCCTTCAGAAAACTGAATGGTCCTTCTCGTTTAAAGGGACAGCACCCCTTACAAAATAAAAGGCACTTCATTTACAAAATAGAGGTGAGTAGGCAATGCAATGATGCGATTGTCTCGATTGAATCAGGCACCACAGTTTATTGGCTTAGTTTTAATACCAGGCTATGGGGGAAGAATTCGTCCCCTTAGTGCCTTCCGTTAGCGCCAGCAGATGGTGCTAATGGGGCACTAGAGCATCATCGCCGGGGTGAGGCGACTCCAGCGTTGCACACCAAATCCCCCCCCCCGCCACAGCGCCGCCGGTAACAGTTATCGCTGGGAATGTTAACGCCAGGTGGAACATGACGTCAGTGAATGTGCAACATTCACTGACCGCCCGATCTGCGAAATTGATTATCGTCACCTACCTTAGCGCCTGGAGGAAACAGCGACAGGGAGAGCTGGTGTGAAGCACCAGGAAGCTGTCTCCAGGGACGTTATTTAAAGGGATCATCAGTAAAGACTCGCAGCTGTCAGGTTAGTGCTGTTTCAGTGGTTTCTTGTCAGTTTCACATAGTCCAACAGTTTCATTCAGTAATTTCAAGGTTCTTTTGTATCAGGAGTGTTGTGGCAACTAAAAAGTAGCCACATTTATTCTTAAAAAAATCAAACTGCTACACTTGGTAACGTGCCACCTCGCCCTCCAGGATCTGAAATAAAAACAGAAAATGCTGGGAATGTTCAGTCGATCAGGCAGTATCTGTGGAGAGAGAAACAGAGTTAACATTTGAGTTCGATGGCCTTTTTTCAGAACTGGAAGAAGTTAGAGACGTAGCAGTTTTTAAGCAAGTACAGAGGCAGGGAAAGAAGGAAGGGGTGGGGTGTGCGTTAAAGATCTGATGACACTACTTGTAGAAGACCGGGTAGTCCTCCCTTTGTCTTGTCCAACATTCCTTCCTCAAACAATACCTCCAAAAATAGATTAAATTTTCATTCATCTTATTGCTGTCAGTGAGCGATTCCTGATGCTGAATGGTGCTGGGTTTGCCTGAACGATAATAAAAATAACAGTAATAGTCATCACCATTCATCCTTTGACATCCAAGAAAAAGACAGCCAGAGTATCATTTCGTTTTCTGCAGAGTTTTTTGTTGACCTATAATTACCTATTTTTTGCTCGGAATGAGCGTCCACAGCTTGAACAATGGATCCCAGATGCACCAGGTTTGGGATCTTGATTTTTTTTCAGGCGAGACTTCCTCTGCTGGCAGTTACATTCGGCACCTGCAATGCGATGGAACACATAGTAGGAGGTGCTTTTATGGATGGTTTTGCGCCATTTGGAGCAAGTTGTTCCCACTTATGGACAGCCTATTTTGCACCACTTCAGAATCACTTTTAAGCAGTCTTTATATCTCTTTCGCTGTCGACCATGAAATCGTTTCCCAGTTGTCAATGCTGAGGAGGACTGCAACAAGTTACAGGAGGGCATTAATAAACTTGCAGAATGGGCATATAATTGGTAAATGAAGTTCAACACAGATAAATGTGAGGTATTACATTTTGGTAGGAAGAATAGGGATGTCACTTATCACTTGGAGGGTGCGAGTCTAGGTGGGGTAGAGGAACAAAGGGATCTCGGAGTACAAATACACAAATCACTAAAAGTTGCGACACAGGTTAGCAAGGCTATAAAAAAGCAAACCAAGCACTAGGGTTTATTTCTAGAGGTATAGAATTGAAAAGTAGGGAAGTTATGCTGAACCTGTATCGAACCTTGGTTAGACCACACTTAGAGTACTGCGTACAGTTCTGGTCGCCATATTATAAAAAGGATATAGAGGCACTGGAGAGGGTGCAGAGAAGATTTACAAGGATGATACCAGAAATGCGAGCGTATACATATCAGGAAAGGATGAACAGGCTGGATCTCTTTTCTCTTGAAAAAAGGCGACTGAGGGGGTGACCTAATAAAGGTCTTTAAAATTATGAAAATTTTTGATAGAGTGGATACAGAGAGAATGTTTCCACTTCTGGGGAAGAGCAAAACGAGAGGCCATCAATATAAGATAGTCACCAAGAAATCCAATAGGGAATTCAGAAGAAACTTCTTTACCCAGAGAGTGGTGAGAATGTGGAACTCGCTGCCACAGGGAGTGGTTGAGGCGAATAGTATAGATGCATTTAAGGGGAGGCTAGACAAGCATATGAGGGAGAAGGGAATAGAGGGTTATGCTGATAGAGTTGGATGAGGAAAGACGGGAGGAGGCTCGAGTGGAGCATAAACGCCGGCATGGACTGGTTGGGCCGAACGGCCTGTTTCTGTGCCGTATATCCTATGTAATCCTATGTAAAAGATCTTCTTCGGAAGATACGATTTTCCGTTGACTGCACAGTAAATCATGAGCAATATGTCCACAGTTTTCTAGTATATGATGACAGCAGGAGCGATACCTTGCCACCAGCACTGAATTGGAAAGCTTTGCCAGTCTATCGGAATGATACTTTGAACGGAGGCTCTCCCTACCTGTTTGAAGGAAGTCCCTCACCCAACATCACCAAAAACAGATTCTGGTCATTCATCTCATTTTCTGTTTGTGGGATCTTGCTGTGTTCAAATTGGCTGTTGCATTTGCCTACATTACAACAGTGACTACACTTCAAAAAGTAATTCATTGGCTGTAAAGCGCTTTGGGACAACCTAAGGACGTGAAAGGCGCTATAGAAATGCAAGTTCCTTCCTTTCTTTTTTTACCCTCTGGACTATGCTTTAATTTTTTTCAAGTATGAAATAGATGACTTAAGAAATTTCATAATTTCCAACACTGCTGATATGTTGATGCTTCTTTTTTGGTCAACTCCTCAAAAAGTGAGAACTGTTATTCCTGGGAAATGGAACACTTTCCACTTTTTGCACCCAATGCCAGCATCAACCAGGCCCAAGTCAGATATAACATGGTTTGATGCAGAGTAAAGTGCCCTGTACTTTGATCCAACAGTGAGCCGAGAATTCCTCTAATTGCTATGTGTAGAGATGTTGTAAGTGTGCCCCTGAAGATTTCCAATGGTTGGTATTCCTACCAAAGTTGTAAAAGCTTCGAGCCTGCTCCGCCATTCAGTTAGATCATGGCTGATCTGTACCGCAACTCCATTTACCTGCCTTAGCTCCATGGGGGTAAAATTTGGTCGCGCCCCCTTTGGGGCGCTAACTTCGCCAGGGCGCTAAAAGTAACGCCCCGAAAAAGTTAGCACTCCGTGCTGTAAATTGAGTGGTAGCATCACAAACTGGAGGCAGGGCACTACTGGAAGCACTCCCCCTCCTTCCTGGGGCGCTACCATTAAATATCACGGTGCTACGTGCAACAGCGCCACATGCGTCGGCACGCAGCGCCGCGGTAATGCAGGCCTCCCTCCCGGTTAAAGGGGAGGGGCCTAGTGCAGCACGCACCGGGGCCCTGCTGGACCACCGGGGAGCGGGGTGCCGGGAAAACAGCCTGGCACACAAGAGGATTGCCGGGCTGAGCGAACGCGGCGGACACCCCGCATGAGGAAGCGAGAGGGGGCAGGTGCTGGCAGGTGGCCCAAAATAAAATGGCCGCCCGGCACTTGCCCTTCATTTTGCGCTGCTGCGGCCGCAAACACAGCACTCTGACCCTGTCGGACATATCGTCCGCCGGTATGTCAGGGGGCCCAACGGCCGGGGCGCGAGCGGGGCTCTGCGCACGGCGATGATGTCATCGCCAGAGGCGCAGCACCGCAGGGCGCTACCGGCTACCTCTGCTGCTAACCTCCCACTGAATTTCGCGGGTGGCATTAGCGGCGCCGCGCCCAGGTGCTAGGGGCTTTGCGCCCCATTCTAACGGGAGGTGCAAAGCAACCCAATTTCCCCCCCCCCCATATCCCTTACCTAACAATCTCAGTCTTGAAAGCTCCCATTGTCCCAGCATCCACAGCCTTTTGGGGGACAGGATTGCAGATTTCTACTCCCCTTTGTGAGAAAAAGCACTTCCTGATTTCCATCCTGAATGCCCGAGCTCTAAGCTTAAGATTATGCCCCCTCGTTCTTGATCCCCCATCAGAGAAGTGGTTTCTCTGTATCTACCCTATCGAATCCTTTTACCATTTTAAAAACCTTGATCAGATACAAGCCATGTTTGTGCGACCTGTCCTCATAATTTAATTGGTATAATTCTGGTGAATCTGTGCGGCAAATCCCTCCAAGGCCTTTCCATAGGCACGGTGCCCAAATCCGAACGCAATTTACTCCAAATGGGGTCCGACCAAAACTCTGTTCAGCTGAGGCATGAAATTCCTCCCCTTTGTAACCCAGCCCCCCTTGAAATAAAGGCCAAGATTCCATTAGCCTTTTTGATTAGGATTCATTTATGATTTTCTTAGAAATCCTGACCTGAGGAAACCTTCATGAAAATGTTCACAATGTCTCCATGGCAACCAGAGTAATTTGTGTGAACCCAAACCTCGGTAGAAATCCCCCAACTTGACTGTTTTCGTTCCCTCAGGAAATTGTATTCATATTTTGGCCTTACATCAAATTCATTATGAAAATGTTGCCTGTGCTTGAGGGTTACAGTGACCTGAATCTTAGATTATTGATTGATAGTCTGTTGGAATGCCTACTGGCTGCAGCTGATATACCTCGAGAGTGTCAAGGGCATTACTCTGATCAGAGCATAAATGAGTTTACCCTGCGGCCTGCAAAGTCCATTAACGCTTGCTTTGTTACACCTTAGGGTTCAAATTAATTTTAAAATTACAGTGGAAAATTCCCTGATGGGACAACGTGAAACTAAGCCACACAGACCAAATGCCCTAGATTCGATCTGATATTAGCTGATCACAGAAGGGGCTTTGGTAGAAGTGTCAAAGAATTGACGGACCATTGCCATCCCATTGCCGGATCATTGTCGTCCCATTGCCATCCCATTGGCAGATCATTGCCGGACCATTGCCGTCCCATTGCCGGATCATTGCTGTCCCATTGCCAGGTCATTGCCATCCCATTGCCGGGTCATTGCTGTCCCATTGCCGGGTCATTGCCGTCCCATTGCCAGATCATTGCCGGATCATTGCCAGATCATTGCCGGATTATTGCTGTCCCATTGCCGTCCCATTGCTGTCCCATTGCCGGGTCATTGCCATCTGCTTTCCTGGCAAACCAATTTGGTAAAGCGGGCCTCGAATAGGCGCTAGGCCCCGTATTTGCATACACCTGTAAAACGGGCACAGCGGCATCGAATGTCCAGGCCTTGGTGTCACCAAATCACTACATCTCGGCTTACCTCATGTTCCCTTCTATTCTTTGGAACCTTGGTGGTGTGCTGCAGTTTCAGAATATTAGGGAGTTTTCAGGCAGGTGCAGTTAAATAAATAGGAGGTCTATGTACGATAGGTTGGATTTAATCAGGAGCCATCTTTCAGCTCCACACAGACTATAAAACCCCTTATCACAACCTTGAAGCTTCTCCAAGCACTTCCCAGTGGATTGTTGTTGGCCTGCTGTGACCTGTGTTAAGTGGGCAAGAATGGCAGCCATTGCAGCCAGGAAATGGCCCCACATACAACAATGAGTTGGGTGACCAGAAATTAGATGTTAGTATATTAAATATGATAATTTTGCAGAATTCTTTGAGAATGAAATATGGAAAATGTTTTTGTCTCTCAGAAATGAGAGTTGTTGTGCAGTCCTCACAAAGAGTTAAATTTTGCACTAAAACATGGTTATGTTAACAGTGGAGTGCCCACTGCTGGTTTTCAAATAGGTCATCTCATCTAATTAGGCTGAGATACTTTGCTGCAATATTTTGTGTAGTGTCTCACTTACCCTGAATGGTTCTGACAGAGTCATTGGACAGGAAATGAAAATGTTTGATCTCACACTGATCAAACAATAGCAAAACTCCAAAGGTCAAAGGGAACATGGCAACAATTTCCATCATGGTTGCCAAGGTCTTGTTTCCACTTCCTTGTCATTCCGCCCCCCCCACCCCTCGCAAAAAAAAGGATCTCTTCCATCTCCGACAGGCTCGTCTGTATTTTTGAAAGGAGAATTCAGCCCAAATCACAGTCTGTGTGGAACTAAAAGATGGCTCCTGATTAAATCCAACCTATCATACATAGACCTCCTAATTGACCTCTTCTGCAACTGCGGTGATGTGATTACAAGAATTGCGTGGTACGAGTCACTCCTATATTGACTATAGCTGGGGTGAGGATGTGCCCCCTTCCCAGCAGAGACTGAGCAGAAGGCTGCCTCTGGCTTTGGAGTTGTGGGCCCCAGAGCTCATGGGCACTTGCCTGAAAAGAAGGATGTTTGAGGAATATCATACCTATCTGTAGGCTCTGAGGTCAATCTCTGAAGATGTGCGGCAGCGGACAGTTTTGCGTCTCGAGTCTACAGCTGCCCATTGTGGCAACTGACGTAAGAAAACTACTAGGCACTTGTTCTGAGTATTAACCAAGGCTTTAATTAACTGTTTTTCAACATGGAGATCTAGTTGTGTCCTTCACTAGTTCCTGTTAAAGAATGTCCTGAGCAAGCTGGGCCCATGCCCGAGTATTTATACTCTCCCTGGACAGCGCCACCAGCAGGCCGCCCAGTATTATTTCATAAGTATTTTCCACATGAATGACAAGATTCATGTCAGCAACATCATGGAAGCTTAGCTCCTCACAGGCACCAATAGAGCGAGTGGCACCTTCATTGGAATCTGCAACAGATCCTCAGCTAAGAAACGGCCAGGGACCAATCAGTCCCTCCACCTCCCCCAGTAGTACAGATTGCAGCTTGCAAGGCAATAGGGGGCACAATGGAGTGCAGGATGAATCGTGGCTTCCAGGTCATGGCAACCACTGTGTCTCAGGGCTTCCAGGATCTGAGAGTTGCCATTAGATCAGCCATCGTGTATGACCACAGATCCAGGACCCAGCGGGATGGTGTTGGCTGGATTCCACCTGCCTGATGCTACCGTCTCTCAGAACAGCAGTACATGGCAGGCCTTTGGTCTTTTGCCTCAGAGCACCATGCCAGTGGAACATGGGAGACGAGGCAAGGCTGCTCAGGAGCAAGCTCCTTGGATGCTGCCGGCAGCGGTTCCTTGCCAGGAGAAATCTGCCATGAGACGAGGACGCCCCAGTCCATGAGACTCCTGCAGAGCATATGCAACCTGCCCTGATCAGGTGGCATCTAGGAGAAGCACTAGGTTAAAAAAAAAGCACGTGTAGGCACCCAGGGGAAGCATTGTGTTAAGAAAGAGTAGATTGATTGTGTACACTGTGGAACAAAGAATGTGCACTGACATGGTGCTTTGTTAGTGATGGAGATTACAATCATACAGGAACAGATGCATTTTTGTGGTGGTGACATCTTCACTCAGGTAATAATGATGATGATGATTGGTATGGTCATGGTCAGGGAAGGGCAGAGAGGGCTGATGTGTTGTCACACGTTGACAGGTTGGGTAGTGGCTTGAAAGTGGGGGAGAAGGAGGTAACGAGTTTTTCCACAGATGCGAAGACTTCAGTGATGACATGTGCTGTGGTTCCCCAGCCCAATTCCTAGTGGGGAATAGGCCTCAACTATCAAAATCCTGCCAGTATCTCCTATTTACATTCCATTTGCTTTTAATTTTGGAATGGTTTACTCCCCTGCTTTGTGTCCTTCTAATCCCGGTTTCAGAACTTGACTGAGATGACCTTTCCACTTCTTCCCAGTTCTTGTAAAAAATAATCTGTTCGTGGACTATTAAAACCGTTAGCTGCTCGCTTGTAATACAACCAGCGAATCCGACTCCTGTTCTTTACCTGGTACTCTACCGTCACCTCTTGCTGTTTCCTGCTCTCGTGAAGTGTTTCTACCTGAAACATTAGCCCAATGGTGGACAACCTGAATCTGGAAAACCACATGGAATGAAATAGCTACTTGCTTCTACGGAGCTGTACGGCCCCTTACCTGCCTGACACGGCCAATGCAACGAACATTCAACAAGGTAGATTTATTCACTGGCACAAGATGGTGCTTCGCATGGCTTAATAATATATCACTTTGAGGTGGTTGAAACACGCGGACTTCAGTGTTGGAGCCAATGCAGAGAATTCTGCTGTAAACTGGCAGCAAAAATATGGTGCTGTAGCGGTTCGTGTAGATCGCCACTAAATAAGAGAGTTTAACTTCGACGAACTATAAATAAGTTGTTTATTTACAGGAACAGGCTAATTACAGCAGGTAAGATAGCAGGTAAGGTGGCTGACTGTAGGAGCACCGTGGTGTAGGTCTTGTCCCAGCGGGGACTCCACGAGGACTGAGTTCGCAGTCCTGTGGGGAGCGTGATGACGTCATCGCGTTTGTGTTGTGACGTCATCACGTTGTTCGCGTTTCCCGCGCTTAGGGCGTCACGTGATGCGCGTCGTTGCGTCGCTGGCCGTTGAGGCCGAAGTCGGGAGGCCGGGCTGTGCCGGTGCTTGCCGCGGGAGCGGAAGATCGCGTCGCTCCCGTCGGCTGGCCGTTGAGGCCGAAGACGCTAGGCCGGGCTGTGCCGGTGCTTGCCGCGGGAGCGGAAGATCGCGTTGCTCCCGTCGGCTGGCCGTTGAGGCCGAAGACGCTAGGCCGGGCTGTGCCGGCGCATGCACATCACGTCGTACGTGACGTGACGTCAGCGCGCTAAGGCGCGTCTTAAAGGGGCAATGGCCCCAACAGGTAAGTTAAAAGGGCAACGGCCCCAAAAGGTAAGTTAAAGGGAATGATGTGTCTCAATGTAAGGGACAACCAGTGGTACCGCCACAGTGCGCTACTTTTCCACAATGCTATAAAAACAGGGTGGCAGAAGTGCCAGTTTATGATGGAGCCATCATTCTTGACAACCACCCTGTTGCTGTATGGGCTCTCATTGACTAAGAGCGGAAGTCCCGGAGAAACAACAGGTGCAGATCGTGGCCCCGTGGTTTCCAATGAAAGAAAGATTCCAGTGAGTTGTATCTCTCGCACCATTGCTCCACCTGGTAGATAATAGGCCCAATAAATCTTTTCTGCAATTGTTTCCCCAACAACAACAAAAACACATTGTACTCCGTGTAATGAGTTGCTAAAAATATCACTGCTTTCTGATGCTTTGGGACCTTGGGCAGATTGAAAGTTAAACTTGCAGTCTGTGCTCAGTTCTACAGTGTGGAGCATTAATTTGTTATTCCTGGCATCTTGTGCTCCTATTGTTTTCTGTGAGAGAATTCTTGGGGACGGGTTATAAGATCAGTTCATTTTTTTAAAAATTGGAACAAATGAGTCCATCGGGTAGCATTATGTTCTTTGTAGTTGACAAGACCTCATAACTTCTGCAGACATGGCTTTCTGCTTCCTAGGCACACCCATTGCTGAATTTTACAAAGTTGTTCGAAAGTGACTTTCTGTCGGTGTTAATTGCCATAAAGTAGTAGAGTAGAATGATACAATGTTTCTTAAACTTGTTGCATTCAGGCATAGCATTACCAGGAGTAAAGGAATACAGCCTAGAATTACATAGAATTTACAGCACAGAAACAGGCCATTCGGCCCAACTGGTCTATGCCGGAGTTTATGCGCCACACAAGCCTCCTCCCACCCTACGATAGCAAAATACTGCGGATGCTGGAAATCTGAAATAACAACAGAAAACGCTGGAAAAACTCAGCAGGCCAGTCATCATCCGTGGAGAGAGAAACAGAGTTAACGTTTCAGGTCGAAGAGTTCTGATGGAAGGTCATCAACCTGAAACGCTGACTCTGTTTCTCTCTCCACGGATGCTGCCCTGGCCTGCTGAGTTTTTCCAGCGTTTTCTGTTGTTATTCTCCTCCCACTCTACTTCATCTATCTCTGTACATAGACTGGACTATTCCAACGCACTCCTGGTCGGCCTCCCATGTTCTACCCTCCGTAAACTTGAGGTCGTCCAAAACTCGGCTGCCCGTGTCCTAACTCGCACCGAGTCCCGTTCACCCATCACCCCCGTGCTCGCTGATCTACATTGGTTCCCGGTTAAGCAACGCCTCGATTTTAAAATTCTCATCCTTGTTTTCAAATCTCTCCATGGCCTCGCCCCTCCCTATCTCTGTAACCTTCTCCAGCCCCACAAACCTCCTGAGATATCTGCGCTCCTCTAATTCTGCCCTCTTGAGCATCCCCGACTATAATCACTCAACCTTTGGCGGCCGTGCCTTCAACTGCCTCGGCCCTAAGCTCTGGAATTCCCTCCGTAAACCTCTCTGCCTCTCTTTCCTCCTTTAAGACGCTCCTTAAAACCTACCTCTTTGACCAAGCTTTTGATAATCTGCCCTAATATCTCCTTATGTGGCTCGGTGTCACACTTTGTCTGATAATACTCCTGTGAAGCGCCTTGGAACGTTTTACAATGTTAAAGGTGTTATATAAATACAAGTTGTTGTTGTTGCATAGCCTTCTATTCCTTTCTGTCTCATGTACTTATCTAGCTTCTCCTTAATGACACTGTACGATATCATCCTACAAATGCTTAATGGGTTTTTATTAAAACAAAAGCTTTGCTCGCTATTGTAACAGAGGTGTTAACCCATTTATTTTGAACAGCTTAATGCTGTTAAAATAACAGACCAAGGAATTTGAAATGAATGGGAGATATGTTTGTACAGTAACATCCCACACTGTCATTTCCAGGCTGCATTATTCCATTTTCTATTTAAGCTTGCATGGCAAATTGATTTCTTATTGAGAGACCGAGATGAAGGGCTGAGAGGTGCAGCCCAGCTCAGAATCCCTTCGGTGGAAAACTTTCAGAGACAAGATATGGTTAAATGAAAAGGAAGACTTGCATTTATTTGGCGTCTTTCACGACCACGGGGCGTCCCAAAGCGCTTTACAGCCAATGAAGTACCTTTGAAGTGGAGTCACTGTTGTAATGTACGAAACGCGGCAGCCAATTTGAGCACAGCAAGCTGCCGCAAACAGCAATGTGATAATGACCAGATAATCTGTTTTTAGTGATGTTGATTGAGGGATGGATATTGGCCAGGACACCGGGGAGAACTCCCTTGCGCTTCTTCGAAAAAATGACATGGGATCTTTTCCGTCCACCTGTGAGAGAGCAGACGGGGCCTCGGTTTAACATCTCATCCGAAAGACGGCGCCACCCGACAGTGCAGCACTCCCTCAGCACTGCACTGGAGTGTCAGCCTAAAGTTTCTGTGCTCAAGTCTCTGGACTATGAACCCACAACCTTCTATACTCAGAGGCGAGGGGTGCTACCCACTGAGCCACAGCGGACACATATGGTCAATCAAGAAGTAGGTGATGCCAAGATTGATTTTTAAAAGTCAAGATTGTAGGAGTAATAGGAAGACCTGGAGACGTGAGGAGTTCCACAGCTTTGAGATCCTGGGAAAGAATGAGATCGAAGAGGAGTTGGTGCAATGATCCATGATTTCATCTCCATGAAGTTGCGGGAAGGCAGAAGAGACTGTGAGGGTCATTTTTACCCGCACCACTTGGGCAGGAAACGTGTCATTTTCTGACAATGATACTTCAAAAAATACACAAGGACTATGTCGGGAAGATTGACCTAAGAGATCTATCTTCCAACCAAACACATTGGCCCTGAAATTAGGATCGGGAGCTTGCCGCGCGTGCAAGCCCCCGATGTTCACTTACCCGGCGCGCTGACATTTTAATTCTGGCCCGCATTGCATTTCCTCTCACTGGCCCGCTTGAGGTCCTGCCGCGCTGTGCGTGCATGACCCAGCGGCGTACTTAGTGCGATGAGCCGGCTGGGATCACGTGAGCACAGGGCAACCAATGGGAGGTTGCAAAAGTTCATTCATGAGTTTGACAATAAGAGCTGTCAAACTCATGAAAACTCCTGGCCCCAAAACACTACTTAAACCTGAAAGAAAATTTAAAAAAACATTGCACTACTTAAATGAACCATAAAGAACTCTGAAAAACTATTTTAAACAATAATTTTAAAATTTGAAAAAAAAATTTATATAAAAAATCGGGGCTAAAACTAAACTTACCTTACTGTAAATTCTTTAAAAATAACAAACCTGTGGAAAAAAAAATTCTCAATTGTATTAATAGATAACTTACCTGTAAAACTAAGTACTTACGTGTGGTTTTTCAATGCGTAAATACCGGAGGCCTTTACACACGCGCAACTCTCTAAAAATAGAGGAAATCCAAGACACACGCGCTGCCCGATACCGCGCACGCGTTCAGCCTCTTAACCCCTTGGGTCAGAGGACAGGAAATGCCGTTTTCAGCGCATGCGCTGTGCATGCTGAAAACCGGCAATTCCTCCGGGCACACGCGTGAGTACCCCATCCTTACTCACGCGTTGTGCCCGGAATTACTGGGCCTTTGCGTTGGTTTAGGCACACATTTCCACTTATTCCCTTCACAGATGGGCCCTTTTCCTTTCAAATGTCCTGAGCATTGTGTGCTCCCTCTCCCACTATATTAACAGTCAAAAGATTCACAAGCTACTTTTTTATTGTAGCTGGAGGCCTGGGGAGGAGCCAGCTGACTGGGCCACTGTCCTGTATTTAGTTGTGGCGAGTGCTTCCTGTAAACCACCTGCACTGCGGGGCTTGCTATTCCATACGTGCACACACAGGCGCTGACATTTTGACCGGTCTACGCACATGGAGCGGTACCGTTGCTTTGCGACATCACTGCCGCAACAGCGCATTAACCGGCTCTAGGGAGACCAGCTGCAGCTAGTTAAAAAAAAAACCTAGATCTTCTGGGCCTCTGGTCCTAGACCATCCACCAAGCTGGTCTTCATTTTGCTGTCAGATGGAGGAAACCCTTATTCTGGAAGGCAGCAGCTGAAGACTAACATATAAAAGCAGCCACTCAGATAAGTAGTCACGTAGCTAGCTGTCAATTCTGCAACATATTGAATTGCAAGCCTCTACAGGACTTGTTAAGAAACGTCCTTAAGTGACAGTGTTTGCTTCTGTCTATGATGGACGGTTTCTTAATGAACAACTTAACACACAATTCACAACTGTTGCTCAGCCAACCTGTCTTCTGAAGGGTAATAAGATAGGCTCGCCCTTTTTAAATGTTTGCTTTGTTAGATTAAAGTGCTATAAGGTTTCATAGTAATGATTCAGTGTTAAGGTTAAAACTTACTGAAATTGTTTAATCTGGTCGCTAATTTCCTCATCAATTATGTTTAACCCAGTAGAATCCTGTGCTGGATGATGAGTTCAAACCCCAGTCCAGGATTTCAGCACATGATCTAGGCTGACACTTCAGCGCAGTGCTGAGGGAACGCTGCATTTTGTCAGAGGTGCTGTCTGTCGGATGAGACGTTAAACAGTGAGACCTGGGAGTGTTTGTGCACAAATCATTGAAGGTGGCAGGACAGGTTAACAGAGCAGTTAACAAAGCATGTGGGATCCTGGGCTTTACAAATAGAGGCTTAGAGTACAAAAGCAAGGAGGTTATGCTAAACCGATATAAAACTAGTTCAGCCTCAGCTGCAGTATTGTGTTTAATTCTGGGCACCACACTTTAAGAAGGATGTGAAGACTTTGGAGAGGGTACTGAAGAGATTTACTGGAATGGCTCCATGGATGAGGGTTTACAGTTACATGGATAGACTGGAGAAGCTGGGGTTGTTCTCCTTGGGGCACAGAAGGCTAAGAGGAGATTTGATAGAGGCGTTTCAAATCATGAAGGGTTTAGATGGGGTAAATAAAGAGAAACTGTTTCCAGTGGCTGAAGGGTCGATAACCAGAGGGCACAGATTTAAGGTGATTGGCAAAAGAACCAGAGGCGACATGAGGAAAAACCTTTTAACGCAACAAGTGGTTAGGATTTGGAATGCATTGCCTGATAGGGTAGTGGATACAGACTCAATAATAGCCTTCAAAAGGGAATTGGATAAATGATTGAAGGAGAAGAGATTTCAGGGATATGGGGAACGAGCGGGGGAGTGGGATTGCTCTTCAAAAGAGCCAGCGCAGACTTGATGGGCCGAATGGCCTCCTTCTGTGCTCTACTATTCAATGATTCTATTCTATTAAAGCAAGGTCCCATCTGGGGGATGTAAAAAATTCCATGGCGCTAATCGAAAGGAAACATGGCATTCTCCCAGTGTTCTGGCCATCATTCGTCTCTCAGCCAACCTCACCTGGAACAGATTAATTGGTCACTTGCTGTTTGTGGATCTTTGCTGTGCTTAAATTGGCTGAAAGTATGCCTACAAAACAACAGTTACTACACGAAAACTGCTATTCTTTGGCTGTGAGGCACTTTGGGATGTCCTGAGGACATGAAAAGCGCTATATAAAATGTAAACTCATTGGCCGGTAATTTGCGGTCAGCGGTGAACCACCGTTGCTCACCACTGACCTCGAAGAAAGCTGCCCACAGAGATCTCACGACTTCCGTGGCGAAAACTTTAGCTTCCTCGACGGGTAATTGACTGTCGCGCTGTCAATAGGGGATTCCTAGCGCGATGCAGCAGTGACATCATCAAGCTGTCTGAGCATCCAATCGCATTGAAGAATTCTCACAGACAGCAAACCAGGAAATGAAAAGCACTGATTATCTGCACTTTTAAAAAACGTTACAGAGAGCGAAATATAAATTAGGACATATGCATGGGGTTAAGGTGGAAGCTGAAATATCTTGAACAAATGTTAAAAACAATTTTTTTTAAAATCTAGTAATTATCATAATGGAGAAATTTGACATTCCACAAATAAAAAATTAGTTTTTCAGGGCCAGAACGGTTGTTTATCAGTCAATACACTGTTAACACCCCAGTTACACCTATTCCAACAAGGCTTAACATTTAATGGGGTGTTTAACAGCGATAATTAGCGCGGCAAAGCTCAAGTTTTCGTCAGTCCCACTGGTTAGATTGATTGTCAGCTATGGGGAAACCACAGCGCAGCCTGTGTCGGAGCAGCGAATGACCGACCGCAACCTCAACGCTTAGCTGCGCATGCGCTAAAATCCTGAAGCTACGGTCAGTTTCAGCGGGGTAGTGACGGCGAACGCTGAGAGTTTCACCGTCATTACCCAACGCAAAATCCTGGCCTTTGTATCAGGTGGTATCACCTCCCTGAGCTGTTTCTCGCACCTCGAAAGATGACGTCATAGTTGTGAACAGACAGCCCTGTGAGAAATATCTGTTCTCAGTGATGTGACTGGAACCTTCCTTCTTCTTCTTAGGCAGTCCCTCGGAGCCAAGGATGACTTGCTTCCACATTAAACTGGAACCACATTGCAAGCTGCACCGCAATATTGTTCACGTGTAAAATTAACATATTACTACTATAATTAAGTGTGGTACAAACAAGGTGCAAGATGAAAAGACCAGCCCCCCATGTGTACTACAAATTATACCCCACGGCTCGTGTTTCCTCATTTATACAGTAATCTGGGAAGAGAGAGGAAGGATAGATAAGATAGATAAGATAAGATAGATAAAAGTGAGTGTTGACCAAAAATGTGGGTGTCGCTGGCCAGGCCAGCATTTATTGTCCATCCCTAATTGCCCCTTGAGAAGGTGGTGGTGAGCCGCCTTCCTGAACTGCTGCAGTCCGTGTGGTGAAGGCACTCCCACAGTGCTGTCAGGCAGGAAATTCCAGGATTTTGACCCAGCGACGATGAAGGAGCAGTCGATATATTTCCAAGTCAGGATGGAGTGTGACTTGGAGGGGGTCTTGGTGCTGAAAGTCCAGTGGGCGGCTTGTGGGACCCTTTTGCCCGCCTGGATCAACCGTCAAGCAGGCCTCTAAATGGGCACCCAGCACCCCAGCCAAAAACAGGCAGGAGGCTGTTTAGCAATGTAAATTGGGGTTCCTACGCTTGTTGTAAGATCCCGATTACCTTTTGAAGAGAACTGGGTGAAGCATGGGCGGTGTATGTCAGTCCCATTTTCCAGGCACATTATGAGGCCTTAAGTGAACCGCTGGAGGCCGCTCCAAAAGGGTAAAATTTTATGGGTTTTTAAAAAAGATTTTTGTGGAGTGCGGAGGAGCAGGAGATCTTGTGCCCCCCCGCCCCCCACCCCCCCAAACCCGGACAGGTCTTACCTGCCAGACAGCTGCTTACTACAGCCGGTCGATTTTCCGCGTCAGCTGTGGCTCAGTGGGTAGCACTCTCCAGGGACTTGAGCACATAAAGCTTGGCTGACACTCCAGTGCAGTGCTGAGGGTGTGCTGCACTGTCGGAGGTGCCGTCTTTCGGATGAGACGTTAAACCGAGGCCCCCATCTGCTCTCTCAGGCAGACGTAAAAAATCCCATGGCACTATTTCGAAGAAGAGCAGGGGAGTTATCCCCGGTGTCCTGACCAATATTTATCCCTCAACCAACAGAACAAAAACAGATTATCTGGTCGTTATCACACTGCTGTTTGTGGGAGCTTGCAATGAATTCCTCACATCAGCCTTCTCAAGTTCCAGATTCAGCAATTTAGCTCATAAATCCATAACCTTTGCAGGGGTGAGAAAAACACGTGCTATGCAAAAAAGCTCAAGGAATGAATCTAAAGGCAGCTGGGCCAGATGGGCTACACGAAAAAAAAGAAATGGCTATTCACTAGAGGACAGCAAATATTGCCCAGTATTTAAAATGCAATGCGCACTGAACCTGGGAATTACAGGCTAGTTAGCTTGACGTCTGTGTAGGGAAACTGCTCAAGAACACTTTACAGGATGCTATCAATGTTCATCTGAGGAGCATTGAGGGAATAAAGACTCATCAGCAAAGATTTAGAAGCTGCAAATCACAACGGACTAATCTAGTGGAATTCTATTGGGAAGGTAACTAAAATAGTAGATGAGGGTTGCCCAATAGTTATTATTTATGAATGTAAGAAGTCACACAACACCAGGTTATAGTCCAACAGCTTTATTTGAAATCACAAGCTTTCGGAGCGCTGCTCCTTCGTCAGGTGAAGTGGAGAAATGCATAAAGACACAGCTTATATAGTCAGAGAATAATGCCAGATGATTACAGGTAATCTTTCTAACTGCCATTTATCACACCTCGGCAGGGAGATAATCACAGCAATCAAAGGTGTGAAAGGTGTCCAAACAGGTCAGTCAGGATTATCTCTCTGCCGAGGTGTGATAAATGGCAGTTGGAAACATCACCTGTAAACATCTGACATTATTCTCTGACTATATAAGCTGTGTCTTTATGCATTTCTCCACTTCACCTGACGAAGGAGCAGCGCTCCGAAAGCTTGTGATTTCAAATAAAGCTGTTGGACTATAACCTGGTGTTGTGTGACTTCTTACATTTGTCCACCCCAGTCCAACTCCGGCATCTCCACGCCATGGTTATTATTTATATTGATAGATCTCACAAGCAAGACTTTTAAAAGAAGATTAAGACTTGTGGCCTCAATGGCAAATTAGCCAGTGAGATTGAAAGTTAGTTTAGCAATAGGAAAGGATATAGTTGGAGGGCAGCAACTAATGGGATTCTTCAGCAGTGTATTCAAGGGTCTCCTGCTGCTTATCAGTGATAGAGAGCAGGCTGCTTCTAACAGTATAAAACTCCCGATGACATTAATCTATGTGGCCAGGCAATGATTAAGTGGAAGATTGATAGCACGCCATTGTGGATGAGTTAAGAATTGGTGCTGAATTGTATTGCAGGTAAATGTTAAAGTGTTATTGAAAGGATCCCAGGCAGAATGGATTTTATTTGAAGTAAATTATTGGGCCCCATTCTAACCAAGACCGTGGAGCCAAGCAAGCCTCAAAATAACAAGAGGGGAGTGTGGAAAGGCAGTTTAGATTTAACTACTTTATGGTGAATTCGTGGAATGAACTGCCAAGGGAGGTAATGGGGGCTGATTGTATTCACAAATTAAAGAGTTGGATAAATACTTGGCACCAGATTTGATAGAGGGGAATGAGAAGTATTCCCTGGGCATTGGGGCTGGCCAGCTGGCCTGCTCTACTGGTCCTGTAGCTTCCTATGTTTCTTAGTGCCTCCCCTTCAAGGGGTAAGAAGCTCTCATTTTTCAGGGGCAGGGGTGGGGGTGTTTGGGGGGGGGGAGGGTAGGGGTAGCCCATCCAAACTGATGGGGGTGTGTAGGAGGGAAGGAAAGATCCCAGCTCAGGCTGATCCTGATCCTGTTCCCATCTGCTGTCCCCGTACTTGCATTATCCACCAGCAGTCATTGGAAAATGACGAGGGTTAGGAATGCTGGCTGATTTTGTATTTTTCCCCCTCCCCTTAGCTTGGGGCACATTGAGGCCAAATGTAGCAAACCTATTGCAGCCTTGGTCGAGATCAGCTAACTCAGCGTAGACCATGCATTGAAGCTGGTAATGTTGGAGGTGGGGGAGAGAAAAACAACAACAATTTACATTTATATGGCATCTTTACCATAACAAAACATCCCAAGGCGCGTCATAGGAGTGTTAGCCAAAAAAAAAACAAAATTTGACACTGAGCCATATAAGGAGATGTTAGGACAGGTGACCAAAAGCTTGGTCAAAGAGGTAGGTTCTAAGGAGCATCTTAAAGGAGGAAAGAGAGGTGGCGAGGTTTAGGGAGGGAATTCCAGAGCTTAGGAACTAGGAAGCTGAAGGCACGGCCGGCAATGGTGGAGCGATTAAAATCGGGGATGCTCAAAAGGATGGGATTGGCGGAGTGCAGAGTTCTAGGGGGATTATAGGGCTGGAGGAGATTACAGAGATAAAGAAGGGCGAGGCCACGGAGGGATTTGAAAACAAATTTAAAAAAAATCCTGGTGGGAACTGTGCAGGGCGAGCAGTTAAAATGGTGCTGGGGACTTACGAATGACTTCCAACCTTGATCTAGCCGACTGCAGTTTTAATCGGACACCCGCCCAATGCCTGCTTTAAATATTCCGATCAGGCTCCAATGTTGTCATTGAGGCCTGACTGCAATATTAACCTGGGACCTGAGTGGGGGAATCAATGATGGCTTCCTTGCCAGGTCAAAACTGCCAGGAAGTGGATCCCTGGGGTATCAGAAGAGAACCAGAAAGATAAGTTTAGTTTCCTTGTGAGCCAGGAGGAGCAGAAGTGCTAGGGAACCTTGAGCCTCCATGGCCCTGGGCTCCCCTCCCCCTCTGCCCGGGCTGCGATTTCTGTTGGAGCCCGCCCACCTCCTGGTCACTTACCTTAGTGTCGGGGACTGTTACCTCTGGTCCCCGCTGCCGGATTTTTACGGACCGGGCAGCCATTTTGGTCGGGAAGCAGCAGCAGTAGCGGCGGCGGCAGTGCGGACCTGGGAGGAGCGGCGGCGGCGATACCAACTCAGCACCGGCAGAAGTCAAAAGTGATGTCAGCACAAGGGGAGGGAGCCGATTGAGGCGAGTGTTGGGAGTGGAGAGAGCGGCGGTACAAGGCTTACCAATCTCACAGACCGGCAGCGGCATTCTGGAGCCACGTCATGATTCAAAAAGTGATGGAGTCAAGAGGAAGCAGAGGATTGGGTGAGTACGGCCAGGTGAGTATTTATACTACTCTATAGTTTGACAGTTAAGATTAATAGTTTATAAAATTTAGAAGGTCTTAATTTTTGTGGTTATAGTTTCTAAGGTCCCTGTTGTGTATCGGGGAGTGCTAGTAACCAAGGGCCCTTGAGAATATAATTTAATTGTGGTGTAATTAGTGGTATTGATTTGATTTAAATTAATTAAAGGGTAAGTCATGGCAGGACAGCTCGGCCCCGTGGCATGCTTCTCCTGCACTATGTGGGAAATCAGGGACACTTCCTGTGTCCCTGACGACCATGTGTGCGGGAAGTGTATCCAGTTGCAGCTACTGACAGACCGCATTGCGGCACTGGAGCTGCAAATGGATACATACTGGATCATTTGCGATGCTGAGGACATCGTGGATAGCACATTTAGGGAGTTGGTCACACCACAGGTAAAGGCTGCACAGGCAGGAAGGGAATGGGTGACCACCAGGCACAGTAGTAGGTGCAGGCAGGTAGTGCAGGGGACCCCTGTGGCCATCCCCCTCTCAAACAGATATACCAATTTGGATATTGTTGAGGGAGATGGCTTATTAGGGGAAGGCAGCAGCAGCCAACTTCCTGGCACCATGGGTGGTTCTGTTGCACAGGACGGGAGGAAAAAGACTGGGAGAGCTATAGTGATAGGGGATTCTATTGTAAGGAGAATAGATAGGCGTTTCTGTGGCCGCAAACGAGACTCCAGGATGGTATGTTGCCTCCCTGGTGCAAGGGTCAAGGATGTCTCGGAGCGGCTGCAGGGCATTCTGGAGGGGGAGGGTGAACAGCCAGTTGTCGTGGTGCATATAGGTACCAACAATATAGGTAAAAACTGGGATGAGGTCCTAAGAGCTGAATATAGGGAGTTAGGAGGTAAATTTAAAAATAGGACCTCAAAAGGTAGTAATCTCAGGATTGCTACCAGTGCCACGTGCTAGTCAGAGTAGAAATAGAAGGATATTTCAGATGAATACGTGGCTAGAGGAATGGTGCAAGGGGGAGGGATTCAAATTCCTGGGACATTGGAACCGGTTCTGGGGGAGGTGGGACCAGTACAAACTGGATGGTTTGCACCTGGGCAGGACCAGGACCGATTACCTAGGGGGAGTGTTTGCTAGTGCTGTTGGGGAGGGTTTAAACTAAAATGGCAGGGGGTTGGGAATCTGTGCAGGTAGTAATCTCAGGATTGCTACCAGTGCCACGTGCTAGTCAGAGTAGAAATAGAAGGATATTTCAGATGAATACATGGCTAGAGGAATGGTGCAAGGTGGAGGGATTCAAATTCCTGGGACATTGGAACCGGTTCTGGGGGAGGTGGGACCAGTACAAACTGGACGGTTTGCACCTGGGCAGGACCGGGACCGATGTCCTAGGGGGAGTGTTTGCTAGTGCTGTTGGGGAGGGTTTAAACTAAAATGGCAGGGGGTTGGGAATCTGTGCAGGGAGACAGAGGAAAGGGAAGCAAGGATAGAAGCAAAAGACAGGAAGGAGAAAAGCAAAATTGGCAGTCAGAGAAATCACGGGTTTAAATCAAACATGGCCACAGTTTTGGTCGCCTTGAGGAAGGATGTTCTTGCCATGGAGGGAGTGCAGTGAAGATTCACCAGACTGATACCTGGGACGGCAGGAATGACGTATGAGGAGAGATTGGGTCGATTGGGCTTATATTCGCTGGAGTTTAGAAGAATGAGAGGGGATCTCATTGAAACTTATAAAATTCTAACAGGACTAGACAGACTAGATGCAGGAAGGATGTTCCCGATGGCGGGGGAGTCCAGAACCAGGGGTCACAGTGTAAGGATAAGGTGTAAGCCATTTAGACAGAGATGAGAAGGAATTTCTTCACCCAGAGAGTGGTGAACCTGTGGAATTCTCTACCACAAAAGGCAGTTGAGGCCATTTCATTAAATAAAGTCAAGAAGGTGTTCGATATATTTCTTAAGGCTAAAGGGATCAAGGGATATGGGGAGAAAGCAGGGAAAGGGTACTGAATTTGGATGATCAGCCATGATCTCATTAAATGGCGGAGCAGGCTCGAGGGGCCGAGTGGCCTACTCCTGTTCCTATCTTCTATGTTTCTATGTTTCTATGTAGTCGGCCAGGCGCCTTGCCAATGAGACCTGGCTGTTAAAACTGGCATGTCCTGCCCATTGCCGCTGCCAGGTGGAACGGTGTCTCACTAGGATCTGTTCCTGCCCAAGAATTAAAATCAACCCTCGTGGCCTTATACAAAGTCCTGGTTGGACCACACCTGGAGCACTGTGAGCAGTTCTGGGCACCACACCTTAGGAAGGATATACAGGTTGAGTGTCCCGAATCCGGCAACCTCGGGACCGAGGCTGAGCTGGTTTTGGGGTTTTTCCGGACTTTAGAATGTGTTTCTGATGTCCGAAGTCCGGAAACGCCCGAGCCTAGGTTACGATATTTCCAGACTTCACACATCAGAAACACGTGCCGAGTCCGGAAATGCCTGGGCCCAGGTTGCGCTATTTCCGTTTTTTGTTAAGCCTCCCTCAGGGTGTCCGGATTCCGGAACATTTTACGGATTCCGGACCCCTGCCACCAATCGTCTCGGAGTCTGGAACATTCCGGAACTCTGGATTTGGGACGCTCAACCTGTATTGGCCTTGGAGGGAGTGCAGCGTAGATTTACCAGAATGATACCTGAACTCCGAAGGTTAAATTATGAGGAGAGATTACACAAACTAGGGTTGTATTCCTTGGAATTTAGAAGGTTAAAGGGTGATTTGATCGAAGATTTCAAAATATTAAGGTGAGTTGATAGGGTAAATAGAGAGAAACTATTTCCGCTGGTTGGGGAGTCTAGGACCAGAGGGCATAGTCTAAAAGTTAGAGCCAGGCCTTTCAGGAGTGAAATTAGGAAACACTTCTACACACAAAGGTTGGTAGAAGTTTGGAACTCACTTCTGCAAATGGCAATTGATACTAGATCAATTGTTAATTTTAAATCGGAGAGTGATAGCTTTTCGTTAACCAGAGGTATTGAGGGATATGGGGCAAAGGCGGGTATATGGAGTTAGGTCACAGATCGGCCATGATCTCATTGAATGGCGGAATAGGCTCGAAGGGCTAAATGTCCTACTTCTGTTCCTATGTTCCTGTGAAGTTCCTGGGAGTGTAATGGAACCGTCGCTCTCCTCAACCAGGAGCCATAGCCCCTGTCCAAAATCGCAAGGACAAGGCCATTACCGTACCTGTGGTGGGCTGGTGGTGTCTCCAAGTATGCATCCGCCTGTCGATGCAGGCTTGGTTAGTCGGAGTGGCAACTTTGTGATCGATTACCTCCTCCATCCTGTTTTTCGGCACCTTTTTATTAGGCCCACAACAGATTCTCCGCCTGCTCTTGACATGTGGCCCAGGTTCTCTTGGCGTATCAGACAGGACAAGGGAGGAATTCCCCCAGGGAAGCTGAGGAGATGCTCCACCAACATCACCCTTGATGCAAGGGAGGTGGGGGTGGGATGTGGGGAGTTGCAAGCCCCCCCTAACGATATTTAAAGGGCTAGTGTAGGAATTCGGGTTGACCTCAGCAGGTATTGGACGAATGCCTACTAAATAAATCGAGTTCGACTTCAGGAGAACAATCTAAAAGTTGTTTATTTACAAGAACAGATGAAATACAGCAGGTAAGGCGGCTGGATGCAGGAGCACTGTGAAGTAAGTCTTTCCCCAGCGGGGACGCCACGAGGACTGAGTCCGCAGTCCTCTGGATAGCGTGATGACATCATCACGCTCGGCTATGTTTTCCCGCGCTTCGGGTGTCACGTGACCGCGTTGTGACATCAGCGCGTTCGCCCGCGCTTAGGGCAGTCACGTGACCCGCGCTGATACGTCGACGCGTCTACCCGGCACTGAGGCTGGCCGTTGCGGCCGAAGTTGCGAGCGCGAGAGGCACCCGGCACTGAGGCTGGCCGTTGCGGTCGAAGTCACGGGAGCGGGAGAGGCACCCGGCACTGAGGCTGGCCGTTGCGGCCGAAGTTGCGAGCGCGAGAGGCACCCGACACTGAGGTTGGCCATTGCGGTCGAAGTCGCGGGAGCGGGAGAGGCACCCGGCACTGTGGCTGGCCGTTGCGACCGTCGAGGGAGCGGACGGCCGAACTAGGCCGGCGGCTCACGCGTTTAGGTGCGTCACGTGATACGTGACATCAGCGCGCTAGGGCGCGTCTTAAAGGGGCAACGGCCCAAACAGGTAAGTTAAAGGGGCAACGGCCCAAACAGGTAAATAATATACATACAGTTAGGTTAAAGTGAATTATGTACATTATATATGTAAGGGACACCCGATGGAACCGCCACACTAGTACATATTGGGCGGAATCCCAGTATAACTTGGTTCCACCCAAATTCCTGGCTCCTGCTCCCGCCCTCCCCTGCACCAAACAAAAATCCAGCTTTCTATCCATTCCAGCCCCAGTACCTTTGGGACACCAAGGGTGGGGAATTTTAACCCCCAGAAATGGGTGGGTTTGGTTTGGGTGGGATGCTAAAATGTAACAAATCTGAGATCCAAACCCAACCCGCCTCGAACTCGCCCACTTCCGGTTTCAACGGAGGCGGGATAGGGATTGGGTGACCGTGATGTAAGGGAGGTGGGGGTGGGTTTGGGTCTCCCAGGAGGTAGGTCCCTCATTTAAATATTCTAATGAGGCTGCGTGCCTCAGATTTTATCTCTCTTCCAGCTTTAACGTTAGCCGCCCGGGTTTCTCGAGCCTCGGGAAACACGGCAGCTAAAGGGAGCCGAGGACTGCTGCGTGCAAGAGGTAAGTGCTTTTCCAGCAATGTTTGTGGGCCAGGAGGAGCAGGAGTGCTTCCCCCCTAGTCCCCCCTAGCAAACCTGTTTCCACTCTATGCGATCGGACCCCCAGCCCCTGATTGGACCCCCAACCCACGATCGAATTCGCTTCCCGATCGGTACCCCACCCCGCGATCACCCCACCCTCCCCGACCCTCCAAACCATGCTGTAACCCCCCCTTGCGATCTCTTCCCCGAGCAGGAAACCTCAACCATGACCTCTTCTGGAGCGTTCTCTGCCTGACAGGGAGCCAAACCTGACGATCAGCTCTCTTCAGGGCGGGGACCCTGTTAAATAAAACACCACGGATGCTGTGGAATTAAAACTCATTGCCGTTCGGGGGTCCCGACCAGATCTCTTCCCACCCTCTTGGAAATCCCACCCCAGTAAAGATCAGGGCCCAAGTCTTTGTAGAAACATAGAAGATAGGAGCAGGAGTAGGCCATTCGGCCCCTCGAGCCTGCTCCGCCATTCAATGCGATCATGGCTGATCATCCAAATTCAGTACCCGGTCCCTGCTTTCTCCCCTTGATCCCTTTAGCCTTAAGAAATATATCCAACTCCTTCTTGAATATATTTAATGAACTGGCCTCCATCGCCTTCTGTGGTAGAGAATTCCACAGGTTCACCACTCTCTGGGTGAAGAAATGCCTCCTCATTTCTGTCCTAAATAGCCTACCCTTTATCCTTAGACTGTGCCCCCTGGTTCTGGACTCCCCGACCATCGGGAACATCCTTCCTGCATCTAGTCTGTCCAGTCTTGTCAGAATTTTATAAGTTTCAATGAGATCACCTCTCATTCTTCTAAACTCCAGCGAGTACAAGCCCAATCAACCCAATCTCTCCTCATACATCATTCCTGCCATCCCAGGTATCAGCCTGGTGAATCTTCGCTGAACTCCTTCCATGGCAAGAACATCCTTCCTCAGATAAGGCGACCAAAACTGCACACAATACTCGAGATGTGGTCTCACCAAGGCCCTGTACAACTGCAGCAAGACATCCTTGTTCCTGTACTCAAACCCTCTTGCTACGAAGGCCAACATACCATTTGCCTTTTTAACCGCCTGCTGCACCTGCATGCTTACCTTCAGCAACTGGTGCACAAGGACACCCAGGTCTCGTTGTACTTCCCCTTCTCCCAATCTATTGCCATTTAGATAATAATCTGCCTTCTTGTTTTTGCCACCAAAGTGGACAACCTCACATTTATCCACATTATATTGCATCTGCCATGTTTCTGCCCAATCACCCAACATGTCCAAATCATCCTGGAGTTTCTCGACATCCTCCTCACAGCACACACGCCCACCCAGCTTTGTGTCGTCTGCAAATTTGGAGATATTACATCTAGTTCCCTTGTCTAGATCATTAATACATATTGTGAATAGCTGGGGTCCAAGGACCGATCCCTGCGGTACCCCACTAGTCACTGCCTGCCACTCGGAAAAAGACCCGTTTATTCCAACTCTTTGCTTTCTGACTGCCAACCAGTTCTCTATCCAAGTCAATACCTTGCCCCCAATCCCATGTGCCTTAACTTTACATGCTAATCTCTTATGCGGGACCTTATCGAAGGCCTTCTGAAAGTCCAGATACACCACATCCACTGGTTCTCCCTTATCTATTTTACCAGTTACATCCTCAAAAAATTCCAGTAGATTAGTCAAGCATGATTTACCTTTTGTGAATCCATGTTGAATTTGTCCGATCCTGTCACTGTTTTCCAAGTGTTCTGCTATTACATCTTTTATAATGGACTCTAGCATTTTCCCCACTACCGATGTCAGGCTTACCGGTCTGTAATTCCCCGTTTTCTCTCTACCACCTTTTTTGAATAGTGGGGTAACATTAGCTACCATCCAATCCATGGGTACTGTTCCAGATTCCATCGAATGTTGGAAGATGACCAGCAATGCATCTACTATTTCTCGGGCCACTTCCTTAAGTACCCTAGGAAAAATAACGCCCGGGCTTGAACCGGGGACCTTTTGTGTGTGAGGCGAATGTAATAACCGCTACACCACGGAAACCTCTTTTGCATCCAGCTGTAGCCAAGAGAAACCCTCAGACATTCCAAAGGTAATCCCCGGAAAGTGAGTTGGAAGAAATGACATAATAGCAGAAGAATTTTCAGGAACAGGTCATTAGGTCCGATAGCCTTGACACATTTTGATATATTCACCCCACTTATCACTTTCTCACCATATCCTTCAATCCCTCCTGTCCCAAGTAAATACAGCTTGTTGCCTCTTTAACCCATTCAATAGTGTCTGCTTCAATATCATAGGGTTACTCACTCCGCAAGACTATTATCCTGGGGGAGGAGAAATTCTGCTCATCTTGTGTCCTAAATGCTAGCTCGCATCCTCATTTTGTAACACTCGTCCCTGGCATTTGATCCTTTGCCATACTGAACAACTCGCCTGGAGCCATTCTTTTTGTCAATCCACTTCTTGCATTTGAAAACTTCAATTAGGTCGCCTACATTACAACAGTGACTGCACTTCAAAAGTGCTTCATTGGCTGTAAAGCGCTTTGGCACGTCCGGAGGTCGTGAAAGGCGCTGTAGAAATGCAAGTCTTTTCTTATTTTTCTCAAAGTGTCCTCTTTTCCAAAGAAACAACACCCAACCTCTTTAACCTTGTCGTGTACACAGAAGCAGCTTCATGTTGCTCATCTCTACCTTCTCAAGGGCAATAATAGGAGACTTGGCGATAAAGACCATCAAGTCATAGAGTTATACAGCACGGATAGAGGCCCTTCGGCCCATCGTGGGCTTCTGAAGCTTCTGAATAAAATCCAGTGTGTATGAACATCATGGTAGCACATTCCAAACTAGGGTTGAGGTGTACTGTCAGGGCAGTGTAAGAACTAGTACCGCCACGCAACACATTACTGAGCAATGTTTTCTCATTTTCAGCGTGGACTTGGGTTGCCAACTCTGGTTGGCCATACTCCTGGAGGTTTCATCACATGACCTCCTGTCTCCAATCGCCCCGCCCCCACACTCCCGTCATTGACCGCCTGATACGTCCATTCTCACGGCGCATCCTCTTCCCATGCCAGTTGGAAAGCGAACAGACTCTTGGTTACCCGATTGAGTGATTCTTGACTGTCAGTCAAACAGACCTTTTTCCTCCCCAACACCAATATTTTTATAACCAACAAAAAAAGTGTTCAAATAAAAATTAAAAAAGAGCACAATTCTTTTAATGACCCGATGATTTTTCTCCTGGGTTGGTTGCAGCAGTGCCCTGGACTTAAATCTTTAATTCCTGGAGATTCCAGGATAACCCTGGAGGGTTGGCAATCTTGGCATGGATGCCATTACCCTTTTGTCGTTTCTCTAGTTGATTTATTTTGTCTAGGCCTGTTTTTGGAGGCCCGAGTATCACTTGAAGTCGGTCCTCGGGCCTCATCTACATACTTGGGGGATGTCGGGCCTTCACAGGTAGCTCGCCCGAGGAAAGAATTCAATTTTTCCCTCAGGTAAGGCCCGGGGGATGGTAGAAGCGCTCCGGCCCCTCCCGGCTCCACAGTAAAAATTTAAAAAAATTGTTTTACTTTTCTTTTTTGGTAACGGCCGCTTGCTAGGCCGCATGGACACCTGGAAAAACTGGTGTGGAGCAGGCCCGGCACTTGCTCCGCTTGGGGTAGCCCAATTTGGCATAGGAGTCTTTCAAAGTATGCAAGGGGTCTAATGCTTGGCCTACCACAACAGGCCCGGCAAATTTAACATCGGGACAAACACCTGCTCAGGATGTCCCACTGCTAAATTGTTCCAAGTTGACCCTGTTTTACACCAGATAAACAGGTGCGATGCATACCAGTTTCTACCCCATACTATTTAACTTGCTTCAGCCTGCTGTGTGCCACACAGCCTTACTGATCCTGCTATAAACTGTTCTAGCTGATGCCAGATATAATCGGAGTACTCTTACTTCAAATTACATAAATTGTTATAGCTATACGCAGTGCAGGGAATAAATCGGTCAAGAACTAGACAAGCATATGAGGGAGAAGGGACTGGAGGGTTACGCTGATGGAGTTAGATGAGGAAAGACGGGAGGAGGCTCGAGTGGAGCATAAACGCCGGCATGGACTGGTTGGGCCGAATGGCCTGTTTCTGTGCTGTACATCCTATGTAGAACTCCAGTATTAAAATGTTGACCTCCTTTTGCTGGATGACAATGACAGACACATAGAACTACCTCTGTGTCCTAGATTCTGGCCCACGTGGATTTCATGCAGTGTTAGCTGTTGCACTTCAGCTTTAACCACGAGACACCGATAGCCTCAAGGGGTCATTCCTATGCTGAAGGATGCGGGCAGTATTCTACTTTTAAAAAGTCTAGACAATTTTTGCCAGAATTAGAGGTCAGTTCAGAATCTCTCGCCCTCTTCACGATTTGTTTAAAATTAGACCTAATTAATTATAGAATGCGTCTACAGCTCATGTGAACATACAGGGTTCAACAACGAGAATATACAACTCAATGTACTGTACTCTCTTTTATACTCTTGGGGCCTTTGAGATAATAGGTTAACCATTACAATGATATCTCGGGGCTGTTCTGACATAAAATGATTTAACACAAATGATAAATTAGAATGAGAATATTATTGCAGTATATGAACTCCATCCACTCACTATTTAATTCAGTTACATGGCTGTGTTACAGGCAGACCCTTCATGCAAGTATAAGCACATGTGTTTTCTCATGTTTCATTATCTGAGGAATTGTAAATGGGGCTGAACACTGCAGTTATCAGCAAACAGCCCCACTTCTGATCTTAAGATGGAGGGAAGGTCATTGATGGAGCAGCTGAAAGTAGTAGGGCCCAGGACACTGCCCTGAGTGCTGTCCTGGGGCTGAGATGAATGGCCTCCAACAACCACAACCACCTTCTTTTGTGCTAGGTACAACTCCAGCCACTTTCTCCCTTGATCCCCATTGACTTCAGTTTTACTTGGGCTCCTTGATGCCACACTCAGTCAAATGCTGCCTTGATGTCAAGGGCAGTCACTCTCGCCTCACCTTGGGAATTCAGCTCTTTTGTCCATGTTTGGACCAAGGCTCGTAGTGGCTAGAGAACGTTCTGAACTCTGGCAACCCACTTATTTCTTCATGGGGGTCCATTGGGCAAATGCACTCTGGCAAAAAGGAGCAAGAGTCAATAGAGCTGAAATTCCGACGTGTTCTATAACGGGCGAGCGTTCTACATCTGCCAGTTTATCACACAAGTGATGAAGGTAAAAATGACCCCCCCTCTGCGGGCAAATTACCGGTACAAATCCACCTCCTGTTTCTCTGTGATGCTGGAGTACTGGAGCTCCACATCAGTGAATTGTCCTGAAGAGCTTCCTCATTGAAAAATGTTCACACGTTTAAATGTTGCCCAGTGTGGTATAGAGTAATACAGAGAATGAAGATCCCTGACCTGTGCGGAGTTAACTTATCTTAAAAGAGAGATTTCGGACGGAAATTGAAAAAGAGTGAACGAAGCAATTCTTTAGGACCTGATCCAGAGCAGGGCTTTATTATAGAAATTGTATGGAATAATAACACTTAGATTTAGATCAGTCAAGTGCTCTGAATGCCAGCTCTGCCACAACTGATAATCTGTAGTCTTTGAGGAACAGAGACAGCATCACTAAAATACAATTACACGTCGAGCCAGGTTGCAGTTGGTCGTTTTGACAGTACATTCAATGCACATTCCGTCATTCTGCAGATGTGTCTACTTGCCCTACATAGCATTAAACATCTGAAATTGACAACAAACAAAACCTTTTCTAGACGGTCGGTAAGAAACAGAAGAAAAACTGCAAGCTACCTTCAATGGCTTTGAGGTCACGATTAGAGCTGCAATGGTACTTTATTAATTAACCATCTATGGCTTACAAGCACGATGTAACAAATAGCTATTAAATGTATTTAAAAGAATTATTTAAAAAACAATATATATATATCAAAAACGTACCTTGCTTCCTTTTCCTTGAGGTTTGGGCTTTTATCCTGTTTCTGTTCAGACTCTTGACATCCCTTCTCTGCAGGTAGATGCACCTGGCACACTTAGACTGGTGCACCTACAAATAGGGTCCTGAAGGCAATGCCATTAATTGGCAAAACAGCCTGCCTACTGATGAGAACGAAGATCGAAATGTTAGGAAGTAACTGAGTTCAATATTTTTTTTTTAAATGCAGACGTCTTTTTCTTAGGTCGTTTTCTGTAGCGAGTCCATAATTAGTAATTGGCTGTGATTACATTTTGCGGAGCCGTGCTTCACTCCCAGCCAAGACATGAGACAATTAGCAAGCTCCACCGTTACCGCCATGAATCCAAGGATTATTGGTCCCACACTCATTATGAAGTTCGGCCGTTTTATATCGCTTTGTTTCAGTTCGGATTGTAAAGAACTCACTAACTCAAACTCGTGGAACACCATAACTTGGGAGTAAATTTGCCACCGCCGATGCATAAATCCGTATTTCATTTGCATGAATTGCTAGGGAACACAATGAGGCTCATTTGAATATGTATAAGGCAGCGTTAACCTTTTGAGTGCTCAGTGTAACTTGAAGCTTTCAAAACTGGAAAATGTTTTGCTAGCTGAGATCTGTTCTAAGGAAAAAAGGCATTTTCAGTACTCTGTCTATGTTGAATTTTAGAAAGTAGATTGGAAATTGCACATACCACGAGAGTAACTCCATGAATAAAGAGTGATTATTTTTCCACTCAAATGTACGAAGCTTCCTTCAATCTGTTATTAAACCTGCATTGATGCAAAAGTAAACAGGAAATAAATAGAAAGTCATAGCAACAGGAATGAATTCATTAGACTTCTTGGAATCTATTTTTTCTATGCAAAGTAATGAATACCGGAGAGTGATGACAAGGTGGAAACCTCATTGAAAGGTTCAGCTGCGATTTTCTTTCTGCCCAGATTCACTGTGTTGCACTGGGGTCCCTGCATCTGACTAGGGTGAAGCAGCAGGCCATCCGTCAGCTCAGTGGGCAGCACTCTGAGTCAGAAGGTTATGGGTTCATTGTCCCACTCCAGAGATGTGAACACAAAATAGCGAGAAAATTAAAAAAAGTTTTGCATTTATACAACGCCATTCGCAACCTTAGGACATCCCAAAGCGCTTTACAGCCAATCCATTGCACTTTTGAAGTTGTGTAATGCACTGTTGTAATGTAGCAAACACAGCAGCCAATTTGCGCACAGCAAGCCCTCACAAACAGAAAATTGATAATGACCAGATAATCTGTTTTAGTGATGTTGGCTGAGGGGTAAACATTTGCCAGGACACGGGGAGAGCTCCCCTACTCGTCTTCGAATAGTGCCATTGGATCTTATACGTCCACCTGAGAGGGCAGACGGGGCCTCGGTTTAACATCTCATCTGAAAGACGGCACTTCTAACAGTGCGGCACTCCCTCAGCACCGCACTAGAGTGTCAGCCTAGATTTTGTGCTCAAGTCTCTGGAGAAGCCCTTAAACTCACAAACCTTCTGCCTCAGAGGCAAGTGTGCTTCCAATTGAGCCACAGCTGACACCTAGGCTGACACACCCAGTGTGCGCAAATTGACTGCCGAGTTTCCTAGCTTACAACAGTGACTACACTTTAGAACTATTTCATTGGCTTTAAAGCACTTTGGTACGTCCTGAGGTCATGAAAGGTGCTATAGAAATGCAAACTTTTCTTCTATCACTTGTGTAAAGAGAAGGGGGAAAAAAATCCAGACAATTGGTGGTAAACCTTCTAGGATCACCTTAAGATGGTTCCACCATCGCCTCTCCTAAGGTGCTGTCAATTGCTGATGCTTGTGTGTTACACAGCTGATGGTGATTCCGAGTGTAAATTAATCAAACCATCTTGTTTTGGTGACATTGGGGAGCCATTTATTCGTGAATCCATGGCCCCGATTTTTCCTCTCGATGCGGCTTGGGGGGCGGGACAGCTGTCTTCCGGGTTCTAATCCCGCCCCCAACGACGTCCGAAGCACAGACGTGATTTTGCGTCAATTGGCCTCGTTAAGCCCGTCCTGTGGGCTTGCCAGCCAATTAAGGGAAAGCCGGTGTCAGATGACATCAGTTGATGACGCGTCACCTGCCGGTTTTCTTAAAGGGGCCATGCAGAATTTTTTTTGACAGCTGATTTTTCAGTTTTTGACAACATTGAGGTGCTCCAAACACTGACAATCACTGTACAAAGGTGAGCCCTTGCACCCAGACTCTCCAGTGACTCCCTCCTTAGGCTGGAACAGATGGCAGATGCAGGTGAGGTTACAGAAACAATCTGTCACTGGTGAGAAAGGTTCTCCCAATGAGATGGGACTACACAAACAATTCCAAACTTGTCACCTACAGAAAAGTCTAAATACATTAAAAATGAATTTCCCAACATTTTCTTACCTCTGAAACTCGCCAGTGTACCATTGGATCCTTCACACCACTTCTGCAGCTGTCATCAATGCACAAACATTACAGTAGACCCACAGCACGCCACACTTATCCTGGCGTGGTGTCCGGATGTTGGGGAACCCACAGAAGACCTGTCAAAATTGCAAAAAGCCTCTTAACTGCATGTTAACAACCTGTTAACAAGCAGTTAAGTGGCTATAATCCTCTTCCCACTGCTAGGTGTCGGGTCCATGCGCAAATTGGAGACCCGACTCCTGGGAAGATTGATTGGAGGCGGTTTGACAGTGGGTATCTGACCCACCTCCCACCTCCAAACCCGCCCCCTGAGCGCTGGCAAAACTCCTCCCCTTGGATTTGCAGTTGGAAATACCTTCTCCTCTGGGTCTAATCAACCTGCAGCAGACCTCAACTATAAAAACATGAGAACAATCCAAGAAGATTATTTTCTTTTGCTCTCCCAGTTTATGTCACAGAGCCACAATGTTAAAGGCCCGCAAGGATGTTCCAATGTGCACATCCTAACCTCAGGATTACCAGAAATAATCTACTCACTGGTTCTTGATTTTTCTTATCTCCAAGTCTTAGCATCATCCTGATTTGGACATGTATCACCATTCTTTCACTGATGCTGGGTCAGAATCCTGGAATTCCCTACCTAGCACCATCGTGGAAGCACCATCACCACATGGACTGCAGCGGCTCAAGGGGAAGGTCCTCCACCACTTCACGGTAAATAAGGATGGGCAATAAATGCCAGTTATTAATAGAGATTAATATAGTTGGTGTAATTCAAGTTTTCCTCAGGCAAATGTGCAGATTGTTTCTCATCATCATCATCTGACAGCTTCTGTGAGAGGCAGGGCTGGATTTTCATTGAGGAGCTGGGTAGGAGGCGGGACTACAACTTTTGGGGTTGCAGTCCCGCCTCCATCGAGTTGTGGCCAACCCACGCGATTTAGACTTGATTGACCTTGTTGAGCCCGCCCAGCGGGTTCAGCAGACCAATTAAGGGCCACCCAGCAACAGGTGACATCACAGATTGACATTTTACCTGTCAAGACCTTTTGACAGATGAAATATCAGCGTCTCACAGCTGTTTGAAGCTGTCAAACACTGACAATCTGTACTCCAGGTTAATTCCTTCCTCTCAGGATGATTTAGAGATCTCCCCGGAACAGAAAGCAGAGGCTGCAGATTTTGACAGCTGGCGGCCATTCTGCTTTTTGTGCCGGTGAGATGCCCGAGACCTGAAGGAAGGAAGGCTGTAAAGGTAAGTAAAGGTTAGTAGAACTTCTTTAAGTTTGCAGATAACACAAAGCTGGGTGGGCGTGTGTGCTGTGAGGAGGATGCTGAGAAACTCCAGTATGATTTGGACAGGTTGGGTGATTGGACAGAAGCATGGCAGATGCAGTATAATGTGGATAAATGTGAGGTTATCTACTTTGATGGCAAAAACAAGAAGGCAGATTATTATCTGAACGGCAATAGATTGGGAGAAGGGGAAGTGCAACGAGACCTGTGTGTCCTTGTGCACCAGTCGCTGAAGGTAAGCATGCAAGTACAGCAGGCGGTAAAGAAGGCAAATGGTATGTTGGCCTTCGTAGTGAGAGGGTTCGAGTACAGGAACAAGGATGTCTTGCTGCAGTTGTACAGGGCCTTGGTGAGACCACACCTGGAGTATTGTGTGCAGTTTTGGTCGCCTTATCTGAGGAAGGATGTTTTTGCCATGGAGGGAGTGCAGTGAAGATTCACCAGACTGATACCTGGGATGGCAGGAATGACGTATGAGGAGCGATTGGGTCGATTGGGCTTATACTCGCTGGAGTTTAGAAGAATGAGAGGGGATCTCATTGAAACTTATAAAATTCTAACAGGACTAGACAGACTAGATGCAGGAAGGATGTTCCCGATGGTCGGGGAGTCCAGAACCAGGGGTCACAGTCTAAGGATAAGGGGTAAGCTATTTAGGACAGAGGTGAGGAGGAATTTTTTCAACCAGAGAGTGGTGAACCTGTGGAATTCTCTACCACAGAAGGCAGTAGAGGCCAATTCATTAAATATATTCAAGAAGGAGTTAGATATATTTCTTAAGGCTAAAGGGATCAAGGGATATGGGGAGAAGGCAGGGACAGGGTACTGAATTTGGATGATCAGCCATGATCGCATTGAATGGCAGAGCAGGCTCGAGGGGCCGAATGGCCTACTCCTGCTTCTATCTTTGATGTTTCTATGTTTCTATGTAAACACTTTACACACACCAAACACACTTACCTCTGCACTCATGCACCCATCACTCACCTGAACACCGGACATCTCAACCCCTCCAAGCCCTTCATCCCGACGGTCCACCTCCTCTAACTTGCCGTGGTTTGGAGCCGTCGGGAATCCCACATTTCAACAATGAAAATAGGGATTAGGCTAAAAACTGCCTGTTAACTACCTGTTAACAAGCAGTTAATTGGCACTAATCCCCTTCCCGCCTCGGGGAGGCGGGTCCCAGTGCGGGTCGGGTACCCGCCTCCTTTGAAACTGGCTTGGGGGCGGGATGGGGTCGGGACCCCCAATTTCGGGATTTTAACCCCCACACGCCTACAATCCCTCCTCCACAGCCCAATGAAAATCCTGCCCATTGATTTCCACTAAGGTATGGTTCTTCAGGTGCTGGCAGCCTTCTGGTACCTCTTGCCATTCTTCATGTGCCATCCTATTCAGCGTGCAATAGCAAACCATTCAACTTTGGAACACATCCTCACCCGACATCGTCTCATCGACACTTTTCAGTAACGGTGACTGCATAACAGAAAGAAAGACTTGCATTTCTATAGCGCCTTTCACAACCACCAAACATCCCAAAGCACTTTACAGCCAATGAAGTGGAGTCATTGTTGTAATGTTGGAAACGCAGCAGCTAATTTGCACTCAACAAGCTCCCACAGACGGGGCCTTGGTTTAACGTCTCATCCAAAAGACGGCACCTCCGACAGTGCAGCACTGGAGTGTCAGCCTAGAGTTTTGTGCTCAAGTCTCTGGAGTGGGACTGGAACCCTACAACCTTCTGACCCAGAGGCGAGTGTGCTACCCACTGAGCCACTGACATAGTAATCAGATGGGGGACCATTTACTGAATTTCCCCAAATCTAGCTCAGTCCAATTGTGGCATCAAACAAGTTGCCCCAGCTGAGATCAGCTCACTCAGAACAAAGCAGGTGGGGATTGAACCTGGCAATTGGGTGCTACGCCTGGCATATAATCTGTGAACCATGGTGGGGGGGAAGCAATGAGATTGAGTCTTGACAGATCCTGCACTCAGCAAAGGCTGCAACAGATTACGGTAATTCGGGCAAATTCGATCAAGTACATCATTATTTAGTGCGTAGGAAGTGATGTGCATGATGAAAAACATCTGGATTCATAGGTCACCGTGACAGCATATGACCACCCAATGTAATAACAGTGCCTGTGCTAGAAAGAATGCAAAAAAGAAGACAGGCTCTTTAGAATGGGAAATCGAATGCAGGCACTGTACAAAATACACTGTAAACCTCCATAGAAAAAGACACTGACTAAATGAGAGTGACAAGGCAATTGATATCCAGCCTGTCAAATGTGACATTGGCCTTTATAAACCGAGACATACCCCTTACCCCCCTGGGAAAGGCAGGAAGCCACTTCCTGTCCAGTTACTGATGTGAGTTTTGGAGATTGACTCGACTGTAAGTGAAGTTTTCTTTCAAATGAAAGACAAGCAGCTTCGCTGGCGGTGGAACAAAGTGACCAAGCTTCAAAGAGAGTGCGGCATCTGAGAAACGAGCTTGGGAAGGGACTGCCGCACACGTACGAGGTCCAGTCGTTTTAAATGCCCATAACATGGCTATCAGTGATGACTTTCGAAGGAAAAAACGTTTGGTGATGGTGACCTGCAATTAGCATACCCACTGGCTGTACGATTATATAAAATCTCAAGCCTTCGGTTTCGATGCGACGCGCTAAAGAAATAGAATGATGCATTCATCAGAAATAAACACAGAAAAATTTGGATGACCCAGACAGCACAAAGAGGAAGGCCATTCAGCCCGTCACACCTGTGCCAGCCCTCTGAGATCCTAATCCCGTCCACTTAATCCTATCCACCTACCCTTTCCCCGTACCTTTACATTTTTTTTATTTTCAACTTTTTAAAAGCTGTTATGGATTCTGCTTTCCCTACTGTTTCTGGTGGGGCCATTTCATGTCCTGACAACTCTTTGTGTAAAAACAAATCTCCCAGTCACTCCCTTTGTTTTTTTGGTGACGATTTAAATTTAACCCTGTCATTACTGATTAACCGACCAGTGGAAATAGTTTTTCCTGATTTATCTTATCAAATCCCCAAATAATTTTGAACATGTCCACTGGCTCTCCTTTTAACCTCCTCAGTTTTGATGCCTCAGTTTTTCCTTATAACTGAAGACTTTCATCCCTGGTATCATCTTAGTGAATCTTTACGGCACCCTCCCCACAGCCTTGACATTCTTCTTAAAAGTAAGGTGTCTTAAACGGGACACAATATTCTAACTGCAGCCTAACCAATAATTTGAATAGCTTTGGCATTACAGCACCTGCCCTAACATCTCCTTATATGGCTCAGTGTCAAATTTAGTTTTTGTTTGATAACGCTCCTGTGAAGCGCCTTGGGAAGTTTTATTACGTTAAAGGCGCTATAGTTGTTGTTGTTTTATTATACTATCCTGGGCAATATATCTCTCTTAATCAACATCAATAAAATAAACAGATTATTTGGTCATTATCTCACTGCTGTTTGTGGGACCTCGCTGTGCGCAAATTGGCTGTCGCGTTTCCTACATTATAACAGTGACTACATTGCAAAAGTACTATCTCCAACAAGCGAGAGTCTAACCACCTCCCCTTGACATTCAATGGCATTACCATTGCTGAATCCCCCACTATCAACATCCTGGGGGTCACCATTAACCCAAAGCTTAACTGGACCAGCCACATAAATACTGTGGCAACAAGAGCAGGTTTGAGGCTAGGTATTCTGCGGTGAGTGTCTCATCTCCTGACTCCCCAAAGCCTTTCCACCATCTACAAGGCACAAGTAAGGAGTGACCTAATAAAACTCACTACGCACTTGGTTTGAGCATAAAGCAAGGCTTTAATCAACTTGTTTCAGAACATGGAGGTCTAGTTGTACTTCACTAGTTCCTTGTCTTACAAAATGTCCCTGGCAAGCTGGGCCCACGCCCGAGTATTTATACTCCTTGGACGGCGCCACCAGCTGGCCATCCAGCGTTATTTCATGAGTATTTTCTTGATGAATGATGAGATTTATAACAAGGAGTGTGATGGAATACTCTCCACTTCCCTGGATGAGTGCAGCTCCAACAACACTCAAGAAGCTCGACACCATCCAGGACAAAGCAGCCCGCTTGATTGGCACCCCATCCACCACCTTAAACATTCACTCCCTCCACCACCGGCGTACCATGGCTGCAGTGTGTACCATCTACAAGATGCACTGCAGTAACTCGCCAAGGCTTCTTCGGCAGCACCTCCCAAACCCGCGACCTCTTCCACCTAGAAGGACAAGGGCAGCAGGCGCATGGGAACACCACCACCTCCAAGTTCCCCTCCAAGTCACACACCATCCTGACTTAGAAGTATATCGCCGATTCTTCATCGTCGCTGGGTCAAAATCCTGGAACTCCCTATTTAACAGCACTGTGGGAGTACCTTCACCACACGGACTGCAGCGGTTCAAGAAGGCGGCTCACCACCACCTTCTCAATGGCAACTAGGGATGGGCAATAAATGCTGGGATTGCCAGCGACGCCCTGATCCCATAAACTAATTTTTTTTTAAATTCTCTGTAAAGCACTTTGGGATGTCCTGAGGTTGTGAAAGGCGCTATATAAATGCAAGTCTTTCTTTCTTTTTACTCCATGCTTAGTGCTGGTCTGCCCCCCCCCCAGCCTGATTACATAGGACTAACAAAAATCTCAAACTTTCTTTATGCACAGATTGAATATCGCACAATTATATTCAGAAAGCCCAGCATTATTTCAAATCTCAAGGCTAGAATTACCTAGGAAAGGGCTGTTGTATTTTTACCAGAACATCTGTTGTTATTTTCCTCATATTCCCAGAACAGGTTGTCGCAGTATTTGCTAGCTTTGCTGAGCTGGGTTCATTCTTTCCACTTATAACTTAAAACATACTGCCCGCAATCCCTGTGCTTGGAATGAAATAATGCTTAGCAGATTACAGCTGCGTTGCTGCATCGTGCCAATACAAATGAGAGCCACTAATCAAAGCCACCAGTTGTTATTATAGGAAGGGCTGTAATGCCAAAATGTTCCCAAGGGAAGTAATATTTCAATGAGAAAACCAGGATGACTTTTAATGATCCATTAACGGATTATATCATGGAGAAAATTCAATGAGATGAGTTGGTTTTTTTTAGGTGATATTACAAACCACTTGTGCGGCTCTGCCCTCTCCTGAAGTTATGGTGCATTTATACCCAACTAACTGTAAGAAGCAGTACAAGACTCCTCAGTGTATTGTTAGTGTCAGTCATGGCTCAGTGGGTAGCACTCTTGCCTCTTTGAGTCATAAAGATTGTGGGTTCAAGTCCCACCCCAGAAGCTTGAATGCAAAAATCTCAGCTGACACTCCAGTGCTATGCTGAGGGAGTGCTGCACTGTCACAGGTGCTGTCTTTCAGATGAGATGTTAAGCAGAGGCCCTGTCTGTTTTCTCAGGTGGATGTAAAAGATCCCATGGCACTATTTTGATCAAAGATCAGTGGAGATCTCCATGGCTTGATAGGGTCGATGCAGGGAGGATGTTTCCCCTTGGCTGGGGAGTCCAGAACCAGGGGTCACAGTCTCAGAATAAAGGGTCGGCCATTTAGGACTGAGATGAGGAGAAATTTCTTCACTCAGAGGGTGGTGAATCTTTGGAATTCTGTACCGCAGAGGGCTGTGGAGGCTCAGTCGTTGAGTATATTCAAGACAGAGATCGATAGATTTTTGGATATTAAGGGAATCTAGGGATATGGGGATAGTGCAGGAAAGTGGAGATGAGGTAGAAGATCAGCCATGATCTTATTGAATGGCGGAGCAGGTTCGAAGGACCAAATGGTCGACTCCTGCTCCTATTTCTTATGTTCTTATGTCCTGGCCAATATTTATCTCTCAATCAACATAACAAAACAAATTATCTGGTCATTATCACATTGTTTATGGGAGCTTGCTGTTGCAATTTTGCCGTGTTTCCTACATTACAACAGTGACTACACTTCAAAGGTACTTCATTGGCTGTAAAGTGCTTTGGGACGTCCTGAGGTTGTGAAAGGTGCTATATAAATGCAACTCTTTCTGTCTTCACCCTAGAGTTTTACAGCACGGAAGGAAGCCCTTCCATCCCTTACCTTCCACCCCTTATGCTGAATGGGGCATGAGGAAAGGACATGGGAATGGGACTAAGTGCTTTTTCAGAGAGTCTGTGTGGCTAACTCATCCTAACTGCCCTGTTCTTTCCTCATACCCTTTTAAATGTTTCTATTTCAAGTATTTATCCATTTCCCCTTATAAAGCTACTATGGATTCTGCTTCCACCACTGTTTGTGGTAGGGCATGTCTTCTTCTTAAGCAATTCCTCAGAACCGAGGATGACTTGCTTCCACACTAAAAATGATTTCTCAGGTGACTGATGAGTCCAATGCGGGACCTACAGTCTCTGTCACAGGTGGGGCAGACAGTGGTTGAAGGGGCGGGTGGGTGGGGTGCCTGGGTTGACGTGTGCTCCTTCCGCTGTTCACGCTTGGCTTCCAGCGAAGAGAATCGAGGTGTTCGGCGCCTTCCCGGATGCTTCTCCTCCATTTTGTGCGGTCTTGGGCCAGGGATTCCCAGGTGTCAGTGGGGATGTTGCACTTTTTCAAAGAGGCTTTGAGGGTGTCCTTGAAACGTTTCCTCTGCCCACCTGGGGCTCTCTTGCCGTGCCGGAGCTCCGAGTAGAGCGCTTGTTTTGGGAGTCTCGTATCGGGCATGTGGCCCATCTATCGGAGCTGATCGAGCGTGGTCAAAGCTTCGATGCTGGGGAATGTTGGCCTGAGCGAGAACACTGACGTTGGTGCGCCTATCCTGCCAACGGATTTGCAGGATCTTGCAGAGGCAGTGTTGGTGGTACCTCTCCAGTGCTTTGAGGTGCCTGCTGTATGTGGTCCATGCCTCTGAAGCATACAGGAGGGCGGGTATCACTACTGCTCTGTAGACCATGAGCTTGGTGCTGGGTTTGAGGTCCTGGTTTTCAAATACCATAGAGCATGTCACATTCTCCTAACCACCCCTTATGTTAATATGATCTTATATTTATGCCCTCTAGTTACTGGCTCACCGACCAGTGGAAATAATTTTCCCTCTTTACCTTTTCAAAACCCCTCGTAATTTTGAACGCCTCTATCATATTTCTTACCCTTCTTTGCTCAGCCCTGAGTCGATTGACAGACACAATGGTGCGAAACGAATTGCCTTGAATCTAGTTTATTTTGTGTGCGATGCCTGCAGTACCATGACAAGCACCACCTTAAGAATTATCTCTGGAATATCAGCATCTCTCTTCAACACTCGTACACATTCAGGGAGGTCACAATGTTGGAATGGAGACTGTGCAAACAGAGGAGAGCAAGCTCAAAGAGGACTAATGGACTTGACATTGAAGGTTTAGTTTCTGGTGCTGTGATTTGCCTTGACACGAATAAAACCTGTGGGACCTTTGGATCAGATTTAATGGCTGCTTCGGATAGCAGATGGAATAACACAAGAGATTTTGCTAACTGCCTTCCTTAGTAATATCGGTGACAGTGCAAAAGATAGACATGTGGCAGAGCCACCAAGGGGCTCTTATATGGTTGTACATAATTGCCTGTAACAGAGTCAATTGGTATCTGTATTCGTTTGCTGCATGTTAACAGCGCGGCCTCTAAAGGGTTAAGACCAAGCGCGATGATGTCACCACATGGGTCACGTGACGTTCCCAATGGCGGGAAACATGATGACGTCATGACGTCAGACTGAGGAGCCTCCCCTCTCAGTCCTCGTGGAGCCAGCCTTAAGCAAAGACCTGTGTTTTAGTTCTCTCGTGTTTTTGAATGTTACTTCCATCAGTTTGCATTAAACATCGTTTGGTTAGCTGATTGACTCGCTCTTAGTATTTTCGTCAGGAATTCACCAATTCCTACAGTGGTGACCCCAAATCTTCGCGGACAATCTTCGCGGAGGAAGCGAGACGCAGTGACATGATGGAGGCCAACTGAGGGCTTTGAAGCTCCCTCAGTTCTGGGAACAACAGGCGGCCTCCTGGTTTGTGCAAGCGGAGGCTCAGTTCGAGCTCAGGAACATAGTGCAGGATCAGACCCGTTACCTCTACGTGGTCTCCGCACTCGACAGCTCCACGGCTTCGAGGATCATCAGCCTGCTGGAAAACCCCCCGGCCGACAGCAAGTACGACACACTTAAGGTGCGGCTTATCCAGGTATTCGGCCTCACAAAGTCGGAGCACGCATGACGGTTACTCACGCTGCCCGGGTTAGGCGACTCCAAGCCTTCGGAGTTAATGAGCCAGATGCTCACGCTCCTTGGTTCAGAACCGCAATGTTTCCTCTTTCGGGAATTGTTCCTGAGTCAATTGCCCGAGCAGGTGCAGGCAGCCCTCGCGAGGTCGGAAACTGCGGATTGTGTGGCGCTTGCGGCCGAGGCTGACAAAATTTATGCCGTCATGCAACAATACTGCGCTGCCTCGAGGCCTCCCTCCCAGAAGGGCCCCGCCCTGACGCCTCCACCGTCCGGCTGGTGTTATTACCACGCCCATTTCGGCCCGAAGGCCAGATGCTGCCGTCCTCCCTGCGGGTTCAAGCCTAAAGCAACGAGGAAACACCAGCACCAACCGCGCGACGGGAAGACCGAACCTGAAGTTTGCCCTACGGCCGCGATGCCGATTGGCGATTCCGGGAATATAGGAGTCATTCGAACAGGCTTGTCCGACCTCCTCTTCGATTGACTGCCGTTGTTAAGGACAATTCTGGGGGGCGCATGTGGCAGAGCCACCAAGGGGCTCTTATATGGTTGTACATAATTGCCTGTAACAGAGTCAATCGGTATCTGTATTCGTTTGCTGCATGTTAATAGCGTGGCCTCTAAAGGGTTAAGACCAAGTGTGATGGCATCACCACGTGGGTCACGTGACGTTCCCAATGGCGGGAAACGTGATGATGTCATGAAGTCAGACTGAGGCGCCTCCCCTCTCAGTCCTCGTGGAGCCAGCCTTAAGCAAAGACCTGTGTTTTAGTTCTCTCGTGTTTTTGAATGTTACTTCCACCAGTTTGCATTAAACATCGTTTGGTTAGCTGATTGACTCACTCTTAGTATTTTCGTCAGGAATTCACCAATTCCTACAGAAACACTTTAAGCTTAGCTCAGCTGCTCGGACTACTGTTGGGTCATTCAACGTAGCAAACCTGGAATCTGGTTAGAAACAGTCTTATATATCTTAACATAGAAACATAGAAGATAGGAGCAGGAGTAGGCCATTTGGCCCCTCAAGCCTGCTCCGCCATTCAATGCGGTCATGGCTGATCATCCAAATTCAGTACCCTGTCCCTGCTTTCTCCCCATATCCCTTGATCCTTTTAGCCTTAAGAAATATATCCAACTCCTTCTTGAATATATTTAATGAATTGGCCTCTACTGCCTTCTGTGGTAGAGAATTCCACAGGTTCACCACTCTCTGGGTGAAGAAATTCCTCCTCATTTCTGTCCTAAATGGCTTACCCCTTATCCTTAGACTGTGACCCTTGGTTCTGGACTCCCCGACCATTGGGAACATCCTTCCTGCATCTAGTCTGTCTTTTTTAAAACTGATGTTTGTGAGGACTGAGTAGGCCAAGCCAAAGATGCTTCCAGAGTATTTCACTCAGTTGGGGTTGACTGTAAAGTGACTAAATGCTTCAGTTGCATTCAAGGCAGCATTACAGACAAGTAACTGTGTAAGAACAAACTCCAGTGCCTCTCCGTACAGTAATGAGCTCTGAAATCTGGAGGTATTTCGGTTTAATATACTGTATCAACTGGTCCAAACTTTTGGGTTGAATTACGCTACGCCAAATTACTAATAAGCCTGCTAACACATTGGTATGAAATTCATTTGTCTGCAAAACGCCTTTATTTAAATACTAGATAGAGCAATTTCATCTGAACGTGTCTTTCCTAAATTTCAGCACGATTTCAACTCACTAATTTTTAATGACAGTAAACCCAGCTCCATTGAAGCAGCGCAACGTAAATGTAAATCCAGCCCACACTTGGTTAGAGTACAGCCATGGTTGGGTTTCAGAGAATTACCAACTTTCAGGATCAGTGCCGGCGTAGTATGTACTGTGATATTCTCTAAAATTACAAGACTAATTTGCAGTAGTACTACCTCAAATTCTGGGAAATGCAGCAGATCGCTTCTCCCTGGGGTTTAACAGCTCCTTAAGCACATAATAAAGCATGCAACAAGGATAGGCCATTTGGCCCATCGGACCATTTCTTCTGCAAGCCACAGAAAGTTGAGGGAACGCTCTCCATAAATACTCCCCAATCCCCAAAGTTAGTCATGCTAAATTCATAAAATGTATTCATCTCCACAATTCACTACAGGCATGCTGTCCTACAAATCCAATATCCCCTTCCCCCCAACCCCCCCGTCCCCCCCCTGCCCCCTCACCCCCAGCAGCACATGAATCTTTGTATCCTGTGGCATACTTCAGGAGCTTTTTTGTTCTCATGGATCGTTTAGGTGTGTACCATGGAGTCTCGGGGCTACCGATAGACCCCAAAATTCCTGGGGTCAACGAGGGCAGAAAGGAACATTTCCATTGGGAGGCGGGGGAGGCAGGAATTTGGGGCAGTACCTGGTTACGCCAGGATTCCACCCTGTTTACACAGTCCCTTTAAATTCCATGGGGCGGGTGGGGGGAGGGCGCAGTGGGGTGGCGCGAGTAAATCTTATGTCCATTCCCCCATGTCAAGAGGGTGTGAAAGGGTACACTCCCAGGCTGCCCTGAGTAATGCTATCCCTTGCACCCTTATAAGACCTCAGGGGAACTCACACCAGCTGAGAGATAAGGGAGGGCATGAGTCCTGCTGAGGGCCTTAGGATAAGGCCCACTTGCTCCATTGGGAGCATAAAATGTTAAAATAAGGAGTATTATTGGGTGCTTCCCGGGCCACTTCTCCACTGTAGAAAGTGGCATGGCGCCACTCTGATGCAACTATCGGTACCAATGACATAGGTAGGAAGAGGGATGAGGTCCTGCAGGCAGAGTTTAGGCAGCTAGGGAAGAGGTTAAAAAGCAGGACCTCAAAGGTAGTAACCTCTGGATTACTACCAGTGCCACGTGCTAGTGAGTACAGAAATAGGAAGATAGAGCAGATGACTGCGTGGCTGGAGAGATGGTGTAGGAGGGAGGGCTTTAGATTCCTGAGGAATTGGAACCGTTTCTGGGGGAGGTGGGACCTCTACAAGCCAGACGGGTTTCACCTCAATGGGAACGGGACCAATATCCTCACGGGAGGGTTTGCTAGTGCTGTTGGGGAGGGTTTAAACTAGCTTGGCAGGGGGATGGGTACCTAAATATAGAGTCAATAGGGAGGGAAGAAAAACTGGAATTGGAAAACAAAAACATAGAAAGTAAATTGGAAGGACAGAGGAATCAAGGGCTAGATAGTAGTCAACAAGGAGGTTTGCCTGTACTAAATGGTATATACTTCAATGCAAGGAGTATAGCGAACAAGGCAGATGAGCTGAGGGCACGGGTAGATACTTGGGACTATGATATTATAGCTATTACAGAGACGTGGCTGAAAGAGGGGCAGGCATGGCAGCTCAACATTCCTGGTTACAGGGTTTTCAGACAGGATAGAGAGGGAGGTAAAAAGGGAGGGGGGGGTCGCAGTATTGATTAAAGAAACTATTACAACTGTGAGGAGGGATGATATGTTGGAGGGATCATCAAACGAGGCCATATGGGTCAAATTGAAAAACAAAAAAGGAGTGATCACACTGCTGGGAGTGTACTACAGACCCCCAAACAGTGAGGGGGTGATAGAAAAACAAATATATAAACAAATTTCTGAGAAGTGCAAAAACTATAGGGCAGTAATAGTAGGGGATTTCAACTACCCCAATATTAACTGGGATAAAATTAGTGTGAAAGGTATAGAGGGTGCAGAATTCCTAAAATGCATCCAGGAGAACTTTTTTAGCCAGTATGTAGCAAGCCCAACAAGGGAGGGGGCGGTTCTGGACTTAGTCTTAGGGAATGAAGCTGGGCAGGTAGGTATCAGTGGGGGAGCATTTTGGTGCTAGTGACCATAATTCTGTTAGATTTAAGGTAGTTATGGAAAAGGACAAGGATAGAACAGGAATAAAAATTCTAAATTGGGGAAAAGCAAATTTTGCTAAGCTCAGGGGGATTTAGCCATAGTGGACTGGAAACAGCTACTTGAAGGTAAATCAGTGTCACAGCAGTGGGAAGCATTCAAGCAGGAGATCCGGAGGGTTCAGACCAAATATGTGCCCTTAAAGAAAAAATGTTGGGACCAACAAATCTAGAGCCTCCTGGATGTCTAGAGACATACACGGTAGGATAAAGAAAAAAAGGGAGGCGTATGACAGATACCGAGGGCTAAATACTCCAGAATCTTTAGAGGAGTACAGAAAGTGCAGGGGTGCAATTAAAAAGGATATTAGGATAGCAAAGAGAGAGCATGAAAAATTATTGGCAAGTAAAATCAAGGAAAACCCAAAAATGTTTTATATAAATATATTAAGAGTAAGAGGATAACTAAAGAAAGGTAGGGCCTATTAGAGATCATGAGGGTGATCTGTGTGTGGAGGCGGGAGACGTCGGTAGGGTTCTTAATGAATACTTTGGGGTAGATTTTCCCGAAACTGTCGGGAAGAAGGCGGGACTTCCCCTTTCGGGTTTTTGACCCGCCTACTTCAATTCAATTTTATTTGCCATATGTACTAGTACAATGGAATGCTTACTCCCCGTAGGGACACGTCAGCTATTTTTACAGTGCCGTGTTCCGAAAGTCAATTCTTTGGCATCCAGTGGCAGTGAGAGCACGATGTCCCTCAGCCGCTCCGTCCTCCTTGTCACCGCGGCCTCCTCCTCACTGTTGCCGGCTTGGCTCCACGTGTGGTGGCCTGCTTCTCCCGCTCACCCTCTGGCCACCATACCCGGCTCCCCTCCTCCCAGTCGGACTGCAAGTCGGCGTGGCTGCTGCTGCTGCTTGATGCGCTGCGCTGCCTCCGCCCGACTCGCCGACCACATCCTCTGGTCGCCGCGGCCTCCACCTCACCGTCGCCGGCTCCACGGTCCGACGGCCCGGGCCTGCTTCTCCCGCTTCCAGTCCGGCCTCTGGCTGCCATGCTCGGCTCCCCTCCTCCCGGAATGCCTTCCCGCTGAGGAGCAGCCGGCTGACGTGCTCCAGCGGGTCGACGTGGCTGCTGCTGCGCCCCGATGCTCTGCGCTGCCTCCGCCTGACTCGCCGAACACCTCGCTCCGGTTGCGGGAGCAAGCGGCGAGAGCGGGCCGCCCGAAGCAGGGAGAGCGCGCTAGCGCCAGACCGTCTCGGTCACCATCTTGATATGGACTTACCCTATCTTGACTTCGACGTCCGGCCAATCCGCGCAATTTCCCCTTGGACTGACCTTGTTGAGCCCGCCCAGCGGGCTCAGCAGGCCAATTAAGGGCCACCCGGCAACAGGTGACGTCACAGACTGCAATTTCATCTGTCAAGAGTTCTTGACAGATGAAATATCAGCGTTTGACAGCTGTTTGAAGCCGTGAAACACTGACAGTCTGAGTTCTACCATGAGTCATTCTGCACAGACTCAGTTAGAACTCTTACCGGCACTCAAAGCTGAAGGCTGTCACTTTTCACAGATCGCAGCCGTTCAGCTTTAAGTACCGGGTGAGTGATGGGCTCCCGACAGCTACAGGAAGAAAGGCTGTGAAGGTAAGTACAGGTAAGTAAAAGTTCTTTACACACTTTAGACACACCAAACACACTTACCTTTGCACTCATGCACCCATCACTCACCTGAGCACCGACATCGCGACCCCTCCAACTCCTTCAACCCGATGGCCCGCCTGCTCTAACCTGGCGTGGTTTGGAGCCGTCGGGAAACCCACACGAAACCCCTCAAAATAGGGATTAGGCCAAAAACTGCCTGTTAACTACCTGTTAACAGGCAGTTAATTGGCACTAATCCCTTCCCGCCTGGTTTCAGCGGGTCCCAGTGCGGGGCGGGTACCCGCCGCCCCTGAAACTTACATGGGGCGGGGTTTTGGGCGGGATGGTGTCGGGACCCCCAAATTCGGGATATCCCCCCCCCCCCACATGCCTGAAACCCCGCCTGATGGCTGGGGAAAATCGGGGCCTTTGTGTCTGTTTTCATAAAGGAGAGGGGCAAAGCAGACATTGCAATCAGGGGGGAGGAGTGTGAAATATTAGATTAAATAAACATAGTGAGAGAGGAAGTATTAAGGGGTTTAGCAGCTTTAAAAGTGGATAAATCCCCAGGCCCGGATGAAATATATCCCAGGCTGTTAAGCGAAGCAAAAGAGGGAATAGCAGAGGCCCTGACCATCATTTTTCAATCCTCTCTAGCTTCAGGTGTGGTGCCGGAGGACTGGAGGACTGCTAATGTGGTACACTTGTTTAAAAAGGGAGAAAGGGATAGACTGAGTAATTACAGGCCAGTCAGCCTAACCTCAGTGGTGGGAAAATTATTGGAAAGAATTCTGAAGGACAGGATAAATCTTCATTTAGAAAGACATGGATTAATCAAGGATAGTCAGCATGGATTTGTTAAGGGAAGGTCGTGTCTGACAAACTTGATTGAATTTTTTGAGGAGGTAACAAGGAGGGTAGATGAGGGTAGTGCATTTGATGTAGTGTATATGGACTTTAGCAAGGCTTTTGATAAAGTTCCACATGGCAGACTGGTCACGAAGTTAAAAGCCCATGGGATCCAGGGCAAAGTGTCAAGTTGGATTCAAAACTGGCTTGGAGACAGGAAGCAGAGGGTAATGGTTGATAGGTGTTTTTGTGACTGGAAGGCTGTTCCCAGTGGGGTTCCGCAGGGCTCAGTCCTAGGTCCCTTGCTTTTTGTGGTTTATATCAATGATCTAGACTTGAATATAGGGGGTATGATTAAGAAGTTTGCAGATGATACTAAAATCAGCTGTGTGGTTGATACTGAAGAAGGACGCTGTAGACTGCAGGAAGATATCAATAAATTGGTCAGATGGGCAGAACAGTGGCAAATGGAATTCAATCCAGAGAAGTGTGAGGTAATGCATTTGGGGAGGGCTAACAAGGAAAGGGAATACACATTAAATGGTAGGACACTGAGTAGTGTAGAGGAACAAAGGGACCTTGGAGTGCATGTCCACAGATCCCTGAAGGTAGCAGGCCAGGTAGATAAGGTGGTTAAGAAGGCATATGGAATGCTTGCCTTTATTAGCCGTGGCATAGAATACAAGAGCAGGGGGGTTATGCTTCAACTGTATAAAACACTAGTTAGGCCTCAGCTAGAGTACTGCGTGCAGTTCTGGTCATCACATTACAGGAAAGATGTACAGAGGAGATTTACAAGGATGTTGCTGGGAGTAGAGAATCTTAGCTATGAGGAAAGACTGGATAGGCTGGGTCTGTTTTCCTTGGAACAGAGGAGGCTGAGGGGAGACCTTATTGAGGTGTATAAAATTATGAGGGGCCTAGATAAAGTGGATAGAAAGGACCTATTTCCCTTAGCAGAGGGGTCAAAAACCAGGGGGCACAGATTTAAAGTAATTGGTGTAAGGTTTAGAGGGGATTTGAAGGGAAATTTCTTCACCCAGAGGGTTGTGGGGGTCTGGAACTCACTGCCTGAAAGGGTGGTAGAGGCAGGAACCCTAACCACATTTAAAAAGTATTTAGATGTGCACTTGGGATGCTGTAACCTGCAGGGCTACGGACCAAGAGCTGGGAAGTGGGATTAGGCTGGATAGCTCTTTGTTGGCCGGCGCGGACACGATGGGCCGAAATGGTCTCCTTCCGTGCTGTAACTTTCCGTGAATCTATGATTCTTTGAGCTCCCTTTTAAAGGAGTCTGTTATCTCAGCCTCAACTATTCAGGCCAGGAGCAATGTAGCAAGTGTGCACCACTCTGTGGTTTCTGTGCCACCTGTCTCACTTGAGGTTTGTTCATTATGAAGCTGTGTCCGCTCGTTCTGCACTCACAATCTGATTCATCTAGCCTGCCTACGCCTGCGTCACCCTTACCGCTCAGCATTTTAAAGACTCGGATCATGTCCCTGCTCAACCTTCTTTTCTCCAATGCCGATGGGTTCAGGTTTGTGAGCTACAAGAGATCTCTTAACTTTGTGAGAAAAGGCATCTTTGTGTGTGTGTGCGCGCGCGCGCCTGTGTCTATGTGTGTGTCTATGTCCGTGCGTTAGGGTTGCCAACTCTGCTTGGGCCTATTCCTGGAGGTTTCATCATGTGACCGCCTCCCTCCAGCTGCCCCGCCCCCACACTCCTGCCATTGGTCGCCCGACATGTCTGACATAAGAAAACTACTAGGCACTTGGTCTAATCGTTAAACTAAGCTTTAATCAACTGTTTTACAACATGGAGGTCTAGTTGTGTCCTTCACTAGTTCCTGTTAAGACTGTCCTGCGCAAGCTGGGCCCATGCCCGAGTATTTATACTCTCCCTGGACAGCGCCACCCGCAGGCCGCTCAGTATTATTTCATAAGTCTTTCTTTCATGAATGACTGATTCATGTCAATGTCCACATCCTTCCCACGCCAACTGGAAAACGAACAGTTTCTTTGTTGCCCGATTGAATGGCTCTTGAATGTCAGTCAGCCTTTCATTCATGTCCAATAATTTTATAACTAGTAAACAGAAGGGTTCAAAGAAACATTTGCCGAGGTTACGGTGCCCAATCGGGTGAACTCCCCAAGGAAACTCCTGTCACTTGAATTTAGGCCGGTTCAGATTATTTTCAACTCGGTATGACAAATCCCTTTAAAAAGAGGTGCAGTGGCATAAAATATCTGAGAATATTTCTTGACCAAACTGAGGTCCTCAAACTGACTACAAATCTTTCATTGCCTTGTAGCATCATGTTGCTAAAATGATTTGAAGCACATTTGGTAGAGGCGAATTCTCCCTTTTATTATATAAGAATAAATTAAAAAAAGATTTTTGGCAGCCTTTCTTAACCTACCCTTAACATTTAAGGTTGAAAAAACACAGATCCAAGTTTAACATCTACTTTTAGTTTTCTGCCTATAAACTTTGTTTAACTACAGTAATTCTATCCGCCGTTTGTATATTCAGGTTCCTTGCGTGTTGAGTGTTTCTTGGACACAGTGAAGGTTCCTTTGGACAGGTTTGGATTTTTAAAATTTCCTGTGATTGTCTTCATATTTATAATTTTGAGGAATATAGCGGGGTGGTGGGTGGTGGGGGGAGGCGGCGGCAGGGGGAGAACTTTCCACTAATTGAACTGATAGGGAAATTGTCAATGTGGCTACAAGGTATATGTTTATGACAGAGAGTGGAAATTCTCCCTTGTTGTGAGTAATTAGGAAATACTAATTTTCTTTAATCCTTTGAGGGCAACGGCATCAACACTGTTGGAGTTCCCATATCTGGGGATGATAACCTCTGGTTACAACAGCAACGCTGTAAGCACACATGGGAGGATTCCCCCTGGTCAATATTTCCAACAATATTCTTTCGGAATGCGTTTACGATTGCACCAGAAATGCTGATCAAAAGTAAATCTTCAATAATAAAAACAGAAAATGCCAGCAACACCCAGCAGGTCAGGCAGCATCTGTGGAGAGCGAGAAACGAAGTTAACGTTTCAGCTCGCTGACCTTTCATCAGAACAGGAAGTAGTTTGAGATTTACCCGTCGGTGAGAAGAGCAAAAACGGGAAGAGAAGTGGCAATGAATTAGACTTGAAAACAAAGGGAATCTTCCCTCATTTGCTTCTGCAGTCAGTACATGTAGCAACCAGAGGAACGTATTGGCAATTGTATGAAGTGATTTCCTGCGAGCCAGAAATTATTTTCCCTGCCATTCTTTTCCTACTTTTTTTTAATGCTTTTCCTGTATCCACACACAAGTCAGAATGCACTGACTATAACAATTAAACGGCTAAGATATTTTCAATTACTAAATGACTAAGGAAATGCATGTTAAAGGAGCTCGGTATATAGAAAGGTAATTTTCAAACATTTCCAAACCACTTCATTGCTCTCCCATTCTATCTCTGCTGTCTTTTATTGTCTTTTCTTTGCTAATCGTTTTTCGCTACTTACATTTTCCTCTATTTCTCTTTGGTTCCCCTCATGTTTTCTCAGTCAATCTCCTTACACATTTCTTGAAGTTTCTCAGTGTCTCTCCTGCGTTTTCACCGTCCCTTCCCAATTTAAATTGGTACGAGCCCTGGAGTTGTCATTCACTTTGTACAGTACTCCAAGGAGAAATAAGGGAAATGATAATCGTGGCCAAAATTCTTGTGCAGTCTCTGCAGCTGTTTTGAATGTTGTCATGTTAGTTCTTTACGATTGACTAGAAGGTTGGCCAGAGTATAGTCTGCCCTGCTGGCCAAACCCCTTAAAGGCTAAGATGGCCCTGGCTGAACAAGCAACAGGAATCTTACAAGTGACCTGTAAGATGTGCGTTCCAGCAACAACACTATTTTAAAATTCTCCTCCATTTTTTCAAATCCCTCCATGGCTTCGGCCCTCCTTATCTCTCTGACCTCCTCCAGCCCTACAGCCCTCCAAGATCTCTGCGCTCCTCCAATTCTGGCCTTTTGCGCATCCCCGATTTTGTTCGCTCCACCATTGCCGGCCGTGCCTTCAGCTGCCGAGGCCCTAAGCTCTGGAATTCCCTGCCTAAACGTCTCCGCCTCGCTACCTCTCTTTCCTCTTTTAAGACGCTCCTTAAAACCTACCTCTTTGACCAAGCTTTTGGTCAGCTGCCCTAATTTATCCTTACATGGCTCGGTGTCAAATTTTGTTCTATGACACTCCTGTGAAGCGCCTTGGGACATTTTCCTAGGTTAAAAGCGCTATATAAATGCCAGTTACTGTTGTTGTTTTGACTGGTTAAACTCCTGCAATAGCCCTGAGCAGACCTGAGCATCTCTGGGGCTACTCTTCAACTTACCACCCGAGTGTTGTGGGTTGGGCACCTGTTATAGAAACCGCCTGATTTCCCTGTCCATTGAGTTCAATGTCTTGGCTCTGTCACCCTCTGTAACTAAGCTCTCTGCACTTAGGTAAATGAATATGTCCCAATGGGGAGAGAATGGGCTCGATTTTCCAAGCCCCGAGGAGGTGGGTTTGGAGGCGGGAGTGATGGGAGGCGGGTACCCGACCTGTGCTGGGAGCCGCCTCCCCGAGGCGGGAAGGGGATTAGTGCCAATTAACTGCCCGTTAACAGGTAGTTAACAGGCAGTTTTTTGCCTAATCCCTATTTTTAGCCCTGAAGTGTGGGCTGTCTGACGGCTCCGAACCACGCCAAGTTAGCGAGGTGGACCGTTGGTCTGCAGGGGTTGGAGGGGCCGAGATGTCCGTTGTGCAGGTGAGTGATGAGTGCCTGTGTGCAGAGGTAAGTGTGTGAGGTAAGTGTAAAGTGTTTTAATAAGTTTTACTTACCTTTACTTTCTGCTGCAGGCTTCCTCCATTCAGTTCTCAGGAGTCTCTCAGCTCACCGGCACAGAAAGCAGAATGGCCTCGAGCTGTCAAAAGCTGCAGCCTCTGCTTTCTGGTCTGGAGAGCTCTCTGAGTCTGAGTAGAAGGACTCAAGTTAGAAGATAGATTGTCAGTGTTTGACAGCTTCACGGAGCTGTCAATCACTGATTTTTCATCTGTCAAGAGCTCTTGACAGATGAAATGTCAATCGCTGACGTCACCAGTAACCAGGTGTCCATTAATTGGCCTGCTGAGCCCGCTGGGCGGGCTTAACAAGGTCAATCAAGGGAAAGTAGCATGGGTTGGCCACAAGTCGATGGAGGCGGGACTACAACCCAAAAAGTGGGAGTCCCGCCTCCAAAAGCTCCCCATTGACAAAATCGAGCCCAATGTGCGTGCTATATTTGGCAAACAGAAACCCTACAGGTGAGTCTCAATTTGTCAGTAGCTTGCATTGGAGATTCTTAAACATGGTGATGGATTTCCCTGTGTGGTACACATCCAACACCAAAAACATAAGTATTGTCCAACCGACTGTGTAACATATTTGGTTTGTTTCATACATGTGATGAAATATGCCATTCATCACTCATCTGTATTCTCTGTGTGATTGTGCCTGTGACTGTGGTTTAGTTTCAGTTTCATTTCCCTTACCTCAGTTCCGTTTCCTCACCTTGTATTGTATTGTGTGTAGGGCTCCGCCCATACCTGGCCCCTATGTAAGCAGGCTCAGCGTGCCTCACATCCAGTACTGCAGACCTCTGGATGGAAGACACCTCTCCACTGTGTGTTACCTTCTAAGTTAATAAAAGCCTTGTTTTGTTCCGCTAACATTGAGTCTCGGATTTATTGAGGCACATCAATACATTACAACAGTGACTTCACTTCAAAAAGTGCTTTGGGATGTCCTGAGGTTGTGAAACATGTTATATAAATGCAAGGTCTGTCTTTCTTTCTTTCCACGATGAGCGTATGTTATCTCAGATTGATTATACGCAATTGCTCATGTACAGCATTCAGGTCTGGTTATGCCATAGGAAACACGTTACATACAGGGAACAACCATTCCGCCCTTCTTCCTGTTTCTCCTTTAGGAATTATGGAATTGAGTGACAGATGGAAATATGCAAGCTGCTCGGACTGTGAATGTACCGTGCTCTACCTGGGGAATGGGTTCAGGGAGCAGAATTCCTCTGTTTGTTACTTGCAACAAAATCATAAATGCAGCTTCCCAGTTCCCCACCAGAGGACCTCTTCCTCCTCAGTTTGTAGGCAGGTGGGAATACGTTCTGCTCAGGCAAACTCTATTCAAAATGGCAGCCAGCCCGGGCTGGAATATTCGACGGCTCCTCCCTTTATTAGGAACCAATCAGCTCTGACATGCAAAGTCAAGGGGTCTCTTTAGCTGCCCCTCCCAGTGCCCTTATAATCCCACCATCTTGGTCTTCCTTGAGTTATACTTCCCAGTTGATCTAGCAGTGATCACCTGGTTTGCAGATCTTTCCATGTTATATCTCGCAATCTGTTCTTCGCTGTTTCTCTGAGTTAGTGAACCATCAGTGTCAATCTTTGATTTCTGTCCTACTCCATTTTCTTACTGCATTCTGCCCTCTCCTCTTCTTCAGCCATAATACATTTAATTATACTACTCTGTGCATCTCTTTATATCCTGACCATTTATCCAGTGTTCAGTGTTCTTCATTGCCATTGTCCCTCTAGCACTAATCACATAACAAGGGGTGACATGAATCAGTCATTCATGAAAGAAAGGGAGCAGCGAGGCAAGGAGCACGGTATAAAAACCGGCGCGAGCACCGAGGCCTGACCAGTTCCAGGGAGCAGCGAGGCGAGGAGCACGGTATAAAAACCAGCATGAGCACCGAGGCCCGACCAGTTCCAGGGAGCAGCAAGGCGAGGAGCACAGTATAAAAACCGGCGTGAGCACTGAGGCCCAACCAGTTCCAGGGAGCAACGAGGCAAGGAGCGCGGTATAAAAACCGGCGTGAGCACCGAGGCCCGACCAGTTCCAGGGAGCAGCGAGGCGAGGAGCGAGGTATAAAAACCGGTGTGAGCACCGAGGCCCGATCAGTTCCAGGGAGCAGCGAGGCGAGGAGCACGGTATAAAAACCGGCGCGAGCACCGAGGCCCGACCAGTTCCAGGGAGCAGCGAGGTGAGGAGCGCGGTATAAAAACCAGCGCGAGCACCGAGGCCCGACCAGTTCTAGGGAGCAGCGAGGTGAGGAGCGCAGTATAAAAACCGGCGCGAGCACCGAGACTTGCCAACTCAGCAGCGGGGAGAGAGGTAAAAAGTAATCAGTGTGTGATGTCACCAGGGAGCAGGTAAGTGATTGGTTGGTGAGTATTTCTCTATTTTTTAAACTTTAACTCTGTGGTTCATAGTTGCTAAGGTCTTTCTGGTGTAGCGGGGACTGTTGGTAAACCATACAAGCACCCTAGAGTTTATCTTTAATTGGTGGTAGTGAATTAATTTAAATTAATTAAAGGGTAAGTCATGTCAGGACAGCCCAGCCCCGTGTTATGCTCCTCTTGCTCTATGTGGGAATTCAGGGATGCTGCCTGTGTCCCTGACGACCATGTGTGCCAGAAATGCATCCAGCTGCAGCGACTAGCAGACCGCATTGCGGCGCTGGAGCTGCGGATGGATGGGCTTTGGAGCATTCATGATGCTGAGAGGGTCGTGGAAAACACGTTTACGGAGTTGGTCACACCGCAGGCAAGGGCTGCACAGGCAGAAGGGAAATGGGTGACCATCAGGCAGAGCAGTAGAGGCAGGCAGGTAGTGCAGGGGACCCCTGTGGCCATCCCCCTCTCAAACAGGTATACCAATTTGGATACTGTTGAGGGGGATGACTTACCAGAGGAAGGCAGCAGCAGCCAACTTCCTGGCACCAGGGGTGCTTCTGCTGCTCAGGGAGGAAAAAGAGTGGGAGAGCAATAGTGGTGGGGGATTCTATTGTAAGGGGAACAGATAGACGTTTCTGTGGCCGTAGACGTGACTCCAGGATGGTTTGTTGCCTCCCTGGTGCCAGGGTCAAGGATGTCACTGAACGGCTGCAGGGCATTCTGAAGGGGGAGGGTGAACAGTCAGAGGTCGTGGTTCACATTGGGACCAATGACATGGGTAGGAAGAGGGATGTGGTCCTGCAACAAGAATTTAGGGAGCTAGGTAGCAGATTAAAGAGCAGGACCTCAAAGGTTGTAATCTCTGGATTACTCCAGGTGCCACGTGCTAGTGAGTATAGGAATAGGAGGATAGCGCAGATGAATGCGTGGCTAAAGAGTTGGTGCAGGAGGGAGGGCTTTAGTTTCCTAGATCACTGGGCCTGCTTCTGGGGAAGGTGGGACTTGTACAAGTCGGATGGGTTGCACCTGAACCAGAGCGGGACAAATATCCTTGCGGGGAGGTTTGCTAGCACTGTTCGGGGGGGTTTAAACTAAAATGGCAGGGGGTTGGGAACCTGAGCAGGGAGACAGAGGAAAGGGAAACAGGGATAAAAGCAAAAGATAGGAAGGAGAAAAACAAAAGTGGCAGTCAGAGAAATCAATGGTTTAAATCAAACGTGGCCACAGTAAATAATAATTCTAATAGGTCTAAGAGCATTAAAAAAACAAGCCTGAAGGCTTTGTGTCTTAATGCGAGGAGCATTTGTAATAAGGTGGATGAATTGGCTGCGCAAATAGAGGTAAACGAATATGATTTGGTTGGGATTACGGAAACGTGGCTCAAGGATGGCCAAGACTAGGAACTCAACATCCAGGGGCATTCGATATTCAAGAAAGATAGGCAAAAAAGAAAGGGAGGTGGGGTAGCATTACTGGTTAAAGAAGGCATTAATACAATTGTAATGAAGGATATTAGCTCTGATGATGTGGAATTTGTATGGGTAGAATTGAGAAATACTAAGGGGAAAAAAACATTAGTGGGAGTGGTATATAGACCTCCAAACAGTAGGGCGGAGGTTGGGGATGGCATTAAAAGGGAAATTAAAGAAGCGTGCAATAAGGGCACAGCAGTCATCATGGGTGACTTTAATCTACATATAGATTGTGCCGACCAAATTAGTAACAATACTGTGGAGGAGGAATTCCTGGAGTGTTTACGGGATGGTTTCCTGGACCAATATGTCGAGGAACCAACCAGAGATCAGGCCATCTTAGACTGGGTATTATGTAACGAGAAAGGATTCATTAGCAATCTTGTTGTACGAGGTCCCTTGGGTCGGAGTGATCATAATATGATCGAATTCTTCATTAAGATGGAGAATGAAGTAGTTGACTCAGAGACTAGGGTCCTCAATTTAAATAAAGGATACTACGATGGTCTGAGGAGCGAGTTGGGTAGGATTGATTGGGGAATGGCACTCAAAGGGTTGACGGTGGATAGGAAATGGCAAACATTCAAAGACCGAATGGATGAGCTACAGAATTTGTTCATCCCAGTTTGGCATAAAAGTAAAACAAAAAAGGTGACTCAACCGTGGCTAACAAGGGAAATTAGGGATAGCATAAGATCCAAGGAGAGGACATATAAATTGGCCAGAAAAAGCAATAATCCTGAGGATTGGGAGCGGTTTAGGATTCAACAAAGGAGGACAAAGGGATTAATTAAGAAAGGGAAAATAGAATATGAGAGTAAGCTATCAGGGAACATAAAAACTGACTGTAAAAGCTTTTATAGATAGGTGAAGAGAAAAAGATTGGTGAAGTCAAGCGTAGGTCCCTTGCAGTCAGAATCAGGGGAATTTATAATGGGAAACAAAGAAATGGCAGACCAACTAAATACATACTTTGGATCTGTCTTCACAAAGGAGGACACAAATAACCTCCCAGAGATACCGGGGAACATAGGGTCTGCTGAAAGGGTGGAACTGAAAGAAATCAGTATGTGTAGGGATATGGTGTTAGGAAAATTGATGGGACTGAAGGCCAATAAATCCCCAGGGCCTGATAATCTACATCCCAGGGTACTTAAGGAAGTGGCCCTAGAAATAGTAGATGCATTGCTGGTCATCTTCCAGAACTCGATTGACTCTGGAACAGTACCCATGGATTGGAGGGTAGCTAATGTTACCCCACTCTTCAAAAAAGGTGGTAGAGAAAAAGCGGGGAATTATAGACTGGTAAGCCTGACATCGGTAGTGGGGAAAATGCTAGAGTCCATTATAAAAGATGTAATAGCAAAGCACTTGGAAAGCAGTGACAGGATCGGACAAAGTCAACATGGATTTACAAAAGGTAAATCATGCTTGACTAATCTACTGGAATTTTTTGAGGATGTAACTGGTAAAATAGATAAGGGAGAACCAGTGGATGTGGTGTATTTGGACTTTCAGAAGGCTTTCGATAAGGTCCCACATAAGAGATTAGCGTGCAAAATTAAGGCACATGGGATTGGGGGCAAGGTATTGACTTGGATAGAGAACTGGTTGGCGGACAGAAAGCAAAGAGTTGGAATAAACGGGTCGTTTTCCGAGTGGCAGGCAGTGACTAGTGGGGTACCGCAGGGATCGGTCCTAGGACCCCAGCTGTTCACAATATATATTAATGATCTGGACGAGGGAATTGGATGTAATATCTCCAAATTTGCAGACGACACAAAGCTAGGTGGGAGGGTAAGCTATGAGGAGGATGTCGTGAAACTCCAGTACGATTTGGACAGGTTGGGTGATTGGGCAGAAACATGGCAAATGCACTATAATGTGGATAAATGTGAGGTTATCCACTTTGGTGGCAAAAACAGGAAGGCAGATTATTATTTGAATGGCAATAGATTGGGAGAAGGGGAAGTGCAAAGAGACCTGGGTGTTATTGTGCACCAGTCGCTGAAGGTAAGCATGCAGGTGCAGCAGGCGGTTAAGAAGGCCAATGGTATGTTGGCCTTCGTAGCAAGAGGATTCGAGTACAGGAACAAGGATGTCTTGCTACAGTTGTACAGGGCCTTGGTGAGACCGCACCTTGAGTATTGTGTGCAGTTTTGGTCACCTTACCTGAGGAAGGACGTTCTTGCCACGGAAGGAGTGCAGCGAAGATTCACCAGGCTGATACCTGGGATGGCAGGAATGACGTATGAGGAGAGATTGTGTCGATTGGGCTTATACTCACTGGAGTTTAGAAGATTGAGAGGGGATCTCATCGAAACCTATAAAATTCTGTCAGGCCTGGACAGACAAGATGCAGGAAGGATGTTTCTGATGGCCGGGGAGTCCAGAACCAGGGTTCACAGTCTAAGGATAAGGGGTAAGCCATTTAGGACAGAGATGAGGAGGAATTTCTTCACCCAGAGAGTGGTGAACCTGTGGAATTCTCTGCCACAGAGGGCGGTGGAGGCCAGTTCATTAAATATATTCAAGAAAGAGTTGGATATATTTCTTAAGGCTAAAGGGATCAAGGGATATGGGGAGAAGGCAGGGACAGGGTACTGAATTTGGATGATCAGCCATGATCTCATTGAATGACGGAGCGGGCTCAAAGGGCCGAATGGCCTACTCCTGCTCCTATCTTCTATGTTTCTATGTTTAATACTGAGCAGCCTGCAGGTGGCGCTGTCCAGGGAGAGTATAAATTCTCGGGCATGGGCCCAGCTTGCGCAGGACATTCTTAACAGGAACTAGTGAAGGACACAACTTGACCTCCATGTTGTAAAACAGTTGATTAAAGCTTTGTTTAACGCTTAGACCAAGTGCCCAGTAGTTTTCATAGGTCAAGGGGTGTTATCTGTTTTTGCTACTAATGTGGGTGACATCTGATCCTGCTCATAAACTGTCACGGAGAAGTTAAAATATCTTACAAACAAACTGGAAGAATTGCTCCTACAGCCACCATAAATTGTTCCTTTAATGTTTATTTTAAATCACAACTTTCAAATCCTCTCAGTTAGTCCATTGTTAAGTTTTCATTAGAGACACTAACAGATGCCGGTCTTTGATCTGGTTGTGAAGGATGTGCTATATAGCACAATAAGATCCTTTTGTAACTTTATAAGTTTGCTTTTAGTTGATATTCACTAAGTCGTCAATGCTTTTTTTTATATTCGTTCATGGGATGTGGGTGTCGCTGCGCAAGTCCAGCATTTATTGCCCATCCCTAATTGCCCTTGAGAAGGTGGTGGTGAGCCGCCTTCTTGAACCGCTGCAGTCCGTGTGGTGAAGGTACTCCCACAGTGCTGTTAGGGAGGGAGTTCTAGGATTTTGACCCAGTGACGATGAAGGAACGGCGATATACTTCTAAGTCAGGTTGAGTGTGTGCGAAAGTCAGAGGTGAAATGATCTAAGATAATTAATGTTTGTCAATTTTAATGACTGTGTACAATAAAATATTTAAAAAATGTCTTTGATGCTTAGATACATCATGTATCATGCAAAGTGATTAGCTTCAGTATACTAGTGAGGTACTTAATATATGTACTTAAATAACTGAAATAAAAGAATTGGTCCAGGGGTACATCAGTACAATACATCGCCCAAAATTCAGAACATGGCAGGTATAATACAGACTGTCACTCCTTAAAGAATATGGGATTCATGCAATGTAAGGCTATCCAAAACTGGGAGCATCCTTCGGAGAATGGCTGCCCCAAATATCTGGGGAGAAACTGTTACAAAACAATTAAGTGCATTACTTTTCGAGGTGTAGCAGAGGTATTGTCATTGCGCTTTAGTTGCAAAGTGTAATATTGGGTTGGCTGGCTCCTTGAATATATAGCGTCTGGTGTTATCAACAGTCTTGGGCTCACTGGTACCATGCACACCGATTAGTTCATCATAGAGAACATTCCTTACAACAAACCCAAACACTGTTGGTGAAGACCGACCACATATAAACTTCAGAAAGCTCCCGATAGCTCTTTACAATATGAAGAATTATTTTGCTTTACTTCAACTGCGCATGGACGGAGCAGCCACATTAATTAATTTCCAATAATTCAGTGCGACACATTTTTGTCTTGACCCACAGAGTCATCATCAAATAACATCTTCCAGTGACTGTTCTTGGTGGCTTAGAAAGAGGTACTTAATATAGGCGTTTAGTAGTTGGTTAATAGGAAGTTTGCATGTAACCGATGGAATGATATAGTTTTCCTACGCAATGTCAAGAGCTCTTCCCAAATACTATCCAAGGCTGTAAAATGCTTGTGTCATGGTAGACTTCCCTTTATGAGTACCGATGGCAATATCTGTCCATGTCTCGCAGCATCAAGTCTTCCTTTGGCTGCCAGAGCCTGACGAAGCTGTTGTGTTCCAGTAGGATTCGGTTCAGCGTCTGCTCAAAGTTCACGTGGCGTCTTGCCATCATGATGTACTCTCGCTTCTCTAGAATGTACGGACAGTCACACGTGTTTGGCACCCAGATGTATTCCCTGTGTACTATGGGGTATTGGTTCTTATACGTTTGCTTGATTTGTACATCGTATCGAGTCTCCGACCCCACAATTTTCTTTCCGAGGATTTTTCCACGGAAAACTGGTGAGAAAGGAAAGAAGAAACACTTACGGAACAAAGCAGGAGTAGGTTTTTTTTCCCCTGGCAATTTACTTCCTCCCATATTCCCTTCCTCAAGTCTCCCAGGACCACACCTTCCTTTAGAAACATAGAAGATAGGAGCAGGAGTAGGCCATTCGGCCCCTTGAGCCTGCTCCACCATTCAATGAGATCATGGCTGATCATCCAAATTCAGTACCCTGTCCCTGCTTTCTCCCCATATCCCTTGATCCCTTTAGCCTTAAGAAATATATCCAACTCCTTCTTGAATATATTTAATGCCTTCTGTGGTAGAGAATTCCACAGGTTCACCACTCTCTGGATGAAGAAATTCCTCCTCATCTCAGTCCTAAATGGCTTACCCCTTTCCTTAGACTGTGACCTCTGGTTCTGGATTCCCCTGCCATCGGGAACATCCTTCCTGCATCTAGTCTGTCTAGTCCTGTTAGAATTTTATAAGTTTCAATGAGATCCCCTCTCATTCTTCTAAACTCTAGCGAATATAAGCCTAATCGACCCAATCTCTCTTCATACGTCATTCCTGCCATCCCAGGTATCAGTCTGGTGAATCTTCGCTGCACTCCCTCCATGGCAAGAACATCCTTCCTCAGATAAGGTGACCAAAACTGCACACAATACTCAAGGTGTGGTCTCACCAAGGCCCTGTACAACTGCAGCAAGACATCCTTGCTCCTGTACTCGAATCCTCTTGCTATGAAGGCCAACATACCATTTGCCTTCTTAACCGCCTGCTGCACCTGCATGCTTACCTTCAGCGACTGGTGCACAAGGACACCCAGGTCTCTTTGCACTTCCCCTTTTCCCAATCTATTGCCATTCAGATAATAATCTGCCTTCCTGTTTTTGCCACCAAAGTGGATAACCTAGCATTTATCCACATTATACTGCAGCTGCCATGCATCTGCCCAATCACCCAACCTGTCCAAATCATACTGGAGTTTCACGACATCCTCCTCACAGCACACACGCCCACCCAGCTTTGTGTCGTCTGCAAACTTGGAGATATTACATCTAGTTCCCTCGTCTAGATCATTAATATATATTGTGAATAGCTGGGGTCCTAGCACCAATCCCTGCAGTACCCCACTAGTCACTGCCTGCCACTCGGAGAAAGACCCGTTTATTCCAACTCTTTGCTTCCTGTCTGCCAACCAGTTCTCAATCCAAATCAGTACCTTACCCCCAATCCCATGTGCTTTAACTTTGCACGCTAATCTCTTATGCGGGACCTTATCGAAAGCCTTCTGAAAGTCCAAATACACCACATCCACTTGTTCTCCCTTATCTATTCCCTTATCTTTGCCAGCAGAACAGTTTGTTACCAGACATCTGCTTAACTCAGTTGGTAGCATTCTCGCCTTTGAAGCCATGGGTTCACCCTGGCACTCTGGTGCATTGTCGGAGGTGCCACCTTTTGGATGAGACATCCAATTGAGTTTAAGGAGATGTTAAAGATCCCATGGCATTGTTCAAAGAAGAGCAGGAAGTTCTCCTGGTGTTCTGGACAACATTCCTCCCTCAACCAACACATTCATTCATTTATTTATGTTTGTGAGACTTTGCCATGCTCAGATTGGTTGCTGTGCTTGCCTACCTAAAAACAGTGACTATACTTCAAACAATAATTCATTGGTCATGAAGCACTTTGGGATGCTTGGGGGTTTGGAGCTATGTAAATGCAAGTTCTTTCTTTCTTATGCAAAGCTGTTGCATTCTGAGAAATAGGAGGACCATTAAAAGGACCAGTGACTGATCTACCAGTTTTCCTTCCCTTCTCTGTTGGAATTGCCTGGCCATTGCCTAATGTCGGTAGCATGGGTTAGTTTGGGTGGATAGAATTAATCCTGTACACTCCAAAAGTTCCTGTACACTCCATAATTACTGCAAATGCCTTTTTGCTGCCTTAACTAGTATGAAGATGCTCAAACTTTCTTTGTAGCTGGGTCAACTCCACGAGCCCCATTGTGTGGTCCCATTATCACCACTGCTCTTGGAGTGGCAGGATGTCAGGGCCGAGAGCAGAGCTCAATAGCGGTGGTTACGCAAACAGCTCGTTACTTAGAGTCTAGAAGCAAGGGTCACAGTCTCAGAATAAGGGGTCGGCCATTTAGGACTGAGATGAGGAGAAATTTCTTCACTCAAAGGGTTGTGATTCTTTTGAATTCTCTACCCCAGAGAGCTGTGGGGGCTCAATCGTTGAGTATATTCAAGACAGAGATCGATAGAGTTTTGGATACTAAGGGAAATCAAGGGATGGGGGATATTGCGGGAAGGTGGAATTGAGATAGAAGATCAGCCATGATCTTATTGAATGGCGGAGCAGACTCAAGGGGCCGTATGGCCTACTCCTGCTCCTGCTTTTTATGTTCTTACTTATTTCCACTTTGTAATGGTAAATGTCTTTACAATGGATGGCACTGTAATGAGATCCATACATAATAAAAGGTAGGTGAATGTCAGCTGAGTATTTAACCATGGAGGGCATCACATCCCAACCTGGCTGACTGCTAACCCCACGTCCAACATGCACACTCACAGGTTGCACTGAATAGTGATCAAGTGGTTGGTTTTCTTCCCCTAACTAGCTCAAGGGCACTGAGGCTAATTGCAGGAACCCTACTGTCACCCTTGCCGAGGTTAGCACGAGGCGGGGGTTGATCCCAGGACTTTCTTTGTCTGTGTGGCCTTTGGGCACACTGGGCAATGTTTGTGGGAGCTTTTATTTTTGCTTTTCTCTTAGTTCCGCTGACGCAGAAAGGTAAATTCAGTGATCCACGCATTCCGGTGGGGAGCCCCATTGCAAGGGAGCACATGGCACAGATAAGGCTAAAACACTGTGGTGCCAGTTCTGTAACCGGTGCTCCCTTTGAGCGTGGCCTCATGCTGAGATCAGTGAATTCACTCTCGACAGCTGACCTTTTCTACAAAAAACAGACATTAGACAATTTGCAGCACACTGATGTAGTTGCAAATTAGAACCAGTCCTCATAACGGGTCCAAAAAATAAATTTATGTATCTTGCAATTAGTTCCTAAGTAATGGTTTTATGTTTTATTGATGTCTTACCAAAGTCTTTCTGGCAGTACTGTTGGATCCTCTGAGATTTTCCTTTTGACTTCTTACACTTTCTACAGTAACCTAGATCAGAGATAGACAGCAATTACTTACAGGCAGCAGGCCAGTTTATCTCAGTGCTGTTCCACATGCCAGTTAATGCATACCATCTATTAAAAGGAGCTTTTTGCTCAGGCACCAAGTAATTAAACCGCTCCCTGCTGAAAGGAGGAGGGCAGCTTTATTAGACTGTCAGAGAAGGGATGTTGTTTGTGCTTGTTCCGCTTTCCTCGACTCCACTTTGGAGAAAAAGGAAGATTTATATCCAGTGACAAAAATAAAGAATCCCCCGAACCCTCCACTGGGTCAGCGCCACTGAATCCTCTCAGTGGGAGGGGTTGCTTGGGAAAGGAGTTGCTTGAGATGAACAACCACGGGATGTGTTTCTCCATTCCCTCTCCTGTGCGCTGGTAATCTCTCGACCTTGTTTTTGACCCAACCGGTTTGGGGAACGCACCCTTTCCCTTTCATCCTCCCTCTTCCCCTTTTTTTCCCTCTTTCCTTCTCCCCCAGTTTTTCCATGTAGGCGTTGTGGAGATCACAATTTCGAAGAAGAGCAGGGGGGGAGTTATCCCCAGTGTCTTGGGCCAATAGTTATCCCTCAATCAAGATCACTAATAAAAAAAACCCAGATTATCTGGTCATTTTATCACATTGCTGTTTGTGGGAGCTTGCTGTGTGCAATTGGCTGTCGTGTTTCCTACATTACAACCGTGACTATACCTCAAAAGTACTTAATTGACTGTAAAGCATTTTGGGATGTCCTGAGGTTGTGAAAGGCGCTATATAAATTCAAGTCTTTCTTTTTTAATGTTTGGCGAGGCGGCAAGTCGCCCCAGGAGAGCATTGGGCTGGGAGTGAGAGAGAGAGAGACACACAGCAGGGAGGTGACAGGAGGTTTAATGTTCATTATTTCTTTCGAGATGTTAACAGTTCAGCAGCTGACGGGAAGCTCACTCACTGGGATACCGATCTGCCAATGCTGTCAAAGAGGACAGACTAAGGAATGTGTTTTGACTGTTGGAAGAATTTTGTGTAGACATGTTACTGCTGGTGAGATTTTATCAGGTTAGACTGTACCATTAACACATGTACTGCAAGGATTTCTAATGGCACATAGAGTGCTTTGGTTCCAAGTCGGGAATAATACTGCCTTGGTCGTGGAAAACCAGTGCTGTTGTTACATGCGTTGTTTTTCTCTTTACTGAACACAAAACATGGACCCTGTGCTCAATGGCATTTGTGGTCTTTTCACCCTTAACATAAAAGCAACTCAGGGCCATGCTTTGGGAGAGGGGAGAAAACAAAATGGCTGTTTCAGCACTGGGCAGGAGAGTGTGTGGCCGCTATTTGTAGTGAAACTGTAAATAAAGAGCTTGTTTATGATTTGGCTACAAATAGCAAACAAGAGGCTCTGTGCCTGGCTATTCCTCTCAACGTTTAAGCAGCTCTGCAAACAAAAACAGTTGTACCATTAAAGGCATCTCAAGTCTATTTAATGAATAACGAAGTACTTATTCGGTCACTGAAAATCCACTTTGTAGAGCTGACTGACATATTTTAGTGGATTGAAATCACACTATCCCATATTAGGAACACACGTGTTAAACGCGATCATAGTAACACGAGCAGGCTATTCGGTCCTTCAAGATTGCACTGTCATTGGTCATGGCAGCTCTTTACCTTTTCAATCCCAATTCATGTCCTTTCTTTGGTAGTGCGGTTCCTTGACTCTGCAGTCCCAACGGGGAGCAGTACCCACAAGGGGGGCATGGATTAGGGACAAAACTAAAACACTGCGGCCCTGATTCTCTAATATTAATATACCCTTACTTCCCAAATAGCAATCAATCTCGCTTTTTAAATACCGCCACTGATTATGGCCTTCTGGAGCAGTGCATTTCACATTCTGACATTCATGTTGTGTGAAGAAATGCTTTCTGGATCGACTTCTTCCTGGTTTCATTCAAATTGTTAAATTATGCCCCGCCCACTCCCCCAACCTCACCCCCCGCCATTTTAGATTCCCTTATTGGAGGGAAGAGACTTCCCCCGAGTTTGTGTGAAATTCCTCTCTCAGTTATTTTAACTAACGTGTTTAAAAGGAAAATGTTAATGTGTTTGTAATTAATATCACACAATGTGATTCAACCCATGAGGCTTTCTAACCTGTTACTTGAAGAAATATGTTCTCCCAAATCTAGAAAGAGGATGAGGCACTATTTATGAAGACATGTGAAAAAACATCAACAGCGAAGCGATTTTCTGAATTTTCACTACTAGTGTGTTTTTTATTGCCAGAGATTGTTGATCATTAAAGCTTGACTCTAAGTGGATTCATTAGGACTGTGGGTGAAGTAAAGGAAGGGAAGGGAAGGGTTGTGGTCCAGATATCATTACTGCATTCAATAGGAGGTGAGGAGTGACAGGATCAATGCACATTGAAGCTGGTTTGCGATACCACAGACTGGTCCAATGCAGATCAGTTGGGATTTCCTTTCTAGCTCGGCTTCATCAGCGTCAGCACACGTCAATCTACCTGGGAGAGCGGAACATGTCATAGATTTTAACACCAGTGTTTCATCCTTACATGATAGGAGGTGGCGTTAACAAGGAAACTCAGGTGAGATTCAGCCTCCTCAGATGGCTCCGCTGTAGAATCATAGAATCATAGAAAGTTACATGCACGGATGGAGGCCATTTCAGCCCATTGTGTCCGCGCCGGCCAACAAAGAGCTGTCCAGCCTAATCCCACGTCCCAGCTCTTGGTCCGTAGCCCTGCAGGTTACAACATCCCAAGTGCACATCCAAGTACTTTTGATTAAATGTGGTTAGGGTTCCTGCATCTGCCACCCTTTTGAGGCAGTGAGTTCCAGACCCCCACAACCCTCTGGGTGAAGAAATTTCCCCTCAAATCCCCTCTAAACCTGCCACCAATTACTTTAAACCTGTGCCCCCTGGTTTTTGACTCCTCTGCTAAGGGAAATAGGTCTGTTCTATCCACTTTATCTATGCCGCTCATAATTTTATACACCTCAATAAGGTCTCCCCTCAGCCTCCTCTGTTCCAAGGAAAACAGACCCAGCCTATCCAGTCTTTCCTCATAGCTAAGATTCTCTACTCCCAGCAACATCCTTGTAAATCTCCTCTGTACCCTCTCTAGTGCAATCACATCTTCCCTGTAATGTGGTGACCAGAACTGCACGCAGTACTCTAGCTGAGGCCTAACTAGTGTTTTATACAGTTGAAGCATAAATCCCCATCTCTTGTATTCTATGCCATGGCTAACAAAGGAAACTTGTTGTGCATTTGAGGGCAGGACTCAAATATCAGCCAGTACCAGAACTCAAACCAACACAGGGGTTTCTCCCTTGTTTGTTTAATGGGAAAAGGCACCACTTGGTGTGGTACAGTCATACGGGCTGGGAAGGTCCCATGGTCTGTGCTGAGTTAGCTGATCGCAGCTACAGGAACAGTAAGCCATCTATCATTGGTCGCATTGCCCTGGGCTAGAAAAGGGGGCAAATCCGCCAGTAACCCATGCTGGGAAGTACACGCTTACAGACTTTGAGGTGAGGATAAGATCAAGCTTGACTGTGATGCCCCCTGAGATCAATAGCCCACCGACACTCAGGGAGCCGATTTTTGGCCTGATTTGGGATGCTAGCGGGACGGTAGAAGTTGGGAAATCTGGTAGAATTCCATTCTGCCAGATTCCCACTGGTTAAAGCAGACGGGAGCTTCATTAGTGTATGCAAAAGGGGGCAAGGAAGGGCGCTGTGGCATTTTCTGGCCCGTGGGCGTGGTGGATGCTGAGTCCCCACATGCAGTGAAACCAGGTGGGAAGTAGGTCTCAGGGGGACCTGCAGGCGAGCGGGCCTTAAAAGGCAAAACCTTATTCCTAAATAGCAACAGAAATAATCCCTTTAATTTAACAAAGTTTGCAAGCAGTGAAATATTTCTGCTCATCAGATATAACCACCATTTCTAATCTGCAGCAACACAAAAACAATGGTATTAGAAAACCTTATTCCTCAGCGTCCTAATACTCTCCACTTGCCTGGACGAGGGCCGCTCCAAAAACACTCAAGAAGCTCAACAAAGCAGCCCACTTGATTGGCACCCCATCCATCACCTTAAACATTCACTCAAGATCAGCCATGATCTTATTGAATGGCGGAGCAGGCTCGAAGGGCCAAATGGCCAACTCCTGCTCCTATTTCTTAGGTTATGTACTCCCTCCACCACCGGCGTACCGTGGCTGCGGTGTGTACCATCTACAAGTTGCAATGCAGCAACTCGCCAAAGCTTTTTCGGCAGTACCTCCCAAACCCCCGACCTCTTCCACCTAGAAGGACAAGGGCAGCAGGCGCATGGGAACACTGCCACCTCCAAGTTCCCCTCCGAGTTACACACCATCCTGACTTGGAAATATATCGGCCGTTCCTTCATCGTCGCTGGGTCAAAATCCTGGAACTCCCTCCCTAACAGCACTTTGGGAGCACCTTCACCACACGGACTGCGGCGGTTCAAGAAGGCAGCTCACCACCACCTTCTCAAGGGCAATTAGGGATGGGCAATAAATGCTGGCCTTACCAGCGACGCCCAGATCCCATGAACGAATTTAAAAAAAATTGCATTGCCATAGCAACATGTGGGACAGCAAGTGGGGGTGAAAGTCAACTTTGACGGGGGGGCGCCAAAATGAACGGTAATGGGTTGGCCGCCCATTATACATCCCGTCTGCTTTTCCTGTCCGTTGACTTCAATGGAAATTGGGTGGGGTGTATAACGGGTGGACAATCTGCTGCTGCCCATTTTCTGCCCTGTTGAAGTTGAACTTCGGCCTCCTGTCACTGTAACTGTTGGAGAGAAGCCTCAATAACACAGTCAATACAAAAGGAAAATACTGCAGATGCTAGAAATCTGAAATAAAACAGAAAATGCTGGAGATACTCAGCAGGTCAGGGCAGCATCTGTGAAGAGAGAAACAGAGTTAACGTTTCAGGTCGATGACCTTTCGTCAGACGAAAGGTCATCGACCTGAAACGTTAACATAGAAACATAGAAGATAGGAGCAGGAGTAGGCCATTCGGCCCCTCGAGCCTGTTCCGCCATTTAATGAGATCATGGCTGATCATTCAAATTCAATACCCTGTCCCTGCTTTCTCCCTATATCCCTTGATCCCTTTAGCCTTAAGAAATATATCTAACTCCTTCTTGAATATATTTAATAAGTTGGCCTCAACTGCCTTCTGTGGTAGAGAATTCCACAGGTTCACCACTCTCTGGATGAAGAAATTCCTCCTCATCTCAGTCCTAAATGGCTTACCCCTTATCCTTAGACTGTGACCCCTGGTCTGGAATCCTCTGCCATTGGGAACATCCTTCCTGCATCTAGTCTGTCTAGTCCTGTTAGAATTTTATAAGTTTCAATGAGATCCCCTCTCATTCTTCTAAACTCTAGCGAATATAAGCCTAATCGACCCAATCTCTCTTCATACGTCATTCCTGCCATCCCAGGTATCAGTCTGGTGAATCTTCGCTGCACTCCCTCCATGGCAAGAACATCCTTCCTCAGATAAGGCGACCAAAACTGCACACAATACTCAAGATGTGGTCTTACCAAGGCCCTGTACAACTGCAGCAAGACATCCTTGCTCCTGTACTCGAATCCTCTCGCTATGAAGGCCAACATACCATTTGCCTTCTTAACTGCCTGCTGCACCTGCATGCTTACCTTCAGCGACTGGTGCACAAGGACACCCAGGTCTCGTTGCACTTCCCCTTTTCCCAATCTATTGCCATTCAGATAATAATCTGCCTTCCTGTTTTTGCCACCAAAGTGGATAACCTCACATTTATCCACATTATACTGCATCTGCCATGCATCTGCCCACTCACCCAACCTGTCCAAATCGTACTGGAGTTTCTCGGCATCCTCCTCACAGCACACACGCCCACCCAGCTTTGTGTCATCTGCAAACTTGGAGATATTACATCTAGTTCCCTCGTCTAGATCATTAATATATATTGTGAATAGCTGGGGTCCTAGCACCGATCCCTGCGGTACCCCACTAGTCACTGCCTGCCACTCGGAAAAAGACCCGTTTATTCCAACTCTTTGCTTCCTGTCTGCCAACCAGTTCTCAATCCAAGTCAGTACCTTACCCCCAATCCCATGTGCTTTATCTTTGCAAGCCAATCTCTTATGCGGGACCTTATCGCAAGCCTTCTGAAAGTCCAAATACACCACATCCACTGGTTCTCCCTTATCTATTCTACCAGTTACATCCTCAAAAAATTCCAGTAGATTAGTCAAGCATGATTTACCTTTTGTAAATCCATGTTGACTTTGTCCGATCCTGTCACTGTTTTCCAAGTGCTCTGCTATTACATCTTTTATAATGGACTCTAGCATTTTCCCCACTACCGATGTGAGGCTTACCGGTCTATCATTCCCCATTTTCTCTCTACCACCTTTTTTAAATAGTGGGGTTACATTAGCTACCCGCCAATCCATGGGAACTATTCCAGAGTCTATAGAATTTTGGAAGATGACCAGCAATGCATCTACTATTTCTAGGGCCACTTCCTTAAGTACCCTAGGATGTAGATTATCAGGTCCTGGGGATTTATCGGCCTTCAATCCCGTCAATTTCCCTAGCACCATTTCCCTACAAATACTGATTTCATTCAATTCCTCCTTCTCATTAGACACTATGTTCCCCAACATCTCTGGAAGGTTATTTGTGTCCTCCTTTGTGAAGACAGAACCAAAGTATATATTTAATTGGTCTGCCATTTCTTTGTTCCCCATTATAAATTCCCTTGATTCTGTCTGCAAGGGACCTACGCTTGACTTCACCAATCTTTTTCTCTTCACATATCTATGGAAGCTTTTACAGTCAGTTTTTATGTTCCCTGCAAGCTTACTCTCATATTCTATTTCCCCCCTCTTAAATAATCCCTTTGTCCTCCTTTGCTGCATCCTAAACTGCTCCCAATCCTCAGGTTTGCTGCTTTTTCTGGCCAATTTATATGTCCTCTCCTTGGATCTTATGCTATCCCTAATTTCCCTTGTTAGCCACGATTGAGTCACCTTTTTTGTTTTATTTTTTAACTCTGTTTCTCTCTTCACAGATGCTGCCTGACCTGCTGAGCATCTCCAGCATTTTCTGTTTTTATTTCAGTAACAGTGTTATTCCCAGCAACAGCTGCTTTTTGCGTTGAAACAAACCCAAAATGAACAAACCGTTCCACTCTCCACCCCCCTGGAAAAGTTATAAAATGTAATCTGTGCTTGGGGTTTAGAAGTTTTTTGGCGTATGTGCTTACCTGCATAAAAGCAGGTCAGGTTCCTAAATATAAGATAGTCACTAATAAATCCAATAAGGATTGCATTGCGACTGCTCTTCAAGATAGTAGTTCATTGGCTGTGAAGTGCTTTGGGACATCCCAATATTTTGATAAGGTAAGATATAAATGGAAGTTCTTGCTATCCGTTTACTGTTGCATCATGTGAACCTACCTCCATCGATAGTTTGTTACCCTGTACCATTTAATCAGGCCCAAGGGACCTAATGTGTAGAGATCTTAGAATACGTGCTGTACCTTCCCGCATTATATACAAAACATACGTAAATGCTGGACAGGAAAAGCCCAGCTAGTCCGATGAGCTTTCTCACATAGTCACGATGCCTTCCGCATCATTATTCCCAACATCCACCCACGCCCCCACCCCCCCCCCCACCTATCTACCGACAGCCGTGACATTTCCTGGGAGAGGCAAATAAACAGATTTTTTTTAAACCACAAGGCCGATCTAGTGGGCCTGGCCCTTGCAGTGCCTTTGACGCTTGTACTCACTGGGTTGATGGTGTGTGGGCTGGATGGTGTCTCTCGGTAATATATTTTGAAAACGATTATCTTGATGGGGACGCACTGGTGGTCGCCATGTAGGGTGAATCCAACCTGAAGAGAAAGGAGGGGTGGGGAATAAATTGAATCTATGTTTTGGTCAGAAACACAAGAGCCGTAAGACCTTGCCTCAATCCAATGAGTCAGTAAGGAATGCCTATGGTGAAGACAGTTCCTCCACCCCTCCTACCTGTGCTAGTCTCCCCAACTCTGTCATTGCCTGGATCTTTCCTTCATGAGCAGAGAAGGTGAAATACAGAATTGTCTCATCACTTCCTGAATCAGGGGTTGTTGGAGCACGTATTAGGCCGTGGGACAGCCCTGGACTTGCTCTTTGAACCCTAGCACAACTCTCTGGGTCTTTCTTGTGCCCTTAGTGACTTCCAGAGTATTTGCTCACACCTGACTTTAATACAGTTGGTTGTGGCTGGTCCCTGTTATGAAGCGTATTTTATTAAAAATCTTCCGGTTTCCACCCCCAGTCCAATTTCCCCTCTAATCCCGTTTCATCTGAAGGCTAGTATATTTCATAGAATTTACAGCACAGAAACAGGCCATTCGGCCCAACTGATCTATGCCGGTGTTTATGCTGCATACGAGCCTCCTCCCACCCTGCTTCATCTAATTCTATCAGCATAAGATTCTCTTTCTTTCTCCCTCAAGTACTTATCTAGCTTCCTCTTAAAGGCATCTGTGCTACTCACCTTAGCTACCCCTTGTGGTAGCAAGTTCCACATTCTAAGCACTCTCTGGATAAAGAAATGTCTGCTGAATTCCTTATTGGATTTATTAGTGACTATCTCATAGTTATGACCCCATTATATATACCGTGGCTGCAGTGTGTACCATCTACAAGATGCACTGCAGCAACTCGCCAAGGCTTCTTCAGCAGCACCTCCCAAACCCACGACCTCTTCCACCTAGAAGGACAAGGGCAGCAGACGCATGGGAACACCACCACCTCCAAGTTCTCCTCCAAGTCGCACACCATCCTGACTTGGAAGTACCTGTATATCGCTGATCCTTCATCGTCGCTGGGTCAAAATCCTGGAACTCCCTCCCTAATAGCACTGTGGGAGCACCTTCACCACATGGACTGCAGTGGTTCAAGAAGGAGGCTCACTACCACCTTCTCAAGGGCAATTAGGGATGGGCAATGGCCTTGCCAGCGACGCCCACAGCCCATAAACGAATTAAAAAAAATATAGAAAGGAATGCAAAAACAGTCTTCTGCAAAAACAGAGAGCAATTCAGGTTATAAGGAGATCCAAAAACCTCACCGATTAATTTTATTTCAACACTACCATTCCAATAAAAAGAGTTTCTGCAACATTACAGGGTATATTCACTGACCATGTGTTCTCAGTGGGAAACAGTGCTTGAAGGAGGCTCAGGTTGAAGGTGGGGCTACAACATTGTACGGCCGATTCTCTGAGCTGCACTGCCCGTGAGTGTGACTCTCCGCTGGGTGTACAGGAGTTCTGAATTTACCATAATGTGCAAAGTGCTTAAAGGTGACAATGAATGTATAAGTGCTCCCTGTCTTCATTCAGTTCTCTTGTTTATGTACCTTCTCTACAATTTCTTGTGTTCAGTGAGAATGCTCAGAGTCAGTTGTATTTTATTATTTCAAAATATGTTATCTTTTTTCCGTATATATTTTCTCTCTCACCCCCACCTTTCCCCCCCGCACCCCCCCCCACCTTTGAAGGTGCTGACACTTGCTGGAATACAGCTCCACAGGTGCCCTCCACCCTTCCCAAGTGACCATTCTTTATGTGTGAGCCCAGGTAGAGGGTGTCAGTAGACTATTCGACCATGGAGAGCACCGCACCCGTGCCAGGCCTCACCTCATGTCAGTTTCCAGCAGGCGTTACTAGACCGCGACCAGGAGGTAAAACCATGGCTGATTTAACCCATTCTACTACAAGGGAAACCTTAAAACCAGCTTAGTGCCCCATTGTTGCCCTGGCTGGGATCAGCTTAGTCAACCCAGACTGGGAACCATTCTAATCTATATGGTCCTGCAGGACATCAAACAGTGCATATGCTCACTGATGACAGGTTATGACATAACCATTTGTGATTATATTCAAACTGTACAATGGACTCGAGGTTAACAATTCCTCATTCAGCAAGCGTGCACCCGTGTGGTGAGGGAAGAGGCCAATCATGACATACACACTTCCCCAAGGAAGGCAGGGGGAAAGAAAATGGCGGGCGAGCTGCCTTGACCTGCTCTTGTGCGCCTCCTAGCGGTAACCTCAAGAGCAGCAGTGGCAGAGACCTGGCAGCAGGCTGGCCATTCAGGCTTGAGGAACAGAGAAAAAAAAAACGTGTCGGGTAATGGGACCTAAAAAGGAGGGAAGAACTTATGATTACTCCTGAAATAGAAAACTCACAATCTAGCGACTGAGTCGGTTTAAACAAATGCCAGCTACATACCTGGGTAGGCGGTCGGTTTTCTGGTAGTGGTGGTGGTGGTGGTGGTCGTCGTGGTCTGTGCCCAGGGCAGATAATGGAGAGGAAGGTCAGCCTCTATAACAGCAGTCTCAGACTGCCTCAGTGGACTATGGCCACCCTGGTAATGACTGTAGCGCTCATTCGGAAGCCAAAACTCGTATTCGATACCCGGGTTTTCCTCTTGTAGGAGAACCTGTAACACAGGTTCATCTTTTCATGTTCCAGTGCTAGATCTCCTTGTGACAGCTGTATTCTACATCGTTATATTCAAAATGGATGAGACCGTAACGATTGCCTGACCTACTCTAACGGGGTGAAATTGCAGTGTGCGGAATTAGCATATAAAGATTTATTTTATTCTGTGTTCATTTCCTTTGCCTGCTACTTTGACAAAGGCTCATAGATTAAGACTTCCATTAAAATATCAGACAAAGAAATTTCATGCAAATTTGAAAGAAGAAAGACAGAAAGACTTGAATTTATACAGCATCTTTCACAACCTCAGGACATCCCAGAGCACTTTTCAGACAATGAAATACTTTTGAAGTGGAGTCACTGTTGTAATGTTGGAAACGCAGCAGATAATTTGCATGTAGCAAGGTCCCACAAACAGCAATGTGATAATGTTCAGATAATCTGTTTTAGTAATGTTGGTTGAAGGATAAATATTGGCCAGGTCACTGGGGAGAACGCCCCTGCTCTTCTTCACAATAGTGCCGTGGGATCTTTTACATCCACCCGAGAAGCTGGAGGGGGCCTCGGATTAACACCTCATCCAAAAGACGGCACCTCCAACAGTGCAGCACTCCCTCAGTACTGCATTGGAGTGCCAGTCTAGATTTTGTGTTCAAGTCTCTGGAGTGGGACTTGATCCCACGACCTGGTTGACTCAGAGGCGAGAATGCTGCCCACTGAGCCAAGCCCGACATTAAATAATAATATTGCAAGGCGTGATTTCACCCGATAATTTGTTTGTTATTTTTCCATCCAGTTAGCCCACTGCATCTATACGTTTCCTCCTTCAGTTGAGAAATTGTGATAGTCCGCACCCACTGACTTGCCAACGACATTGTTACTGATGACCTTCGTCTGATCTACTGGAGATGCCTTTGAGTTGTGTCAAAAGGGTGTGTAATAGAGTTTGCAGAATTCGTAGCCACAGAGGTGTAGAAAATACTTTCTTAAAACCTTCCGTGGGACTTCAAGCAAGAAGTGGTTTGGGGAGCGGGGGGGCGGTCAGATAATATATTCTCCAGTTGAACTTTTTGTATCTTCCCACAGATTACCCTTAAAGCGCTAAAATTTAGCACAAGCCACCTTTGCAGTATACAGGGACCATGTTATCCACATGACTCGAGTGCAATGTCTTCTCAATTATCGGGTGAAGTCACGCTGTGTGATATTAATGCGCCAATGCTTAACAATTTGTGTGAAGTTTCTTTGTCCGATCATTTAGTGGAGGCCTTACACTATTTATGGGCCTCTATCAAAATAGCAGGAATGAATTAAGTGCTAGTACACTCATTTTTGCACAGTGTAACTTCACCAAGCAAAGGCACTGGGAGATGGTTTACACTGCAGTGGTGGTCAAGAATGGGGTAATGGCACAGGTGTACAGATTGATCAGTCAGTTGGTGAAACACCAGACCTCAGTCATTTGTTCTGGTAATGGCGCTGAGTGAAGATCAGTGAGCAAAAGCTTAATGTACTCATATAAAATTTCTTGGTCTGTTGTTTTAATGGAGGTGTCAACCCATTTCAAATAATTTCAACGCCATTGTCCGACAAAAGTAGAGTTGCTCAGGCCTTTTCCTCATGGTCTACTCAATGAGGTTTTTCACTTGAGCGGTTCATTTGAGTAGAACTCCTGTGTGTGCGATACCTAATTAAATCGTAAACTCTTTCATAGAGAAACATGTTTACGGTTTTTGTTACGCATCATGCGTGAGGAAATCTCTCATCTTATTTTCTGACTGGAATTTATGTCACTTAAATGATGCACTAACAGTGGGTGTTTCGAATCTTGCTGGGATTGTTCTCCTTAGAGCAGAGAAGCTTAAAGGGGAGATTTAATGGAGGTGTTCACAATTATGAAAGGTTTTGATAGAGTAAACATGGAGAAGCTGTTTCCACTGGCAGGAGGGTTGGTAACACAGATTTAAGATAATTGGCAAAAGAACCAGAGGGGGAGATGAGGATAATTTTTTTTTTTATGCAGCGAGTCATTATGACCTGGAATGCACTGCCTGAAAGCAGATTCTGTAGTAACTTTCAAAAGCAAATTGGGTATACACTTGGAAAGGAAACATTTGCAGGGCTGTGGGCAAAGAGTGGGGGAGTGGGACTAATTGGATAACTCTTTCAAAGAGTCAGCACAGGCACGATGGGCCGAATGGCCTCCTTCTGTGCTATATCATTCTATGATTTAAAAAGGTAAGGTGCTCCTGTGTCTGGATTCTGACAAACCTGGGGGAAGAATTACTTTGTTCAATATTTGAAATAAGATCATCTACACATTCTTTATACAGGTGTTTATGATTTTGTTATAAATAGTTAACAGAAGGAATCTTTATTCCTAGAAACTATTCACGAAATTAATGACTAAATATGGTTTAGTAGACAGCGCTTGTTGGAGAAGCTTTCTGTCTTTCACCTATTGAACTGGCATTGGTTTATTGCCAAACCTTTGACTTGTGAGAACATCGACTCCAAGTAGACATGTTGGGTAAATTGCCGAAGACAGGAGAGGATCATTTTAGAAGTTTTAGTGAGTTGAGGAAAGCTTCCCAGGGGAGTTAGAATGGTTCGACAGTCATGCAGGATGCCACCTCAGGGGAACTGCAGGCTAGGAAGGGCCTGCCACACTTCCATACTAGCGCAGTCGCACTGTTCCTTTCACCACTGGGACAATACCACCGGTAGGAACCGTGCAAATAGTGACAGATGTATAATGAATCAATCTACCACGATAAGTATTCACCGCACTCTTTAGATGAAGATTTGTACCATCACATGGAGGTCCTCTGCTGTTGGTCCTGTGGCCTCAAAGGACTCACGGTTGCTGGCAGAACGCATGTAGTGCACCTTGGTACCAGCGACATCATATTCCCCGGGCCAGTCTATAACCCAGTTCCCATTAATCACATAGTGATTCTTGCCATTTATTAAGGCTGCAGACAGAATATAAAATCATTGCAATCAAAAACATAATTATCCATAATCAATGCAATCAAAGGTACAATTATGCATAACGGTTGCATAGTATATGGATCATTAACGTGCCACACTGGGGGACTGGACAGTGCAATGGGTTAGACACCTCTGGGACCTGGACTCAAATGAAGAGCAGATTGATGGAATGAGAATCTTCTCTCTTTACCAGCGCACAGGAAAAGAACTGCCCATAATGTGGCACAGAGGCATCGTGGTTATGTTACTGGACCAGTAATCCGTGCGACGCGAGTTCAAATCTGATCCATGGGCAGCTGGGGAATTTAAATTCAATGAAATAAATCTGAAATAAAAAGCTAGTATCAGTAATGGATTGTTGTAAACACCCATGTGGTTCACTAATGTCCTTTAGGGAAGGAAATCTGCTGCCCTTACCCGGTCTGGCCTATATGTGACTCCAGACCCACCAGCAATGTGGTTGACTCTTAACTGTCCCCTGAAATGGCCTAGCAAGCCACTCAGTTGTATTCAAGAAGGTGTCTCACCCACCACCATCTTCTTGAGGGCAATTGGCGATGGGCAGTAAATGCTGGCAAGATTGCTGGTGACATCCACATCCCGAGAATGAATTAAAAAAAAATTGGCAATCTCTTCTCAGAAAGGCCACAGGATGTCTGGTGTAGGAAATGGAGAAATGTCAACAAAGGGGGAGGTCATCTGAGGTTGGAGATGTTGCAGAGCTTTGGACAGATTGTAGCTGACCTGGGAGTGCCTGGACTGACAGTGGGTGCTCGGAATGGGAAGTAGATAGAAAAAAAGCTTCACACCTGGTTCTAAATGTAGGCTGACACCTTGAATGGTATATTACTTGGGAGAAGGATTTACAGTTTTCTAATATGCATTTTTAGGGTTCTGAAGGTTCCTGAAACTCAGGCAGATTCCCTCCCAGCCGATGGGAGTTCCCCCGATTCTACAACCGATGGGGCGGATGGTCCATGAGAGTCACCAATGTCATCTCTTAGACCAATCAGGTGGTGCACTTGGCCTAGAAGGGGCTCACCCCTGGCCCAGCCCTCCTCCCCACAAGTTTGTTCCTCCACTTCAGGTGATTCCACTTACATCACCCAAAGGTACCCAACGTACAAATGTCAGGCAGGACTTGGCTCTTGCTTCTGCTTTTTCGGTCCAATATTCCAGTTTTGTAGCTGAAGGTCTGTCCCAGCAGAACCATTTTAACTTTGCAACAAGAGCTATCTGTACACGCTCCCGGGTAAATCTTACTGAAGATGGCATGTTTAATGATCATCATTTCCCCCCCTCCTAAATCTGGTGCTTGCAGTTTGTGAAACAAAGTCCTAAGCCCTGGACTTGATGGCTTACATCCTAGGGTCTTGAGGGAAGTGGCGGTAGGGATTGTGGATGCATTGGTAATAATTTTCCAAAACTCCCTGGACTCAGCAAAGGTCCTGGCAGATTGGAAAACTGCTAATGTAACACCCTTATTTAAAAAGGGTAGTAGACAGAAGGCTGGAAACTATAGGCCAGTTAGCCTAACATCTGTGGTTGGTAAAATTTTAGAGTCCATTATTAAGGAGACAGTAACGGGACATTTGGATAAACATAATTTAATAGGACAAAGTCAGCATGGTTTTACGAAGGGGAAGTCATGTTTGACAAATTTGCTTGAGTTCTTTGAGGATGTAACATACAGGGTGGATAAAGGGGAACCAGTGGACATAGTGTATTTAGATTTCCAAAAGACATTTGACAAGGTGCCACACAAAAGATTATTGCTCAAGATAAAAAATCACGGGATTGGGGGTAATATTCTGGCATGGGTGGAAGATTGGCTATCTAACAGAAAGCAGAGAGTTGGGATAAATGGTTCATTCTCAAACTGGCAATCAGTAACTAGTGGTGTTCCGCAGGGGTCAGTGCTGGGACCCCAACTCTTTACAATCTATATTAACGATTTGGAGGAAGGGACCGAGTGTAACATATCAAAGTTTGCAGATGATACAAAGATGGGAGGGAAAGTAGTGAGTGAGGAGGACATAAAAAACCTGCAAAGGGACATAGACAGGCTAAGTAAGTGGGCAGAGATTTGGCAGATGGAATACAATACTGGAAAGTGTGAGGTTATGCACTTTGGCAGGAAAAATCATAGAGCAAGTTATTATCTTAATGGCAAGAAACTGGAAAGTACTGCAGTACAAAGTGATCTGGGGGTCCTGGTGCACGAAAGACAAAAAGTTAGTATGCAGGTACAGCAGGTGATCAAGAAGGCCAATGGAATGTTGGCTTTTATTGCTAGGGGGATGGAATATAAAAACAGGGAGGTATTGCTGCAGTTGTACAAAGTGTGATGAAATATTCCATTCATCACTCATCAGTATTTCTCTGCCTGTGACTGTGGTTGGTTTCAGTTTCATTTCCATTGTATTGTACTGTGTGTAGGGCTCCGCCCATACCTGGCTCCTATGTAAGCTGGCCCAGCCTGCAGCACATCCAGTACGGCAGACCTCTGGATGGAAGATACATTCTCCTCTGTGTGTTACCTTCTAAGTCAATAAAAGCCTTGTTTTGTTTCGCTAACATCGAGTCTCGGATTTATTGAGGCACATCACAAAGTATTGGTGAGACCACACCTGGAATACTGCATACAGTTTTGGTGTCCATACTTAAGAAAAGACATACTTGCTCTCGAGTCAGCACAAAGAAGGTTCACTCGGTTAATCCCGGGGATGAGGGGGTTGACATATGAGGAGAGGTTGAGTAGATTGGGACTCTACTCATTGGAGTTCAGAAGAATGAGAGGCGATCTTATTGAAACATATAAGATTGTGAAGGGGCTTGATCGGGTGGATGCGGGGAGGATGTTCCCAATGATGGGTGAAGCTAGAACTAGGGGGCATAATCTTAGAATAAAGGGCTGCTCTTTCAAAACTGAGATGAGGAGAAACTTCTTCACTCAGAGGGTGGTAGGTCTGTGGAATTTGCTGCCCCAGAGAGCTGTGGAAGCTACATCATTAAATAAATTTAAAACAGAAATAGACAGTTTCCTAGAAGTAAAGGGAATTAGGGGTTACGGGGAGCAGGCAGGAAATCGGACATGAGTCTAGGGTCGGATCGATCATGGCCCTGTGGGTGGCGGAGCGGGCCCAGGGGCGGTGTAGCCTGGCCCTGCTCCTGCTTCTTGTGTTCTAATTCTGTGTTAGATTTCAGGAGATGGTTCTATTCACAGGGATTAGTGGAGACCTCGGGAACAGGCTGCCAGCTAGGAGTCCTTCAAGAGTAAATTGGGCTGTTCCTGGCTGGGGTGGAGATCACCTCTTACAGAAGGTAAGTACTGCAGGAAATACAGGGACAGAGTGATCTCCTGGATGAGTTTCGATCGCCTAGATGGGTCGGAGAGGAATTTCCCAGATTTTTTAATCCCAAATTGGCCATTGGGGTTTTTTATCTGGTTTTTCGCCTCTCCCGGGAGATCACATGGGTTCGGGTGGGATGGAGAGTGAAAGTAGATTTGAGGTTAGGATCAGATCAGCCATGATCTTACTGAATGGCGGAGCCGGCTCGAGGGGCCGATTGGCCTACTCCTGCTCCTATTTCTTATGTTCTCTTATGTAAGCGCTTTTCCCGACTGCATTTGCACTTAAAACATTGGAAAATGCACTAAAGCTGCACCAAAGCCATTAAGACTCCAAACTCCAGTGACAAGTGCTCGCCAAATGCTTTCACCATCTGCCGTTACCTGATTGTTTTGCTCACTCGGTCTGCCAAGTTAGAACATGTACCATATAACTCAGAGGGGCCATTGATGTAGAACGTGGGACTGAAGAATTAAGCTGTTGGCTGAGCTAGCTAATCGATTAAGACCATCTGCCAAGTTAATTACATAACCTTGAGAAAAAACAGCCTCTTATGTTTTGGGATTGCCAGTATTTTCTCAGTCCACGTTGGGGATGCAGGATTTCATACCAGTGTAAAATGAAAACAATATTCCACACTTACACTATAGCATTGCAGGGACCTGGAACTGCTTCAAACTCTAGCTCATTAGTCCTGACACAACAAAGGGAATGCTTTGTGGTCCTGACAGTGGGTGGCCAATGTTCAATCAATATGAGTGATCCTTAATTCGACGCTTACACTTGGTGGGCCTCTTTGGTTCCATCGCCCGTGGAACTGGTCAGAAGCCTTGCCCGGTTCCAACCTAATAAGGCAATTGGGGTCCTATTTAGGTCATAGCACCCCAAGTTCAATATTAAAACAAGCCTGACATGAATCTTGTCATTCATGTGGAAATGACTTATGAAATGATACTGGGCAGCCTGCTGGTGGCGCTGTCCAGGGAGAGTATAAATACTTGGGCATGAGTCCAGCTTGCTCAGGACATTCTTTAACAGGAACTAGTGAAGGACACAACTAGATCTCCATGTTGTAAAACAGTTGACTAAAGCTTTGTTTAATGCTTAGACCAAGTGCTTAGTAGTTTTCTTACATCAGAGCCTATCGCCTGAAACAGGTGGGTGTTCTGGACACCTGCTGGTAGGCCCCTTTCCAAATGGAGTCAGCCGGATCGCCGGCGGTAACGGCGCGGTAAGGCTACCGACCCCATTTTGAGGCCGTTACTGCCGGGAGAAGGGAGTGAAAATTGAACCCCTCTCCCCCTTAATCTGACAGCACATTCGTGCACCCATATTTTCATGGGCCTGTGATGCTGTTGGTTCCCTAAACGTAGGGTTACTATGACTGTGGAGTGCAACCAATGAGATAGCTAATCGATTAAGACCAATGGCGGTATCTCCCATCGTCAGCACTCCCATAATATAAAAACACCTTAGATGGTTGCACAATATTATAAGGCCAAGGAGAATGTATTAACAGTTGAAAGAGAATGCTGGCTTGTTGAGGGATGAGCAAATTGCTTGGATGAGCAAAAATTTTCTCCAATTAAATATTGGGAAGACTGAAGCCATTGTTTTCGGTCCCTGCCAGAAACTCCGTTCCCTAGCCACTGACTCCATCCCTCTCTCTAACATCTGTCTGAGGCTGAACCACACTGTTCACAACCTTGGTGTCATAGTTGACCCTGAAATGAGCTTCTGACCACATAGCCACAGAATAACAAAGATCGCCTACTTCCACCTCCGTAACATTGCCCGTCTCCGCCCTTGCCTCAGCTCATCTGCTGCTGAAACCCTCATCCATGCCTTTATTACCTCTAGACTTGACTATTCCAACGCACTCCTGGCTGGCCTCCCACATTCCACCCAACGTAAACTTGAGGTCATCCAAAACCCGGCTGCCTGTGTCCTAACCCGCACCAAGTCCCGTTCACCCATCACCCCTGTGCTCACTGACCTACATTGGCTCCCGGTTAAGCAGCGCCTCGATTTCAAAATTCTTATCCTTGTTTTCAAAACCCTCCATGGCCTCGCCCCTTCCTATCTCTGTAATCTCCTTTAGCCCCACAATCCCCCGAGATATCTGTGCTCCTCTAATTCTGCTCTCTTGAGCATCCATGATTATAATCGCTCCACCATTGGTGGCCGTGCCTTCTGTTGCCTGGGCCCTAAGCTCTGGAATTCCCTGCCTAAACCTCTCCGCCTCGCTACCTCTTTTTCCTCCTTTAAGACACTCCTTAAAACCTAGCTCTTTGACCAAGCTTTTGGTCACCTGCCCTAATTTATCCTTATGTGGATCGGTGTCAAATTTGTTGTCTTAAAATACTCCTGTGCAGCGCCTTGGGATGTTTTACTACTTTAAAGGCGCTATATAAATATAAGTTGTTGTTGTTTGAAGGGTGAGATAGATGGGTCTGAAGGATGACCAATATGGGCCTAATGCCCTCCTGCCCCCACCACCCCCTGCCGCCTCACCCCACTCCCCTCATCTGCAATTGCTTTGTGATCTTTATGAGTGTTTCAAAATTAATAATACACTGAAAGGTCCTTGGCAGTTTAGTTTCAGAAACAAAGATCAGAAGGGAAGAGCTAATGACATTGCTCAGGAGTCGCAGGCACCAGAGGCCAATAATAACAACAAACAACTTTTACTGATCTCTACAAATGCTTTGTGGGATTGCTTACTTCAGGGCAGCAGAGTACTAGATGGATGGGTGCATCAGCACAGATTCCTGTGATTAGTCAGCCAGAGAGGCGAGGAGGTCATTTGAAAACTTCATCCAACTAATGTCCATATTAAAGGGGTGATTCCACAATCCAGAGTATACCCAGTAGGTGGTGGACCCTGGGAAACTGTAGCCGTGAGCTGTGGATTTACACCCATGGACCTAAAATCAGAGGCTGTGTGCCCGTGATTCCCTCCATTGCACTCCCTGTGAGCACCACCTCCTCGCACCTGGGCGTTCCGGATTGCAAATTAACCAAATCAAATTAACCTTCATCGTCGCTGGGTCAAAATCCTGGAACTCCCTTCCTAACAGCACTGTGGGAGCACCTTCACCACACGGACTGCAGCGGTTCAAGAAGGCGGCTCACCACCACCTTCTCAAGGGTAATTAGGAATGGGCAATAAATGCAGGCCTTGCCAGCGACACCCACATCCCATAAACAAATTAAAAAATATATATTTTGCCGATCAAATGACCAAGCTTCGAATACTTTAAGAACAGAAGAAATAGGAGCAGGAGTAGGCCATTCGGCCCTTTGAGCCTGCTCCGCCATTCAATAAGATCATGGCTGATCTTCGACCTCAACTCCACTTTCCTGCACTATCCCCATATCCCTTGATTCCCATAGGGCTGGATTTTGCGGGGGGTCAGCGGGCACGATCGGTAGCGAGGGTACCGTTATGTCTCACCATTCACTGCAACTCACTAAGCCACTTCCAAAGGTGCACACAAATCTGTTCAAGAACGCAAACTGTTGAAATAGAGGTTTAAATGTTTGACACCACATTAACAGAGACTTTACATGAACATTGCATAAAACACCCAAGTGCCCAATGAGGGTGAGTGTGAGGGGTGGCTAGTGAGATGGGGATGTGATAATGTAAATAGAGAGAGGGAGGGATGGGTGGAGGTGCAAGGTAAATTGGTGTGAGTAAGGATGTGCAGGAGAAGGGTAGGGAAGGCAGAGTGATGGGGATGTGATGAGAGGCACAGCAGGATGAGGTTGAGTGTGGATTTGTACTAACGTTTCGTGATCTACTGAGATCATTGAAAGGTTTGCTGCACTGCACCCAGGTCCTCCTGACCACATCCCTGCTTGTGTCCTCCTCTGCAATGTGCAAAGGCTGTGTTGATCTCCTGGGGAGGTCTCTTCTGCCCATAGGAAGGGAAGAGAACCTCCCTGCGTGCTGTGACTCTCTCCATAAGCATATGGAAGAGCCTGGATGCAGCCCTGCACCTCTGTGCAGTGCTTGTCAGTGTTTGCAGCACCTCAATGCTGTAGAACAGTGACAGCACAAAGGTCAAAAGAAAGTTGGCCATGGTCCCTTTAAGGAAACCGACTGGTGACGCATCATGAATGACATCACCAGACCCACTTCCTCTAATTGGCCCGGCAAATGTGCTGGGCGGGCTTAACAAGCCCAATCAGGGGAAATTCATTCCAGACAGCGGGATGGAGCCAGCAGTGGGGTCGGGACCCACCACCGACGTCGCCCGCCACGGACCGGCCGAGGTTAGTAAAATTCAGCCCATAGTGTCCAAAAAAATCTATCGATCTCTGTCTTGAATATACTCAACGACTCCCAGCTTTAAAATATTTTTGAATTATTTACCACAATGAAATAAAAACTACCAAGTAAAAAGATAAAATATTTATCTGCCTTGAAACCAAGACTCATCGTACAAGCCCCCTACTTTAACCAGGGTCTCAAAACTGTGGCACTCCTTACCTACCTCAATCTTTGCTTCCTCCTACAATCCTCAGGTTTAAAAAAAAAAAAATGTAAGCTTGCTGTCATCTACGCCATGATTTATCTCATCTGCTGTCCTCTTCCCAACCTTGGGGGAGTGTCCTATATTATGGTCTTTCACCTGGGTTTCATCATTCAAAAGAAACCCCTTCTGTTCGACACCAAAACACCTCAGGAACTAGTTACTGCAATCGCAGATATCAACAACAACAACTTGCATTTATACAGCGCCTTTAACATAGTAAACTTCACTGGAGCGTTATCAAACAAAATTTGACACCGAGCCATCGAAACATATAAAATTATGGCAGGCCTGGACAGGCTGAATTCAGAGAGAATGTTTCCAATGGCCGGGGAGCACAGAACCAGGGGCCACAGTCTAAAAATAGCGGGCAAATCATTTAAAACAGAGATGAGGAAGAATTTCTTCACTCAAAGAGTGGTGAGCCTGTGGAATTCCCTGCCACAGAGGGCTGTGAAGGCTAATTCAATAAATATTTTCAAGAGAGAATTGGATATATTTCTGAAGGCTAAGGGGATTAAGGGTTACGGAGAAAAGGCGGGGACGGGGTACTGAACTGGTAAGATCAGCCATGATCTCATTGAATGGCGGAGCAGGCTCGAAGGGCCGAATGGCCTACTCCTGTTCCTATCTCTATGTATCTATGAGATATTAGGGCAGCTTGTTCAAAGAGGTAGGTTTTAAGGAGCGTCTTAAAGGAGGAAAGAGAGGTAGAGAGGCAGAAAGGTCTCAGGGAGGGAATTAGGGAGCGCTTAGGGCCGAGGCAGCTGTAAACTCCAGTGTTATTATTATTACAGCAGAGTTTACCAATTCTGAGCCTTGATTTTTTTCTTTTCCGAAGCATCTCCTGAACTTCCGAGGAACTGAGCTGGACTCTGGGACTCAGTGCATGATAATTTATTTCACTGACTGCTCTGTAATATACTCACAACAGCCCCTTTGTTCAGGCAGTAAGAAATTTGACTTATTAATCATATATATTTCAAAAACCACTAATTACTGCTTCCTAAAAAAAACATTATCTGTATTTGGTGGTCTAATAGCTCATGTGGCCGAGTGTTGTACTTCTAACTAGGAGGTCGTAAGTTCAAGCCCCAGGATAGCTTGATTCTCAAACTTGTTTATGCTAATGTTGTCAGTTTGTAACATAGGGAAGTCAAGTATTTTGTTCCTCAGGGGAGGGAACTGCACTTCCTGTTGTCTACTGCAACATTGTTCCTGTACCACACTTCAAGATGTCACATTGTCCCCAACTGCAAATTATTTATCGCATAACAACCTTAATGCATGATGTACTCCATTATTAGCTAGTTCACTGATATATACTTGGAAATGTCATATTACTTTAGTCAGTATTAATGACTGGTGACATACACCTTACCTTTACATAGCACCTTCACCCTCTGGAGTTTGGAAGAATGAGAGGTGATCTCATTGAAATGCATAAGATTCTGAGGGGGATTGACAGGGTAGATGCTGAGAGGTTGGTTCCCCTGGCTGGAGAGTCTAGAACTAGGGGGCATAGTCTCAGGATAAGGGGATGGCCTTTTAAGACCGAGATGAGGAGGAATTTCTTCACTCAGAGGGTTGTGAATCTTTGGAATTCTCTGCCCCAAAGGGCTGTGGTTGATGAGTCGTTGAATATATTCAAGGCTGAGATCGATAGATTTTTGGACTCTAAGGGAATCAAGGGATACGGGGATTGGGCGGGAAAGCGGAGTTGAGGTCGAAGATCCACCATGATCTTATTGAATGGCGGAGCAGGCTCGAGGGGCCGTATGGCCTACTCCTGCTCTTAGTTCTTATGTTCTTATGTTCATCATAGTGAAATGACCCAAGGTGCTTCATAAAGGGACTATATGAGTTGATGAAAGTTATGGTTGAAGGGGTAGGTTCTGATGAGGCTTTTGAAGGTGGGGAGAGATGTCGGAAGGGGGAGGGATTTAGGAATGGAAATCCAAGTGTAGGGACATGATATTGGCAGGCTCTACCACCGATGGCTGGGGGAGTGATAGTGATGCCTGGTACTCAGGGTGTAGAAGATCTGGTATGTAGAGTTGGATGAGGTTGCAGAGGCAGAGTGGAGCGAAACCTTGAAGGGATTTGTAAGCGAGGATGAAGATTTTGCAATCAATGCACTGGGGATGGGGAGCCAGGACGGGTTGGTGAGGATTGGGAAGATAGGCGAGTGGAACTTAGTATGGGACGGGAGGCAAGGAGTGGGTTTTGAATGTGTTGAAGATTCCTGTAGAGGCATTGGGGGAAAAATTGAGTCTTCGCCGGGGTGCTACTTTTAGCACCCCGAAAAAATTAGCACCCCTACGGCCGAAATTCATCGGTAGCGTCCCAAGAGGTGAGCGGGGTGCTACTGGAAGCGCCCCGCCTCCCTCTTGGGGCGCTGCAAAGGAATATCGCGGCGCTACGTGCCGCAGCACCATGCAGCACGCCGCAGTACTGCAGGCCTTCCTCCCCTTCTTAAAAGGGAGGGGCCTTGCGCAGCGCATCTCGGGGCCCAGCTGGGCCACCAGGGATCGGAGTGCCGGTAAAAGAGCCCGGCACTCAAGAGAAGTGCCAGGCTCACAGAGCACAGCCGGCACTCTGCGGGGGGGGGGGGTTTGAAGAGGAGGCCGGGGATGGCAACGGGGGCAGGTGCTGGCAGGCGGTCAGCAACAAAAATGCCTGCCCAGCACCTCGCCTTTAATTAGCGCCGCCCCGGCCACAGGTAGGCCCCCCTGACTCCGTCGGACATGGCGTCCGGCGGTAAGTCAGGGGGTGCTACTGAAGATCGCGGCCGGGGTGCGAGCGGGGCTCTGCGCACGGTGATGAGGTCATCACCGGCAGCGGCGCAGTGCCGGTGGGCGCTAATGGTTACCAGCGCCGCTAACCTCCCGCTGAATTTCGCGAGAGGCGTTGCCGGCGCCGTGCCCAGGTGCTAGTTGCTTTGCGCCCCGTAAGCGCCCTCTTAGGGTGTTAATGGGAGGCACAAAGCAACCAAATTTCCCCATTGATTTTATTTCACTGATATCTGTAAACTCTTCCCTGAGTTTAGCAGCACCCGACCAAAGTACTTTTTCTAATAAAAGATCAAACTTACATTTACATAGCACCTGTCATGTCCTTGAGATGTTCTAAAGAACTTTAAAACCAACAATTTATTTTTGAAGAGTAGTCACTGATGGTGTATAGGTAAACACAGCAGCCAATGTGCAGACAGCAATATCCCATAAACAGCAATGAGATGAATGGCCAGTAAACCTGTTGTTGGCTAAGGGCCAAATGTTGGCCAGGGTCTACATTGACTCCCAGTCCCCTAATGCCACCATTAAAATTCTCATCCTCGTGTTTAAATCCTTTTATGGACTCGCCCCTCCCTAAACTGTAGCCTTCGCCAGCCCTACAATCGCCCCACTGAATTCTCTGTTTCTCCGACACTCGCCTGTTGTGCAACCCCCTCCTTTCATCCCACCATTCGTGGCCATGCCTTCGGTCACCTAGGTCCCACACTCTGGGGTTAACTTCCTGAAACCCCTTCACCTCTCCACCTCCCGCTCCCTAAAACTCGCCTCTTTGACCATGCTTTTGGTCAGCCCTCCTAATGGGGGAAAAATTCACTATCGCTCCATTTGGGGCACCATTATCGGCCGTGCGCAAAGTTTAGCGCCTGGCGCTAATTATTGCCTCCAACGGCAAACTTGGCTTTTATCGCCCCTGGAGGTGATTGGAGCGCTAAATCAGGCACATCACACCTGTCTTAAGGCGCAAAGGCTGAGGAGCGAGGCGCTACCTCGGAGCGCTGGCGAAGCAAGGAAGGGCAAATCAAAATAAACCTGCAAAGTGCTGCTCAGTACTCAAAACTCCTTCACACAGCGTTGAATCTCTCCAGAAGTCTCTCTCTCTCTCTCAGAATGCGTGGTGCAAAAATGTCACCGACAAAAAAAGGCAGGAAGCGGTCACCTTTAAATAGCGCTTCCCCCAGTCCCTTTCTGACTGCAAAACGCTCCCCTCAACCTGTCGTTGCTAGCGGCAGGCGGTAAGGCAGGGGGCGCCACTCAATATCCGGTCCGGGGCGCTACCAGGGCGTTGCGCACTTGACTGACGTCATGATCTGCCGGCGCAGGAGATCGTGGCGGTAGTATTTAGCGCCGCTGCAAAATGTCTAGTTAATTTCGCGAGTGGCGCAAACATCGCCGCGCCCGGGCGCTAGTTGCTTTGCGTCCCATTAGCGCCCTCTTAAGGCACTAATGGGAGGTGCAAGCAACTGAATTTTCCTCCCAATATCTCCTTGTTGGGCTCGGCATCGAATTATTTCTGATTACGCCTCTGCGAAGTGTCGTGGGTCTGTTTTGCTGTTGTTATTTGACTATGGGGACATCACAGCTGAGCTCTGACATCCACGTGAGTGCTTACCTAACGGGGTCAGCTAGATAGTGGTCGAGAGTGGGATCCCTGGCTGATTCTCCCCTACCTGGACCGGAGCTAATTGCAACACTGGAATTGCAGCCCTGGCTGAAATCAGCTAACATAGCACAGGGGAATTGGCAGCTAACTAAACATGTACTGCTACAGCAACCTTGCAAGTCTTGTAACTTAGAGGTTGACTTACCCAGGTAGTTCCTGCTGTTGTCTGTAACTTTGATGTTAGTGGCTCCCGCAGGGATCACAGTCACGTTATTATAACCGAAGTAACCTAAGATTAGTTAGAAAAAATACTCATTAATTCCCTTACCAAGTGCATCACTGAGATTTCAGAAGTTATATTGTGCAATATTTTGGAGTTTGTATATCCAGAAAAATACAGTAAGTGAAGATATATGACACAAGTGTTAAACATGCATTTTACAGAACAGCTGATCTGAATAATAAAAAAACGAAACCTGGAAATTCCTGTTGGGGACATCATAACATCATAGAATAGAACCAAAGAATTATAGAATAAAACCATAAAATAATAGAACTATAAAACCATAGCATACAACCAAAGAACCATAGATTAGAACCATAGGACCATAAAACTATCAAATCGTACTACAGAAGCTTGCAGCACAGAAGGAGACTATTCAGCACATCCTGTCTGTGCTGGCTCTTTGCAAAACAATTCAAAACTAATCCCACTGCCCCAGTCTCTCCCCGTAGCCCTGAATGCCCTCTGCTTCAAATATTTATCCGATTTTCCCTTCTAAGATGCAATGATCCCTGCCTCAACCGTTCCCTGTAGCAAAGCATTCCATGCTCCAACAACCCGCTGTGTAAAGAAATGTCTCCTAACCTCTCTCCTCGCACTGTTAGTGACTATTTTAAATTGATGGCCCTGCAGCAACACCCCAACCATTGGGAAATAGTCTTTATCTGTTCATCCTATCAAGACCCCTCATAATTTTAAGTGCCTTTATTAAATCTCCTCGTAGTGGAACTAAACCCAGCATCTCCAGTCTCTCCACATCTCCTATTGAATTCTACCCTGAACGCTCTCAATGGCCTTCATATCTTTTCTATTAAGGGACACCCAAAACGGTGATTGTGCAAAAGCTTTTTTTTAATATTAAATACGTTACTGCCTTTGTTAAGATAGTGGAGAGAAGGATTTGATAAGAGGAAGTTAAAGGTATGTTTGAAAACATTGCTGACAGGCACCTCCAGGCCTAAAATCAGAAACGCTGGGGGACACTGGGTTAACCTATCCGTTGTAAAACTTGAAAGAGTAGCGGGATGCTGCCGAAAGAGGCCATTTTATATTATTTAAAAATAAACGGGAGTTAATTTTTCTAATTTTTCAAACGCCATTTGCTCTGGAAAAGTGTGACGTTAAGAGTTAAGTGGCCGAGGTAATAATAATTGGCTGCTAATCAGCTCTGATAATCAATGAAAATCTGGCATCAGGGGCAGTATTGTTGTGGAAAGAAAAAAACTAGAAATAGTGGAAACACATAGCGGGTCAGTCAGCATCTGTAAAGAGAAAAGGTTATGGCGTTTAGGCTGTGTGCCCTGAAGGTCAATGCAACCACCCGTCTTTATACTCTCCACAGATGTTGACTGACTCTGAGTTTTCAGCTTTTTTTTCTGTTTTTTTAAAATTCAGATTGCCAGCATCCTGTAGTTTTGCCTGATAAAAATATATAATTTTACTCTGGCGGAAAGGGTCTGCACTGCTACTCTTGTGTCCCGCAAGCTATTGCGCGCTGCTCGCGGTATCGCGGACTACTGGCGCTGACGGGAATTCTGGTTCATGCTTTAGTCAAGGCACAAGGCATTCACCCATCGAGAATGGCAGGGCAATCACCAGAGGAGAGGAACGTTGATCGGTAGACTCTCCGAACCAGGACGCAGGAGTCATTCCGTCCACCGCAAACCCCGCAGACATCCGTTCTGGCCTTCGAGCCGAGGACACTGTCACAACCTACTTTCTGAAAAGCAAGAGGAAGGGAAAGAAAAACCACACACTCACATCCATAGAGTCATAGAGTTATACAGCACAGAAAGAGGCCCTTCGGCCCATCATGTCCGCGCCGGCCATCAAGCCCTGTCTACTCTAATACCATTTTCCAGCACTTGGTCCATAGCCTTGTATGCTATGGTGTTTCAAGTGCTCATCTAAATGCTTCTTGAACGTTATGAGGGTTCCTGCCTCTACCACCCTTTCAGGCAGAATGACAGGAGCAGGAAGGGCTCCAGAATCCAATCCAGTTTAGAAAGAAAGACTTGCATTTATATAGCGCCTTTCATGACCCCAGGACGTCCCAAAGCACTTTACAGCCAATGAAGTACTTTTTGAAGTGTAGTCACTGCTGTAATGTAGGCAACAGCGGCAGCCAATTTGCGCACAGCAAGCTCCCACAAACAGCCCTGTGATAATGACCAGATAATCTGTTTTTTAGTGATGTGGGATTGAGGGATAAATATTGGCCAGAATTCCAGGGATAGCTCCCCTTGCTCTTCTTCGAAATAGAGCCATAGGATCTTTTACGTCCACCTGAGAGAGCAGACTGGGCCTCGGTTTAGCATGTCTTCCGAAAGGCAGCGCCCTCCGACAGTGCAGCACCCTCTCAGCACTGCACTGGGAGTGTCAGCCTAGATGTTTGTGCGCAAGTCACTAGAGTGGGACTTGAACCCATAACCTTCTGACTCAGAGGCGAGAGCGCTACCAGCTGAACACGGCTGACCCTTTAGGCTCTCTGCTGATGATTACATTGGAAATGCAATGCCTTCCGTGGAACTCAATCACACAGACCCGCCTCTGGCATGTGCGGTGATGGCTGCTCTCAGCCAGGGCGGCAGTGGGTAGGGTGCTACAACTGGCATTAGCACCCTTGGGAAAAAAAAACAGCCCCGCTTCCTGGGCTGTTGTTCAGTCAGTCCTGGCAAAGACATGATTTGCTTTGGCTGTGCTGAATAGCCCGCTGGCACGCTCTGTCTAGACTTGCATATTGGCCAGCTGAGCAAGATACAGGAGGGGTGTGCGGGCCTGTAGAACTTTGCGAGACAGGGCCTTAAGGGATACGGGACGGGAAAGTAACTGGAACATTAGTTAGCAGTCCCTTAAAAAAAGTTTTGAATTATAATGTTTGAAGCTTTTTGATCATGTGTATTAAAGCATTTTAGCAAACAATAAAATGTTTTCGCATAAAAGTAGTAAAATATATAGATAAACATAGGCAAATAAATGTGTCACTTCAGAAAGGAAAGACAAACAGAATTCTGCACACCGAACGGCAACCTTTACTTTGAGATTTGCTGGTTCTATGAGAAAAAAACACACACAGCTATATCCCAAGGAGCGCACGTCAACCCAAGCACCCCACCCACCCGCCCCTTCAACCACCGTCTGCCCCACCTGTGACAGAGGCTGTAGGTCCCGCATTGGACTCATCAGTCACCTGAGAACTCATTTTTAGTGTGGAAGCAAGTCATCCTCGGTTCCGAGGGACTGCCTAAGAAGAAGAAGTGAAACCACTTCACGCTGACACTACAGTTGTATTGTCGGTACCCCATAACAGATTAATAAAACCTTAATGGTGTTAGCGACTTTGAAATCAGCCCTTAGCGGATATTCTGTACTATCCGTACAAGAATCTGCTTCTTTCCCCAGGCTAACAAAACGCCTCAGATAAAGGACCATTATGTAGATATTAACTCCTACATTGCTCCATTGATTTTTGTTATGTATACATATATCTTTCCTTCTATTTCTGTTAATTTTATTTTCTCCCCATCTCCTTTTCTTCTTGCTGTGATATTTTTCCACAGAAGCCAACAGCTCTCTGATGCCTCACCCAAGAGATCACATGTGAGTGTCAGCAGGTTAATCGACTGTGAGGGGCATCACAGCTGTGCCCGATTCTGTCCTAGTCTGGTTCTTTTGGGTCTGGGTGATTTTGGCTCTGGGCGATAGTGTCAAGTGGCCGCTGTCGATGTCGACTCAGCCGCCCATTGTACATCTCTCGATTTTCATTTCAATTGGCCTAAACGGAAATGAAAATTGGGAGGGATGTACAACGGGCGGCTGAATCGATATCGCCCTTTGCACACTATCGCCCGAAGTCAAAATTACCCCCCCATATAGTCAGGAGCGGGGACCTCAGTCAGCCCCTTGAGTGTTTTCAAGATGTTATTTTGTTGGGGAGTTTCCAGGTAAGTCAGTAACAAGCTTTGAAAACAATGCCATGCCATTGGCTGTCAGGGAAGAAGCACAGAAATGATATATCCTACTGACATAAGAAAACTACTAAGCACTTGGTTGGAGTATAAAACAAGGCTTTAATCAACTGTTTCACAACCATGAGATTCTAGTTACATCACTAGTTCCTGGTTACAAAAACGCCCTGAGCAAGCTGGGCCCACGCCCGAGTATTTATACTTTCCTTGGACGGCACCACCAACTGGCTGCCCAGTGTTACTTCATGAGTCATTTCTACATGAGTGGTAAGATTCATGACACCTACCATTGGCCACAATGGCAGTTTTAAACTGTGATCATTACGGACTTTGGCAGTGGCATTTACTCTGGGTGCACCTCCCCTGTATTCTCCAGCAGTCCGCACTACTGATGTTCCACTGACAAAAACTAAACTTGGTTGTCCTCCATCACATCAGCTGCCGCGCAATGTTCCCTCTAAATTTCTTTTTGTGCGCAGTCCCTTTAAATTTTCTGTGCGTGCCCGGTATCTTAAATACGCACAGCTCGCGAGTGGCCTGCACGGTGCCTGCCCGATTGTCGCTCGCGGCTTACAAGGAACATTGCTGCCGGTGGGAGGGGGGAGCAGTTAGCTGTTTATTCAATTTGTTCACGATAATCGGTTTGCCATTTATATTGTTTTCTGGGAAATTGCTCACCAGACATTGCCCACTGATACACATATCCGACGAGTCAGGGCTACACTTTGTCCCGTCCAGAACTCGACCGAACATGTAGTAGAAATTCTTTCCTTTGGCTAGGCAGTTGAGGTCACATTGATTGTGAGCTGTGAGAAAGAAGAATAAGACAGCAAGGGTCAAGGTTCAAACCCATATAAACCTCTATCGACAACAGTAATGCACTAATTCAAACTCACTACCGCAGATTGGTCAGTGATAGAAAGAAAGAAAGACTTGCATTTCTATCGCGCCTTTCACGACCACCGGACGTCCCAAAGCGTTTTACCGCCAATGAAATACTTTTGAAGTGTAGCCACTGTTGTAATGCGGGAAACGCGGCAGCCAATTTGCGCACAGCAAGCTCCCAGAAACAGCAATGTAATAATGACCAGATAATCTGTTTTTGTTATGTTAGTTGAGGGAGAAATATTGGCCAGGACACTGGGGATAACTCCCCTGCTCTTCTATCGAAATACTGCCGTGGGATCTTTTACGTCCACCTGTGAGAGAGCAGACGGGGCCTCGGTTTAACGTCTTGTCCGAAAGACGGCACCTCCGACAGTGCAGCACTCCCTCAGCACCGCACCGGAGCATCAGCCTGGAGTTATGTGCGTAAGTCCCTCGAGTGGGATGGAGCAAAGGTTGTTCCTGTGTTTAATGAGTGCTGGCACTGAGAGAGTTAAAGCCATTTGCTCAAAGATTGCTGGGAGTGCTCTTCAGTCGCATCTTTCCCTGCTACTGGATTAAGAACATAAGACAGCCTGGGTAGGGTAGCAGAATCAGACATTAGGAGAGTTTAAAATTCACTTGGTTGCTAGGCTGTGAGATGGAGCGCAAGAGAGATGAACTTCGAAGGCTCAAAATGGTCTTTGCTCATCCTTTGCTGTTCCTTGTGCTCTTCTCATGGGGTCAGAATTCCCCTGGTCATTGCACGTTCCAACATCGTAAATGTGTCTGTAAAGATTTCCCCTGTGGCGTATTTCTTGCAAAATCATAAACACGTTCTTTTATAATGAGCTTACAATCTTGCTAGAGATAATGAACAGAGGAAACCTTCGCTGACACATTTATGATCTCACTGGAGAAGAATTGTTGGTCCGAATGACGCAGCTGTAACTTAGATAAGTGTAACGTACACAGCTACTAGGGGCAGCTCATCTGTTAGTTTCTCCACCTCTTTGACTACCACCGAGTTAATCTACATGCGATAATTTAACCCCGGTTTTGGTGTATGACTATTCATAAGAATGGGACATTTTAACCACTATGTGTACAGGAGTTGTATCATTGTCACTTGCACACTGGAGTAGGTGTACAGGAGTTAGGAACATTAGGAACAGGAGGAGGCCATTGAGTCCTGCAAGCGTGTTCTGCCATTCAATGAGATCATGGTTGATCTGTATCCCAACTCCATCATGCGCCTTGGCTCCCTATCTCTTAATACCCTTGGCTAGCAAAAATTTATCGACCTCAGATTTAAAATTATTAATTGAGCTAGCAGCTACTGCTTTCTGTGGGAGAGAGTTCCACACTTCTGCCATCCTTTGTGTGAAGAAGTGTTTCCTAACATCTCTCCTGAACGGCCTGGCTCTGATTTTAAGGTTATGTTCCCCTTGTCCTAGACTCACCCTAGTGAAAATAAATTCTCTCTAACTAGCCTATCAATTCCTTTCAAAATCCTAAAAACCTTAATCAATCACCTCTTAACCTTTTACATACAAACCTAATTTATGTAATCTCTCCTCATTATTTATTCCTTGGAGCCCTAGTAACATTCTGGCGAATTTGTGCTGCACTCCTTTCAAGGTCAATATATTCTTTCTAAGGATAATATCATTATTATTTGTACACTAGATTAGGCGTACAGGAGTTAAAGAGTTAAACCATTGTTATTTGTACAGTAGATTAGGTATACAGAAGTTAAAGAGTTAAATCATTGTTATTTGTACACTAGATTAGGCATACAGGAGTTAAAGAGTTAAATCATTGTTATTTGTACACTAGATTAGGTATACAGGAGATAAATCATTGTTATTTGTACACTAGATTAGGTGTACAGGAGTTAAAGAGTTAAATCATTGTTATTTGTACACTAGATTAGGTATACAGGAGTTAAAGAGTTAAATCATTATTATTTGTACACTAGATTAGGTATACAGGAGTTAAAGAGTTAAATCATTGTTATTTGTACACTAGATTAGGTATACAGGAGTTAAAGAGTTAAATCATTATTATTTGTACACTAGATTAGGTATACAGGAGTTAAAGAGTTAAATCATTATTATTTGTACACTAGATTAGGTATACAGGAGTTAAAGAGTTAAATCATTATTATTTGTACACTAGATTAGGTATACAGGAGTTAAAGAGTGAAATCATTATTATTTGTACACTAGATTAGGTATACAGGAGTTAAATCATTGTTATTTGTACACTAGATTAGGTATACAGAAGTTAAAGAGTTAAATCATTGTTATTTGTACACTAGATTAGGTATACAGGAGTTAAAGAGTTAAATCATTATTATTTGTACACTAGATTAGGTATACGGGAGTTAAAGAGTTAAATCATTGTTATTTGCACACTAGATTAGGTATACAGGAGTTAAAGAGTTAAATCATTGTTATTTGTACACTAGATTAGGTATACAGGAGTTAAAGAGTTAAATCATTGTTATTTGTACACAAGATTAGGTATACGGGAGTTAAAGAGTTAAATCATTGTTATTTGTACACTAGATTAGGTATACAGGAGTTAAAGAGTCAAATCATTGTTATTTGTACACTAGTTAGGTATACAGGAGTTAAAGCGTTAAATCATTGTTATTTGTACACTAGTTAGGTGTACAGAAGTTAAAGCGTTAAATCATTGTTATTTGTACACTAGTTAGGTGTACAGAAGTTAAAGCGTTAAATCATTGTTATTTGTACACTAGATTAGGCATACAGGAGTTAAAGAGTTAAATCATTGTTATTTGTACACTAGATTAGGCATACAGGAGTTAAAGAGTTAAATCATTGTTATTTGTACACTAGATTAGGTATACGGGAGTTAAAGAGTTAAATCATTATTATTTGTACACTAGATTAGGCATACAGGAGTTAAAGAGTTAAATCATTGTTATTTGTACACTAGTTAGGTGTACAGGAGTTAAAGTGTTAAATCATTGTTATTTGTACACTAGTTAGGTGTACAGAAGTTAAAGCGTTAAATCATTGTTATTTGTACACTAGTTAGGTGTACAGAAGTTAAAGCGTTAAATCATTGTTATTTGTACACTAGATTAGGCTTACAGGAGTTAAAGAGTTAAATCATTGTTATTTGTACACTAGATTAGGCATACAGGAGTTAAAGAGTTAAATCATTGTTATTTGTACACTAGATTAGGTATACGGGAGTTAAAGAGTTAAATCATTATTATTTGTACACTAGATTAGGCATACAGGAGTTAAATCATTGTTATTTGTACACTAGATTAGGTATACAGGAGTTAAAGAGTTAAATCATTGTTATTTGTACACTAGATTAGGTATACAGAAGTTAAAGCGTTAAATCATTGTTATTTGTACACTAGATTAGGTATACAGAAGTTAAAGCGTTAAATCATTGTTATTTGTACACTAGTTAGGTATACAGGAGTTAAAGCGTTAAATCATTGTTATTTGTACACTAATTAGGTGTACAGAAGTTAAAGCGTTAAATCATTGTTATTTGTACACTAGTTAGGTGCACAGAAGTTAAAGCGTTAAATCATTGTTATTTGTACACTAGATTAGGCTTACAGGAGTTAAAGAGTTAAATCATTGTTATTTGTACACTAGATTAGGCATACAGGAGTTAAAGAGTTAAATCATTGTTATTTGTACACTAGATTAGGTATACGGGAGTTAAAGAGTTAAATCATTATTATTTGTACACTAGATTAGGCATACAGGAGTTAAATCATTGTTATTTGTACACTAGATTAGGTATACAGGAGTTAAAGAGTTAAATCATTGTTATTTGTACACTAGATTAGGTATACAGAAGTTAAAGCGTTAAATCATTGTTATTTGTACACTAGATTAGGTATACAGAAGTTAAAGCGTTAAATCATTATTATTTGTACACTAGATTAGGTATACAGAAGTTAAAGCGTTAAATCATTGTTATTTGTACACTAGTTAGGTATACAGGAGTTAAAGAGTTAAATCATTATTATTTGTACACTAGATTAGGTGTACAGAAGTTAAAGCGTTAAATCATTGTTATTTGTACACTAGATTAGGCATACAGGAGTTAAAGAGTTAAATCATTATTATTTGTACACTAGATTAGGCATACAGGAGTTAAAGAGTTAAATCATTGTTATTTGTACACTAGTTAGGTATACAGGAGTTAAAGAGTTAAATCATTATTATTTGTACACTAGATTAGGCATACAGGAGTTAAAGAGTTAAATCATTGTTATTTGTACACTAGATTAGGTATACAGGAGTTAAAGAGTTAAATCATTGTTATTTGTACACTAGATTAGGTATACAGGAGTTAAAGAGTTAAATCATTGTTATTTGTACACTAGTTAGGTATACGGGAGTTAAAGAGTTAAATCATTGTTATTTGTACACTAGATTAGGCATACAGGAGTTAAAGAGTTAAATCATTGTTATTTGAACACTAGATTAGGCATACAGGAGTTAAAGAGTTAAATCATTGTTATTTGTACACTAGTTAGGTATACGGGAGTTAAAGAGTTAAATCATTGTTATTTGTACACTAGATTAGGTATACAGGAGTTAAAGAGTTAAATCATTGTTATTTGTTCACTAGATTAGGTATACGGGAGTTAAAGAGTTAAATCATTGTTATTTGTACACTAGATTAGGTATACAGGAGTTAAAGAGTTAAATCATTGTTATTTGTACACTAGGTTAGGTATACAGGAGTTAAAGAGTTAAATCATTGTTATTTGTACACTAGATTAGGTATGCGGGAGTTAAAGAGTTAAATCATTATTATTTGTACACTAGATTAGGTGTACAGGGTTTCTGATAGGTGCAGTATCAAGCGCTCCCATTGTTCTGATAACATGTTATCATAACCCACCGGCAACCTCAGAACATTACACAAGCTGTATAATTCTCTGCCCTTCTAAACAAGAGGAACTGAATTAGTGCCAATTGAATTAGCGCCTAAGTTCACATCACTTGGATCCCAGTGATTCCACTGTGCCGTACTTGGGGAGAATGTTCTGCACTTACCCCCATAGAATGGCAGCCACTGGTGGTTCACCATATTGCCCTGGAGTGGTTTGTTGTTATAAAGTGAACACTGAATCTTTCGGAAATCAACGGATCCTGGAGGGCAGTCCTGTGAAAATTGTGTCGACGCTTAAATCACTAACAGAGACCTGGTCACAAACACGCACAGTAAAAACAACTTGCATTTATGCAGCACATTTAACATAGAAAAAACGTCCAAAGCAATTCACAAAGGCGTAATCAAAACAAAAATGGACGCCAAGCCAAAGAAGGAAATAATAGGAGGGGTGACCAAAAGGTGGGTTGAAGAGGTGGATTTTAAGGAGGGTCTTAATGGAAGAGGGAGGTGGACAGGAGGGTGGAGAAGGCATGTCACTCCGCATTTAAAAATGGTGAGGGGGGAATCCAGGGAATTATAGACCAGTTAGCCTAACATCTGTTGTCGGGAAATTGCTAGAGTCTATAATTGTTTGACCGAACACCTTGCAAATTTTCAGTGGATCAGAGAGAGCCAGCAAGGATTTGTGAAAGGTAGGTCATGCCTGACGAACTTGATTGATTGAATTTTTTGAAGAGGTGACTAAAGTAGTGGACAGGCGAATGTCTATGGATGTTATTTATATGGACTTCCAGAAGGCATTTGATAAAGTCCCACTTAAGAGACTGTTAACTAAGGTAGAAGCCCATGGAATTGAGGGCAAATTATTGACCTGGTTAGGAAATTAGCTAAGTGGCAGGAGACAGGCAGTAGGGATAATGGGCAGGCAGGAAGTGACTAGAGGTGTCGCGCAGGGATCTGTTGAGGCCTCAACTATTCACAGTATTTATTAACGACTTAGATGGTGGCATAGAAAGTCATATATCCAAATTTGCCGATCACAGAATCACAGAATCACAGAAACCCCACAGTGCAGATAGAGGCCATTTCGGCCCATCGAGCCTGCACCGACACATATCCCACCCGATCCCCGTAACCCCTACACCAACACATATCCCACCCTATCCCCGTAACCCCACGTATTTAATCCCCCTAACACTAAGGGTCAATTTATCATAGCCAATCATCCTAACCCGCACATCTTTGGACTGTGGGAGGAAACCGGAGCACCCGGAGGAAACCCACGCAAACACGGGGAGAATGTGCAAACTCCACACACTTTGTGCCGATGACACAAAGATAGGTGGCATTGTAGGCAGTGTAGATGGAAGCATAAAATTACAAAGGGATAGCAACAGATTATGTGAATGGGCAAAACGTTGGCAAATGGATTTCAATGTAGGCAAATGTGAAGTCATCCACTTTGGACCTAAAAAGGATAGAACAAGGTACTTTCTAAATGGTGGAAGGCTAAAAACAGTGGAAGTCCATGGAGGGATAACATGGAGATGAGAATTTTAAATTTAAAGTGTTAGCGGACTGGGAACAATGTACGGCAGCAAGGACAGGGGTGATGGATGAATGGGATTTGGTGCGGGATAGGATACGGATAAACAGAAGTGTACGGAGGGTGGAGGATGGGAAGTGGCCAGAACAGCTTTGGAATTGTTAAGCCTGGAGGTGACAAAGGCATGGATGAGATTTTCAGCGGCAGATGGGCTGGAATAGGGTCGGAGGTGGGAGATGTTATGGAGGTAGAAGCCTAGCTTGGCATTGTAAAGGACACCAAGGCTGAGAACAGTTTGGTTCAGCATGAGACTGCGGCCGGGATGGGAGATAGAGTCACTGGCAAGGATATGGAGTTTGTGGCGATGGCCAAAAATGACGGCTTTGGTCCTCCCAATTTTGCGCTGGGGGAAATTGCGGCTCATCCAAAATTGGATGACGGACAAGCAGTCTGACAGCACAGAGCAGTGGAGGGGTTGAGAGAGGTGGTGGAGCGGTAGAGCTAGGCGTAGTCAGCGTACATGTGGAAATTGACCTCAGGCCTGCGGATAATATTGCCAAGGGACAGCATGTAGGTGAGGAAGAGGAGGGGCCAAGGATAGATCCTTGGGGGGAAAAATTCAGTATCGCCCCGTTTGGGGCGCCATTATCGGCCGTGCGCAAAGTTTAGCGCCTGGCGCTAATAATCGCCTCCGACAGCAAACTTGGCTTTTATCGCCCTTGGAGGTGATTGGAGCGCTAAATCAGGCGCTTCACACCTGTCTTAAGGCGCAAAGGCCGAGGAGCGAGGCGCTACCTCAGAGCGCTGGCGAAGCAAGGAAGGGCAAATCAAAATAAACCTGCAAAGTGCTGCTCAGTACCCAAAACTCCTTCACACAGCGTTGAATCTCTCCAGAAGTCTCTCTCCCTCTCAGAATGCGTGGTGCAAAAATGTCACCGACAAAAAAAGGCAGGAAGCGGTCGCCTTTAAATAGCGCTCCCCCAGTCCCTTTCTGACTGCAAAACGCTCCCCTCAACCCGTTGTTGCTAGCGGCAGGTGGTAAGGCAGGGGGCGCCACTCAATATCCGGTCCGGTGCGCTAACGGTGCGTTGCGCACTCGACTGACGTCACAATCTGCCGGCGCAGGAGATCGTGGCGGTAGTGTTTAGCGCCACTGCAAAATGTCTAGTTAATTTCGCGAGCGGCGCCAACATCGCCACGCCTGGGCGCTAGTTGCTTTGTGCCCCATTAGCGCCCTCTTAAGGTGCTAACGGGAGGCGCAAACAACTGAATTTCTCCCCCCTGGGAGTCTCCGGTGGCGACGTTATGAGAGTTATACTGGCTGTGAGTGGAGAGTTCGGGCGGGGTGGGTGGAGAGTGTTGTAGGATTGGAGGAGGTTACAGAGATAGGAAGGGGCGAAGCCATTAAGGAATTGAAACAAGAGGATAAGAATTTTATCAAGGAGGGGGTGATAGGTGAACGCGATGGTGTGGGATAAGATACGGACAGCAGAGTTTTGGATAAATAAATAAATAAATTGGGATGGAGTCCTTTTGAAAGATGTGAAGAGCATTCAGTGCTGAAAATGTCCCATTAGAAATGTGCTCACCAGAACGTTACACACTCTGTACTGCCTCTGATCGCCTGGACAACCCTCTGTATTAGAGAACCTGACAATTGAAAACAAACAAACTGAGGGCCTATTTGATTCATTGAAAGAGCACAGTCATATTTCTGTACCAAAACCAAACCTTTAACTATCGTGTTGTCACCTTGACAAATTCTCTCATGGAGCAGCGGTTTAGAATGACATGACAACAACAACTACAACTTGCATTTATATAGCGCATTTAATGTAGTAAAACATCGCAAGGCGCTTCACAGGAGTGTCTTCAAACAAAATTTGACACCGAGCCACATAAGGAGATATTAGGACAGGTAACCAAAAGCTTGGTCAAAGAGATTTATGGAGCTTCTTAAAGGAGGTAGAGAGGCGAGGAGATTTAGCCGGGGAATTCCAGAGTTTAGGGCCTTGGCAGCTGAAGGCACGGCAGCCAATGGTGGCGCGATGAAAATCAGAACTTCGCAAGAGGCCAGAGTTTTTCTCCTCTCTCCTCCTGAAGGCGATGGCTCATGCTGGGATTGAGGTTCCACCACAGATGCCAAACATGCTCTGGTACCTTATCCAAGTGCCCATTCTTCATATGTGACCCTGGACAGTGTATATCTGAGCTATTCAACCTTGCGGGGCCATCACAGTCCTGGGTTCCATCCACTCAGATACGTCCCTCAGGTGGCTATTCTTCATGTGACTCTAGATTTTGACTGTCTGAGAGTTAGTCACTCCTGAGGGACAGTACACAAAACTCCAATTCTATCCTCTATCCACACACACATTTCTCAGCAAAGAATCATTGGATAGCGATCACTTGTAGTTGATTTCCCACCGCCCCCCCCCCTTGCTTTGCTCAGCGCCCTGGCTGCCCAGCCTAGCTTAAGATCAATGAATAGCACAGAAAGAAAGACTTGCATTTATATAGCACCTTTCACAACCTCAGGACATCCCAAAGCGCTTTAAAGCACTTTTGAAGTGTAGTCACTGTTGTAATGTAGGAAACGCAGCAGCCAGTTTGCACACAGCAAGCTCCCACAAACAGCAATGTGATAATGACCAGATAATCTGTTTTTAGTGATGTTGGTTGAGGGATAAATATTGGCCAGGACACCGGGGATAACTCCTCTGCTCTTCTTCAAAATAGTGTCATGGGGTCTTTTACATGCACCTGAGAGAGCAGACAGGGCTTTGGTTTAATATATATTCTGAAAGACAGCACCTCAGCATTGCACTGGAGTGTCAGCCTAGACTTTTGTGCTTAAAGTCTCTGGAGTGGGACTTGAACCCACTACCTTCTGACTCAGAGGCCAGGGTGCTACCCACTGAGCCACAGCTGACACCTTAAATATGCGCCACCTTGGAGGGAGCTCACTTTCATTGTCATTTCAAAATCCCAAATTAAAATTCCATTATGAAAAATGTGCTCCAAAGCAGGTACAACATTAGCTATGGCATCAAACGGTGCCAGGTAGCCAGCACAAGACTTCAGCGAAGGTCGTTCTCTGGTGACATTACCCCTTTAAGAACTTTTTGCTAATTCCACGAACGTTTCCATTGAGAATGATCCCTCTGGTTATACATTTCTCTCCACCACATTCATAAAAAGTTGCAGATAACTATTTTTGCAGATGTTATTGAAGGAAATGATGTGCACATTTTGAATGGTTTTCCAAAGGGATATTAACCAGTTGATTAATCACTGAAATCATCACTGCTTCCTCCGGGAAACAACAAAGTAGGTAATTTAGGTTTATTCCTCAGCTTATACTTCCGTGCTATAAAACAATTTGAGCCACAGTTAACCCAAAAGTCGCAGGGCTCTGCTGTGACTTCAGTCTACTGAAATTCTGGAGATTGGAAAAGCCTGGAGTTGTACCTGTGGCTGATGCATTAGGTAGTTTAAGAATGTCACTTTCCAGTTACCTTGCTCCTCTCCTGATGGGGTTCAGCTACACGGACACTGACCACACTTTGGCAACTTGTACAAGGAGCCATTCTTCATTGGATAAGGATCAGGAACTGGAACTGTGGCTGATTTCCGCTCCCCCCCCCCGCAATCCAGGGCACTGAGGTCAATTATAGCATCTTAACCACTGTCCCAGCTGAGATCAGGTAATTCCACACAGACTATTCCTTTAAACTAGTAGGACTGGGAATCCATGAGCAGTTCGCTTGATTGGCACCCCATCCACCACCTTAACCATTCACTCCCTCCACTACCGGCGTACCGTGGCTGCAGTGTGTACCATCTACAAGACGCACTGCAGCAACTCGCCAAGGCTTCTTCAGCAGCACCTCCCAAACCTGCGGCCTCTTCCACCTAGAAGGACAAGGGCAGCAGGCGCATGGGAACAACACCACCTCCAAGTCACACACCATCCTGACTTAGAAATATATCGGCCATTCCTTCATCGTTGCTGGGTCAAAATCCTGGAACTCCCTCCCTAACAGCACTTTGGGAGCACCTTCACCACACGGGACTGCAGCGGTTCAAGAAGGTGGCTCACCACCACCTTCTCAAGGGCAACTAGGGATGGGCAATAAATGCCGGCCTTGCCAGCTACTCTCACATCCAAGAATTATTTTTTTAATATACATTTAGAAAGTGGTACACTTCTATCTTAATATCTCATCCATTTCTCTGAAGACCAATTCAAATTTTCAACCCCCCCCCCCCAAACTGCTGCAAACCCAAATTGCTTTTGTGTTGTTAAACCATTTTGTTACAACAAAGTGTTAAAAATAGGGTAAATAATCAAAGGTTATTTTCACAGGTCTGTGACTGGGTAATAGGAGGGCATAAAAATAGGGTTAGTGCGAGAAGCATAAAGGGAGTGTTGCGGAGAATTTTTTTCTCATAAAGGGTTGTTCGAATATGAAGCTATTGAACTTGAGTTGAAGTTAAGAAAGAAAATGTCAAAGGGTACGAGGAAAAGGGCAACGAATTGGGATTAGAAAAGATAGCTCCAGTGGATGAGGTAGCGTCAGCACAGGTAGGAATAGCTTCCTTACGTACAGTATACTCCTGTTAATTCAAAGTCAATTTTCTTGAGTTTTGAAGGTTGAGGGGGCGATCTAATCGAGGTTGTTAAAATGATAAAAGGATCCGATAGGGTAAATACAGAGAAGCTATTTCCTCTGGTGGGGGAATCCAGAATGTGGGGGAATCCAGAACAAGGGGGCATAATCTCACAATTACTCAGGAGTGAAATCGGGAAGCACTTTTTCACACAAAGGGTGGTGGAAATGTGAAATTCTCACCCCCTAAAGGCTGTGAAGGCTGGGGGGGTCAACTGAAGCTTTAAAGACTGAGATCGGCAGATTTTTATTGGGTAACGGTATCCAAGGATATAGGTCTAAGTCGGGTAAAAGGAGTTGAGGTCCAGATCAGCCCTGAGTTAATTGAATGGCGGAACAGGTTTAAGCAATTTCAATAAAACAACACAGAAGGTGTTTTCGCCTAATGTCAGTTTGGATTAACAAGTGATTTGAATGAAGTAACTTTGAATTAAGACGAGCAGACCACACAAGGCTTTCGCTCTTGCTTGAAATCGCTCCTCATAAAAAGGACAAACTTCCCCAGACTTTTATTTTTTTTAAACTACCTTTTAAAAAAAACGTACTTCATTTCTGTCTTACACACAGCTGCAGCAAGCAATTCAAAAAATGCTAATTTGAAAAAAACGCTCCCTTTTCACTGCCTGTAAATATTTTAAAAGTTCCAATCACAGATCGTGCAACACCTGGAAAATGGTTCCGCTTCGGCAGAAATTTGCCCCTCCACTGCCACCAACAGACCAGGGGTGGCACAGAGGAGTAAGTAGCTGTCAGGCAACTTAATTGGACTAACATACAGAACACAATGCATCACATCGAGTGAGACTTTATCAATTTTGTTCAAAGGCCCATGCCCACATTCTCCAAACCATTGCAGTGCACAATTTCCGCCAGCAGAGGGCAGTGCAGCGAGTTACGACCGCGTAACTGTTCCTGTTGGTTTCCAGTGGTGGGACTGGGGTACTGCACTGCAACATGTTTAACGTCGCCTGGATCAGCATTGCTTGAGTCCCATACACTAGTGGGAAGCACATCGTACAGTACAGACAAAAGTTCTGGCCACGTACCTCAAACAGCGCCTGCCCCGGAAGGACGCTCCTCCGCCGCAAGTGCTGGAACAAGCACTCCAGCTGCCCCATGTTGACCACTCACTGGACCATGCCTGACGTCGCTGACGCACTCTGTTCACCCACTGAGATCTTCTTAGCTTCTGATTCGCAGCCAACTTGTGGAAACAGCCATAAATAAAACTATTGAGTCAATCAACACATCTAAAGTGACGCTTTCAAATCCATTACATCAGTCACGTTAAGAGCTACCATAGTTAGTGTGTCCTTTATAAAGTTAATATTTTTAGGTTGGTCAAGGTGGTGCTGGGTATTGGCAGAGTCTTAACCTTTTTGCATCCTGTGTCAGCATTCAGGTTAGGTAGAGCATGAGTAAGATGTGGAGTAAATAATAGAATGATACAGCACAGAAGGAGACCATTCGGCCCATCGTGCTGTGCAGGCTCTTTGACAGAGCTGTCCTATTGGTTCCATTCCTCCGCTCTTTCCCCATAGCCTTGCAAATGTTTCCTTTCAATTATATATCCAATTCGCTTTTGAAAGTTACTATTAAATCTGCTTCCACCACCTATCAGGCAGTGCATTCCAAGTCACTGCGTAAAAAAAATCCTCTTTATCTCCCCACTGTTTTTTTTTGCCAATGACCTTAAATCTGTGTCCTCTGGTTACCGACCCTCTTGCTAATAGAAACAGTTTCTCCTTATTCACTCTATCAAAACGTTTCAGAATTTTGAACACCTCTATTAAAACTCCTCTTAACCTGCTTTGCCCTAAGGAGAACAAACCCAGCTTCTCTAGTCTCCCCACATAACTGGAGTCCCTTATCTTTGCCCCTTTCGATCAGAACAACCACCTTCTTGCTGTTTCTGAACCTGGTGCTGAAGCAAGACATATTTTACCACACAATAGCCATCTTCATGACCAGGGCTGTCGTCCTCACGCTGTTTCCGAGGATAAAGCACTGGAACAAGCTGGTTTGGCACTCAGCCTTAAATCATGGCACACCATCTAGTGAAAGCAATGGCCATCAGAGGTGCTGGGAGCTAAGGTTAACAGCCAAGACCTCCTGCTCCACTGCCCAAGCCTCGGAAACATCATGCAGATGGCAATTCATCCAGACAGTTATTTCCAGTTAAAAATGTCTTATTTTATAAATATATTTTAAAAAGCGAAGGTGGCAATGAACATTTTAAAGATGGATTTATTCAGGAATACAACCATTATGGGACTTATCTCAGAATGTTTCACTGATACTCGGTATTTTGGGTTGTGCTTTCCATTGTGCTGACGCACTTATGTCAGTATCAGTGCCCAGAGTCAGCTGTGGCTCAGTGGCTAGCACACTCACCTCTGAGTCAGAAGGTTGTGGGTTCCTAGTCCCACTCCAGATATTTGAGCACACAAATCTAGGCTGACACTCCAGTGCAGTGCTGAGGGAGTGCTGCACTGTCGGAGGCGCTGTCTTTCGGATGAGACGTTAAACCGAGGCCCCGTCTGCTCTCTCAGGTGGACGTAAAAGATCCCATGGCATTATTTTGAAGAAGAGCAGGGCCTGCTGAGTTTTTCCAGCATTTTCTGTTGTTATTTCCAGCATCCGCAGTATTTTGCTATCATATCGAGTTATCCCCGGTGTCCTGGCCAATATTTATCCCCCACTCAGGAAAAACAGATTACCTGGTCATTATCACATTGCTGTCTGTGGGAGCTTGCTGTGTGCAAATTGGCTACCGTGTTTCCTACATTACAACAGTGACTACACTTCAAAAGTACTTCATTAGCTGTAAAGCGCTTTGAGATGTCTGGTGGTCGTGAAAGGCGCTATATAAATGCAAGTCTTTCATGCTAAATCCAACACTGTGTTTTTAACATCGGTGCTGGAAGATACACCAATAAAAGCAAAACATTCAGTACTTTTTATTGGTAAAATTTGATCAGAGACTTTTCAACGCCACTTCTTCTGAACGCTCATAACTCCAGAGATAATAACAACAACATTAATATATTACCTTTAGCATAGTAAAACATCCCAAGTTGCTTCACAGGAGTGTTATCAGAAAACAATTGACACTGAGCCACATAAGGAGATATTAGGACCGGTGACCAAAAGCTTGGTCAAAGAGGTAGGTTTTAAGGAGCGTCTTAAAGGAAGAGAGGCGGAGAGGTTTAGGGAGGGAATTCCAGAGCTTGGCGCCGTGGCATCTGAAAGTATGGCACCTAATGGTAGAGTGAAGAAAATTAGGGATGCACAAGACACCGGAATTGGAGGAACGCTGAGTTCTCGGGGGTTCTAGGACTAGTGGAGTTTACGGAGATAGGAAGGGGGTGAGGCCACAGAGGGATTCGAACACAAGGATGAGAATTTTTAAATTGAGGCGTTGCTGGACTGGGAGCCAATGTAGGTCAATGAGCAGAGGGGGTGATGGAGAATGAGACTTGGTGCGAGTTAGGATACGGGCCGCAGAGTGTTGGATGAGCTCAGGTTTACGGAAGGTAGAAGATGGGAGCCCAGCCAGGAGAGCGTTGGAATAGTTGAGTCTGGAGGTGCCAAAGGTGTGGATGAAGGTTTCAGCAGCAGATGAGCTGAGGCAGGGGCAACATTACAGAGGTGGAAGTAGGCAGTCTTGGTGATGGAGAGGATATGGGGTTGGAAGCTCAGTTCAGGGTCAAATAATTATCCAGCTGACATGGCAAGGTACCTCTTGGTGCTTCTAAACTCCCAGAGTTTGGGTAGTGTTGGAGTTGAGGCTTGTTCCTCAATGGGAAACAGGTCAGATTTAGGCTGAGAATGCCTATGTTGCTATTTCCTCTTCTAAGTCCTCACCCTGTGGTATATACGAACATATGAACAATGACGGACAGGTAAAGACCCTCTGGTCCATCCAGCCTGTCTCACACAACTGCGATACCTTGTGTAACACAACAAGGCAAATGGAATGTTGGCCTTCATAGCAAGAGGGTTCGAGTACAGGAACAAGGATGTCTTGCTGCAGTTATACAGGGCCTTGGTGAGACCGCACCTTGAGTATTGTGTGCAGTTTTGGCCGCTTTATCTGAGGAAGGATGTTCTTGCCATGGAAGCAGTGCAGCGAAGATTCACCAGGCTGATACCTGGGATGGCAGGAATGACGTATGAGGAGAGATTGTGTCGATTGGGCTTATACTCGCTGGAGTTTAGAAGATTGAGAGGGGATCTCATCGAAACCTATAAAGTTCTGTCAGGCTTGGACAGACTAGATACTGGAAGGATGTTCCCAATGGTCGGGGAGTCCAGAACCAGGGGTCATAGTCTAAGGATAAGGGGTAGGACATTTAGGACTGAAATGAGGAGGAATTTCTTCACCCAGAGAGTGGTGAACCTGTGGAATTCTCTGCCACAGAGGGCGGTGGAGGCCAGTTCATTAAATATATTCAAGAAAGAGTTGGATATATTTCTTAAGGCTAAAGGGATCAAGGGATATGGGGAGAAGGCAGGGACAGGGTACTGAATTTGAACGATCAGCCATGATCTCATTGAATGGCGGAGCAGGCTCGAAGGGCCGAATGGCCTACTCCTGCTCCTATCTTCTATGTTTCTATGTTTCTATATAGACTCCACCCCACCCGGAGCCATGTGATCTCCGGGAGAGGCAAAAAACTGGATTAAAAAAAAAACAGGTCAATTTGGGGAAAAAAATCTGGGAAATTCCTCTCTGACCCATCTAGGCAATCAAAACTAGTCCAGGAGATCACTCTGGCCCTGAGTTCCCTGCAGTACCCACCTTCTGTAAGAGGTGATCTCCGCCCCAGCCAGAAACAGGTCCAGCTCTCGCTTGAAGGAATTCAGCGAGTCCGCGTCCACCGCATGAGACGGCAGCCTGTTCCAAAGGTCCACTGGGAAAAGAACCATCTCCTGACATCTATTCTGAGCTTCCTCACCCACCTGCTGCAAGGAAACGCAAATGGCTGTCCCAGGATTGTGAAATCAGTATCTTAAATGCTTGCTAGAGTCAGATGGGCTGGATTTTCTCAGCCCCGAGGAGGCGGGTATGGAGGCGGGACTGCCGGTAAAGTTGCAGAATTTGGGGGCGGATGGCAAACCCGCCCCCATCCCGCCTCCGTGCCCTCTTGCCAGGAGGCGGGAAGCCGTCCTGCCCCGGGTCCTGTCTCCTCGAGGCGGGGAAGGGATTAAAGTGTGGAGTGGTAAGTATGTAAGGGGAGTGTTATGTGCTTTAAAATGTTCACTTACCTTTGTTTCTGCCTACAGCCTTCAGCCGCTGTGGATCCGGAGTCCCGACATTTTCATTGTAGATTTCACAGACTGGCTGTTGGATCCTCCGAACCAACAGCCAGGTGATTTCTGCAAATTGAAAGGTTTGATGAGTCCTGAACACAAGGTCTCATCAAACTACACAGAATGTCAGTGTTTGACAGCTTCACAGAGCTGTCAAACGCTGACATTCCTTCTTTCAAAAAATCTTGACAGATGGCACATCATACATTGACATGTTCTGTCACTGACTTCCCTAATTGGTCAATCAGGAGAAAATCCCGCTGGTTGGCCAGAAGCTGATGGAGGTGGGATTGAAAGCTGGCAAGCAGCAGTCTCGCCTCCAAAAGCTTCCCATTGACAAAATCCAGCCCATAGAGTCATTACGGCACAGAAGGAGGCCATTCGGCCCATCAAGTCCGTGCCGGCTCTCTGTAGAGCAATCCAGTCAGTCCCATTCCCCCGCTCTCTCCCCGTAGCCCTGCAAGTTTATTTCCCTCAAATGCCTATCCAGTCTCCCCTTGAAAACATTGAGTGCCTCCGCTTCCACCACTTCCCTTGGCAGCGAGTTCCAGGTCCTCACCACTCGCTGTGTTAAGAAGTTTTTCCTCACATCCCCCCTGTATCTCTTGCCCAAAACCTTAAATCTGTGTCCCCTAGTCCTTGTACCATCAGTTAATGGGAACAGCCTTTTTCTGTCTACCTTATTCAAACCAGTCATAATCTTGTACACCTCTATCAAATCACCCCGCAACCTCCTTTGCTCTAAGGAGAACAACTCTAGCTTCTCCAACCTAACCTTGTATCTAAAATCCCTCATCCCCGGAACCATGCTGGTAAATCTCCTCTGCACCCTCTCAAGGACCTTCACATCCTTCCTAAAGTGTGGTGACCAGAACTGGACACAATACTCCAGTTGTGGCCTAACCAGCACTTTATAAAGGTTCAGCATAACTTCCCTGCTTTTGTAGTCAATACCTCTATTTATGAAGCCCAAGATCCCATATGCTTTGCTAGCCACTCTCTCAATATGTCCTGCCACCTTCAAAGATCCATGCACATGAAACCCCAGGTCCCTCTGTCCCTGCACACTCTTTAAAACTGTGCCATTAAGTCTATACTGCCTCTCCCTATCCCTTCTGCCAAAATGCATCACCTCACACTTCTCTGTATGTTTGAGTTTATCATCAAATGAGGCTTGTGAATACCCTGGTGTTCCCCTATAATATGCTGTAGCTTTAAGTCATATGTAATGGACCATTAACACCCCACATTACACACTGTGATATAGTAGTCTGATAACAAGCTTTTACCATCAGACATCAATAAAATATGATACTCAAGCACCTACCACATGCAGGGAAAAGGGGGTGAAATAGTAGTATATCAGATTCACCTTGGTTTTTAATCATCTTCCCAACTGCATTCCTTGTAACACGTACATGCCTGTTTCAATTTCTCCCTTATCATTCCAAACTGTCAATTAATCCTTTCGGTGCCACGGTCAAGTTTATTCACCCAGGCACTTCTGAACTCCAGAAACCACATGTTCAGCAGCCTCTTCAGTGTTTTGGTGCAAATTCTTATAGCTCAGATTTGATCGAGTTACGTCTGTGTCAGCCGTGGCTCAGTTGACAGCGCTCGTGCCTCTGGGTCCGAAGGTTGTGAGTTCATAGTTCCACTCCACAGACGTGAGCATAAAGATCTAGGCTGACACTCCAGTGCAGTGCTGAGGGAGTGCTGCACTGTCGGAGGTGCCGTCTTTCGGATGAGACGTTAAACCGAGGCCCCGTCTGCTCTCTCAGGTGGACGTAAAAGATCCCATGCCACTATTTCGAAGAAGAGCAGGGGGAGTTCTCCCCGGTGTCCTGCCCAATATTTATCCCTCAATCAACATCGCAAAAACAGATTATCTGGTCATTATCACATTGCTGTTTGTGGGAGCTTGCTGTGCACAAATTGGCTGCTGCTTCTCCTACATTACGACAGTGACTCCACTTCAAAAGTACTTCATTGGCGGTAAAGTGCTTTGGGACGTCCTGAGGTTGTGAAAGGCGCTATATAAATGCAAGTCTTTCTTTCTTTTATTGATGATGCATCCATCTTAACCTTCAACGTCTGTGCTTTCAACTGGTTGGAAACCTGTCCTCTAAAGGTGATTATCAGCCAATGAAAACTCATCTTTGCTCCCAGTTCCAATATGGATAGTGGAAGAAAGATAACGAAACAACAACAACAACTTGCATTTATGTAGCGCCTTTAACGTAGTAAATCGCCCCAAGGCGCTTCGCAGGAGCTCAGTCAGAAGACAAAAGATTTCTTAAGGAAATAGGAAAGGATGCTTAGGTGAAAGTAGGTAGCAAAAAAGTAGCATTAAATGTTATCAACGGACAGAAAGAAAATAGGGAAAATGTGGACAACAGGACAACCAAAATTAAAGTGCTTAAGAAAAATTGGGGTAGAGATTGGTTTAGGACAATTTTCGGGTGCAATTGGGGGCAACAAACAATCAGTGCATCCGAAGAGGGAGGCCCGACGATCGTGAGAAATTGGTGAGTGAAGCACAGTTATGCTGGACGTTGTAAGCTTTTTATTTCGACTGGCATTAAATTGACAGCAAGACCAATTCTTTTGAAACAATTTGGAATAAGTTTATTAAACACACAAACTCATGCAAGTTTATTAAACACACACACTCATGCACATCAAAACAATAGCCTGCTGGTATGTATGGACTCTACTCGATTACAACAGGTAAGGTAATGGGTTAGATTTACACAGACTGGTACTTCCCTGAGTCAAGCAATGCACGCGGCCTTTTTCCTTGCTTCTTGGTCTGGTCTGTAGAGGGAGGGCGTCTTGTTTTACCGCGTGGTCATCCAGAGAGAGAGAGAGAGAGAGAGAGCGAGCCTTTGGGTTCCTTGTTTTATATCTTTTTAAGTCCATTGTCTCTAGTCTCAATTGCTAAGACCCCAGGATTGGGTCTTAGATTCATGGCAGTTCTTGATTGGCTTTCCTTTGAACATGTGTCAGTCTGCAGTGGCTGGAGCCATTTCTTGCTTAAGTTAATTGTTTGTTGACACCTTTTAGTGGCTCTTGAGTTTCGATGGTGAGTTTCGATGGTGTCTCTGTGGGGGGTTATCCTGTTATGCAGGTTTCCTTTGTTAAGTTTCGCGCCATTGCCTTACCCAGGGGAGATCCATACACATCAAATTTATCTTTATTACATACATCTTTCTTAATAGTCTCGAGTCCATCACACATACAAAACATATATTTTTATTCTTACAACGTGGTCGAGCTAGATCTGGCAATTGATGACTAGGCCAGTTGTGCACCACGTATGCTTGAGAGAACACCTATTTGATTAAAGGGAGCAAAGAAGTTAGCAAATTATCAAATGGAGTCAGATGGGTGGAGGGTGGTGATTGATTGGCTGCGAACAAGGGTATCGACAGCAGAGATGAGCGGGTGGTTAGAGAGGTCAACAGCAGTAGAGGTGTCGTGGGTGGAGAGTGGAAGGTGAGTTGGAATTTTGTGAGTGAGTTTATAAGGGAGTTTGAGAGTTTAATGCTTAGGCAGATTGTGAGAATAGTGGGATTGGCGGAGGATAGGGGAATGAGGGTGGTAAGGGAGACAAGGAAATGGATGGAGATTGCCTGGTCAATAATCAAGACCTCAGGTGCAGAGAGGCCACGAGAGATGACAGAGTCGAGAGGGTAGCCAGGGAGTTGGGTCAGAGAGTTTATATGAAGGGTGATAGTGAGATGCGACAGGGAGATGGTGAGAGTTAGGGGACTAGAAGATTTGTAGTGTAACTTGAAAGCACTAAGGATGAAGAGGTGATTGATCAGAGACTGAGGGAAGAGAGATGGGAGAACATCTCGGTTAAGCAGTCAATGTGGGCTTGGTGTGGGGGGGCATAAACAATGAGGATTTTAAAAGAGAGGTGTGAATCATCATCCTTAAATTAACAATAAAACCACACCTTTAGTTCTTACATAGAAGATAGGAGCAGGAGTAGGCCATTTGGTCCCTTGAGCCTGCTCCGCCATTTAATGAGTACATGGCTGATCATCCAAATACAGTACCCTGTCCCTGTTATCTCCCCATATCCCTTGATCCCTTTAGCCTTAAGAAATATATCTAACTCCTTCTTGAATATATTTAATGAATTGGCCTCAACTGCCTTCTGTGGTAGAGAATTCCACAGGTTCACCACTCTCTGGGTGAAGAAATTCCTCCTCATCTCTGTCATAAATGGCTTACCCCTTATCCTTAGACTGTGACCCCTGGTTCTGGACTCCCCCGCCATCGGGAACATCCTTCCTGCATCTAGTCTGTCTAGTCCTGTTAGAATGTTATAAGTTTCAATGAGATCCCCTCTCATTCTTCTAAACTCCTTCGTCTACCTAGTCAGCAAAAGACAAATGAATGTGTTATCCCCTCCCCGACTAAAATTACTGGGTTATCAAGAGAGGAGTCAGTGGGAGGCAACATCTGTAGATCTTTAGCACTAGGCCCAAAGCCCTGACGAGACACAAGGAGATTGGATCCCTTACACCCTCTCTCAGCTGCATGAGAAACAGACACCTCTGACTATAACCCCGTGGAAACCACATGGAACAGATGCAAACAGAGGCTTTCATACCACTATGAACACTGGGATAGTCATGCCTCCATAGTGATCTCATGAATATTTGGCTGGTCGGCACAATCCAGCTATTAACTCTACAAGCCTACAAAGAAACCTGCAGTTGCGAGACGTTTTGTCATTTTATTGCCATCGCAGTGTTGTGCATCCACCCACTGAACAACAAAATAGTGACAGAATGCCTCCGTACACTTTTCAACTTAATGGGATGGTCGCATCCAATCTCGGCCTAACATTAGGGTTTCCTCCTCAAATCCATACTGATCTAATTCAAAATTTAAGATCTTAATTCAGAATGCATCCAGTTGGAAATGCAGCCACGTGTGTAGAACCGCTGGAGGGGGAAAAAATAACTTCCTCCAATTTAAACAGACTACCTCCTCTCCTGTGGGAGGTCACGATTACTACCCGAGGATTGCAATTTCTTACATGTACGGACTGCGCTGGTAATTCAAGAGGCATGGCTATCCCAGCATTCATAGAGGTACGAAAACCCTTCATTAAAACTCCAGCATAAATACCTGCAAATTCCATGGCCAGGCATGCTGCAAAGGAAGAAAGACAAACACAAAAAAAGAGAGAGAGAGAGTGAAACAGGAAAAAAGAAGATAAGGAGGAGCCAAGTAGAACACACCTGCCCATCTTCTGCAAACCCATGTGCCAGAAGCAGTTTGCTAGTTTTAGGCGTGTTTATGTTTTTGGGCACGTGACCTCAGACATGCGGCCTGTGGCTATAAAGCTCACACCTCGGCTCTTCCCGATGTTGACAGCTTTGAGTTTAAAAAAGAACTAGCCTGGAGACAAATCAACAGATGCGCCAAATTTGGGGGAACGATTGCCGACAGGCCGAACGGTTTTCCCAAGTCACAGCATGGCGTGTGGCACTGATTCGTAGTTCAGTTTTAACCTGATTAACACAGACCCGAAGAACCCGTTCACCAAGGAGAGGAAACTATGGATTATTTCTCTGGTTGTCCTTGTACATGCGACTAAATTACACATAAAGCACAAAATGCTGATGCACGTGTGTAAAGATTTTAAAGTGTGAAGAGAAATTGAATCACTGACACGCAACTTGCTGAAGAAATAGAAATATTGTTGGCTATTTCAATCTTTTATCACTCACTTCTAGATATAAACAATTAAAAAAAAAGATTTTCTAGTCTTCAAGTTGCCCCCACACTGGCATATCCTTGCCGAGAGAGCAGATGTGTAGCTTACTCTCAGCCCTTGATCTCGGACATATTAAAAAATCTTCTTTACACGCACTTCCTGTCCACAAACCTTACTTCCTGTTGTCATGATTTTTGGTCACGCTTTTACATCAACCTTCCTATGTAAAAATTTCTCATTCAGTTTTGCTATGTCAACCGTAACGATCTAGTTGTAAGCTCTCGTCACTAAGTGGCTCTTTAGAGCAAGATTCTGAAGTCTAACTCCCAACTCTGCCACCATCTTCTAAATATATTTAAAATACCCTCTTATATTCATCAATACAAAAGCAAAATGCTGCAGCTGCTGGAAATCTGAAATAAAAACAGAAAATGCTGGAAATACTCAGCAGGTCAGGCAGCATCTGTGAAGAGAGAGAAACAGAGTTAACGTTTCAGGTTGATGGCCCTTCGTCAGAACATCAACAGAACTTTCTGATGAAAGGTCATCGACCTGAAATGTTAACTCTGTTTCTCTTTCCACTGAATTGAAATTCATGCGGGTACCATAACGGGCGGGCAATCTGCTCTGCCAGTTTACCATCCAAGCAGTGAAGGTGAACATTACCTTCATTACCTCTTTTCAGATGACGGACCTGCTGCGTGTTTCCAGTACGCTATCTTTTTATTTCAGATTTTCACTGTTTGCAGTTTTTCCTTAATGGAGCAATAACTTGGCAGCTCGCTGCACGAGTAATAGAATTCTTATTTTCTTTTTCAATGGGATTTTGCAAAGTCGCCTTCCCCCCACCCCATGTCAGGAACACACCTCCTGCCGCTCCCCCCCCCTCCCCTAAATGCCACTCTGAAACTTACTACCAGGAGGTGCACGAGAATAGCCTAGGGTGAATTTCCCTCTCTGTGGGGAAGACTTGTACTTCTACCCCCAGCAAAACACTGAGACATACGAACATAATGGGCCAGTAATTCCGGTCCCAATGCGTGAGTACGGACTGGGCACTCACGCGTGGGCCCGTTGGAAGTGCCGGATTTCAGCACGCACAGCGCATGCGGGGGAAACCGGCATTTCCTGTCCTCTGAACCAAGGGGTTCAGAGGACGAATGCGTGCGCGCAGGAGTCTGCGCGTGCGCGCTGAAATTCCTTTTTTTCCACAGGTTTGCGCGTGTGTAAGGGCCTCTCCTTTTTACAAATGTAAAAAGGAGACGTAAAGACTTCATTCTTTAAGGTAAGTGGTCTATTACTTAAAATTATAACATTTTTTCCACAGCTTTATTGTTTTTAAAGACTTTACAGTAAGGTAAGTGTAGTTTTAGACTCGATTTTTAAAAAAATTATTTTTTTCAAAAATGTGATTAATTGTTTAAAATAGTTTTTTTAAAGTTATTTATAGTTTATTTAATTATTGGGATGTTTTTTAAAATTTTATTTAAAGTTAAACTAGTCTTTTGGGCGCCCGTACTTTTCATGAGTTTGACAGTTCTTACTATCAAACTCATGAATGAAGTTTCCCCTCCCCTGACTGGCTGTACAGTGCTCACTTGCACACGCGGCAAGCCCCCGAACCTAATTTCTGGGCCCTTAGAAATTAGGGATGAGAAAGGCCATTCTGCCCAACAAAGCTCAATCCTCTAGCACCCTAGTTCTCCTGTTGTGACATCTAATGGTGACTTTGAACAACCCCGATGTTTTTGCCTCTATTTCCTCGCTGGGTAGATCATTCCAAACACTTATCAATCGCTGAATAAAGTTCATGCTGTTGTCTGTTCTAAATTTACATTTTACCAAACCAAATAACCCCTTTAAAAAGGAGTTGGACAAACATCTGGTTGGCAATAGGATTAGTGATTGCAGAGATAGGTGTAGATCGAGGTGAAACACTCCACAGGACACATGGCTCTTATGTTGTCGGAGGATGGGGGAGGGAGGAACATAAGAAATAGCAGCAGGAGTCGGCCATTCAGCCCCTCGAGCCTACTCCGCCATTCAATAAGATCATGGCTGATCATCGACCTCAACTCCACTTTCCCGCCCGATCCCCATATCCCTTGATTCCCCTAGAGTCCAAAAATCTATCGATCTCAGCCTTGAATATACTCAACGACTGAGCATTCACAGCCCTCTGGGGCAGAGAATTCCAAAGATTCACAACCCTCTGCGTGAGGAGGGGAGAATATTGCCTTAAGGAGAGGTCTGAATAGTAGAGATGTGAGGGCTAATGAATATTCTGGATTTCTGTTTCATTACCTTTAAGGATTGGGCAGTATTTATGTAAAACCTGCCCTAACAAGGTGAAATGGGTGAGATAGAGTTAATAGGAATAGATTTTACATGACGTGTGGAAGGACGGGGCTCAATGGGCCAAATGGCATGTTCTTGTTCCACGTTTCCTTAGCCATGCAGTTGTGGGTAATTCAGCACATGATGAATTGCGGGGGCAATGCCCATGTTGTACAACTCCATGGTGATGTAAGAAAACTACTAGGCACTTGGTCTCAGCGTTAAACAAAGCTTTAATCAACTGTTTTACAACATGGAGGTCTAGTTGTGTCCTTCACTAGTTCCTGTTAAGAATGTCCTGCGCAAGCTGGGCCCGTGCCCAAGTATTTATACTCTCCCTGGACAGCGCCGCCCGCAGGCCGCTCAGTTGATTCATGTCACATGGTGCATCATTTTGAAGTTCCAACACGTTTTGCCAGTCACGACGAGTAGGAACGCCATTCCTTTTTATAAACAAAGGGCCAAAGATGCTCCAGAAGCTACGACCAAAATACCGACCCAACCACCCTCAAATCTATGTGGGATCCGTCACAGAAACCCAAAATAGCTTCGTTGGGCCTGAAGCTGATTCCTGTTTTTTCTAGAAGACTTGGCTCGTGCTTTGTACGGATTTGACTATTTTACCAGCATCCCCAGAGGGCTGATAATTTATCGTTTGCAGTTTGTGGTCTGACGATGACTTCAGAGTAGAGCTAATTTGCTGGGAAAATAGGGCTCATCATATTACCAGATCTACAGGGGAGCAAGACAACTGACACTTTAAAGAATAGCGACTGCCATAATCTGTGATTCAGAAATGAGAGGGTCTCACTGATGATGGAAATTATTTAATACTGATGTGGTGTCTAATGCCAAATAAGCAGGATACTAGTGGGGGCTGGAAAACGGGGGTGGGGGGGGATTTACAGGATGCAAGGATGTTTTTGTATAATTAAAACAATCTTATCCGATGCATTCCTTTTATTTCTTCTCAGGATGTGGGCAACATTGGCACGGCTCCATGTGCTGCCCAGCCCTCGTTGAGAAGGTAGTGTGTGGGCGTTTTTTGTTGAAGCTATTGTTTATACAATGGGGTTGGCTCACAAGATCATTAAGGGACAGTTTGGGTCACTTGTAGGCCAGACCAGGTAGGGGCAGCAGACTCCCTTACCTGAAGGTAACTCTTTTCCCTTATTGGCCCAGGATTTTTCTCTGCTTTTTTTGCCTTTCCCAGGAGATTACATGGCGACGGGGTGGGGGGTGGTGGGGCGGATAGGAAGTGTCTAGTCATGATGCTCCAGCCATCATGAGTGTGGGCCAGGCTTGATAAAGAAAGAAAAGACTTGCATTTATATAGCGCCTTTGACGACCTCCGAACATTCTAAAGCGCTTTACAGCCAATAAGTATTTTTGAAGGGTAGTTACTGTTGTAATGTAGGAAAACAATTTGCGCACAGCAAGGTCCCACAAATAGTAATAAGATAACAACCAGATAATCTGCTTTTCAGTGATGTTGATTGAGGGATAAATATTGGCCAAGGTACCAGGGAGAACTGCCCAGCTCTTCAAAATAGTGCTGTGGGATCTTTTACATCCACCTGTGAGGGCCTCAGTTTAATGCCTCATCCTGGAGACAGCATCTACCAACAGTGCAGCACCTCTCTCAGTGCTGCATCAGCCTGGATTGCGCTCTCAAGTCTCTGGCGTGGGGCTTGACCCCCCCACGACCTTCTGACTCTGAGGCAAGATCGCTACCCACCGAGCCACAGCTGACTCTTGATGGGCCAGCTGTTTTTTATCCTGCCTGTCATTTTCATATGGTCGTAAGAACAGTTAGATTTTCCATGGTCATGCTGGCCCATAAATGACCAGCTTTATTAAATTCAATTTCAGAGTTGGCCATGGTGGGATTCGAATTCACACGCGCTGGGCATCTAGTTTCATAATCACTACACTGCTGTCACCTAACATTTAAATGGACCCAGGTTGTATTAAATATTAGCTTCACACTATATTGCCCTCTGACCTTCGTCTTTAAACTATATATTGGCCTTGAATTTGCGGTCGGAAGCGTACCTCCAAAGTACGCCTCTGTCCCGCCAAATATTTCTGTACTTACCTCCTGGCTGCACAGTTATGGAGAGTTCCCTTCTCGGTCCTGCAGGCGTAGGCCTGCGTAAAGGCCCACAGATACCAGGGGCGCACGTGGTTCGCAAGCGTCCGTGGGGTCACGTGGGCCCGGTCAACCAATCAAAAAGGGGGGTTCCTATGATGCTTATTCCACTTACGTACGGAAATCCCCAAATAAATAAGAATTCATGCCACTTAAAAAAAAAAGTTCCACATGTTCAAGATTAATTAAAAGACCCTTTAATTAAGCATTTAAAATAAAAATGTAATTTTTTGAAAAATAAGTTTAAAGATTTTAAAACGGGCCAAAATTTACCTAAACTAATTTTAAGGGTATGCGTATTTTTAAATAATTTCTAAAATTGTATTTTAACATGTATTTTAACCCTTACGCTGGTAAAAAGAAGGCCTTACACCTGCTTTTACCAGGCGTAAGGTTTGATGGGCATTCGCTGGGCAGTAGTTGGGCAAATAGCCCCAACTCTCCGCCAGCGAAAGTGAGTTTGCAGCAGATGCGAACGCTCTGTCAAGGAGAAACTTGACAGATCGCAAGTTCCGGGTTTTCGCGCAGGCAGGAACCCGGGACTTGCGGGGCTTTTCAGAAGGCTTCCGACAGTGCGTACGCCACAGAAACCACTGTACTTTCAGGCCCATTGTCATTTTTAAAATTTACTTCTCTTCGTGGTTCCCTTCTTCGGGTCCCTTTCTTCTATCTCACCCTCTCAGCAGAACAATGGGGGGGCTTGGGGGTTTCCTCTGCTCCCGGGTATCTGCCAATGCCGTTCTTCAGCCACTAGGAGTGCTAGAACATCCAAGGGTATCTACAGGAAACTCGTTTAAAAGGCACCTAAATATCCGGAACTCTCTATTAACCGGCAACATTCAGGAGTAGGTTCAGGTAAGTTTTACTGTATATTAGTGGCCGTGTAACCGGGGTTCCTGCACCTGTGGCCGTGTAACAGGGACTCCTTGATCTGTGGCCGTGTAACCGGTGTGCTGTGTAACGAGGCTCTCGCACCTTGGTAGGTGTACCTCTCCGTTATCCGGGATTTTTAATGAACCGGCACCATCCTGGTCCCGTAGGTGCCGGATACCAAAGAGTTTGCCAAAGGGCAGCACGGTGGCATAGTGGTTAGCACTGTTGCCTCACAGCGCCAGGGACCCGGGTTCGAATCCGGCCTCGGGTGACTGTCTGAGTGGAGTTTGCACATTCTCCCCGTGTTTGCGTGGGTTTCCTCCGGGTGCTCCAGTTTCCTCCCACAGTCCAAAGATGTACGGGTTAGGTTGATTGGCTATGATAAATTGACCCTTAGTGTTAGGGGGATTAAATACGTGGGGTTACGGGGATAGGGTGGGATATGTGTTGGTGTAGGGGTTACGGGGATCAGGTGGGATGTGTCGGTGCAGGCTCGATGGGCCGAAATGGCCTCTATCTGCACTGTGGGGTTTCTGTGATTCTGTGATCTGAGTTTCCTGTAATACAATAGCAAAAGACCACTCTGTCCTCGGCCCCTTACACTGCTCCAATGAAGCTCAACGTAAGCTCGAGGAACAGCACCTCATCTTTCGATTAGGCACTTTACAGCCTTCTGGACTCAACATTGAGTACAACAATTTCAGACTATAACCTCTGCCCCTATTTTTTTCAGGCGGCAGCTGTTGATGATTCTGCCATCCCCATTTGCAGCATTTAATCTCTCCGGCCTTCCACCCTATCACAGACCGTCCCTTTTGTTCTTTCCGCCGCTCCCCCCTTTCCCTGCCCCTACACCTGCTTAAAACCTGTTACATCTCTAACTTTTTCCAGTTCTGACGAAGGGCCACAGACCTGAAACGTTAACTCTGTTTCTCTCTCCACGGATGCTGCCTGACCTGCTGAGTGTTTCCAGCATTTTCTGTTGTTATCCAAGGGTATCTACTGTTCCCTCCCTCCCCTGTGGCTAAGCAAATAGTCTCAGTTCCTCACCCCTTCCTGGTGAAGGGTGGGTGGGGCCAGGGCATGGAGGAAGGGGAAGCGAATAGGAAGAGAAGAGGAATGAAGGATTTGAAAGAGAATGGTTAAAATGGAGACAGGAGAATATGGAGTAAGGAAATAACGAGAACAACAAATAAAGAAAAAAGAAAGACTTACATTTATATAGCACCTCTCACGACCACCAGACATTTCCAAAGCGCTTTACAGCCAATGAAGTACTTTTGAAGCGTAGTCACTGTTCTAATGTAGGAATCGCGGCAGCCAATTTGCGCACAGCAAGCTCCCACAAACAGCAATGAGATAATGACCAGATAATCTGTTTTTTTTTGTTATGTTGGTTGAGGGATAAATATTGGCCCCAGGACACCAGGGATAACTCCCCTGCTCTTCTTCGAAATAGTGCCATGGGATCATTTACGTCCACCTGAGAGAGCAGACGGGGCCTCGGTTTAACGTCTCATCCAAAAAATGGCACCTCTGACAGTGCAGCGCTCCCTCAGCCCTGCACTCGAGTGTCAGCCTAGGTTTCTGTGCTCAAGTTGCTGAAGTGGGACTATGAACCAACAACTAACCTGATTCAGAGGCAAGAGTGCTACCAACTGAGCCACAGCTGACGCTGGAAATGCAGAGACTGATAGACGCCTAGCAGCGCAGAAATGTAGAATCGAGAAATTGTAGTCAGAGATTAACATCTCACCATGGCATGTCATAGTGCCTTAAAATGTTTTGTAAAGATATTGCTTATTTTCCCATCAGTTACTACAATAAAATACACTCCCGTGAGAGTCATTTAGAAAGCATGATACTTTCTTTAAGGGATGTGCTTTGTGATTTTATTTTTAAATGAGGGTGCCAGCAATAATCGGGGTAATTCCATGATCCTGCTCTCACAGTGTTGTAGCCTCATCCCTGACCCACACTCCCTTCGAGTGCAGCCTCTCCGCTGGGAGCGTGGGATTGTGGAATTAGCCCCAACAAGAACTGTGTCTGCTTTGCGTAACGTGAGCAGTATTCGAGTACAGATGGACTGCATTGATGACGGGAAGTTGCTTTGACGAGCTATGTTCAACTTCATTCCATTAAAAATCTCCAAATTTGAATGAAATCAAATAAATTGAAGCATTTTTCCACCAAATTCTCCTCTCCCCTCCTCTCATGGAAACATAGAAACATAGGAGCAGGAGTCGGCCATTCGGCCCTTCGAGCCTGCTCCGCCATTCAATATGATCATGGCTGATCCTCTATCTCAATACCATATTCCCGCTCTCTCCCCCATACCCCTTGATGCCTTTTGTGTCTAGAAATCTATCTATCTCCTTCTTAAATATATTCAGTGACTGGGCCTCCACAGCCTTCTGTGGTAGAGAATTCCACAGCTTCACCACCCTCTGAGTGAAGAAATTTCTCCTCATCTCAGTCCTAAATGTCCTACCCCGTATCCTGAGATTGTGACCCCTTGTTCTAGATGCCCCCCCAACCAGGGGAAACCTCCTCCCTGCATCCAGTCTGTCTAGCCCTGTCAGAATTTTATACGTTTCAATGAGATCCCCTCTCATTCTTCTAAACTCTAGTGAATACAGGCCTAGTCGACCCAATCTCTCCTCATACGACAGTCCTGCCATCCCAGGAATCAGTCTGGTGAACCTTCGCTGCACTCCCTCTATGGCAAGTATATCCTTTCTTAGGTAAGGAGTCCAAAACTGCACACAGTACTCCAGGTGTGGTCTCACCAAGGCCCTGTACAACTGTAGTAAGATTACATTATTGACACCCTTCATGGGTACGATTCTACAGGTGATAGCCTCACTTGGAAATCACGTCCATTATTCATGTCAAGTATTGGCGGGGTATTTGAACATGGGGGCGCCACAGTCGATCTCAATGCTGTCCACAGACACACACATGTGCACACATATGCACATTCACACGTGCACACATACACGCAGGAGTACAAACCCTGGCCAATTGTGCCTTCCCTAATCCAAGGGACTTGTATCTAACCGCTGTGCCAATATTGCTGACTCCTAGCTAAGATCAGCTAACAAAGCAGAGATGGAATTGGGTACTGTAGTGGCTATGGTAGTAGATGAGCCAAACCCAGAGGTCATGAGTTCAGTTCCCATCATGCCAGATTTTAATAAATCTGGCCATTTGTGGGCTGGTGCTGAAGAAAAGTCCAACTGTCCTTCAGGAAAGGGAACCTGCCATCCCTACCCAGTCTGGCCTACATGTGATTCCGGTCCCACACTATGGCTGGAATTTTGCCGGTACTCAGAGGGCGGGATTGGAGGCGGGTCAGAGGTTAAAGTCACAATGATTGATGGGGGGTTGCGAACCCGCCGTGATCCCCGCCTCCACGCGACCTTCCCGAGTGTCGGGTCTCCGATTTGCAAACGGACCCGACACCAAGCGACGGGAAAGGGATTAAAGGCACTTAACTGCCTATTAAGTGGTAGGTTAGAGCTATTTTCGCAGGGTTTGGGGATTTTCCGGCTGCTTGGTCGGGTTTCATGACTTTCCGACAACACGCCAGGCAAGTGAACACCAGCGAGCTGGGGACTTCACAGCTCTGACTGCAGTGTAAAAGCTGCACTCTCAAATCTTGTCATTTAGAAATCTGTGAGGTTGGTGATTGAATAATTTGGGGGGCATATTCGTGTTTAGGCTGCAAGTATGTGTTGTGCACTATAGATCCACTGTAACCTGCATTGCTGGATTTTAAAGGCGCACTTACCCTAAACTATGACAGCTCAAATTGTCAGCACACATATATGGCAACGATGCCATACGTTCGTTCTACATACATTTATTACAATATTGGCAAAGAACAGAAACTTTACAAATAAATCTATCATGACACCCAAGCAACTGACCCGCACCCAGCAATCGCCTTAGAGAACCCGCACGTTGGCCTTAACGCAGCCAATCAATGGAAAATCTCAACTGCAGGGCGGCGGGAACCGGGAGCGGGTCTAAAACCCGCCGAACATTGGACCCGCCACCATCCCGCCTCCAGGTGCAAAATTGCGGCCTATGTGGTTGATGGTTCAAGTCTTATGAACTAAAAGCAATCACTTAGGGTAACCAGGGATGGCCAATAAACGTGGCCTCGCCTGTATCGCCCACATCCCAAGAGCAAGCAAGAGAAAGTCAAGCTATTTCTTTCTAGGGAAAAAAGAGGAGATAAAAGCTGCTCAAGTCACTATAATCATGATAATGTCTCGTGCGAGTGACACAACGACGGTCTGTGATACACTGAAGGATTTTACATCAATGCAATACGTGTTTGGCAAAAAAAAGAATTTCCAAATCGTTTTTCCACAAAGAAATTGCGCCTTTAACACCAGTTGACATCACACTTTTAAATGTGTCACGTTATATCTCTACCAATGATTTTCCGCCCTCTGATCCAGGACATTATAAGCCAGTGTTGGAGAAATATAAAGCTTCAGCCCATTGTACTGAATGAAGATATTATTCAGCACCAATGCAACTGTGGTTTTCCAAGGGTTATGTGTAAAAATGCAGGGGAGGACAAACTCTGATCTGAAATGTTTAATGAAGAAACATTTGCTTGGTTTCTATCGAATACTCCAGAGTGTTGTTTTACCAAGTCACATTCTTGCAGCTGTTTGAAACATTGCTCTGGAACAGAATTGAGAGTAAGTTGCTTCATTAACCGCTTGATGACTGCAATTGGAGCTCGATACTGTCATTTAAAAAAAAGAATGCACTCAGAGAATAAACATACAACAGGGAATGATTACATATAGGGTGATGGACAGGATAGAGAGACCACACAGAGTGACGGACAGGATAGAGAGACTACACAGACTGACGGACAGGATAGAGAGACTACACAGACTGACGGACAGGATAGAGAGACTACACAGACTGACGGACAGGATAGAGAGACTACACAGAGTGACGGACAGGATAGAGAGACTACACAGAGTGACGGACAGGATAGAGAGACTACACAGAGTGACGGACAGGATAGAGAGACTACACAGAGTGACGGACAGGATAGAGAGACTACACAGAGTGACGGACAGGATAGAGAGACTACACAGAGTGACGGACAGGATAGAGAGACTACACAGAGTGACGGACAGGATAGAGAGACTACACAGAGTGACGGACAGGATAGAGAGACTACACAGAGTGACGGAGAGGATAGAGAGACTACACAGATTGACGGACAGGATAGAGAGACTACACAGAGTGACGGAGAGGATAGAGAGACTACACAGAGTGATGGACAGTATAGAGAGACTACACAGAGTGACGGACAGGATAGAGAGACTACAGAGAGTGATGGACAGGATAGAGAGACTATACAGAGTGACGGACAGGATAGAGAGACTACACAGAGTGACGGACAGGATAGAGAGACTGCACAGAGTGACGGCCAGGATAGAGAGACTACACAGAGTGACGGACAGGATAGAGAGGCTGCACAGAGTGACGGACAGGATAGAGAGACTACACAGAGTGACGGAGAGGATAGAGAGACTACACAGATTGACGGACAGGATAGAGAGACTACACAGAGTGACGGAGAGGATAGAGAGACTACACAGAGTGACGGACAGTATAGAGAGACTACACAGAGTGACGGACAGGATAGAGAGACTACACAGAGTGAGACAGGATAGAGAGACTACACAGAGTGACGGACAGGATAGAGAGACTACAGAGAGTGATGGACAGGATAGAGAGACTATACAGAGTGACGGACAGGATAGAGTGACTACACAGAGTCACGGACAGGATAGAGAGACTGCACAGAGTGACGGACAGGATAGAGAGACTGCACAGAGTGACGGACAGGATAGAGTGACTACACAGAGTGACGGACAGGATAGAGAGACTGCACAGAGTGACGGACAGGATAGAGAGACTGCACAGAGTGACGGACAAGATAGAGAGACTGCACAGAGTGACGGACAGGATAGAGAGACTGCACAGAGTGACGGACAGGATAGAGAGACTACACAGAGTGATGGACAGGATAGAGAGACTATACAGAGTGACGGACAGGATAGAGAGACTACACAGAGTGACGGATAGGATAGAGAGGCTGCACAGAGTGACGGACAGGATAGAGTGACTATAGAGAATGATGGATGGGAGAGAACAATCATACAGAGAGTGATCATTAGAGTGACCACATAGAGAGTGATGGATGGAAGAGACTGATCACACAGAGGGTGACTGCAGGCGAAAGTAACCACACAGACGGTGATGGACAGGAGAGAGTGATCACAGAGAACATGGCAAATGGCAGCAAGTGACCATAAAGACAGTCACAGATTAGTAGTTAATTAAGTTTTTTTTCCTTCAAGGTTTCGGTCGATGGAAGAATTTTATGCCGGTGGAAAGAAGCTGTAAGAAACAGCCAATAAGAGACTCCCTTAATGTGAGGGAGGGGAGTCCAGCAAAGGCACTTTCAATATGTATGTAAATTCTCCCAGAGCCTCTCAATTCCAGGATAAAACTTTTATAAATAGTCCCACATTGTTGATAATAACTGCCATGGGAACAGGACTTATCTCTGGTTTGAAGGAATGCATTCTCAACGGTCTGTGCTCACTGGGAGTATCTGCCGAGATCTTGACCTGGTTTTGGGTCATAAGTGTTGCAACAATTTACAAATAGCTTTGCAAGGTGTTTATTACTACAGGTTTGCAAAGAAATAGCCGAGAGTTAAGGCGAGAGAAAGAGCATGTCCAACACATTGTACGTACAGAGTCAGAGGTGGTTGATATATATGTGTGTGTTATATATAGATACTAGCTGGGGGTGCCCGGCGGTGCCGAGGGTTTTTTGAGGGCATGTTGTTGTTGGAAGAGAGAGAGAGTGCGACTGGGGGGAAGAGAGAGAGAGCGAGCGACTGGGGGGAAGAGAGAGAGAGCGAGCGACTGGGGGGAAGAGAGCGCGCGACTGGGGGGAAGAGAGAGAGAGCGAGCGACTGGGGGGAAGAGAGCGAGTGAGCGACTGGGGGGAAGAGAGAGAGCGAGCAACTGGGGGGAAGAGAGAGAGCGAGCGACTGGGGGGAAGAGAGAGAGCGAGCGACTGGGGGGAAGAGAACGAGCGACTGGGGGGAAGAGAGCGAGCGACTGGGGGGAAGAGAGCGAGCGACATAGATATATTCATAGTTGACTCTGGGCCAGTGAGCAGATGAATGGTGAAGCCATGAATGCAAGCAGAAGCCCACAGCCAAGCAGCACCTCATGCACGTCTGTATTCAGCTGTTCTCTATAATGTATTCAAGTTCCATTTTCTTCCATTGTCTGCACGCATGAAAAATGGGCGGCAGCGCGCCAAGGGTTAGTGGAGTGGGGAGATGAAGAGGCCGTTTGTAACAGCGGACAATGGGTGCATGACATCCCAGGTACAATGGGACAATGGACATCCTGACAGGTAGAGAGGGCAGGGAATTAATCTACCTGTTCTGACACAGGAACATGCAGTTTACACAGATGCCTCCTTCACAGGCTACAGGAGGCTGAAATACTTTGTACCAGAGTTACTCAATCCAATCCCTGGTCGGTGAAACCATGACTTAAAGTGTTGTTGTTGTTGTCCTTTGTGTAAAGACCACGTTTAGCGTGCTGGGGATTCTGTTCACCTATCAGGCAGCTTACAACAAATGGACAACGCACGCGAGAAATTAAACCAAGATTTACGCCTTATGCTTAGAATGAAGTCCGGCTCTTAAAGTGGGCGGCACGTCTTGTTTACATCCGCTTCAAATCTTGTAGTGACGGCGGCCCTGTTTTAAAATCCACATGGTGAACAGCAGCAGGGACTCAATGGTGAGAGGAATTAGTCACACCAACACACTGGGTGGGGCCTTCTCATTGCCCAGTCCCTGTGGTGCTGAGTAAATTGCTAATCACTTCATAACCAAGAGGTTTTTTTTTCCCTTGCCAACAAAGCAGGCCAGAATGTCACCACCAGCAGCTGTGGAGGAATGGGTTCTGTCAGCGCAGTAGAAATATGGAGGCCATTTCCTTCCCTTTTATTTTTGCGATGGAGCCAGAGTACAAAAATTTTTTTAATTTAAAAAAAAACTGGCAGTCATTATTTTCACAAGAATTATGACCACTTGCTACTTGTACGGAGCACTCTTCCGACATTGCCCTTCTGGTCAAAGGACCGATACGGCGTATCGGAAACTCGGGCGCTGCCGTCTCTCTGTTTATGATATTCGCTGTCAGCAGCGCAAAGTCGGAAAATCTACCACTTACTCGCAGCGCCGCAACAATATTTTCGGTTAAGCCGCGCGGCGCTCCGGAGGTCCCGCGCAGGCCATTTGCCAATGGGAAGAACCGTGCGTGCGCGGGGATTTGAATGGGCTGCGGAGCCCGTTAAAGGGGCCGCGCACCCCCCCAAATAAAAATGACAGGGAACATTGGTCCTTAATACTGGAAGCCTTTTCTGCAGATCTCAGCTAATTCTGGTTAGATCAAATTTCCAGGAAGTGTGTCATAAATCATGACATTTTGTGCTGATTTATTTTAGTGCGTTGCGTGTAAAAAAAATATCAAGTATCCTTTCAAACAAGGCTCTAAAGCAGGTTTTCTTCACTTCAAAGGGGTTGCTTGTCTTTGTTCTTGGGGAAACTTACTTAGTTAATTAGGTTAATAAGACAAGTGTGAATGCCAAGTACTGTGATCTGCAGGTGCTAACAGGAAGTGGCTCTGTAAACTGGTCCCAGGCATGCAATTTAGAACAAGGGATCGTATATATGAATTTCACGATGTGCGCAACGCCAGAATGAAATTTGGTTTTGTTGTGATTACTAACTGATTAAAACTGGCTGACTGGCGTGTGTGAAAGTGCCGTGGACTTTCCCTAAATTACCAGGTGTTATTCTGTTCTGTTTTTGTTTGGTAATATCTTTTAAGAAAGATCATTCAATGGATAAAAGCAGGGTGTATCTGCAGATTCTTCAGATCTTGCTGCATTCCGAAGGCTATTCAGGCATAAAGCTTGTGACTCGTGTATTGCCCTTCCTGAGAGATATAAAAAAGACTTGCATTTATATCTTTCACAAAGTCAGAGTGCTTTACAGTCAATTAAGTACCTTTGAAGCGTAGTCACTGTTGTATTGCAGCCAATATGCACCCAGCAAGCTCCCACAAACAGCAATGTGATAATGACCAGATAATCTTTTTTTTAAGTGATGTTGGTTGAGGGATTGATATTGGGAGAACTACATACGCCATTGTGTTATCAAGGGTCATGGGTAGACCAGGCTGTTAATGGTCCCATTTCTTAGTTCTTTATTATAATTCCAAAGGTGGGACTCTCCGTTTGGCCAGGGTTAGCCAATGTACAGTTAGCAAGGTGGGTTTTGTGTCTGATCTTGGAGGTGGGGGTGGGGGGGGTGAAATCCGCTGCTGCTGCTCCAGGACTCTGGCACCTGTAACAGCTTAATGGAGCCAGCTGTTAGATGAAATGTGGGGTCTCAGAACCTACAGGCCAAACCTGTTGGTGGAGGTTAGTGCATTGCTAGCCCTGCGATTGATAGCGATCACTGCGGAGGGATCAGAGAATCATAGAATAGTTACAGCACGGAAGAAGGCTATTCGGCCCTTCGAGCCCCTGCCAGCTCTCTACAAGAGCACTTCAGCTAGTCCCACTCCTCTGCCCTTTCCCCTAGCCCTGTAAATTTTTTTCCTTCAGGTACTTATCCAACTCTCCTTTGAAAGCCGTGATTAAATCTGCCTCCACCACCCTTTCAGGCAGTGCATATCAGATCATAACCACTCGCTGCGTAAAAAAGTTTTTCCTCATGTCGCCTTAGTGTCTTTTGCCAATCACCTTAACTCTGTATCCTCTGGTTCTCGACCCTTCTGCCAATGGGAATAGTTTCTCTCTATCTACTCTGTCTAGACCCCTTATGATTTTGAACACCTCTATCAAATCTCCTCTCAATCTTCTCTGCTCTAAGGAAAACAACGCCAGCTTTTCCAGTCTATCTACGTAACTGAAGTCCCTCATCCCTGGAATCATTCTCGCAAATCTTTCTGCACCCTCTCTAAGGCCTTCACATCCTTCCTAAAGTGCGGTGCCCAGAATTGGACACAATACTCCAGTTGAAGCTGAACCAGTGTTTTGTACAGATGCATCACAATTTCCATGTTTTTGTATTCTATACCGCTATTCATGAAGCCCAGGATCCTGTAAGCTTTTTTAACAGCTTTCTCAACCTGCCCTGCCACCTTCAACGATTTGTGTACATATACCCCTAGGTCACTCTGTTCATGCACCCCCTTTAGGATTGTACCCTGTAGTTTATATTTCCTCTCTTCATTCTTTCTACCTAAATGTATCACTTCGCACTTTTCTGCGTTAAATTTCATCTGCCATGTGTCCGCCCATTCCACCAGCCTGCCTATGTCATCTTGAAATGTATCACTATCCTCCTCACTGTTCACTATACTTCCAAGTTTTGTGTCATCTGCAAATTTTGAAATTATGCCCTGTACACCCATATCCAAGTCATTAATATATATCAAGAAAAGCAGTGGTCCTAGAACCGACCCCTGGGGAACACCACTTCAGTCCAAAAAACAACCGTTCACCACTACTCTGTTTCTTGTCACTTGGCGAATTTCGTATCCAGGCTGCCACTGTCCCTTTTATTCCATGGGCTTCAACTTTGCTGGAAAGCCTATTATGTGGCGCTTTGTCGAACGCCTTTTGGAAATCCATGTACACCACGTCAACTGCATTACCCTCATCAACCCTCTCTGTTACCTCATCAAAAAACGCGATCAAGTTGGTTAAACATGATTTGCCTTTACCACTAGGAGGACAAGAGCAGCAGGCGCAAGGGAACACCACCACTTCCAAGTTCCCCTCCAAGTCACACACCATCCTTGTAAAGTCTGTGGGTTGTATAGCGAAGTAATACACAGACTACAAGAGTAACTTAAACAGGACTTTACTATTCGAAGGTCAGGGCGAATCTGCCCAATAAATTCTGCCACAGCACTTATATACCGGTGTGGTCACCGTCGGTATTACAGTATACAGCAGCCAGGATAAAGTAGTGCCACACCTAAAATAGTTCTCTTAAAGGTGGACGGTTACATACAATAGTTCTCTTAAAGGTAGAACAGTTACATACACTACAATCCTCCCTTTTTAGCTTACAACATACTTATTCCCCATTAACATAACATCATAACATATCCAACTTCATGTTACAACAGTTCACAGAGGTAGTCTCTGCGGAAACAGTTCACAGATTCAGTCTCTGCGGGAAACAGTTCACAGATTCAGTCTCTGATCTTCTTGACTCGGTCCGGACCACGCCTCCGTGGTGTAGTCGGGTCACCTTGCTAGAGGGACTCATCCCATAGTCCTTCCCTAGACTTAACAGCTTTACTTCCATCACTTCTGAACCAGCATTGCTGACTTTTTTAAAACAAACAAAAAACAGTTGGATTGCCTTGGGAAATTTTCCTACTTTCCAACTGATTTGGCTCCGTTCGGGGGACCACGTGTGTGATCGGGTAGAGGTAATAATGGTTCAGATGGTTATCATCTTCTGCTTCGTCTTTTCCTTTTTTGCTTCTTGGAGACTCTCGGGGCTCCATTGTCAGCTGCCAGCTGTAACGCCACCATCTCCCTATGTTCCTTAGACTTTAAGTGATTCATCCTGATTTCGGCACTTTGGGAGTTCTCGGCACAAGCTGGGCAGACCAGGTCCTCGTAATATTCAGTGTCACTCAACAGATCATGGTAATATTCGGTGTCGTCCTGAGCTAGGCCAGCGAGAGGGTCTTCTATTTCCTCCTTACCCAGCTGGACGTTAGCCGACTTTTGTTCCAAATTCCGACATCTGTCCTGAAGAGACTTCATCATGCGTTCAGATTCATCCCGCTTTTTCTGGGCTTCCTGCAAGTCTTTTACTAATGACCTCATTTGTGATTTCAATACTTCAACTTCATTCGGAGATTGATTGATCGGACTATTCAATCCCTCTACTGAAGTAGCTGTTTCAGTATTCTGTTGTTCTACATTGCCGTGCGTCAGCGTACTTTTGGCATCCAAGGGCTGTTCTGCTGCAGACTTCTCAGTCTGGGTTGCCACCTCAGCTCTTCCAATGACTTTTGAGAGCTCCCTTCCCTTTGAAGATTGAGGCTCGTATTTAAGTTTTTCCCATTTTAGAGTTTTATCCCTCAGCATATGAATGAGTTGGCTGACTGTTAACTCTTCTGCCATCATCCCTTTTCCATTAGCTGCAGGGCTGTTTAGAACCTTGTCCTGGGGCTCCTTTGCTGCTTCTACTTCGCCATCATCCGCAGCCCCCATCATTCGAATTTCCACAAATGAACCGTCCGGTGATGCTGCACCCAACTTCAGTAGGAGCTCGGAAGTCATGTCGACCAACTCAGCTTTTCCTGCCTGCAACCTGCTAACCAGCGCCTTCAGTTGCGGCACATCTTGTTCCACCGGATTGGAGCACGCCCCTTCAGAAGCCGAATCAGCTTTGATTCGTTTGGCCTCCTCGTGCAGACGGTTTGTGTGCTCCTGCTCCCTTTTCTTCCCCAGCTGCTTCTGTTGTCTTTCCAGATTCTCCCATTCAGTATCATAGAACTTTTTCATTGCTTTCATCTCTTGCTCGAGACGGCAATTCAATTGTTCTAATTGCTGTCGTAATCTGAAATAAGTTTGCGTTCAAGCTCGATGTTCCTCAGTAATATATATGTCTGTAACTTGAACAGACTCAGAATTCTCTGTCAAGCTATGTTGTTGTTGTTCAGAGGAATTCTGTTCTGAAGCTTTGTTCTCCTCTGGAGCATAAGCCTTTATGCCCACATTCGTTCTACCAACCTTAGTCAGCAAGTTCATTTTAGACTTGTCTTTCATGCTTGGGCTGGTCTTATCGTCATCCGTTTCAGAGTCTGAGCTGATTGTCTGCCCCGAGTCCTCACTCATTATTGCTTTGAGGTAGTGCCATTCCATGTCTATTTTCTTGATCCACTCCCGTCCTAGAAGTGGTGGTCCTCCCTCAGGTAGTACGTATAAGTCCATTCCGGGGTGTTCTTTGCCCCTGTCTCTCACCTTGACTCTTATCTTTCCCATGGGGTATACTTTATGCCCCGTGTATGTCTGCAATACAAACTTGGTATCTCTCAAGGGTATATGTGAGAATAGCCGGTTGTAATCCCTTCGATTTATGACTGATAGGGCTGATCCAGTGTCCAATTCCATTCTCACTTGGACTCCGGCTATTTTTAGCATGACCCAGATAGTTTGTAGGTCAGCTTCCTTACTCACATTATGAATTCTCAGACTACCCAGTTCCTGGCCGCTTGGGTCTGAATCCGAATTCTGTTCATCTGAACTCTTCTCAACCACCTTGTGTACTTTGTTGTACTTTTCCTGTGATGGCTTTTTTTTTTGGTTGTTGGTCTTCTTCCCTGACCGGCATACTTTGGCTATGTGACCCAGTTTGCCACATTTCCTACAGTCCTGGTTTTTAAACCAGCATTGGTTCTGGTCGTGTGTTGTCTTCCCACAACGATAACATTTCGTTGCACCTGAAGTAATTTGATCCACACTGAGGACCGCTGCCTTCAGCTGCATTTCCGCAGTTCCTTTCGCTGCGGCTTCATGTGATGCTGCAATAAGGACAGCCCTATCCAGTGTAAGGTCGTTCTCTTCGAGCAGTCGCTTTTGCGTTCCTTCCTTCGACAACCTGCACACGAACTTGTCTCGCAATGCCTCTGTCAGATTTCCTCCAAACTGGCAGTATTTCGCTAGCCTACGCAGTTCGACCAAGTATTCCGCGTTGCTTTCCTCTTTCCGTTGCGTTCTCGCATAAAATTTGAATCGTTCCGCCAACATCAGCGGTGTGGGGTTCAAGTGATCCTTTAGAACAGCAACAATATTATCGAAGGTTTGATCCGCCGGTTTAACTGGTGCTAGAAAATGCTTCAATAGCCTGTATGTCTTCGCCCCCATCGAGTTTAGCAAGGTTATAGCTTTATCATCATCCTCTATTTTATTGGCCTCACAATATATCTCAATGCGTTCTACATATGTGGCCCAATCTTCTACCTCGGAATCGAAATCGTTGATGTTACCACGCTTAGGCATCTTCACCTCCCTGATAAACAACAACGAAATATTTCTTTAACTCTTTTTTAAAAAAATTTTTAAATTTTTTTTTCCAAGATGGCGGTTTCCCCGCGCTTATCTTCTTTCCCCGCCCCTTTCAAAATGGCGGTTCCCGCTTCTGTCTTTTTCTCCGCCTACTGGCGGCTTCCCGCGGTTTCCCGCGCTTATCTTCTTTCCCCGCCCACTTTCAAGATGGCGGTTCCCGCTTTTCTTCCCCTGGCAGGAGGGGTAAGCTTTTCCCTCGGGCGACGGCCGCTGGCTTTCGGGGTTCGCAGCCTGCGCTTCGGCTTCAGCGCGTTCCCTTCTCTCGGCCGGGCAACCGGCTCTGGGTACAACCCGTTGACGGCGAACGGTCTCAGCCGCTGGCTGGATCTCGCTCAGTCTCCCTCGCTCGGGCTCTGTCTCTCCGGTGCTGGGTACAACCCGTTGACGGCGAACAGTTTCAGCCGCTGGGCTGGATCTCGCTCAGTCTTCCTCGGGCTCTGTCTCTCCCGCTCGCTCTCTCTCGGGCTCTGTCTCTCCCGTTCGCGCGGCTCTCGCTCGGGCTCTGTCTCTCCCGCTCGCGCGGCTCTCAATCGCGCCTCCCAGCCCTCTCGCAGTCCGGTGCTTCCCTCCCCGGCTGCGGCTGAGTTCTCCGCGATTTATTTATTTTATCTCTTCCCGCGCCTTACGATCCCGGTCGCAGCGCTTCGTGGCCTCGGTCACTGTCCGACCTTTTTCACCCAATCGCTCCTCCCAGCCTCTCGCAGTCCGGTGCTTCCTCCCCGGCTGCGGCTGCGTTCTCTGCGGTTTATTTATTTTTATCTCTTCCCGCGCCTTACGATCCGGTCGCAGCGCTTCGTGGCCTCAGTCACTGTCTGGCCTTTTTCACCCCAATCGCGCCTCCCAGCTTCTCGCAGTCCGGTGCTTTCCTCCCCGGCTGTGGCTGAGTTCTCCGTGGCTTATTTATGTTTATATCTTCCCGCGCCTTATGATCCCGGTCGCAGCGCCTCGTGGTCGCGGTAGTTGTCCGGCCTTTTTCGCCGTCGCGGTCTAGCCGTCTCACGACGCTCCCCAGCCCGCTTGTACCGCGGCTTCTGCTCCACGCTGCCCCAGTCTCAGCGCCTCTGGGCCCGACTTCTGTCCGGCTCCTTTCCCCCTCGACCGTGGTCGAGTGCACCGCCCTTATCCTCCGTTTATTTGTTTCTATTTTCCCTTTACTCACAGTCACCTCGGCCGACTTGCTTCTCGTGTTGATCGGCTCACTCACCACCGTGGCAGAAGGGACAATCCGTGCCTGTTGCTGATGGAAGACTTCGTGTTTGAAATCTTCCTCCTTTCTTGGTCTGCAGACTCGAGTTTTCTCTCAGCAAAACGACGAGGGCGGGTGCCTCTTTTCGACGCTCGTTTACTTCTTCAGAAGTATTGTTGCCGCAGGGTAAGATCGAACTTGTCGCCACTGTAAAGTCTGTGGGTTGTATAGCGAAGTAATACACAGACTACAAGAGTAACTTAAACAGGACTTTACTATTCGAAGGTCAGGGCGAATCTGCCCAATAAATTCTGCCACAGCACTTATATACCGGTGTGGTCACCGTCGGTATTACAGTATACAGCAGCCAGGATAAAGTAGTGCCACACCTAAAATAGTTCTCTTAAAGGTGGACGGTTACATACAATAGTTCTCTTAAAGGTAGAACAGTTACATACACTACAATCCTGACTTAGAAGTATATCGCTGTTCCTTCATTGTCGCTGGGTCAAAATCCTGGAACTCCCTCCCTAACAGCACTGTGGGAGTACCTTCGCCACACGGGCTGCAGTGGTTCAAGAAGGTGGCTCACCACCACCTTCTCAAGGGCAATTAGGGATGGGCAATAAATGCTGGCTTTGCCAACGACGCCCACATCCCATAAACGAATAAAAAAAGAACATGTGAGAGCTGTGATGATGTGCATGTTATAAGTTATCATGGTTTTGTACTCACGCTACCCAATTTTGATAATTTTTATTTTGGTCTGTCAAATTTCTGGGCATCATATTTCTGCATATCCAAATATACTTGATTTGGTGGGAATCCTACATAAATTCCAGCACACAATTTACTAAAATTGGTATTATATTTAGTTTTCAGGTGCTCTGTAGGGCAGAAAGGAAAGACCCAGATTTCAGATAATAGAGGGCACAATTCACTTACAGAAAATTTCACCAGTCCGCTGAAGGAGAAATTGGCATGAATAAACCTAACCAGTAACAAAGTGATTGATAGCAATATGGTAATGCTCTCTTACTACAGGGAAAGTGCCCGATTTCTGTTTTATGCCTCCCTGCAGCATCATGACTGCTATTGGGATGTTGGTGTATGGGGATCACTGCTATAAGCCCAGAGCTCATCGCTCCATAGTGCCATGCATTGGTACACTAGAATTGTAGAATGGTTACAGGACAGAAGGGGGCCACTTGGCCCATCGAGCCCGTGCCGGTTCTCTGCAAGAGCACTTCAGCTAGTCCCACTCCACCGCCCTTTCCCCGTAGCCCTGCAAATTTTTTTCTTTCCTTCCTAATGTGCTCCAACATTATCCCCATTTGTGGGACCATTATGGTGAAGCTTGAAAATGTCACCCGAGAGGATTCTGGCGCAGCGGGTTAGACGCTGCTCTTTGACCTCTGGGACCCGGGTGTGATTCCTGCCAAGATCTCTGGGATGGAACTCTCTGGAAGCAGTAAGGTCCAGGATGAAAGGGTGCTAATTGAAAAGAATACGGGTAGTCTCAACTCACTTCTTACTGAGTGGGGGCACACATCACAAAACTGGAACTAATTAGCATTAAATTGGCCGTCTTACTCAAAGATGCCACAATAATGACTGGTATGGACAATGGAAATAGCACAAAGGTGCAACACCCTTTTGAGACTGGGGCTAAGGCCTGTTGTCGGGGTGGCTCAGTGGGTAGCACCCTTGCCTCTGAGTCAAGAAGGTTGTGGGCTCAATTCCCACTCCAGAGACCTGCGCACAAAAATCTAGGCTGACGCTCCAGTGCAGTGCTGAGGGAGTGCTGCACTGTTAGAGGTGCCCTCTTTCAGAGGAGATGTTAAACCAAGGCCATGTCTACTCTCTTAATTGGATGTAAAAGATCCCATGGCATTATTTCGAAGAAGAGCAGGGGAGTTATCCCCGGTGTCCTGGCCAATATTTATCCCTCAATAAACATAACAAAAATAGGTTATCTGGTCATTATCACATTGCTGTTTGTGGGAGCTTGCTGTGCGCAAATTGGCTGCCGCGTTTCCTACATTACAACAGTGACTACACTTCAAAAAGTACTTCATTGGCTGTAAAGTGCTTTGGGACGTCCGGTGGCCATGAAAGGCGCTATAGAAATGCAAGTCTTCCTTTCCTTGATGCTCAAAATTCACAAACAAAACGGGACTATACACAAAATGTTTCTTCCCAAGATGTCTTGACTAAAAAATTTCAAGTTTTTTTAAGAGTGAAAAAAAATGAGAACTGAGAAGCGCCAGCAAGTGTATCGATAATCTCCTTTTATAATTCTTAGGATATCTGGCAGTTCAGACGGATATTCTTCCCCTTCAGCAAGTTAAACTTAAACCAAAACAGGTGTCAAAAAATACCACAACTGGATATTGTTAAAAGTTGAATGTCGAACACTCGTTCCAGAGCCCAAGCAGTTAATAGTTGGCTGGTAACCAAGGCTACAATTATAATCTATCAGCAATTAAATGAAAATTCAGCATTATTTACGCTGGCTCCCGCCACAATATTCCCTGTGTGTAGAATGAAAAGCTAAGCTCACTGACATTGAAGGATTTGTTGCATGTTATATATTAAATAGATTGTACCGGTCCAAGATAAAGGACTAGTTATTGAATGATGATATTCCTGGAAAATGTTGTAAAACTGTTTATGGCACTCCACAGACGTGGCGGCGCTTTTGGAATAGGTTTGTTATCGTAGATTTTTAACGGAGGAAAGAAAAAACCCCATGATTTCTTGTGGTCTAACTTATTATAATTTATTGACAAACCTCCCCCTCATTTGTAAACAAACACGGAATGCAGGGAGTTAATGTGTGACATTATCATCCCACATGTGCACAACATCATCATCATGGTAGGTTGTCTGGTTAAAAAAAAAATAACCAGTATTGAAAATGTAGTAAACAATGAGGAGGATAGATTTCAGGAGGACGTAGACAGACTGATAAAATGGGCAGACACATGGCAGATGAAATTTAACGCAGAGCAGTGGTAGGAAGAATGAGAAGAGGCAATATATACTAAACGGTACAATTTTAAAGGGAGTGCAGGAACAGAGAGACCTGGGGGTGTACGTACACAAACCTTTGAAGGTGGCAGGACAAGTTGAGAAGGCTGTTAAGAAAGCATATGGGATCTTTGGCTTTGTTAATAAGGAATAGAGTCCAAAAGCAAGGAAGTTATCGTAAACCTTTATAAAATACTGGTTAGGCCTCAGCAGGAGTACTGTGTTCAATTATGGGCACCGCACTTTAGGAAAGATGTCAAGACCTTGGAGAGGGTGCAGGAGAGATTTAATAGAATGGTACCAGGGATGAGGGATTTTTGGTTATGTGGAGAGACTGGAGAAGCTGGGGTTGTTCTCCTTAGAGCTGAGAAGGTTAAGAGGAGATTTGATGGAGGTGTTCAAAATCATGAATGTTTTTGATGGAGTAAATAAGGAGAAACTGTTTCCAGTGGCAGAAGGGTCGATAACCAGAGGACACAGATTTAAGGTGATTGGCAAAAGGACCAGAGGCGACATGAGGAAACATTTTTTTTTGTTTACACAGTGAGTTGTGATCTGGAACGCGCTGCCTGAAAGGGTGGTCGAAGCAGATTCAATAGTAACTTTCAAAAGGGAATTGGATAAATACTTAAAGGAAAAAAAATTATGGGTCTCTGGGGAAAGAGCGGGGGAGTGGGATTAATTGGATAGCTCTACCAAAGAGCCGGCACAGGAATGATGGGCCGAATGGCTGTATCCTTCTATGATTCTATAGTTTCTTCACACAATACACTGGGTGTAAATCAAAAATAACAGTCCTTTATTTTTCCATGAGCCTTCATTGAGCCCACCAAAAATCAGGCTAAAATTGGGCACGAAATACGGAATGTGTTCTGCGACAATCCAATAAATGACAAAAGGTCATTGACCTGAAATGTTGACCCTGTTTCTCTCTCCACCGATGCTGCCTGACCTGCTGAGTGTTTCCAGCATTTTCTGTTTTTATTTCAATAAATGTGTCGTTCCGTTCTCAGTAGAAGCAGGTCTGATTATTTGGGTACTTAAGCGGATAATCCCATAAACAGATCCTGCTTTATCAGAGGATGCACATGACCCGGTACGTACTGTAACTCTTGTGACACTCTAGGCTGGTGCCATATGGGTTTTTTTTCACACCCAGAGCCCCAACTGATACTGGTTAGGGTTGTTAGCGGTAGAGGGGGAAACAAACACTTCACACCAAGAGCCGCCGAATCTTGCATTCTAACTAGCGTAACAGAACTGGAGATGAGGCAGTTGTCAATTATTAAAACAGCTTCCAGGTCAGTGAGAACAGTCAGAGAGCTTCTTGTATTGACTTTGGATAGAAAATTACAGTATCAATGCATCTTCCTTCTTAAGGATATAGCTGACGTAATAAAACTCACTACGCACTTGGTTTGAGTATAGAGCACGGCTTTAATCAACTTGTTTCAGAACATGGAGGTCTAGTTGTCTTTCACTAGTTCCTGTTTATACAATGTCCTGGGCAAGCTGGGCTCACGCCCGAGTATTTATGCTCCTTGGACGGCGCCACCAGCTGGCCGTCCAGTGTTATTTCATGAGTCTTTCTTCATGGATCATAAGATTCATAACAATAACCATTATACAAGAACACGCATCAACAACAAACTCCAACTGTCGAATAGCCCCAGTATGGACAATTCAAACAAAGCCATTGTTGTGTGAAGTCATCGTTATGTGGGTTTTGCACTATTATTTGCAAATCCATTGGCAGGATAGGCGCACCAATGTCAGTGTTCTCGCTCAGGCCAACATCCCCAGCATCGAAGCTTTGGCCACGCTCGATCAGCTCCGATGGACAGGTCACATTGTCCGCATGCCTGATACGAGACTCCTGAAACAAGCGCTCTACTCGGAGCTCTGACACAGCAAGAGAGCCCCAGGTGGGCAGAGGAAATGCTTCAAGGACACCCTCAAAGCCTCCTTGGAAAAGTGTAACATCCCCACCGACACCTGGGAATCCCTGGCTCAAGACTGCACAAAGTGGAGGAGAAGCATCCGGGAAGGCGCCGAACACCTCGAGTCTCTTCGCCGGGAGCAAGCGGAAGCCAAATGCAGGCAGCACAAGGAGCGCACGTCAACCCAAGCACCCACCCACCGTCCCCTTCAACCACCATCTGCCCCACCTGTGACAGAGACTGTAGGTCCCACATTGGACTCATCAGTCACCTGCAAACTCATTTTTAATGTGGAAGCAAGTCATCCTCGGTACCGAGGGACTGCCTAAGAAGAAGATGTGGGTTTTGCACTATTATTCTCGTTCGGATGTTGGACTTCTTCTTTGTAGTGTTGATGGCAGCCACTTTCCTTCAGGCATTCCTTTTGCTGTGCTGGTTCACTGCTTTGCTGATGCCCAGCCATCTTCAAAGCTGGGTGGGCGTGTGTGCTGTGAGGAGGATGCCGAGAAACTCCAGTATGATTTGGACAGGTTGGGTGATTGGGCAGAAGCATGGCAGATGCAATATAACGTGGATAAATGCGAGGTTATCCACTTTGGTGTCAAAAACAGGAAGGCAGATTATTATCTGAATGGCAATAGATTGGGAGAAGGGGAAGTACAACGAGACCTGGGTGTCCTTGTGCACCAGTCGCTGAAGGTAAGCATGCAGGTGCAGCAGGCGGTTAAGAAGGCAAATGGTACGTTGGCCTTCGTAGCGAGAGGGTTCGAGTACAGGAACAAGGATGTCTTGCTGCAGTTGTACAGGGCCTTAGTGAGACCACACCTTGAGTATTGTGTGCAGTTTTGGTCGCCTTATCTGAGGAAGGATGTTCTTGCCATGGAGGGAGTGCAGCGAAGATTCACCAGGCTGATACCTGGGATGGCAGGAATGATGTATGAGGAGAGATTGGGTCGATTGGGCTTATACTCGCTGGAGTTTAGAAGAATGAGAGGGGATCTCATTGAAACTTATAACATTCTAACAGGACTAGACAGACTAGATGCAGGAAGGGTGTTCCCGATGGCCGGGGAGTCCAGAACCAGGGGTCACAGTCTAAGGATAAGGGGTAAGCCATTTAGGACAGAGAAGAGGAGGAATTTCTTCACCCAGAGAGTGGTAAACCTGTGGAATTCTCTACCACAGAAGGCAGTGGAGGCCAATTAATTAAATATATTCAAGAAGGAATTAGATATATTTCTTAAGGCTAAAGGGACCAAGGTATATGGGGAGAAAGCAGGGACAGGGTACTGAATTTGGATGATCAGCCATGATCTCATTGAATGGCGGAGCAGGCTCGAAGGGCCGAATGGCCTACTCCTGCTCCTATCTTCTATGTTTCTATGTTGCTATACACCAGATACATCGACGACATTTTCTTCCTATGGACCCACGGCGAAGAATCACTGAAAAGACTACACGATAACATCAACAAGTTCCATCCCACCGTCAAACTCACCATGGACTACTCCTCAGAATCAGTCTCATTCCTGGACACACGAATCTCCATCAAAGACGGACACCTCAGCACTTCACTCTACCGCAAGCCCACGGACAACCTCACGATGCTTCACTTCTCCAGCTTCCACCCTAACCACGTTAAAGAAGCCATCCCCTATGGACAAGCCCTGCGAATACACAGGATCTGCTCAGACGAGGAGGAACGCGATGGACACCTACAGACACTGAAAGACGCCCTTGTAAGAACGGGATATGACGCTCGACTCGTCGATCGACAGTTCCGACGGGCCACAGCGAAAAATCGCATAGACCTCCTCAGAAGACAAACACGGGACACAACCAACAGAGTACGCTTCGTCGTCCAGTACTTCCCCGGAGCGGAGAAACTACGCCATGTTCTTCGCAGCCTTCAACATGTCATCGATGACGACGAACACCTTGCTAAGGCCATCCCCACACCTCCACTACTCGCTTTCAAACAGCCGCCTAACCTCAAACAGACCATCGTTCGCAGCAAATTACCCAGCTTCCAGGAGAACAGCGACCACGACACCACACAACCCTGCCACAGCAACCTCTGCAAGACATGCCAGATCATCAACACAGATACCATCATCACACATGAGGACACCACCCACCAGGTACATGGTACATACTCATGTGACTCGGCCAACGTTGTCTACCTCATACGTTGCAGGAAAGGATGCCCCGGAGCATGGTACATCGGCGAGACCATGCAGACACTGCGACAACGGATGAACGGACACCGCGCAACAATCACCAGGCAGGAGTGTTCCCTCCCAGTCGGGGAACACTTCAGCAGTCAAGGACATTCAGCCTCCGATCTTCGGGTAAGCATTCTCCAAGGTGGCCTTCGAGACACACGACAACGCAAAATCGTCGAGCAGAAACTGATAGCCAAGTTCCGCACCCATGAGGACGGCCTTAACCGAGATCTTGGGTTTGTGTCACGCTACATGTAACCCCACCTGATGCAGGGTCATCCAGACTCGAGTCGACATTGGCTTGTTCTCTCTACACAGATGCGGCTGGACCTGCTGTGATTTCCAGCCAAAAAAAATGTTTTTTGTCTGTTTTTTTGTTTTTCATACAGACCCCAGCATCTGCAATATTTGACCCCTTGTGACCCCACCTCATTGTTCTTTGATGTAATGTTTCCCTGACTGACCTGTTTGGACACCATTCACACCTTTGACTGCTGTGATTATCTCTCTGCCGAGGTGTGATAAATGGCAGTTGGAAAGGTTACCTGTAAACATCTGACATGATTCTCTGACTATATAAGCTGTGTCTTTATGCATTTCTCCACTTCACCTGAAGAAGGAGCAGCGCTCCGAAAGCTTGTGATTTCAAATAAAGCTGTTGGACTATAACCTGGTGTTGTGTGATTTCTTACAAATGTTGAAATACACAGCGATCTAACGTGGCACTTTTCTTGTTTCAGGCCAACTGTTGCTTCTTGCCATTCTCAACAATTTCACACCTCCATATACTCCAGCAGCTTGCTGAATCTTGCTCATATCGTCCTCAGAAAGAGGTAAATGATGCAGCATATTAATGCTCTTCAGTCTTTTTTCTGTTTCCAAATGTACGTCAATCAACACGGCTTTCTTGTTGTCTATCTTTGTGACCACATGAGGTTGATAGGCTCTGCTGAACGTGTCAGCAAGAAACATCTTCTTGTCTCTGTTGTAAAGAATATTAAATTCCTCGTGACCTGGAGAGATTCCAAGACGCACAGGCAGCCATCTCTATCTTCTAAATGGTGTGAAAAAGCTAGTCGGCAGACTTGATTTTCCCGTCGAATACAACTTGCAAAGCCCATTCATTGCATTTAAAGCAATGAACAGTTTTACTTTTGCTAGTTCAGGTTATCATCTATGATTTGCAATGGGTAGGGATTACATTTAACGGCTTTGTTAAGTGGCTTTGCATCAATACACAGGTGCACTTTATTATTCCTTTTCATTATCAACATCAACATTTTACGCAGTGAGTGTTGAGGACCTGGAACTCGCTGCCGACGGAAGTGGTGGCAGCGGAGACCCTCAATGTTTTCAAGGGGACACTGGATAGGCACTTGAGGGAAATAAACTTGCAGGGCTACGGGGATAGAGCGGGGGAATGGGACTGACTGGATTGCTCTACAGAGAGCTGGCAGGGACTCGCTGGGCCGAATGGCCTCCTTCTGTGAATATACGAACATACGAATTAGGAGCAGGAGTCGGCCACTCGGCCCTTCGAGCTTGCTCTGCCATTCAATAAGATCATGGCTGATCCGATTACTCCACATTCCCGCCTACCCCCGATAACCTTTCACCCCCTTGCTTACCAAGAATCTATCTACCTGTGCCTTAAAAATATTCAAAGACTCTGCTTCCACCGCCCTCTGAGGAAGAGAGTTCCAAAGACTCACGACCCTCTGTGAGAAAACATTTCTCCTCATCTCTGTCTTAAATGGGCGACCCCTTATTTTCAAACAGTGACCCCTAGTTCTAGATTCTCCCACAAGAGGAAACATCTTTTCCACATCCACCCTGTCCAGACCCCTCAGGATCTTAATGTTTCAATCAAGTCACCTCTTACTCTTCTAAACTCCAGTGGATACAAGCCTAGCCTGTCCAACCTTTCCTCATAAGACAACCCGCCCATTCCAGGTATTAGTCTAGTAAACCTTCTCTGAACTGCTTCCAATGCATTTACATCCTTCCTTAAATTGCCGTTATGACTCTATGGCCCAGAAATTCAGTGGGCTGCGCCACCCGTTAGCGCCCAAAGAGAGCACTTAGTGGGTTTTATGCCACTGGCCACGCCTCCCGCTAAATTTAGTGGGAAGCTAATGGCGGCACTAGCCGTTAGCGCTGCGCTGCTACTGATGATGTCATCAGTGTGTGCAGCGCCCCGCTACCGCCCCGATTGCGAAATTCGGTAGCGCCCCCTGCTTTAACGCCGGTCGCAATTTGCGACCGGTTCAGGGGGGCCTACCTGCAGCGGTAGAGGCGCTGAGGTGCGGGGCGGCCATTTTTTTTGCTGGCCGCCTGCCAGCACCTCTCCGCGCCGCCGTCCCCGGCCTCCTGAGCCCCCCCACCGCGGAGTGCCGGCTGTGTTCCAAGAGCCCGGCACTTCTACTCGGTGCTGGGCTCTTTGGCCGGCACTCGTGCTCTTCGAGCGCACTGCAACAGGCCCCTCCCCTTTAAGAAGGGGAGGAAGGCCTGCAGTACCGCAGCGCGCTGTGCCGCAGCATGTGGCGCTGCGGCACGTTGCGCTGCGATTTTCAGTTGCAGCGCCCCAAGAGGGATGTGGGGCGCCTCGAGTAGCGTTGCGCTTCCGTCTGGGGCGCTAAAACTGAATTTGTGGCAGGCAGCCGCGACTCCTTCCGGGGCAGTACTTCCGGCGCCCTGGCGAGACTGGCGCCCCGTGAATTTCTAGGCCTATGACTCTATGACACTGAAGAGACCCAATCAGTTAGAGTATTGACTAGTGCAAGACAAGCTCATTAATGTGCTTCTTGACAAGTTATTTTACAGCTGGAGGCAGTTACCCGACTGTTAACTCTGTAGATGGGTCTTTGGGATCAAGCTGAAGGAACAAATTGTCATCTAACCTTCCCTCTCCTTAAAAGACAACCTGACACTTGGTCACTACATCTTGTTTCCTGACCTTTGATGCACCCTCCATGATCAACAACAACAACAACTTGCATTTATATAGCTCCTTTAACGTCCCCAGGTGCTTCACAGGAGTGTTATAAGGATAAATTAGGGCAGGTGACCCAAAGTTTGGTCAAAGAGGTAGGTTTTAAGGAGCATCTTAAAGGAGGAAAGAGAGGTAACGAGGCGGAGAGGTTTAGGCAGGGAATTCCAGAACTTAAGGCCTAGGCAACAGAAGGCACGGCCACCAAAGGTTGAGTGATTATAATCAGTGATGCTCAAGAGGGCAGAATTAGAGGAGCGCAGATATCTCGGGGGGGTGGTGGTTGTGGGGCTGGAGGAGGTTATAGCGATAGGGAGGGGACAAGGCCATGGAGGGATTGAAAAAAAGCATAAGAATTTTAAAATCGAGGGAGCCAATGTAGGTCAGTGAGCACGGGGTGATGGGCAAATGTGACTTGGTGCGAGTTAGGACACGGGCAGCCAAGTGTTGGATGACCTCAAGTTTACGTAGGGTAGAATGTGGGAGGCTGGCCAGGAGTGCGTTGGAATAGTCAAGTCTAGAGGTAACAAAGGCATGGATGAGGGTTTCAGCAGCAGATGAGCTGAGGCAAGGGCGGAGACGGGCGATGTTACGGAGGTGGAAGTAGGCGGTCTTAGTTATGCTGCGGATATGTGGTCACCATGATCATCATGTTCTTGAGATTCACTGTCTCAAGCTGCACATATTGAATGACTCAAGTACGTAGAACACATTCGGCACCATTTGAATCAGGTTTTAGCTGAATTTTTTCCTTATAGCTTCATTTGAACAGTGAAGTGTTGGAATTCCGAAGTCATCGGGATGATGGACTGGTATTCTTTCTGGGATAAAACATTGACATCAGCACCACAGCTTAGCTGAGACCTGACTTGCTTGTTGTTTATGAGCATATTGGCATATAACCAGTTACCATAGTGCTCTCCTACACTTCCAACAATTCCAAGTAAATGAATGTAGCCTTCATCCGAATTGCAAGTAGCTTCGTCAACCGTACATAGCTGTTGTTTGCCTTTCTTAAAATTTCTGGATTTTGGTTATTTGACTGAGAGGTGATTCCACTCTTTACAAGCATTACACTTTGACTCCAAGTGGAACATGCTTCTTTCTCTCTCTGACACAACATTTACAGTCTATTTTAGCAACTTTCCAAAATTTCTTACTGGTTTCATTAGTCTTTTGAAAACAAAATTGTTCCATCTCGCTAAGAACAACCTTTTATATCAGTCTTGTCTTCATCTGCCCCAAACTGAAGACTGTCAAGTATTCTCAGAGTTACTCGACCCATACGAATAATTAGTGTAATCATTTTCTTTTGGCTGTTTAATGAGCCATGATGCAATCTTATAGTCATCTAATTGCTTGCTAGATTACACGTCAATTGTAGTTTTGCTGGGACTGGTGCATTTTGTATATTAGTTAGGCAAGCCTGTACAGTGACTGTATTCCTGATGATTAACATTATAATTTCTTTTGTTTGAAATGACTTTATGGCTGATGTAATAGTCAAATAAACACAATGCAGGATCAGTGATGAATCAACCACACACAGAGCAAGGACAGTATTGACTTAGTTGAAAAGTACATGGAGCTGTAGGAAGATGGATTTCTGGTTTCTGATGTTTTTTCTCTTCTGCTTTGTGTCCCTCTCTGAAACATTCTGATAGGATCAGAACGGGTCACTTCCATTCCTGACACTGTGTAGTATTTGTTATTACAGGTCAGCTGGCGACGGATGGCTACAGACTTCAGAGCTGGAGACGTTTGCTGTTTACTGTTCAGCCCTTTTAATTAACTACAGTACATGCAACTGTCAGTTATACAAACAACCTCCCTATCTCTGTGATCGCCGCCAGCCCTACAACTCTCCCAAATCTCTGCGCTTCTCCAGTTCTGGTCTCTTGCGCATCCACGATTTTTATCACTCCAGCGTTGGCGGCCGTGCCTTCAGCTGCTTGGGCCCGAAGCTCTGGAATTCCCTCACTAGACCTCTCCGCCTCTATACCTCTCTTTCCTCCTTTAAGACGCTCCTTAAAACCTGCCTCTTTGACCAAGCTTTTAGTCACCTGTCCTAATTTATCCTTATGTGGCTCGGTGTCAAATTTTGTTTGACAACGCTCCTATGAAGCGCCTGGGGTTGTTTTAATACGCTAAAGCTGCTATATAAATGCTATTTGTTGTTGTTGTCAGAGGCAAAGGAAGGAACTTGCATTTATACAGTACCTTTCCTGTCCTCAGGGTGTCTAAAAGCCACTTCACAGCCAATTAATTACCTTTGAAGTGAAGTGACCTTTTCTATGTAGGCAAATGTAGCAGCCAATTTGTGCACAGCAAGGTCCCACAACAGCAATGAGGTAAATGACCAGATATTCTCTTTTTTGGTGGTGTTGGCTAATAAATGTTAGCCAGGATACTGGGAGAACCCCATTTTGTTTGTTGAATTGTGCCAAGGGACCTTTTACACACAATACAGCAGGAAGATGGGGCCTCAGTTTAACATCTCATCCAAAAGGCAGCAGCTCTGACTAAGCAACGCTCCCTCCGTACTGAGCTGAAGTGCCTAGATTACATGCTCGGGCCCTGGAGTAGGGCTTGATGCCACAACCTTCTGACACAGAGGCAAAGGTGCTACCACTGAACTAAGCTGTACTTGACTATTGATACAAAGTTACAACAACGTACTTGCATTTATATAGCGCCTTTAATGTAAGGAAAACGTCTCAAGGCATTTCACAGAAGCATAATCAGACAAAAATTGACACGGAGCTAAAGAAGCAGCTATTGGGAGGAGTGACTAAAAACTTGGTCAAAGGGGTATGCTTTAAAGAGGGTCTTAAAGGAGGTGAGGTGGAGAGAGGTAGAGATTTAGAGAGAGAAATCCAGCACTTGGAGGCTTGATTGCTAAAGGCACGGCCGCCAATGGTGGAGCAAAGGGAGTGGGGGATGTGTAAGAGATTAGAGTTGATGGACCGAGAGCCAATGTAGGTCAGCGAGCACAGGCATGATGGCTGAACAGGTCTTGGTGTGAGATAGGCTATGGGCAGCAGGGTTTTGGATGAACTCAAGTTTAAGGATGGTAGAAGATGGGAGGCCGGCCAGGTGATCATTAGAATAGTCGAGTCTGGAGGTGACAAACGCATGGATGAGGGTTTCAGCAGCAGATAGACTGAGGCAAGGGGCAGAGATGGGCGACGTTATGGTGGTGGGAGCAGGCGGTCTTTGTGATGGCGAGGATATAGGATGTCGAGGTTGCAAATAGTCTTAGTCAGTCTGTTACAGTAATATTGATGCAGACAAGATAGGCCGATATAAGTGCGGGACTTTTGTGTGATTGAACACAGGGGCTGCAGCATTCTGAAAAGGTTGTAGTTTTCGCAAGACGGGTGGAGGGGAGGAGGCTGACTAATAGAGAGAAATTAACCCTCAAATGTGATAAAGGGAGTGTCTACGGTTTTGGCCGTGTTGGGGAAAAAGTAGGGATTGAGAAGCTGGAAGAAAGTGGTCTTGGTAGTCAAACAGGTGTGGAGGAGGAGGAGGCTGAGTCCGGGATCGAACAGTAGGCTGAGGTTTCGCCCGCCTTCCTAAGCCAGGGGAAGATCTGCTCCAAGTAAACAATAACTGTTAGATCCGTGTATCTTGATGTTGTGTCCTTCAATAATTAGACAAGAGACTGCAGGGAACGATCAACAGGTGTTTACTGAATGAGGGTTACTCTAGAACTAACTCTACAGATCACTACTCAGGGTTTATATACAGGTGTGGTCACTGCCGGTACTACAGTATACAGGAGCTGTAAAAAGTAGTTCTCCCCTTAAAGGTACATACATTACAATTCCTCCCCTTTTAGATTAACAGTACCATAACACTCATTTAACAATTAAATATCAAACTAATTACAATTAACACTTTTAACATGCAACATTAACTGAAAATAGTCTATTTATAAATTCAGTCTTTGGGGAGGCTTCCTGATCCTTTCTGGATAGTGCCTTTCCCGAGTGTCTTGCTCTTGGTGCGGAGGCGATTCTGGCCCCCTGTCGTCGGTTGGTTCATCCGCTTCCGATGCTACTGTTTCTGGGGTAGATGCTACCTGTACGTCGGGTTCATCACCAGGTACGTATGGGCGAGACATGGGGTTGACTCGTTCCTGTGACTCTAGGATCTGGTCAGCATGGCGTCTCACAATGTTCTCCCCAACATCCACTGTGTACATTAGTGGCCCCTGCCGTGTGCATATCGTTCCTGGTTGCCATTTCTCTGTTCGGTAGTCGCGGGCCAAGACTGGTTGCCCTACATTGAAGCTCCTTGTCGGCTTCTCATTGATGTGCTGGAATTGCTTATTCTCAACATCTCTTCGTACATTTGGTCTGAGCAAATCCAGACGAGATCTCAACCTTCGGTTAAAGAATATCATGGCCGGGGCCTGGTTGGTGACTGCATGTGTCGCATTTCTGTAGGCTAACAGGAAATTGTCCACCTTATGCTGCAGTGGAATGTCGTCATCGCACATGACCTTTACTGCTTTTTTAAAGGTTTGTACGAACCTCTCAGCCAATCCATTTGTGGCTGGATGATACGGGGCGGATGTGTAATGCCTTACCCCATTCCTTTTCATAAATCTTCGAAACTCTTCGGACACAAACTGTGGTCCGTTATCAGAGCAAATCTGCTCTGGCAAGCTGTTCCTGGCAAAAATGGTCCATAGGACTGCAATAGTTTTCTCCGTGGTGGTGGAGGAGATTTTGATCACCTCAGGCCATTTCGAGTGCGCATCCACGGCTATTAAAAACATTGAGTCCATGAATGGACCAGCAAAATCAATATGCACCCGTTGCCATGGAGATGAGGGCCACTCCCATGGGTGTAGAGGGGCATGTGGTGGTGCATTTTGGACCTTCTGGCATCCTGAGCAGCTCTTTGTCAGGTCCTCGATTTGCTGATCGATCCCTGGCCACCACACATAAGCCCTAGCAAGGCTTTTCATTTTCACCCCTCCCAGATGACCTTCGTGAAGCTCATTGAGCACTCTCTCCCTTAACTTGGGTGGAATTACCACTCGGGATCCACACATCAAGGTCCCCTGGCATACTGACAGCTGTTCTCTTCTGGATGAGAATGCTGGCAACAGTGAGTCGCCATGTGCTGACCATCCTTCACCGTCAAATCATATACCCGAGACAGTGTCGGGTCATTTCGGGTCTCCTTCTCTATACCAGCGTTAGTTACTGGCAAGCATTCAATTATAGTCGAATGAAATATTTCGACAGGATCCACTGCTGGTGCTTCCTCCGCAGTAGGCAGTGGCAGGCGTGATAGCCCATCAGCGTTTCCATGCTGTTTCATGCCCTTATACTCGATTTCATATTGGTGCGCCCCTAGAAAAAGGGACCATCTTTGTAGCCGTTGTGCAGTCATCACCGGAATGCCCTTCTTTCGATTAAAGATGGAGACAAGTGGTTGGTGGTCAGTCAGCAAGGTGAACATCTGCCCGTGCAGATAGTGATTGAACTTTTTCACTCCCCACACTAGGCTGAGGGCCTCCCTGTCAATCTGGGTGTAGTTACGCTCGGCTGAGTTTAGTGACTGAGACGCAAAGGCTACTGGCCTCTCTGAGCCGTCCGGGAATTTGTGCGACAGCACTGCTCCAATGCCATAGGGTGATGCATCACACACCAACCGAATTGGTAGTGCTGGGTTGAAATGAGCCAACACCTCTTTTGATGTGATCAATGCTTTGCTCTTCTGGAAAGCTCGTTTACATTCATCACTCCACTTCCATGGTACCCCCGTTTGCAGTAGGGTGTTCAATGGGTGTAGTATGGTAGACAAATTCGGCAAGAGCTTATGGTAGTAGTTCACCAGTCCGAGGAACGACCTCAGTTGTGACACATTTTCCGGTGCTGGAGCCTTGACTACTGCCTCAATCTTTTCAGGGGACTTATGTAACCCCTCTTTATCAATAACGTGGCCACAATACGAGATCTGCTTCTGGAAAAACTCGCATTTGTGGCGATTAGCTCGGAGCCCATATTCCTTCAATCTAGTGAGCACCTGCTCCAGGTTGGCGAGGTGATCACTGTCATTTTCGCCCGTGACCAGGATGTCGTCCAAATAACACTGGGTCCCTGGAATCCCTTGCAGGACTTGTTCCATTGCCCTTTGCCAAATAGCCGGACCTGATGCTACCCCGAACACCAGCCGGTTGTATTGGTAGAGACCTTTATGAGTGTTGATCGTGAGGTACTGTTTCGAGGCTTCTTCTACCTCCATTTGCAGGTACGCCTGGGCCAGATTAATCTTAGTGAAGCGTTTCCCTCCCGATAGCGAGGCGAAAATATCTTCAATCCGCGGAAGCGGATATTGTACAGTGTGAAGGACTGGGTTCACTGTCACCTTAAAGTCCCCACAGATGCGAACCTTCTTTGGTTCCCCAGGCGTATTACTCAACGACCTCTTCATTACAGGAACGATGGGTGTAGCCCACTCGCTCCAGTCCACTTTGGACAGTACTCCTGAATGTTCCAAACCTTCCAGCTCTGCTTCGACGGCTGGGCGGATCGCATAAGGTACCGGTCTGGCCTTAAAAAACTTTGGGCTTGCATTTTCCTCCATTTTGATCATCGCTGTTATGCCTTTTAGTGTTCCGAGTCCCTGCTGGAACACTTCTTGTGCGTCAGTTAGCATTTTTGACAGTCGTCCAGGTGTGACGTCGTCATCCTTTTTGGCATCTACAGTCAGTGCTTGTATGGAATGCCAATCTAGCTGTATCTTCCGGATCCATTCACGTCCTAGTAGTGGTGGTCCTCCATCTGGCAATACATATAGGTCCATTTTTGGTGTTTCCTTGCCGTTATATATAACGTTCACCCTTATTTTTCCTTTGGCCTGTGTACGTCTTCAAGACAATCTTTGTATCTCTCAAGGGTATATGTGAGAATAGGCACTTGTAGTCCCTTCGGTTTATGACTGTTAGGGCTGATCCTGTGTCCAATTCCATTTTCACTTGGACTCCTGCTATCTTGAGCGTGACCCAGATAGTTTGGTGATCCTCCGTTTTGATCACATTATGTAGTTTCAGACAACCCAGCAACTTGCTTCCTGAGTCTGTATCACTTTTCTGTTCGTCTGAACTACTCTCCGTCACCTTATGTACCTTCTTGTACTTCTCCTGTGGAGATTTCTTGCTGCTGGTTTTCTTTCCCGACCTGCAGACTCTTGCTATGTGTCCTACTTTTCCACACTGTCTGCACACTTTGTCCTTGAACCAGCAATCATTATGGTCATGTGTTGTTCTGCCGCAGCGATAGCACTTCACTGTTCCGTATGACATTTCATTTGTGCCATATTCTTGCGGTCTCCGTTGTATCTCTGCCGCGCCCCGTGCTGCTGCTTCGTGTGATACTGCAATGCTGAAAGCCTTGTCCAGCATAAGATCCTTTTCTGATAGAAGCCGTTTCTGGGTTCCTTCACTTTGAAGCCTACACACAAACTTGTCCCTTAAAGTATCTGCTAGTCCCGTTCCAAACTGGCAGTGTTTCGATAGCTTGCGCAGTTCTGTTAAACACTCAGCATTACTTTCATCTTTATGCTGGTTCCTTTTGTGAGACTTAAATCTTTCTGCTATCAGCAATGGTGTGGGGTTTAAGTGGTCCTGTAAGATTGACACTATGTTTTCAAAATCCTTTTCTACTGGCTTCTCTGGGGTTACTAGGTTTCGTAGTAAGCCTTACGTTTTTGCACCCATTGAATTCAATAATACCAGCGCTTTCTTGCCATCTGGCACTTCATTCGCCTTGCAGTATACTTCTATGCGTTCGACATATGTCATCCAATCTTCGACTTCATTGTCGAACGCTGTGATACTGCCACTCTTCGTCATTTTTGGGTGTGGTTAGACTGGCTTAAAATGGCATCTCCCGCGCTTTCCTTTCTTCCCCGCTGCGGCTTAAAATGGCGTCTCCCGCGCTTTCCTTTCTTCCCCGCTGACGCTGCTCGGCCCTTGAACACCGGCTGCACTCTGCTCTCTCTCGCCTCTCTCCCCCGTTGACGCCACTCGGTCCTGAACACCGGCTGCGCCCTGTGCGCTCTACCCTCTCTCTCTCCCCCGTCGACGCTGCTCGGCCTTTTTCTGTGCCGTCGGTCAGCTCTAGCCGCCGCTGTCCGGGAAGGGTCTGCGCAGTACCTGCTGCCAGCCCGTTTCGCTGGACCACCGTGACTGGAAAGCCAAGCCTGGCTCTCGACAGCCTCCCCTGCGATGCTCAAATCTCCGCTGGATGACTGGGTGGTTGCCCGTGGTCGACGCCCGTGCTTCTGGACTCGGCCTTCTTCCACTGTTCTCCAGGAGCGAATCCCTGGGAGGTGATGCAGAGTTGCAGGTAGGTTCGAATCTGCTCGTCGCCAATGTTAGATCCGTGTATCTTGATGTTGTGTCCTTCAATAATTAGACAAGAGACTGCAGGGAACGATCAACACGTGTTTACTGAATGAGGGTTACTCTAGAACTAAGTGTACAGATCACTACTCAGGGTTTATATACAGGTGTGGTCACTGCCGGTACTACAGTATACAGGAGCTGTAAAAAGTAGCTCTCCCCTTAAAGGTACATACATTACAATAACCATTTACAAGATTTTCGTTAACTTGAAGTAACGGTTGCTTTCAATTGTTCAAGTAGAACTGGTGAGTAACTTGAAAACATTTATCTAGCATGGCTCATCACAGCAATGAGGGAGCTGAGATTTCACCGTAGCTTCACTTCAAGTTAGGGTTCAGAGCTTGCAAATTAACCACAGACTTGAAATGATGCTGTGAAATATTAGCCTACAAATGCTAAATACGTACGCATGAAATGTTTTTCTTCTCCAGTTTAGCAGTGGCCCGACAGCGTTTAAAATAAATGGGTTAACATCTCTGTTAAAGCAACAGATGAGAAATTTCAAATGAACATGTTAAGTGCTCATACACCGATGCTGCACAATCTAATCTCAAAGCCGAAGTACTTGCAAGGTAACACCAGCTTCCTGGATAGGGTCGCCAACTCTAGGTTGGACATATTTCTGGAGGTTTCAGCTGTGGCTCAGTGTGCAGCACCCTCGCCTGAGAGTCAGAAGGTTGTGGGTTAAAGTCCCACTCCAGGAACTTGAGCACATAAAGCTAGGCTGACACTCCAGTGCAGTGCTGAGAGAGCGCTGCACTGTCGGAGGTGCCGTCTTTCGGATGAGATGTCTGCTCTCTCAGGTGGATGTAAAAGATCCCATGGCACTATTTCGAAGAAGAGCAGCGGAGTTTGTCCTGGGGCCAATATTTATCCCTCAACCAACATAACAAAAACAGATTATCTGGTCATTATCACATTGCTGTTTGTGGGAGCTTGCTGTGCGCAAATTGGCTGCCACGTTTCCCACATTACAACAGTGACTACACTCCGAAAAAGTACTTCGTTGGCTGTAAAGTGCTTTGAGACGTCCGGTGGTCGTGAAAGGCGCTATAGAAATGCAAGTCTTTCTTTCATCACATGACCTCCAACCGCCCCGCCCCCACATGCTGGCCATTGGTTGGCTGACAGGTCCATCCTCATGGTGCGTTCCTACACCAAGCAGAAAGTGAACAGACTCTTCATTACCCAATTCGATGATTCTTGACAATCAGTCGAAGAGCATTTCCCCCCCACCGTGTACAATATTTTCATAACTAGTAAACAGAAGTTTACTAAGTTTTTAATGCCCCTCCGATTTTTCTCCCGGGTGTTTTTTCTCACAGCAGCGTCCTGGAGATGAATCCTTAATTCCTGGAGAGTTGGCAACTCGAGTACTGGGCCCACCAAGGCTGGATCATTCATTTAAAACAAGAACATTTCTTTTGCTGGGAAACAAGTTCGGGGGTCGCTTGGGTGCTTTGAGCTAATGTTTACTGCTATGGGGCACGGACAGACACGGGTTGGAGGCCCTGGTCAAAGCCACCCTGAGCAGGAGGTCAGCTGAGTCGCGTCGTCCAGAAGTCAGGGGCACAGATTGAAGGCAAGAGTTATGTTCTCCAGCCCTGGCGGCCCAAACTGAAACGGAGACACACTAAGTGACCCCAGTGCCTCTCAGCAATAATACAAAACAAAGGAACAAAAATATTTTCTTCGAAGCCAGAAAATTGATTTAATTTAACTTAAAAAAACATAGCCTCTTGGCAATGCCTTCATTTTTGCCAACCAAATCTTCTTCTTCTTAGGCAGTCCCTCGGAACCGAGGATGACTTGCTTCCACACTAAAAATGAGTTCTCAGGTGACTGGTGAGTCCGATGCGGGACCTACAGTCTCTGTCACAGGTGGGGCAGATGGTGGTTGAAGGGGCGGGTGGGTGGGGTGCTTGGGTTAACGTGCCCTCCTTCCGTTGTTTGCGCTTGGCTTCCGCTTGCTCCCGGCGAAGAGACTCGAGGTGTTCGGCGTCTTCCCGGATGCTTCTCCTCCACTTTGTGCAGTCTTGGGCCAGGGATTCCCAGGTGTCGGTGGGGATGTTACACTTTTTCAAGGAGGCTTTGAGGGTGTACTTGAAGCATTTCCTCTGCCCACCTGGGACTCTCTTGCTGTGCCGGAGCTCCGAGTAGAGCGCTTGTTTTGGGAGTCTCGTACCGGGCATGCAGATAATGTGACCCGTCCATCGGAGCTGATTGATCGTGGTCAAATCTTCGATGCTGGGGATGTTGGCCTGAGCAAGAACACTGACATTGGTGCAAATGGCCATGTGCCCGTTCAGCTCCCAGCATTCTGTGGAAGATGAAAAGTCAGAGTCCGATGGGAAGGGTTAAATCTTGTGTGCAAGGCAGCGAGTGATGGAGCTGGATAACGTCCAACAGATGAAAAATCCCCACGGACGTGCTTTAGGTTTGGAGCATGTATTTGGGAACTTTAGTCCCAACGCCTGTTACACACCCGGGATATATTCCTTATGCAGGAGTTGGATTTGGAACAAACGTCGATGCAGAATTAAAAATGCACGGCTGCTCGCAGCCGTCCCAGAAACTCGGGCAGTGGCACGGGTTTCGGAATGCAGAGTTCTGACTCACTTTGCTGGTAAGATCTGTCTCCTTTTCATCAGCCTTTGAGAGGAGGTACACTGTCATCACATACCCATTAGAAGGTTAGGGAGGAAATGATCTGGAAGTCCGACTGACATATTGGAAGCACTTCTGAAAAAAAAAAGCCCGCTTAATTTATCCCTCTGACATGGGTTAAAATAGCCAGCACATAGAGCACCATTCTGGCTAGAATATCGCGCAGAATGTACAGAGGCCTGATAAAAATAACAAAGGCTTCAAGGTGCGTTTTCTTCATTCTCAAGTCTGTCAGTAGAACCCATATTTAAACTGCAGTGAATTAAATGCGATTCCGTTCACATTCTTGTGTGTCTGTTAAGGAAAACCTGACAAAGTTATGGAACAGAATATTGTGCCACCTTGTACTCAATGATACTATCAAGCATGCTCAGGTTGGGTACAGTACAGCAGAGATGTAATGCAAAGCTCCCACCCCCTCCCCCCTCCCCCCCATCTCCGGTCCTGACAACATAATTAGGTGTACAAAGGGATGTCCTGCTGCAGCATCGGGCCTTTTCCAAGTTGCCAGGCTGAGTGTGAGGGTGCTGAATTATGGACAAATTTGGAAAGCTATATTTCATCAGGCAATGGGTTGACTGCCGTACAACGTTCCCTGTCATTTTTTCGGGGGCTGCGCGGCCCATTCAAACTTCCGCGCATGTAGAAACATAGTAAAATAGGAGCAGGAGTAGGCCGTTCGGCCCGTCGAGCCTGCTCCGCCATGCAATATGATCATGGCTGATCCTCTATCTCAATACCATATTCCCGCTCTCTCCCCATACCCCTTGATGCCTTTTGCATCTAGAAATCTATCTATCTCCTTCTTAAATATATTCAGTGACTTGGCCTCCACAGCCTTCTGTGGTAGAGAATTCCACAGGTTCACCACCCTCTGAGTGAAGAAATTTCTCCTCGTCTCAGTCCTAACTGTCCTACCCCGTATCCTGAGACTGTGACCCCTCGTTCTAGACCCCCCAGCCAGGGGAAACATCCTTCCTGCATCCAGTCTGTCTAGCCCTGGTGAATTTTAAATGCTTCAATGAGATCCCCTCTCATTCGTCTAAACTCTAATGAATACAGGCGTAGTCGACCCAATCTCTCCTCATATGACAGTCCTGCTATCCCAGGAATCAGTCTGGTGAACATTCACTGCACTCCCTCTATGGCAAGTATATCCTGTACGTGTTTTTCCACAGAGAAGCCGGCCAGCAGCATGCGCGGGAGCTTCAGACAGCTGTGCGGCCACGCAGCTAAATGGGAACATTGCTGCCATAGTATATTTCACTTTGCAATGAGTGGCCATAACGCAGATTACCTCAATTTGTTTGCCTGAACTGCGTTTGAAACTGGGCCAATTGGCCAGAAGACTTCTGCAATGCCAAGCTGTTGTCACAATACAGAATGAGACGTGGCTCTTGCGCTGCTGGGGGAGGGAGGGGAAACGGGCAGGGGGATGTTGTCTAGAGGGCAGCAGACCAGGGTGGAATAGTGGAGATGTGAGAATGTGCGAATATCTGGGAGGGGGTAGACTTTCCAAAATCGGCCAAACCGACTCGAAAAAATGCGCGGCATTCCAAGTTACACGGGCTCAACTAAAAAGAAGAGAAAATGTTGGAAACACACTACAGGTCAGTCAGCTTCTGCACGGAGAAGTGGGGGGGGGTGATTTTCTCAATGGCGAGCTTTTAGAGGTGGGGCTCTCCACTTGTCGGGTTTTAGTCCCGCCTCCATCAACTTCTGGCCAACCCACGCTATTTTCCCTTGATTGACCTTCTTAAGTCCGCCCAGAGGGCTCAGCAGGCCAATTAAGGGGAAGCCGGTTGCAGAGCACGTCAACGTATGATGTTTCATCTGTCAAAAAATGCTGCTCGTCGGGTTTTAGTCCCACACAACTGGGCACACCCCCAGCTCAAATTAATCACCACGGCGAGTTTCCGTTAATTGCGCCCGTTTGCGGCCCTTCAAGGAGGCGCTTAAAAGAATTAAGCGCTTTTTTTTAGGCGCCAGGGCACCAGAGGCACCTTTTTAAAGCTTTTAAATATTAAAAAATATTAAATTTACTAAGAAAATGACCGTACACCAATGAAACTAGTAAATGGTTCTGTATAGTTTTTTTAAAGTCATCTTCAGTTATTTAAAATGGGGTTACTCACAGATGGTGGACCGGACACTCTGATTAAAGATGCTTCTTTTTTTGTGATGAACCCATTTTCAGCTGTATTAATAAAACTGCACCAGGTTACCGCTCTTAAATATATCAAGGAATATTTTTTTTTAAAGATTACGTTCTACAACGCTGCCCAAATGCGCTGGTTCATGGAGCATTTTACGAACGTATTTGAGCCAAAACTTAAACCATAAAATCAATTTGGAGAACGAGCGCAACTTTGAGCGCAGTTTGGGCCTGGACTAACCCCTTGCGGAGTTTTGCTTTTACCTTTGGGATCAGCGTGTGTTTATACAGAGCTTTACTTCAGGAGATATGACAGGTGCGGTAGTATCCGTGATATGGTACCTAAGCCCAGACAATGCAAATAAGGTAAAAAAAAATGCTGGAAATCGGAAATAACAGCAGAAAATTCTGGAAATACACAGCGGATTGATCTATCAGCATGTTTCAGGTGTGCACTCTTCATTGGAGCTTCTGATGAAGGACACACACCACGAGGGCAATTTTGTGAATGGCGGCGCATTGGAGGCAGGACTGCTGCTTGTCGGGTCGGTGTCCCACCTCCATCGATTTGTGGCCAACCCACGCTATTTTCCCTTGATTGACCTTGTTAAGCCCACCCAGCGGGCTTAGCAAGCCAATTAAGGGAAAGCTGGTTGCAGAGCACGTCAACGTATGATGTTTCATCTGTCAAAAAATTTTGCATACAAGACCTCATCAACCTTCTTTCTTTTACAGAAATGAGATGTTTGTTGCATCTGAGAATGCAACGGCCATCTCTCATCTGCAACACAGAGGTCCGAGACTCTCCGCATAGAAACCGACTGAAGCCTGCAGGAAGAAACAAAGGTAAGTACGCTTTTAAAAACACTTAAGACTTACCTCAGATACTCACCTCTACACTCCTGCACCCATCACTTACCTTCACATCACACTTTTGCACCCCCCCGACCCCCGCAGACCCAGTACTCGCCTCGCTGAGCTGGTGGGTTTCGGAGCCTTCGGGAAGCCTGCACTTGAGGGCAAAAAGGGGATAATCCTATTTTCTGCCTGTTAACTACCTGTTAACAGGCAGTTAATAGGCTTTATTCCCTTCCCGCCTCCAAGGAGACGGGACCCGGCGCGGGACGGCTACCCGCCTCCTGGGAAGATGGCACGGAGGCGGGTTGGGGGCCGGTTTGGCGCCCTCCCCCAAATTCTGCCATTTTCCCAGCAGTCCTGCCTCCATACCTGCCCCCCCAGGGCTGGCAAAATCGCCCCCCACATCTCTTTGCAGAAGCTGACTGACCTGCAGTGTATTTCCAACATTTTGTCTTCTTTTTAGTTAAGCCCAGCCTTGGTTAACATATAAAGACCACATGGAACTAGATGAGCACTTCTTGTTCAAGGAACTTACCTGGGCCTAGAAATTCAGTTGCGTTTGCGCCCACTTAGGGGCGAAAGAGTGGGTTGCGCCGGAAGTTTTTTAGTGTCCAAAATTAAGTTGGGCCCTAACATCGGCGTTAGCCGGTAGCGCTGCGCCGGCACCGATGACGTCATCGGTGTGCGCAGCGCCCCGGTTCCAACGCGATTCCGTTCCGAAGGCCAAATTCAGTTGCGGCCGCCTCGCCCGCAGCGGCCGCAAACAACGTTTGGAAAACGGGGCCTTGCAGCTCCGAGAGGCCGGCGCATAAAGGTGGAGGGGCGGCCGGCCGCTTTCCCGGCGGCCTCATGGCCGCACCTCCCTCCCCGGACTCCTGCACCACCCCCCCGCGGCATTGCTGTCTGACTCCCGCGTGCCCAGCACTTCTCCGTGGTGCCGGGCTCATTTGCCGGGGGAATCCAGCGGCGATCTCACGGCTGCAGGCAGCTCCTCCTTAAGAGAAGGAGGAGGCCTGCAGTTCCCCAGCCTGCCGCACCGCATCGGGTGGCGCAGCGGCAGCTGGACGCCTGAAATAGAATTTCTTCACCCCAAGCGAGGTGGCCAAACCCTGCAGTAGCGCCCGCCTCCGTCTTGGCCCGTCGCAACTGAATTTCAGGCGGGCGCTGCGGGAATCCGGGCGAGCGCTAAATTTCGGGCGCTGAAGACCTGGCGGGGCCTTACTGAATTTCTAGGCCCTGTTGCGTATCTTTCTTGGTGTCAGCCAGTGGCTTTGTTGGTAGCACCCTCACCCTGCTGAGTCAGAAGGTTGTGGGTTCATAGTCCCACTCCGGAGACTTGACCACAAAAAAAACTAGGCTGACACTCCAGTGCAGTACTGAGGGAGTGCTGCATTGTCAGAGGTGCTGTCTTTTGGATGAGATGTTAAACCGAGGCCCCGTCTGCTCTCTCAGGTGGACGTAAAAGATCCCATGGTGCTATTTCGAAGAAGAGCAGGGGAGTTATCCCCGGTGTCCTGGCCAATATTTATCCCTCAATCAACAGATTATCTGGTCATTATCACACGTGCGCAAATTGGCTGCCACGTTTCCTACATTACAACAGTACGCTTCAAATAGTACTTCATTGGCTGTAAAACGCTTTGGGCCGTCCGGTGATTGTGAAAGGCGCCGAAGGTCTTTCTTCTTTAGTTAAATTGGCCATTTCAAAACTGCCACCATTTGGCTTTCCATTGCATGTTAAAAAAAACATATTGCATCTCTTTCCTAATGGCTCAGTGCATTTATCCAATGAGCACCATACAGACCAGGAACGTCCAAGATCGGATCCCCAGTCCTAGCCGAGTTCGCTGCTCTCAGTCTCGGTGGCAGTAGAGGCTGCTACCATTAGCCTCATTGGCCTTGGGCTCGAGGGGAAAATTGGCCTGGAGCCCTGCTCCCGATCGCTACTCAGCGACACCTGCTGGAAGAGGGGCCCATGTACGGACGTTGGGCGAGGACAATGATTGGGCTCGGCTTTGATGCCCCATGTTGAATATCCTGCCACTGCTCACTATACAGGTTCACACATGAGCAGTGGTCACCTGTGCAAGGCGCTGGTGGCAGTGGGACTGCGCGCCCCAGTAAGGACTCAATGTATTCAGGAGAGGGGGAGAACGGTGTTAAAAAGTAAAGAAAAGCTTGCAAGCTGCAGGCATGTGCTTAACTACAATCATTTATCTGCAACTGGTTAGAGAGTGAGGTGCATACTCTGTGGATAAACTCACTGAACCAGTAGGACAGCTGGTACATTTAGTCTCTTAATGGGCACATGGTGGCAGTATGGAAGTGGGTAGTTTAATTAAAGTGGAAAGAAATCTTGCAGATACAATTCTTGAATGCAAAAAGCTCATCTGAAAATGTCCTCTGAGTTCCACATGATGTTTGCATTTCAACCAGGACTAGGCCTCAATAAAGTGGCTCCAGATCATCCTGGAAGTAGACCAACTAAACTGAGCTGGGTTAAATCGAGGCTTTACTTTGCGAGGTTTCCCTTAGGTGGAATCAACAACAACTTGTATTTATACAGCGCCTTTAATGAAGTAAAACATCCCAAGGCACTTCACAGGAGCGTTAAAAGTCAAAAATTTGACACCGAGCCAAATAAAGAGAAATTAGGGCATTTGACCAAAAGCTTGATCGTCACCAGACTTTGACCTTGGCATGAGATGTCAGCTTGGCTCAGTCGGTTTGTGTTATGTCAGAAACTGTTCTGAAGTGAGTGTTCAATATGCTTCATCCATTTAAAGGAACAAGCAATGCTTCTGGGAAAGGTGGGACTTGGACAAGTTGGACGGGTTGCACCTGAACCAGAGCGGGACAAATATCCTTGCGGGGAGGTTTGCTAGTGCTGTTCAGGGGGGTTTAAACTAAAATGGCAGGGGGTTGGGGACCTGAGCAGGGAGACAGAGGAAAGGGAAACAGGGATAAAAGCAAAAGATAGGAAGGAGAAAAACAAAAGTGGCAGTCAGAGAAATCAACGGTTTAAATCAAACGTGGCCACAGTAAATAATAATTCTAATAGGTCTAAGTGCGTTAAAAAAACAAGCCTGAAGGCTTTGTGTCTTAATGCGAGGAGCATTTGTAATAAGGTGGACGAATTGGCTGCGCAAATAGAGGTAAACGAATATGATTTGGTTGGGATTACGGAAACGTGGCTCAAGGATGGCCAAGACTGGGAGCTCAACATCCAGGGGTATTCGATATTCAGGAAAGATAGGCAAAAAGGAAAGGGAGGAGGGGTAGCATTTCTGGTTAAAGAAGGGATTAATACAATTGTAATGAAGGATATTAGCTCTGATGATGTGGAATCTGTATGGGTAGAATTGAGAAATACTAAGGGGAGAAAAACATTAGTGGGAGTGGTATATAGACCTCCCAACAGTAAGGCGGAGGTTGGGGATGGCATTAAAAGGGAAATTAAACAAGCGTGTAATAAGGGCACAGCAGTCATCATGGGTGACTTTAATCTACATATAGATTGGGCCAACCAAATTAGTAACAATACTGTGGAGGAGGAATTCCTGGAGTGTTTACGGGATGGTTTCCTGGACCAATATGTCGAGGAACCAACCAGAGATCAGGCCATCTTAGACTGGGTATTATGTAACGACAAAGGATTAATTAGCAATCTTGTTGTACGAGGCCCCTTGGGTCTGAGCGATCATAATATGATCGAATTCTTCATTAAGATGGAGAATGAATTAGTTGACTCAGAGACTAGGGTCCTCAATTTAAATAAAGGAAACTACGATGGTCTGAGGAACGAGTTGGGTAGGATTGATTGGGGAATGGCACTCAAAGGGTTGACGGTGGATAGGCAATGGCAAACATTCAAAGACCGAATGGATGAGCTACAGAATTTGTTCATCCCAGTTTGGCATAAAAATAAAACAAAAAAGGTGACTCAACCGTGGCTAACAAGGGAAATTAGGGATAGCATAAGATCCAAGGAGACGACATATAAATTGGCCAGAAAAAGCAATAATCCTGAGGATTGTGAGCAGTTTAGGATTCAACAAAGGAGGACAAAGGGATTAATTAAGAAAGGGAAAATAGAATATGAGAGTAAGCTAGCATGGAACATAAAAACTGACTGTAAAAGCTTTTATAGATATGTGAAGAGAAAAAGATTGGTGAAGTCAAGCGTAGGTCCCTTACAGTCAGAATCAGGGGAATTTATAATGGGAAACAAAGAAATGGCAGACCAACTAAATTCATACTTTGGTTCTGTCTTCACAAAGGAGGACACAAATAACCTCCCAGAGATGCCAGGGAACATAGGGCCTGATGAGAGGGTGGAACTGAAAGAAATCAGTATTTGTAGGGAAATGGTGTTAGGAAAATTGATGGGACTAAAGGCCGATAAATCCCCAGGGCCTGATAATCTACATCCCAGGGTACTTAAGGAAGTGGCCCTGGAAATAGTAGATGCATTACTGGTCATCTTCCAGAACTCGATAGACTCTGGAACAGTACCCATGGATTGGAGGGTAGCTAATGTTACCCCACTATTCAAAAAAGGCGGTTGAGAAAAAGCGGGGAATTATAGACTGGTAAGCCTGACATCGGTAGTGGGGAAAATGCTAGAATCTATTATAAAAGATGTAATAGCAGAGCACTTGGTAAGCAGTGACAGGATCGGACAAAGTCAACATGGATTTACTAAAGGTAAATCATGCTTGACTAATCTACTGGAATTTTTTGAGGATGTAACTGGTAAAATAGATAAGGGAGAACCAGTGGATGTGGTGTATTTGGACTTTCAGAAGGCTTTTGATAAGGTCCCACATAAGAGATTAGCGTGCAAAATTAAGGCACATGGGATTGGGGGCAAGGTATTGACTTGGATAGAGAACTGGTTGGCGGACAGAAAGCAAAGAGTTGGAATAAACGGGTCGTTTTCCGAGTGGCAGGCAGTGACTAGTGGGGTACCACAAGGATCGGTCCTAGGACCCCAGCTGTTCACAATATATATTAATGACCTGGACGAGGGAATTGGATGTAATATCTCCAAATTTGCAGACGACACAAAGCTGGGTGGGAGGGTAAGCTGTGAGGAGGATGGCGTGAAACTCCAGTACGATCTGGACAGATTGGGTGATTGGGCAGAAACATGGCAAATGCACTCTAATGTGGATAAATGTGAGGTTATCCACTTTGGTGGCAAAAACAGGAAGGCAGATTATTATTTGAATGGCAATAGATTGGGAGAATGGGAAGTGCAAAGAGACCTGGGTGTTCTTGTGCACCAGTCGCTGAAGGTGAGCATGCAGGTGCAGCAGGCGGTTAAGAAGGCAAATGGTATGTTGGCCTTCGTAGCAAGAGGGTTCGAGTACAGGAACAAGGATGTCTTGCTACAGTTGTACAGGGCCTTGGTGAGACCGCACCTTGAGTACTGTGTGCAGTTTTGGTCGTCTTACCTGAGGAAGGACGTTCTTGCCATGGAAGGAGTGCAGCGAAGATTCACCAGGCTGATACCTGGGATGGCAGGAATGACGTATGAGGAGAGATTGTGTCGATTGGGCTTATACTCACTGGAGTTTAGAAGATTGAGAGGGGATCTCATCGAAACCTATAAAATTCTATCAGGCCTGGACAGACTAGATGCAGGAAGGATGTTTATGATGGCCGGGGAGTCCAGAACCAGGGGTCATAGTCTAAGGATAAGGGGTAAGCCATTTAGGACTGAAATGAGGAGGAATTTCTTCACCCAGAGAGTGGTGAACCTGTGGAATTCTCTGCCACAGAGGGCGGTGGAGGCCAGTTCATTAAATATATTCAAAAAAGAGTTGGATATATTTCTTAAGGCTAAAGGGATCAAGGGATATGGGGAGAAGGCAGGGACAGGGTACTGAATTTGGATGATCAGCCATGATCTCATTGAATGGCGGAGCAGGCTCGAAGGGCCGAATGGCCTACTCCTGCTCCTATCTTCTATGTTTCTATGTTTCTTATACCAGAGGATGTAGCAGTGAGTGGTGTGCAATAGGGAGGGTGTTTCATACCATTTCTCCAACAGTTAGGAGGCTATGAAAAGCGACAACAACTTGCATTTATATAGCACCTTTTAATGTAGTAAGACATCCCAGGGTAATTCACAGGAGCATAAATAGACAAAAATTGACATTCAGCCAAAGAAGGAGATATTAGGATGGGTCCCTGAAATTTCAGTCAAAGAGGTAAGTTTTAAGGAGCGTCTTAATTTTTTGTCTTATAATACTCCTGTGCAGCGCCGTGGGACGTTTTACTACGTTAAAGGCGCTATATAAATACAAGTTGTTGTTGTTACAGGAGGAGAGAGAGGGGGAGAGGCGGTGAGCTTTAGGAAGAGATTTCGAGAGCTTAGGGCCTGGACAGGTTGAAGGCACGGCCGCCAATGGTGGGGTGAAGGAAGTGGGAGATGCACAGGAGGTCAGAGTTGGAGGAATGCAGAGTTCTCAGACGGTTGTAGGGCTGGAGGAGGTTACAGAGAAGGGGAGGGGGGGGGCGGTGGGGGGCGAGGCCATTGGAGGGATCCAAATCTGATCAGATGCCATTTGTGTTTCGAGGAAGTGCATTTCTCCTTTTATTCTGGGTGAAAAGGATACTTCCGACCATCAAGTCAGCAGTGAAGGGGTTAAGCAAGGCTGGCTCCACCGAGAGCAGAAAGCCAATTTCACTCAAGCCTAAGGCAGCAGGTTATTAGCACCTCCTGCTCGATAACCAAAGCTTACCGTGAGGCCGTGCTGTAAGAATTAGGGCGTGCAGTTCCACTGACCCATAACTCAAGTTGATAAGGGTATTGTGCGAATGATCACTATCTTGCTGCAATCAGACAGGATTTAGGAAGCACATTAACAGTGCATGCAGTGCATAAATTAGCAGCAGGCCAGCTTCCAGTGTTCCACCATGACACACAGGAGCGGAAGAACGTTTAGAAGAATATTCCACTGACTGTTTACAAAACTCCATTGGCGATCCTGCTTTGCCACCTGGCCCCAGTCGGAAAAAAAATCTCATTTATTTTAATGCAAGGAGTCTTGCAAATAAGGTGGATGAACTGAAGTTGTTGTTGAACACATGGGAGTACGATATTGTTGCTATCACGGAGACATGGTTGAGGGAGGGTCAGGACTGGCAGCTCAATATTCTGGGGTATAGAATCTTCAGGCGAGACAGAGGGGGGTGTGAAAGGGGAGGGGGTGTTGCAATATTAATTAAGGAGTCAATTACTGCTGTAAGGAGGGATGATATATTAGCGGGTTCCTCTAATGAGGCCATATGGGTAGAACTTAAAAACAAAAAGGGGGCAAGCACTTTGCTGGGAGTGTACTATAGGCCCCCAAACAGTCAGGGGGAGATAGAGGAACAGATATGTAGGCAAATCTCAGAGAAGTGCGAAAATAATAGGGTAATAATAGTGGGGGATTTCAACTTCCCCAATATAAATTGGGACAGTCAGAGTGTGAAAGGCTTAGAGGGTGCAGAATTCTTAAAGTGCATCCAGGAGAGCTTTTTGAGCCAACATGTAGAAAGTCCTACAAGAGAGGGGGCGGTACTGGACCTAATTCTGGGGAATGTAGCCGGGCAACTGGTGGAAGTGTCAGTAGGAGAGCATTTTGGCGACAGTGACCATAATTCGGTGAGATTTAAGGTGATCATGGAAAAAGACAAAGACGGCCCGGAAATAAGGGTTCTAAATTGGGGGAAGGCCGATTTTAATATGATAAGGCAGGATCTGGCCAAAGTGGACTGGGAGCAGCTGCTTATAGGAAAATCCACATCAAAACAGTGGGAGACTTTCAGAAGGGAAATAGAGAGAGTACAACGCCAACATGTTCCTGTAAAGGTCAAGGGTGGGACCAACAAGCAAAGGGAACCTTGGATGACAAGGGATATACAAAAATGCATTAGAAATAAAAGGGGGGCTTTTGGCAGTTACAAAAGACTAAAGACAGAAGAAGCCCTAGAGGAGTATAAAAAGTGCAGGGGCATACTTAAAAAAGAAATTAGGAGGGCGAGGAGGGGCCATGAAATAACACTGGCGAGCAAAATAAAGGAAAATCCTAAGATGTTTTATAAGTATATTAAGGGCAAGAGGATAACCAGGGAAAGGGTAGGGCCCATTAGGGACCAAAGTGGCAATCTGTGTGTAGAGCCAGAGGATGTAGGCGGGGTTTTAAATGAAGTTTTTGCATCTGTGTTCACTATGGAGAAAGACGATGCAGACATAGAAATCGGGCAAGGGGACTGTGACATACTTGAACATATTAGCATCGAGAGGGAGGAGGTGCTAGCGGTTTTAGCGGGCCAAAAAGTGGATAAATCCCCAGGCCCGGACGAGATGTATCCCAGGCTGCTGTGGGAGGCAAGGGAGGAGATTGCAGGGGCTCTGACACTAATTTTCAGAACCTCTCTGGCCACAGGGGATGTACCAGAGGACTGGAGAACAGCTAACGTAGTACCATTATTCAAGAAGGGTAGCAGGGATAAACCAGGGAATTACAGGCCAGTGAGTCTAACATCTGTGGTGGGGAAATTATTGGAAAAAATTCTGAGGGACAAAATTAATCTCCACTTGGAGAGGCAAGGATTAATCGGGGATAGTCAGCATGGCTTTGTCAAGGGTAAATCATGTCTAACAAATCTGATCGAATTTTTCGAGGGGGTGACTAGTGGGGTGGATGAGGGAAATGCTGTGGATGTGGTTTACATGGACTTCAGTAAAGCTTTTGACAAAGTCCTGCATAGGAGACTGGTCAAGAAGGTAAGAGCCCATGGGATCCAGGGTGCCTTGGCGCGTTGGATCCTAAACTGGCTGAGTGGCAGGAGGCAGAGGGTGATGGTCGAAGGTTGCTTTTGTGACTGGAAGCCTGTGTCCAGTGGGGTACCTCAGGGATCGGTGCTGGGTCCCTTATTGTTTGTGATCTACATAAATGATTTGGATGAGAATGTAAAAGGTATGATCAGTAAGTTCGCAGATGACACGAAAATTGGTGGGGTGGTAAATTGCGAGGAGGAAAGCCTCTGGCTACAGGACGATATAAACGGGTTGGTCAGATGGGCGGAAAAGTGGCAAATGGAATTTAACCCTGAAAAGTGCGAGGTGATGCATTTTGGACGGACAAATAAGGCAAGGGAATACACAATGAGTGGTAGGACCCTAGGAAGTACAGAGGGTCAGAGGGACCTTGGTGTACATGTACATAGATCCCTGAAGGCAGCGGAGCAGGTAGATAAGGTGGTTAAAAAGGCATATGGGATACTTGCCTTCATTAGCCGAGGCATAGAATATAAGAGCAGGGAGGTTATGATGGAGCTGTACAAAACGCTGGTGAGGCCACAGCTGGAGTACTGTGTGCAGTTCTGGTCGCCTCACTATAGGAAGGATGTGATTGCTTTGGAGAGGGTGCAGAGAAGATTCACCAGGATGTTACCTGGGATGGAGCGCCTCAGCTATGAAGAGAGGCTGGACAGGCTGGAGTTGTTTTCCTTGGAGCAGAGAAGGCTGAGGGGGGACCTGATTGAGGTGTACAAAATAATGAGGGGCATAGATAGGGTAGATAAAGAGGAACTTTTCCCCTTAGTGGGGGGGGTCAATAACAAGGGGGCATAGATTCAGGGTAAGGGGCAGGAGATTTAGAGGGGATTTGAGGAGGAACTTTTTCACCCAGAGGGTGGTTGGAATGTGGAACTCAATGCCTGAAAGGGTGGTGGAGGCAGGAACCCTCACAACATTCAAGAAGCATTTGGATGAGCACTTGAAATGCCATTGCATACAAGGCTATGGACCAAATGCTGGAAAATGGGATTAGACTGGACAGGGATGGATGGGCGGCGCAGACACGATGGGCCGAAGGGCCTCTTTCTGTGCTGTAAAACTCTATGACTCTCTCTATGACTCTATGAACTTGTCTTTTTGATACCCCGAAGCCATCCTGCTTATCTGTTTTGCTGCAGCCGTTACCCCAATGCCAGCCATATTTTACCAGTGCATACGAATTAGGAGCAGGAGCAGACCACCCGGCCCCTCGAGCCTGCTCCGCCATTCAATAAGATCATGGGGCTGATCAGTGCCGTGACGTTTCGCATTGCGATTGGGGCATTAAGAGATAAAAAGCACTCCCCACTGAGGGAGCAAAATTAAGATTCTCCCGTGGTTCCATTGTAAGTACACTCACTGTCCATATAGGCCAAGGAGGTCCTGGATGCTTGTGCTGTCCGTCTGTGCTCAGTTAGCTGTTCTGAGCTGAAGCGGCAATTAGGAACCCAACTATTAGCCTTTGTGTCCCTGCATTCGAGAGATTTAAAAAAAATCCAGCAACAGTCAGGCTCCTTCGCCTGATCACTGTCCAGTGTTACCCACGTGTATGAGGACAGTGGTCAGGCTTGACCGCGATGCCTCCCTGGTTGAATAGCCAGCTGCCACTTACTGGCCCAGAATTTGCTTGGACTGGAGTTTCCGCTGCTCATCCAGCAAAGTTACGGTGACAGACCCGGAGCAGCTCCGAGGAAATTCCAGGCCGTTTGCCACAGTTAAAGAAGCAACCATTTGGGTGAGGTATTGCCAGAGAACTTTAGAACCCATCCCAGCACGTTCAGGAAAGGAGGAGAGAAAATTGGAAAATAAAGACCATTTCCTGTAGCAAGTAGCTGGTGACAGGAAAAGACAATAATTTGATAATCCAGACTTGAACCTACATTGAAAAAAGCCAATGCAAGATCACCTTAAGTCAATGCTAATTATAGTTAATACAGATAGGATAGGTTCACCTATTAGTGAGTAATGGACTAGCCCCTTAACTAAAACACACTGACACAACAACACAACCTCTTGTATGTTATATAAGCCCCAAGCTCTGGAATTCCCTCCCTAAACCTCTCTGCCTCTCCACCTCTAAGAACATAAGAAATAGGAGCAGGAGTCGGCCATTTGACCCCTCGAGCCTGCTCCGCCATTCAATAAGATCATGGCTGATCTTCTACCTCATCTCCACTTTCCTGCACTATCTCCTTATCCCTTGATTCCCTTAATATTCAAAAATCTATCGATCTCTGTCTTGAATATACTCAACGACTGAGCCTCCACAGCCGTCTGGGGTAGAGAATTCCAAAGATTCACCACCCTCTGAGTGAAGAAAGTTCTCCTCATCTCAGTCCTAAATGGCTGACCCCTTATTCTGAGACTGTGACCCCTGGTTCTAGACTCCCCAGCCAAGGGAAACATCCTCCCTGCATCTACCCTGTCAAGCCCTGTAAGAATTTTGTATGTTTCAATGAGATCACATCTCATTCTTCTAAACTCTAGAGAATGTAGGCCCAGTCTACTCAATCTCTCCTCCTATAAGACGCCCCTTAAAACCTACCTCTTTGACCTAGCTGTTGATCACGTGTCCACAACTTTCTCCCCTCCTTTCCTCAAGGTACAGATCCACCGGCGCCTGCAGCCCTCTCTGCTACTTTGCCCAAGGGGTCACCTTTCAGGGGTGATCTCCCCATGTGGCTCGATGCCAAATTTTGTTTTGATAACGCTCCTGCGAAGCACCTTGGGATGTTTTACTATGTTAAAGGCGTTGTATTAATGCTAGTTGTTGTTTAATGTCTCCCAAAGACAGCCTGTTAGGGTCTAGACTGTATCCAACGTTCCCTCTAAGCTGTGCGGCTGCGTAGCTCTCTGCCAGTCCCGCGCAGCCCGAGACTGCGCGAATCGGTGAATGGGCCACGCACCCAAAAAAAAAATTAGGGGAAACATTGGCTGTTCCTAGTTATTGTTACCGTCTCTTAATTACAAGGCCAATTCAGCGAATCTGCATTGCCTGTATAAGTTATATGCTTTCATTCCAATTTTCTTCCCTCTCCTGAAGGTGCCGATTCTTGCTGGAATAAAGATCCACGAATGCTGGCACTCGCCAGTGCGGACCTGAGTTATACAGGTCAATAAGGTCCTGCTGCCACCCCCTGGTCTGTTCTAAGTTAGCTGATCTCATCCAAGCGGCCATTTGCCGTGTGAGAGCCTATACAATGAGCAGGCTATTCGATCATGGAGGGCATCACAGGTGAGGTCCATCTGATATCGCCTGACTGTTTGATGTTCTTCTTTAAGGGCTGCTCTTGATGTATGACCGGGTTCTTGATCAGGGTCAGGTGTCTGGAAGAACGTATTCAAAAACTCCACTCCAACACTGACTGGCCTCCAGGGTCAGGTCACGCTGAAGTTTTTCAACGCTGGTTTCATGTCTTGATTACAACATGAGAACAATGTACGCGACCTTAAAACGCTCACAACATCGTTCAAAAAGAGGTTCAGGGGCCCATATAAGAGATCAATACGCGCAGAGATGATCCTGTCTTTTTTGTACAGCTTGAAAGGACTCGCTACAACTACTGTGCCCCAGCTCTGTCAGTGTCTCTTCCATTTTGATTGATTACCAGAGTAATTTCTTACGAAACGACATTTACCTAACTGGAATTTGTGGACATTTTTCGCCGGGGTCCGTGGTCGGGAAGTGATTTTTAAAACGGCACCAATGTCGACTTTTATTGGGCGAGAGACAAAGAGAGTGCAAAGGCTAAGTGCACTGTTTTGACAGCAGTTTAGGAGGGAGACAGAGTGAGACAGGCTCCGAAAGAGATACACGTGTACAGACAGAGAGGTGGAGAAAGCTAACATGTAAGTACAACGCTTTGACAGCAGGACAGTTGGACAGACATACAGTCACAGAGGGAGAGAGAAAAAGGCACACACACACACACATACAGAGAAAGAGACACATAAAGAGAGAGAGAAAGAAAAACAGAGAGGGAAAAGATTTGCATACACAGATTAAAGGGTATTTTGACAGCAGGAAAGAGAGGCATAGACAACCGTAAACAAAGAGAAAGAGAGGGAGACAGAAATTGATACGCAGAGAGCAAGGGATGTACACACATAGGTTAAAGGGTAACAATGCACCTTTTTGACAGTGGGAAAAAAAGACAGTGATACACAGGCATACAGAGAGAAAGATAGATAGACATACAGAGGGATCAACAGAGAGGTAAAGGCCTAGAAATTCACTGGCCTTAGCGCCACTTTTGAGGCACTAGAGGGCCTAGCGCCGAAGTTATGGCCAGTTTAGAAATTGACAGGGGCCCTAAATCGGCGTTAGGCCGGTAGCGCTGCGCCGGCACTGATGACGTCATCGGTGTGCGCAGCGTCCCGGTTGCTATGGTAACCCGCCCGAACTCGGAAATTGAGTTGCGGCCGCCTCGCCCGTGGCAGCCGCAAGCAACGTTCTGGCAGAGGTGCCTTACAGAACTTTGCGCCGGCGCATTAAAGGCCCCGCGGCGGCCGGCCGCTTTCCCGCCGGCCGCCTGGCCGCAGCTCCCTCCCCGGACTTCCCCCCCCCCCAAACGGAACAGAAGCAAGCCCGGCACTTGTCCGAGGTGCCGGGCTCATTTTTAAAAAGATTATCGCGGGCCGCGGCCGGGTGCAGGCAGCTCCTCCTTAACGGAAGGAGGAGGCCTGCACTTCCCGAGCCTGCCGCACCGCAGCGGGCGCCGCAGCGCCGGAATAGCGCCGCAATGCGGCGCGTGGCGCCAGTTTTGAGGCGCTGAGACCCCTCAGTAGCGCCGGCAGCCGTTTGGGCGCGGCGCTACTGAATTTTTGGCGCACGCAGGGGGATTTAGCGCCAGCACTAACTTCCGGCGCTAAAGCCCTCGCTGCGCCAAAACCGAATTTCTAGGCCAAAGTGTTTTAACCAGTTTGGTAGACAGACCGTGAGACCAACTCGTAGACTGAGAAAATGACGGCGATGGACTTACTTTACTGCCCACGTTTTCTGTCCTCACTCTGGTCTGGCATTGACCGGGCTAACTAATCTATGAGCGAAGCCAACAACCCACATCACAATTCTTTCTAATTGATTGTTAAAGCAAAAAAAAATGAAACCGTATTTAAAGACTCGCTGCTAAGCCTTTCCAGAGTGGAAACGATTATGTCATAAGAGAGATTGCCATCTTAAATCGCATGCCTGGCAGCAGAATTTGCCTCACATATGTGTGGTTGTAATTAGACAGACATGTACTGAGCACTTTACATTACTGAATATTTGAATGTCTATAGTTGGAAGTATTCAGTCACTGTGGCTGTTTGTGGATTCTGCCAAATAAAGGAATTTAACAGGAATCCTTCAACCTGGGGCTAACATTGGGCATAGACTTCCCTTTAACCCCTCCTCCTTCTCTCCAGAAGGGATTGACATCTTGCTGGGATACAGTTCCCCAGGTCCCGGTTGTCCTCCAGTGCCCTGCCAAGAGTCTATTCGCCTCGTGTGAGCCAGATACTGGAGGGACAATGTTAACCTAACCCCTCCATTGGGAAACTGGCGGGATCAGGTGGAATGCCCGTTTTACACCCTGCCCAATATTACTTTCCCTTGACTTAAATGGAGAGTGAAATCAGGCGGGTTCTGATGAAGGTTCAGACCTGAAGCGTTGACTCTGTTTCTCTCTCCACCGATGCTGCCTGACCTGCTGAGTCTTTCCAGCATTTTTCTGTTGTTATTTCAGATTTCCAGCATCCGCAGTATTTTGCTATTGTAAAATCAGGTGGGGTTTAAAGCTAGCGTTGCACCCGATCCTGTTAGTTACCCGACGGATGGGTTAGATTAAAATTCCCCCCCCTGGGTGTCAGCAGGCTATTCAACTACAGGGGGCAATACAGCATAACCCGATCTGGTTCTCATCTCACATTCACATAGTGCACACACAGGGAGGGACTGTTAGACTGGATCCCGGCTTAACTTCCCCGCCACCCCACCCCCCCCACCAAAGCACTGATTTGTAAAACTGCCACCATCATTGCAGTGAAGAGTTAATAAAACTCAACGACCAGATCAAGAAACTTCCTTTCTCAAAAAGTTACTCTGCCCGATAATTAAGTCCAAGTACTCAGAGAGGTCGCAGCTAAACTTGACTGCTCGCCAAGAAGCACTCTTATAAATAGTTTGAAGTTTAGGTTTTGGTCTCCGAGCTTAGTAGCGGAAGGAGAGCACAAGTGTTGTTGATAAAATTAGTGAGAAGGCAGTCACCATGACTAACAACACTCCTTGTAGACAGAGACCTGAGCAATTGCTGTTAGCAAATAAACATCATTTTACACAATATCTTGAAAATGACAGGCCTAGAAATCCCACGGGAAGGAGATAGAAATCAGAATTTATGCTACTGTCTAAATGTCAAACAGAAGAGCTGGTCCTTTAATTGGATAACAGATGAGATTAAATAATCAGGTGTGCTGAAACCTTTAGTTTGATTGCAAGCACCGTGGAGAAGATTGATTTTTTTTTGCAGTCGATTTGCACCATGCGCAGGAGGTATTGGCTGTTAAGACTCTCTGGTAAGCACCTCTGAGGCCACATTTTATTGCTTTTCCTTAAAAGAAAA